>NC_067244.2:101306217-101931217 GCF_019359855.2 Lolium perenne | reverse complement strand
TGGAAGCTTCGGACTTGACCAACATTTGTAGAGGTAGGCCAATTGTGGATGGCCTCCACCTTGGAAGAATCAACTTCAATCCCATTAGCGGAAACCACGAAACCAAGAAACACCAATTTGTTTTGGGCAAAAGTGCATTTGGGAAGATTTGCATAAAGCTTCTCATGACGCAAGATGCATAAGACTTCTCTCACATGTTGCACATGGTCCTCGAGATTTTGGCTATAAATAAGAATATCATCGAAATAGACAACCACGCTCTTGCCAATGAGAGGACGCAAGATGTGATTCATGAGGCGCATGAAAGTTGATGGAGCATTGGAAAGACCGAAAGGCATAACGAGCCATTCATAGAGACCGAGTTTGGTCTTGAATGCCGTTTTCCATTCATCACCAATAGCCATGCGGATTTGATGGTAACCACTACGCAAATCGATTTTAGAGAAAATCGTGGCACCACTAAGTTCATCAAGCATGTCATCTAAACGCGGAATGGGATGGCGGTAACGGACGGTAATGCATTGATGGGGCGACAATCCATACACATCCGTTGCGTCTCATCCGGTTTAGGCACAAGAATCACGGGAACCGCACAAGGGCTAAGGCTTTCGCGGACGTACCCTTTGGCGAGGAGATCTTGAATTTGGCATTGGATCTCCTTGGTCTCTTCGGGGTTGGTGCGGTAGGCGGCACGGTTTGGGAGCGGAGCGCCGGGTATGAGGTCGATGCGGTGTTCTATGCCTCGGAGTGGTGGTAGTCCATGAGGGAGCTCGTCGGGGAAGACGTCTTGAAATTCCTGTAAAAGAGACAACAAAGACGGAGGAATGTTGGTTAAGTCGTTAGCCGCCGACGAGGGTCCCTTGCATATGAGCACATAGTGCAATATGGTGGATGGGTTCTCTTGGAGCTCTCTCCACTCACTCTTGGTGGCTAGAAGGACACTCTTGGACTCACTCATATATGGCTTGTGGCGCTCACTATCTTTGTGGTGGGTCGCTCCCTCTCCTCTCATCTCACTATGGTGGGTGCGGAGTTGTGCCCTCGCTAAAGCCTTCGCATTATCCGCGATGATTTGGCTAGGAGTCATCGGGCGCAACTCCAACTTCTTGTCGTTGACCTTGAAGGTGTATGTGTTGGAGAGTCCATCATGTATAGCCTTCTTGTCATATTGCCAAGGGCGGCCAAGCAACATGTGGCACACCGTCATGGGTACCACGTCACACTCGATAGTGTCCTCATAAGTTCCAATCTTGAAAGTGACGGTGACGGTATGTTGTATCTTGACGTTGCCCTTGTCACTCAACCATTGGATATGATAAGGGTGAGGATGCTTGCGGAGAGTGAGGTTGAGCTTCTCACACAACTCGGTGCTTGCAAGGTTATGGCAACTTCCACCATCTATGATGACCTTGATCGACTTGCCACCAATTCCGGCACGGGTTTGGAAGATGTTGCACCGTTGTTCTTCCATAGCATGAGGTTGTGTGGTTAGCACCCTTGTGACCACAAGTGAGGGACTTGGGTCATGCTCACATAAGAGAGGATCTTCTCCACTTTCTTGCTCATAAGCTTCTTCACTTTCCACGGCGGCTTGCACAAGGGCTTCATATTCATCTTCATCTAGTGTCTCGATGTCACCATTCTCCATAGTGATCATAACCTTGGTGTTCTTGCACTCAAACGATTTGTGACCTTGGGTGCCACACTTGAAGCAAGTGACACTAGAGGGTCCCGTGGATGCCTTAGAGGAGGCGGTGGAGGAGACCGTTTGCTTCATGCGACTTTGGATAGTCGGTTTCTTGGATGGTGTAGAGGATGCGTCGGCCTTGGCACTTGTAGCATGAGGAGTTGATGTAGAAGGCGGAGTCGATGTAGCGAGCTTGGAGGAGAAATAAGTCTTGGCCTTGGAGTACTTGATGTCCTCAATCACTTGGCGCTCGGCCTTCGATGCTTGGTGGACCAACTCAACCATGTTGGAGTAGGGTTGGAACTCGAGAATCCTCTTGATGGGGTAAGTAAGGCCATTGAAGAAACGAGCAATGGTTTGTTCCTCGGACTCTTGGATGTTGGCTCGCATCATAGTGAGCTCCATCTCCTTGTAGAACTCCTCAACGGTCTTGGTGCCTTGCTTCAACTTTTGGAGCTTGTTGAAGAGGTCGGTCATGTAGTGCGTGGGGACAAAGCGAGCGTGCATCTCCTTCTTCATCTCTTCCCAAGTGTCAATTGGAGGTTCACCTTTTTCTTCTCGAAGAGTGAGGACTTGCTCCCACCAAGTGTTGGCGTAGTCTTCAAACTCGAGTGATGCCATAGCCACTTTCTTGGCACCGGAGTAGTTGTGGATGCGGAAGATCTTGTCCACCTTGAGTGCCCATGAGAGGTAGGCTTCAAGGCTGCCTTCACCTTTGAACTTGGGCATGTTGAACTTGAGTTTGCCATACATGTTCTCTTCATCCTCCAAGGTTCTTCTACGAGGAGGGGCGCCTTCATCTCTTGCGGCTTGAGGTGGAAGAGGAGGTCTTCTACGGCCAACCATAGCATTGGGTTGGTGTTGGAGATGAACGCTTGCTTCACTTGGTTCACGGTGAGGATGTGGTTGAAGATCTTGTCGCGGTTGAGGACGATGCTCAATGTTGGGTCTCTCATCTTGATCATGGTGTAGCTCTCCTCGTCCACGTTGGTCATGGCGAGGGTGGCGACGGAGATCTCGCCGAGGTTGATCTTGAGGACCTTGGTCTTGGGGATGGCCATCACGCCCATGGTGGGCATGGCGATCCGCTTGGTGACGATCTTGTTGAAGGTCTTGGTCTTGTGGAGGATGCTCATGTGGACGAGCATGGCGATGTATTTCTCCACGCCTAGAGTTGGAGCGGGAGTCTTCATGACGAGCTTGTGGGCGATGAGGTCGATGATGGTCTTCATGCCTTGAAGAGGAGCTTGAGGACGAAAGGCCACCATGAGAATAGTAATCTTGTGGCGAGCTTGATGAAGAGGAAGTAGAGCGGTGTCGACGATGACGACCCAAGTTGGTGATGGCGCGCTCGAGGCTATCCATGCGCCGCTCCATGTTCGCATCATTGGCCGCCATTTGGCCATTCAAGTTGTCCGTAGCTTCACGAAGGAGAGCCAAGTCTTGGTTCACGGCGGAGAAGTTGTGAGCCACCTCATCGTATTGCTCATCGATGCGCGTCTCGAAGAGGGAGAGTTGCTCCTTGAACTCTTGTCGTTGCGTCCATAGGTTGTGTTGAGTAGCCAACCTCTCGGTGTTGCGGAGGATCTCTTCATCCCTATTGGTATCTCCGTTCCTATCCATGATGGAAAGACAAGAACTATGTTGTGTATGTTAGTGGAAGGAGATTACCTCGCACTCTTACCAAGGTAAGATAGTATTGAGGCAATCCACCAAGCCGAAAGCAAGATCAAATGTATCGGGAACACACGCAAAACCACACGCAAAAGCTAGCAAATATGATGTTAGGCGAGTGTTGTGGAAAGCCAAAAGACAAATCCAAGATCGAGTATGTTGTTAAAAGTGGGTGAGGTCCAAAAATCCAAATGTCAATGTGAAGATCACTATAAACACGGAAAAAGTTGTGGAACACACACACGAGATAAGCGGGGTTAGTGCAACCAAAAGTGAACGGAAAAGTGTATGTATAAGTGCTCGGTGTCACACTAACACAAGGAGAGCCAAAGCTTCGGTTGCAAAGGAAGAGACAACAAGATTCACACGTGGCCTCTCTTCTCGTATCTCTCTTTGCTTAAAAGCTTTTTCTCTTTTGTATATGGTGGCACTTGCACTCGTTTGTATCTTTGGTGGCACTTGGACACTTTGTATGTATGGGCGTATGGATGTATGGATGTATGGATATATGGTGCTACTCGCACTCTTTTTGTGTTTTTGGGGCTTTTTCACGCACTATGTTAGCGTTAGCCTCGCTTTTGCTATCTTGCCACACGAGTGTTTGCTTGGGTGCCTTACTCAACGCGACAGACACACCTCACAATGCGGGGCCACGTGCAATGTCTCGCAACACTAGACAAGCAATGCTCGATGGGATAGATCGCAAAAGGAAGAGGGGTTACAAGGTGAAAGCTGCAAGTTATACCTGCGATGGTGGTGGTGGTGGTGGAGATCGCCGGAAGTCGAGGTCGAAGGAGGGCGCGAGGAGGCGCCCGGTCTGGGGCCCGGTCGGACCGGATCCTGGACCGGCTTGCCCGGTTGCCGCCCGGTCAACCGGGTTCTGGGCTGGCTCGGCCGGTCGTGGGCCCGGTTGACCGGGTTCTCAACCGGATTTCGCGGGCTGGAGCTTTCTCTCTCCTGTTCTTCCCCAAACCAAAACCAAATCGACCAAAACGAAGGGAAACGATGGAATCGGAGGCTCAAAGTTGGGGAAATAGTAGATCAAGCACAACAACACCAGATCCACGGACCAAAACCACTCAAAACGCAACCAAATCACAGATCGGTCAAGAGGCAATTTGGGGCTATTTTTGGGGATTTTTTGGAAAATTTCTAGGAACGAAATCGAGTGGGTGGAAGGTCAAATCCGCGGTAACCAAGAGCTGCTGATACCATATGATGAGGTCTAAGACCCCGTGTGTGGCCCGATCTCGCGGATTGACTTCGAAACCAAGAGGAAAGATGGTAAAACGCGAGGAACAAGAAGAACACGACGAACACGAGGAACTCCGAGACTCACGCACGCACACCAACCCGATACACCCGATACTTACCCCCGTGGCTCGATGGACCACGCCAATAGAATCACCCGGAAGAGGCACGCGGCAGAATTCCCGGTGAGAGATTGGTGTTGGAGAAGAAGAGATTGGTGAGGGAGAGAGAGTAGCTTGTACTAGAATCTCACTCAACAATATCCAAATCAACAACAAGGATGGCCTTGATTACAGAGGGATGATACCCAAGGGAGACTAAGCTCAAAGGTAGGTTTGAGTTCAAAACAAGTCTAAAGAGGTAAAGGGGCGTCTAGGGTGCTTATATAGTCTTACAAGGCGTCACGGGCCGAAAAGGTACAAAGGAAACAAGTTCGGGCCGATTTGGCGACTTAAGTCGTGCAGGCCGGTCAGGAGGCCGGTCAGACCGGGCCTGTGACAGGGCAGGCCGGTCTAGACCGGGCCCTGGACCGGGCGGCGACCGGACGAGGTTCCGGGGCCCCTGGATAGCGCCCGGATGGCACAAGCGGGAAATCCGGTTTGGGACCGGGTGGCCCGGTCAGGGGGCCGGTCAGACCGGATTCTGGACCGGGTGGCCCGGTCAGGAGGCCGGTCAGACCGGGTTCTGGACCGGCCGGCCATCTTCTCTTCCTTGCGCTCTTCGGGCGACTTCCGGTCCAGCTCCATGTCCATCTTCACGTCCAGCTGCTCCTCTCCTCCTCTTGACCATGGTGTGTCCTCCTCTTCGTGACCTTGATGCTCCTTGTACCTAATGACACATAACACGTCGGCATGAGGTAGCAATCCATCCAAAGGGGTACCAAGATCAAGGGTGGTGAGGAGCGAGTTCACCTCATCATGTAGAGCTTTGACTCGGGCTCGTGTCATCGGTCCACTTGGGGGACTTGTTGGTCTTGGTGTAGCGACGTCGGTGACCGGGGCTACATCACCGGGCCTGTGACCGGGGCGTCCGGTTGTGGGTCCGGTCTGACCGGGTCCTGGACCGGCCAGCGTCCGTCTCTTCCTTGGGGCGCTTCTAGCGACGTCGGCTTCGGCTTCATGATCATCTCCATGTCCAGCTGCTTCTCTCCCTCCCTTGACCTTGGCGTCTCCTCCTCTCCGGGGTCTTGATGCGCCTTGTACCTAATGACACATAGCACGTCGGCATGAGGTAGCAATCCATCCAAAGGGGTACCAAGATCAAGGGTGGTGAGGAGCGAGTTCACCTCATCATGTAGAGCTTTGACTCGGGCTCGTGTCATCGGTCCACTTGGGGGACTTGTTGGTCTTGGTGTGGAGGTGACCGAAGGCCACCCCGCATCAGTAAGGGTGGGGGTGTTTCCGGAGTGTGAGGTTGAGCTTGGAGCATAGTTCCGTGCTTGCAAGATTGTGGCAACTCCCTCCATCGATGATAACCTTTATTGACTTGCCATTGATTCCGGCTCTTGTTTGGAAGATGTTGCATCTTTGATCTTCATTGGGAAGTGCATTGGTTGTCAACACTTTGGTCACCACAAGGGATGGACTTGCATCATGTACACATAGAACTTGCTCTTGGTCTTCCAAGTCATCATCTTCATGATTGGTTGCGGCTTGTACCAAGGCTTCATATTCACCTTCACTCAAGTACTCCACATCTCCATCATCTCGAGTTATCATAACTCTTGTGTTCTTGCATTCAAAGGATTTATGTCCTTGAGCCCCACACTTGAAGCAAGTGATGTTACTAGATCCCGTGGAAGCTTTGGAGGACATAGTTGATTGATCCGGCTTGAAGCTCGTTGTATTGAAGGCACTCTTCGTTTGCTTAGGAGGATCCTTTGGAGCGATAGCACTTGTGTTCTTGATGCTTGAGGAGGTGTTGGTTGCATTTCACGCGGCGAAGAAGGAATTTGTTTTTGCACTTGCTATGTCTTCTCGCACTTGGCGCTCGGCTCTTGTAGCTTGATGAAGCAACTCAACCATGTTGGTGTAAGGCAAGAACTCCACTATCCTCTTGACGGGAATGTTCAATCCATTCAAGAATCTTGCCATTGTTTGCTCTTCTCGCTCGTCCACATTGGCACTCATCATGGTCATGTGCATCTCCTTGTAGTACTCCTCAACGGACTTGTAGCTTTGCTTGAGTTGAGTAAGCTTGTTGAAGAGGTCGCGTTTATGGTGGTTGGGCACAAAGCGCTTGTGCATGACTTCTTGCATCTCTTCCCATGTAGCAATAGGTTCTAGATCTTCCTTGTCACGCTTCTTGTTCACTTCTTCCCACCAAACATTTCCATATCCTTCAAACTCTAGTGATGCCATGGCCATTTTCTTTGCTTCGGAGAAGTTGTGTATGCGGAAAATCTTGTCAACCTTGAGAACCCAAGATAAGTATGCATCGGGGTCTTCTTCTCCATGGAACTTAGGCATGGTGAACTTGAACTTCCCAAAGATTTCCTCTTCATTGCGGTCATTGCGTCTAGGAGGTAGTCTTTCTTCACCAAGGTCTTGACGTTGTTGAGGTGGATGTTGTGGACCTTGAGCATCTCTATTGTTGTTGCTATGTTGTTGACGAGGAGGTGGTCTTCCATGACCTTCATCTTGATCATCATTGTTGCGGGGGCGTCGAGGCATCACACTTTCTTCACTTGATGCTTGGTGATGACTTGATTCTTCATTTCTTGCCCTTGGAGGAGGTCTTCTAGCATGAGGGCGATCATCATGATGGCGGCGATTATCTTGACCTTGAGGGCGTTGTGGATGAACAACATTGATGATTTGGCGCTCTTGGCGCGCTTGCCTCGCTTTTTCGTCATGAAGGCGTTGTCTTCTAGCTTGAGCTTCTTGTACTTGTCGTTGCCGCTCTTGTTCTTCAAGTGCTTGTTGTTCATTGCGGAGATGCTCTTGCTTCCTTGCTCGAACGAGTTCTTGATCATGTCGAAGGCGTTCTTGCTCTTGTTGGAATTGAGCATTGAGGTTCTCTTGGTGAAGGCGCTCTTCTTCAAGGCGTTGACGTTCTTGGACAAGTCGAAGTCGAGCTTGCTCGGCTTCTTGAGCTTGTTGGTGAAGCACTTGAACATCCACATTATGGTGGCGTGGGTCTTCATTGGAATCATGGTGAGACGGTGTAGGAGCTCGTGATCTTGAGCTATGAGAGCGCAAAGACCTTGAGTGGTGTCTTCTATCTTCTTGACTGTTGAGTGTATGGAGGATATTGTCCAACACCGTCTTCATTTCCCTTGTCTCTTGACCTTGTATGGCAAGTGTTGCCTTCAACTCATTGCCTTGAGTTTCAATCTTCTCATTGAGGTCTTGAACTTGATTGTTGAGGTCATTCCTTTGCACTTGAGCTCTTTCTTCATAGCGGACATTGGTATCCTTGAGCATTGCTTCAAATTGATTGAGCTTGGCGTGGACGGCTTGAGTAGCTATCCAATGTTGGTGCCGCGTCATCGGTAGTTGGTTCCCTTCTCCACTAGACATGGTTACAACTAAAACAAGAACTATGTGGTGGGTGGTTAGGAAAGACTACCAAAAGGGTCAAAACTTGCAAACCGAAATCGAAAAGGTGTTTCAAAGTGGAGGGCAACCGATATGTATGCACACACACAAAAACAAAACCCTATATGGTGTTAGGTACGGATGTGGAAAGCCAAATGGAAGAACCAAACGAAAAATCTATTGTCAAAAGTGGGTAAGATCCAAAAGTCACAAGTCAAAGGCGGTGATCACAAAAGGCATACACAAGGAGGAACACACGCGTGGGACAAAATGGGGTTAACGCGACTTGGAAAATGAGCAAGAACAAAATGGTCCTAACGAAGACTACTAGCTCGGTGTCACGCTAACGCAAGAGAGATCGTGGCTTGGTTGCAAAATCGAGAAGCAACAAGATTTGCGCAAGACGCCTCTCTTCTCTTTTCTCTCTTTTGCTTATAAGCTTTGGACTCTTTTGTGTATAGGTGTCACTCACACACTTTTTCTTTTTCTTTTTGTATTTTTCTTTCTTTTTCTCACTATGCAAGGATACTACTATCTATGTAAGTATGTCACACTTCTTTTGCTTATCTTTTCACACGAGCTTGCTTCGAAGCTTTGCTCAACACACGCACACCCTCACGGTCGGGACGCTTGCGCAATGCTTCGCAACACTAGAAAGCCACTCTCGATAGGAAAGGTACGCAAAAGAGGCTAGGGCTACAAGTTAGGAGCAAGTTATACCACTTGATGATGGTGGCCGACGATCTTGAACATGCTATGGTGGAGGTGTCAAATGAACCGCTTGGATCCTCGGGGTGCCGTCATCGTTGTCGATGTTGCGGAAGCTTTGTGGTAGCTGAAATGGCACTCAAACCGAAGTCCAAACACAAGGGGGTTAGTACCAAAACGAAAAACGAAGGTTGCTGTCAAAATTTCGGCCAGGCGGAACTTCCGGTCCTGAGGGGCGGAACTTCCGGTCCCCGGGCGGAACTTCCGGTCCTTCCGGGCGGAACTTCCGGTCGCAATCAGATCTGCGGGCTGTTCGTCGATTTGGGCGGAAATCCGGGCCGAAATCCTTCGAATTCGAGGAAAATTTGGCACTAAAAGCTGTGGGAAGGTGGGGGAATTGCAGATCAACACCAAAGACAAGTTTCTATTGGAGCAAAACCACAAATAACTCAACCAATCGCGAGATCGATCCAAGGCCAATTTGGGGCTATTTTTTGGGAAATTTTTTTTGGGCGAAATTGGTGGAATTGGGGGATGTGGGGGTCAAATCCGTGGCAACCAAAGAGCTGCTGATACCATATGATGAGGGCTAAGCCCAAGGATGTGCCCGATCTTCACGGATTTGGGTGGAACTCGTGGGGGTAGGTGGATGAACGCGATGAACACGAAGAACGCGAGGGGGAATCGTGGGGATACAACACACGCACGCACACAAACCGGGTTTTCCCTCGTTGGCCCGATACACCAACTCGATAGAGGTTGCGAGAAAAGACCTTCCGGTAGAAGTCCCGCAAAGAGATCGACAAATCGAAGCTCGCAAGATCTAGAAGGGTGAAAAGACCGGAAGGTTGATAGAAGTGCAAGCAAAAGACCAAATAGGTAGAAGTGCAAGCAAAAGATCAAACAAACGGTAGAAGTCACCAAAGAGATCTTGACAAGTCGATAAGGAGCCCGGGTGGGTACAAGATCAAAGATCTAGGTAGGGTTCCCACAAGGGTGAGCTAAGCTCAGGTTTAATTTCACATCAAGTCTAATCTCAAATCTGAGCCAACAAGGCTATTTATAGGTGGGGGCGAAGAGGTAAGTTACACGCTGAAAAGTGCTGTTGTGCTGAAGTTCGATGGGGCGGAAGTTCCGGTCAACTTGGGCGGAAGTTCCGGTCAGGGGCGGAAGTTCCGGTCTGGAGGGGCGGAAGTTTCGGTCGGGGTGGAAGTTCCGGCCAAGTTCCGGCCTTGTTCCAGAATTCCGCCATTGTCCCGCAGTAGCATCCAGTATGGTTTTCGCGGACTTTTGGAACTTGGGCGGAACTTGGGCGGAAGTTCCGGTCCTCTGGGGCGGAAGTTCCGGCTGGAGCCTTTTTCCTGGGCGCTGGAAGGCATCTTGATGGCATCTGGCCGGAAGTTCCGGTCCTGGAGGGCGGAAGTTCCGGCCTGGGCGCTATAACTCCATCTTCGTCATTTCCAGCTCTCTCTCCATTGGCTTGGTCTCCATGGCTCGCTTCTTGGTCGATGTACCTGATTGAACATAGGGTATTGGCATGAAGTAGCAGGCCATCCAAAGGGGTGTCAAAAGCATACGTGGAGAGGAGCGAATTCACCTCTTGGTGTAGGGCTTGGGCTCGAGCTCGTGTCATTGGACCACGAGGAGGGCTTGTCGGTCTTGATGTAGTATCGACCTTGGGTAGGGCTACATCACCGACCTCTTCAACAAACTCCAAAAAATGAAGCAAGGCACCAAGACTGATGAGATCTAAGATCTAGGGTGTGGCCCAATCTCGCGATTGACCCAAAACCAAAAGGGGAAAAGATGGAGAAGAAGAAGAACGCGACGAACACGAGGAAGAACACACGCACACCAACCCGATACAGTCGATACTTACCCTTGTGGCTCGATGGACCACGCCAATAGAATCACTGGAAGAGACACGAGGTAGAATTCCCGGTGAGAGATTGGGGTTGGAGAAGGAGATTGGTGAGGGAGAGAGAGTGGAGCACACTAGAATCTCACTCACAAATATCCAGATCCACAACAAGAGTTGCCTTGGTTACAAAGGGGATCTAACCCTCGGGAGACAAAGCTCAAAAGTAGTTTTAAGCTCAGATTATGTCTAAAGAGTAAAAGGGGGCGTCCTGGGTACTTATATAGGTCTACATGGCCCGCAGGTCGGAACGGTATATAACTGAACGACTTAGGCAGATTTGGTGGGGACAGGCCGACGAATCCGGTCAGGGGTCCGGTCAGACCGAACCTGGGGCCGGCATGTCCGGTCCAAACCGGGCCGGGGACCGGGCGCCAACCGGAAGTGTCGCAGATGCCCGTCCGGTTGGCACTGGTGCGCCGCCCGGTTGACGCTGAGGGGGTTCCGACGTGCCGCCCGGTTGGCCGGGACTGGGACCGGGTGGCCCGGTCATGGGTCCGGTAGGCCGGGTCCTGGGCCGGCTGGATCCCTTCCATCCTTCGCGCGCTTCTCATGACGTCGAGTCCAGCTCCATGTCCATCTTCATGACCAGCTGCTCCTCTCCTCCTCTTGACCATGGTGTGTCCTCCTCTCCGGGGTCTTGGTGCACCTTGTACCTAATAACACAAAGCATATCGGCATGAGGTAGCATTCCAGCCAAGGAAGAGTTCAAGGTGAGTGTGGAGAGGAGCGAGTTCACCTCTTGGTGTATGGCCTTGGGCCGAGCTTGTGTCATTGGGCCACGAGGAGGGCTTGACGGTCTTGAGGAGGAGGTGTCCAAAGGCCACCTCGCATCATCTCCCCCCCCCCTTGGGAGAGAGTCGTCCTCGACTCTTGTTCCTCCTCATCTCCATGATAGGGGGAGAGATCCAAGATGTTGAACGTGTTGCTCACCGAGTACTTTGAGGTTGGTATGTCGATGACGTAGGCGTTGTTGTTGATGCGTTTGAGGACTTTGAAAGGTCCATCTCCTCGAGGCATTAGCTTGGAGTTGCGTTCAAGAGGGAACCGCTCTTTGCGAAGGTGAATCCAAACGAGGTCTCCTTCTTAAAATATCCTTTCCTTCTTCTTGGCGTTGAGGCGGGTAGCTTGACGAAGCACGTGTTCTTGGATGGTTGCTCTTGTTTCTTCATGTAGTTTCTTCATGGCAGTGGTGCGCTTGTCAAAGTCCATGTTTGTCCTCTCATGAAGTGGGAGTGGGAGGATGTCTAGTGTCGTGGGAGGGTCGAAGACGTAGACGATCATGAAGGGACTTCGTGATGTTGTAGAGTGTGTGGCTCGATTGTAGGCGAACTCCGCGTGCGGGAGGCACTCTTCCCATGACTTCAAGTTTTTCTTCACTAGTGTGCGTAAAAGAGTTGAGAGGCTTCGATTGACCACTTCCGTTTGTCCGTCCGTTTGCGGGTGCGAGGATGATGAGAACAAAAGCTTCACTCCAAACTTTGCCATGAGCGACTTCCATAGATAGCTCATAAACTTGACGTCTCGATCCGACACAATGCTTGCCGGCATTCCGTGTAGGCGAACAATTTCCCTGAAAAACAACGAAGCAATGTGTGAAGCATCATCTATCTTATGGCATGGTATGAAATGAGCCATTTTAGAGAACCTATCCACTACCACAAAGATTGAATCATGACCATGTTTGGTGCGAGGCAATCCTAGTACGAAATCCATGCTTATATCCGACCAAGGTGCATAAGGAATAAGCAACGGTGTATAAAGGCCATAGGGGTTGGAGGTAGACTTAGCTTGTAAGCAAGTTGTGCACCGTCGGCAAAGGCGTTCCACGTCGTGGTACATTCTTAGCCAATAGTAGTGGGTTGAGAGCATGGCATATATCTTCTCTCGTCCAAAGTGTCCCATGAGGCCACCACCATGTGACTCTTGCAAAAGTAACTTTCGAAGAGAAGACTCGGGTATGCAAATTTTGTTAGCTTTAAACAAGTAGCCATCGTGCAAGTAGAAGTCATTAAATCCTCATTCAACGGAACACTTCTCAAATATTGGTGCAAAGAAAGAATCGGAAGGATAGAGTTCTTTGATCTCCTCAAGTCCCAATACATGAAAATCTAAGCGAGTAAGCAAAAGGGTGTTTTTGCGGGAAAGAGCATCCGCCACTACATTTTCCTTGCCCTTCTTGTATTTGATTACATACGGGAAGGACTCAATGAACTCAACCCATTTTGCATGTCGTTTGTTCAAATTGTGTTGGCTTTTCAAATACTTCAAAGACTCATGATCGGAATGAATGATAAGGGCATCAAGGCCCCAGAGATGAGGGCACACCATGGTCAGGGGGAGGAGAAGAGCAGATGGTCGTGAAGATGGACATGGAGCTGGACGCGATATCATCCAAAGTGCGCGAAGAAAGGAAGGGAGCCAGCCGGCCCAGGACCCGGCCGACCGGACCCATGACTGGGCCACCCGGTCCCAGACCCGGCCAACCGGGCGGCACGCCGGAACCCCCTCGGCGTCAACCGGGCGGCGCATCGGTGCCAACCGGGCGGGCATCTGTGACACTTCCGTTTGGCGCCCGGTCCTCGGCCCGGTTTGGACCGGACACGCCGGCCCCAGATCCGATCTGACCAGACCCCTGACCAGATCCGTCGACCGGTCCCCACCAAACCTGCCTAAGTCGTTCACTTATATACCTTTCTGACCCGTGGGCCATGTAGACCTATATAAGTACCCAGGACACCCCCTTTTAGTCTTTAGACATAATCTGAGCTTAAAACTACTTTTGAGCTTTGTCTCCCTAGGGTTAGATCCCCTTTGTAATCCAAGGCACTCTTGTTGTGGATCTGGGTATTTGTGAGTGAGATTCTAGTGTGCTCCACTCTCTCTCCCTCACCAATCTCCTTCTCCAACCCCAATCTCTCACCGGGAATTCTACCTCGTGTCTCTTCCGGGTGATTCTATTGGCGTGGTCCATCGAGCCACGAGGGTAAGTATCGACTGTATCGGGTTGGTGTGCGTGTGTTCTTCCTTGTGTTCTTCGCGTTCTTCTTCTTCTCCATCTTTTCCCCTTTTGGTTTTGGGTCAATCGCGAGATCGGGCCACACCCTAGATCTTAGATCTCATCAGTATGCCACGGGTTTTCCATTTTGCATAAGGACACCACCAATTCCAAGTCCACTCGCATCACATTCTATCTCAAAAGTTTTTGCAAAATCGGGAAGAACGACGAGTGGTGCCTCGGTGAGTTTCTTTTTCAATTCATCAAAAGCGTGTTGTTGTGCCTTGCCCCAAACAAACGGAACATTATTTTTTGTAAGCTCATTTAAAGGGCAAGCAATGGTGCTAAAATCTTTCACAAAGCGTCTATAGAAACCGGCAAGTCCATGAAAACTTCGAACTTGACCAACGTTTGTAGGAGTGGGCCAATCGTGGATGGCCTCAACCTTCGAAGAATCAACTTCAACCCCATTGGCGGAAACCACAAATCCAAGAAAAACCAACTTGCTTTGTGCAAAGGTGCACTTGGGAAGATTTGCAAAGAGCTTTTCACGGCGCAAGATGCATAAGACTTCTCTCACATGTTGCACATGGTCCTCGAGATTTTTGCTATAAATGAGAATATAATCGAAATAGACAACCACACTCTTGCCAATGAGAGGTCGCAAGATGTGATTCATGAGACGCATAAAAGTAGATGGAGCATTTGAAAGACCAAATGGCATGACAAGCCATTCATAGAGACCAAGTTTGGTCTTGAATGCCGTCTTCCATTCATCACCAATTGCCATGCGGATTTGGTGGTAGCCACTATGCAAATCTATCTTAGAGAAAATCGTGGCACCACTCAATTCATCAAGCATGTCATCTAAACGCGGAATGGGATGGCCAATCGAACGGTAATGGCATTGATGGGGCGACAATCCATACACAATCTTTGCGACTCATCCGGTTTAGGAACGAGGATCACGGGAACCGCACAAGGGCTTAAGCTTTCACGTACATACCCTTTTTCGAGGAGATCTTGAATTTGGCGTTGAATCTCCTTTGTGTCTTCGGGGTTGGTGCGGTAGGCGGCGCGGTTTGGTAGAGGGGCGCCAGGTATGAGGTCGATGTGGTGCTCGATCCCTCGAAGCGGTGGTAGTCCATGAGGAAGTTCGTCGGGGAAGACATCTTGGAACTCATTCAAAAGAGACAACAAAGATGAAGGAAGTGTTGTTAAGTTGTTAGTCTCCGAGGATGGCCCCTTGCAAATAAGCACATAGTGCAATTTGGTGGATGGGTTGTGGTGCACTTCTCTCATCTCACTCTTGGTTGCTATGAGGACACTCTTCATCTCACTCACATATGGCTTGTGGCGCTCACTTTCTTTTTGGTGGGTCACTCTCTCACCGCTCATCTCACTAGTGATAGTAGCTTCCTTAGCCCTCGCTAAAGCCTTTGCATTGTCCGCAATTACTTGGCTAGGAGTCATTGGGCGTAGGATGAATGTCTTGTCACCGACCTTGAAGCTATAGGCATTTGTGTAGCCATCATGGTTTGCTCTTTTGTCATATTGCCAAGGGCGACCAAGTAGCATGTGGCACACCGTCATAGGAACTACATCACAATCAACAGTGTCTTCATATGCGCCAATCTTGAAGGATATTGTGACGGTGTGTTGTATCTTCACATTTCCATTGTCGCTTAACCATTGCACATGGTAAGGATGGGGGTGTTTCCGGAGCGTGAGGTTGAGCTTGGAGCATAGTTCGGTGCTTGCAAGGTTGTGGCAACTCCCTCCATCGACGATAACCTTTATTGACTTGCCGTTGTTTCCGGCTCTTGTTTGGGAGATATTGCATGTTTGGTCTTCATTGGGTAGTGCATGGGTTGTCAACACTTTAATCACCACAAGTGATGGGCTTGCATCGTGCACACATAGGACTTGCTCTTGGTCTTCCAAGTCATCATCTTCATGATTGGTTGCGGCTTGTACCAAGGCTTCATACTCACCTTCACTCAAGTACTCCACATCTCCATCATCCCGAGTTATCATAACTGATAGGGAAAAGGTGGTCGATCTTTCGATGAGACGTGGATAGTTCGATTTGTTGGTGGAGTTCGTGCTTGACGATCCGACTACACGTGCAAAGCTCGTGCACCAATGCAATCGCTAGGACAATCTCCGGGAGTTACTGATCTTGCGGGAGCACGATCAGCCAGACCAGTAAGGGTCTTAATTCCTACCTGAAATCGAGAACAAGTAAGAACTAAAGATGCAATCAGAATATTGCAGATAGAGATGAAAGCTTGATTGATAATGGTGGGATTCTGAATAGTCGGTCTTGTTCTGGGCGTTGGCCTCAAAAGAAGTACACGTAGTTGCAGCAATTGGCTAACTTTTAATCTAATCAAAATCCAAGTTCTAATGATGGCTACAGAGGGTTATATATGGGGGAAGTCAAGGGATTTTCGTCCAACCAGCTAGGGTTGGCCAAAAACACCCCTAAATGGGCCTTCCTCCACTTATAAGGCCTCTTAAAATCCCCTAAAATACCTAATCCAAAAATACATGGGCCCGGCCCATTAAATAAGGTGACGCAGCACCAGAAATAACTCTTTGGATGAATTTTATGATGGAGTAACTTGTATAATTCATCCAAGCATCGTTGCTTCACTATGGTGGCTTCAATGTTCTGAAATCCTCGCTTGCAACGCCATCCTGAATCCTTGCAGGTCTGCTGCCATCTCCATGCACGTTCCTAATCCAATGCTTGGCGTCCATGCTAGATCCATCCTAAATAATATAAATACATTTTATTTAGGCAGCATCATATTATCATATATATCAGGAAGGATTCCTAGTAACGAATGTACCTGAGATGTGGTTGTAGGAGTATTGGTTGTATCTATCATAGAGATGTCCTCATCATCCTCCCCTACTTGAATTGAAGTCGTCCTCGACGTAGTCTCATCTTTTTCACCAAGATATGCCTTCAAATCGAAGGTTGGGAAGTCCTCATCATCCTCCCTTTCTTGAAAGAAAAGCCGTCCTCGGCGATGTTTATTCTGTAAACATGCTAACAAAAGAGACAATGTATATGCATGGTATATGTATATGTCATCCGTTTTAACAGCTCTTTCATGTTTCCCATTTAATTTTGTACATATACCAGTATTGTAGTAGCGTAGAAGCTCATTAGTCCCCATTAAACATTTATCACAACTCAGTTTGCAGATATAAGTGAAGCACATATTAACTACTTTCAAATTATAATGCTCATCATTAAACCATCCCAAAGTTGGTAAACCAAAATGCAAGGTCTCAAATTTACTAACCACACCATGTTGAACTAAACAATTTTGTGGAAGGTTATTTGGCATAGAATGAATACCAACATTGGAGGTCATATCAAAATGACAAAGCATATTCACAAATTCAGTTTTATTGGAACTAGAAGAATCATCACACATGATGTAAATCCTATGCACCATAAAAATATCCGCTATGTCATACCACCCAACCAAATTAAAAGTAAAATCAGGGGCATAAACACTGTTTAAACATTTTAATTCAGCAATCTTGTTTCTAGCATGTGACAAGGATATAGGTGGATCCATCACAACAGAAAATAAAGAATTAGCATAAGAAATCTTAGCCAACACTTCATTGTTCATAACCAGTTTTATATGATCCATACTAGAGTCAATGTTCAAGTCACAAGGTGCATTATCAGGAGCAAGAATTTCAGTTTGTACACTCATAGATATGGAAGAACTAACTTGTACAGTAGGTGTACTCAACATAGTTGGTATATCAGTTCCACAATTTCCTAACACATGGTCATCCTTGGAACACAAAAGTCTCCGTTGGTACACTCGTATCAATAGAGGAACGAAAAACAGCACATGGTACACACAAATCTGTAGGTCTACCATAACTAGTGTCAACCAAAAGATTGCTAGTCATATCAATGATAATTTCAGTGGTTTGATCACATGGTACATGCAAATCAGTATTATGATCCTCTAATATAGGCGGTGTGGCCAAATCATCAGTGAACTCCACACATGGTATATTAATATGAACATGGTAGTTACCAATTTCAAGTGGATTAACAAAACTAGGAAGCATCTCCAATGTTTGATAATGAGATTGTTTCAAAGCGACAACTCTATCCTCAATAAACTCAATAGACAAATCATCACATGACATATGTAGATCATCATGGTGTTCATCAATCACAGGTGGAAGGACAAAATAAGTACCTTTATTTTTACCTTGTGACTCCAACGTAGAAAATGTTCGCAGCGACGTGTCACAAGTCTGTGGCTGGCCGACTCGCACAACAATATTTATGCGTGGAACGTTGGAAGAAACAACCGATGCTAGGGTGCATGACTTGAAGGAGTTGGAATGGTCCAATGTTTTCTCCTATATGTGTTTCTCAAAAGCACAAGCTCGAACATATATACCAATAGTAGAACGAGAAATATACTTAAACATAAGCTTAATATCAGGGTTCAAGCCATTGAAAAACATGTTTCTAGTACTTTCCACAAATTCCTTTATATCACAACGGTACATGTAAAATTTAAATTTCTGATAGTTAACATGCACATTATTACTACCTTGTTCTAATCGTTCAAGTTTGCGGAGCCGTTCATGTTGATGAGAAAGAGGCACAAATTTACGTCTCAAAACAGATTTTAAATCTACCCAATGTGAGGACCCCGGACTAGCTGTCCGAAATTCCTTGTTATGTATACAGTTCACGATCCCATGATCAGTGCATCGTGAACACATAACCGAACTGATATCAAATTACACCATCCATTACAAAGCGGAATAATAAAAATTACAATGCGGTCACATGACCAATAATTACATATAGCCTCGAAGGGCCTAACTTAATCATCAGAGTAGCGGAATCACATCAGCAGCGTAGAGCCCGAGTCATCTGCCTTAACCCTACAGGCAACTGACTGGGAGAACGTTCCTAGCTCGCATAGACGTCGTCCAATCCTTCTTCATTTGCCGAATTCCTCCAAGTCTGGCCAAGTAAATAGCCAGGGACAAAGCCGTGAGTACATTTGGAATTGTACTCGCAAACCATCAAGAAGGTACTTTGCAAGAGTGCAAGATAACAAGTGCTAATCTAGATGACAAGAGGGAAGAGCTAATTTCTCTTGTGGAAATAGCATGTAGAAGAGAAGTAGTTTCTCTTGTGGATGTAGCATGAGAAAGAGAAATAGTTTCTCTTGTGGATGTAGCATCCCAACATCACAGTTGAAGGGGACACTAAGAAGATCCTATGACATCTCTATATCTTTGTTGAAGAAGATACTTCAAAAGAGTTCTACAACATAAAACACTAGGATGGGAGTAACCCAGTTTATTTCCTTTCCGAGTCATCACAACTTTCCAGTACCTTCCCGGTACTCCGCAAACAAGTTCCTTCCTTTCCTTTGTCAAACACTTTCATAAAACAAAACTCTTTAGGCTAAGCAACAACCATTCCAACCGTCCATGACCGTGGACACGGCTATTCGAATAGATTTGACTCTGCAGAGTTTGCACACTTTCCCCACAAGATCCGCGAGTTCATCATGTGGGCATCATCCCCGCATATCAACTATGCCATGACAAAAACTCGGACATAGCCTTTCGCCTATTCGTCTTAGCACGGGATCCTACCGTATGGAGTATGTACCTCCCCGACACCGTGGCAGCTCACCTCACTTTGAGCGTGGCTCCACCGCCAAGCCAGGAGACCCATAGTGTCTTCCGGACGGGTCAGCCCCGAAGGCCTCCCGTTATACTATTGTCTCCACCAAAGACAATCCGGATTCAGGGGTAACCTTACCCTTATATAGTTGTGCGGTGTCCCATGTTAAGAAGAACAAACTACGAGCTAAGCCCCGTCCCACTCCAGGGTAATGTGGTTGCGCGGGTTAATTGTCACGGGTGAATATTTAGACGCCAAAGTTTTCGAAAACAAGATTTTCTTTCCAACCATCTTTGCCAAGATCCTTTCCTTTCATAAACACACACTTGGGTAAGTCCAACTCACCCAAGGTTTTCAAAAATTATTTTCAACAAGGTATTTTTCCAAGGGGGTTCCCAACCTATAGTTTTATGAAGGAACTAAGAGTCACAATGACAGGATGCTAGCCATCATACCACTAAGGGGATGATAATTGAGGTGTTAAGGGGATCATACATACTTAGGATAAGCATGTATAGGGACAACATAATTAAGATGATTCAAACAGGGGTCATGATGTTAATCATCATACCACTAAGAAGATGACAACATGGATATGGTCAAGGGGGCATACATGCTTAGGGTAAGCATGCATAACATCAACAAGGGGGTTCACATACTTGGGAGCAAGTATGCAAAGCATCAACAAGGGGTTCAACATACTTTGGGAATAAGCATGCATAGAGTAGAGGACCAAAAATCACATATGATACAAGGAACCAAGTGTATAATGGAGCAATGAGCACAACAAGAAGGATAAATAGCAAGAGATCAAAAGATGGCTTGCCTTGGCTTATTTGTCCCTATACTTCGTCAAATCCATCAATATAAGAATTCCAACAACATATATAAATAAAATCCTCGTCCGATTCCACTTCTTCTTCTTCTCCGGAATTGTTTGCATCTATCGCCGGAAAATATAAAAGGAACACAATCAATCACATTGCATCAACAAGGCAACATTCAACAAGCAACAACTAACCATGCAGCCAAGGTATAACATACTAAGGACTTATAGATACCACAAAACAACTTTAAGAGTTTTAATTTAGAAAACCCCATTTATTTACCTAGTAAAGGTATGAGTGCATCACAACTTTAGCAATTGCCTCTCTCGGTTATCACCATGGTATAAACCAATTATCCCCTGGTAGATAACATCATGAAGAGGACAAGAGCATTAGTTTGGCAACACAAACATTCACAACATAATTTCAAACATTTTTGGAAAAGTAGAAATCAGTTTCCCTAATTTAATTTGCTCACTTAACATTATACAAAAATAGGAAGCAAACCATATACCACATCATTTGAAAACTTAAGCAAAACAAAAGAGCTAAAGTTAGGTTGCAGAGGTGTTGTTTTTCAAGCATAAAACAAAGGTTTCCCATCTATACTAAAAAGAGTTGGTCAAGGGTTTTAGATAAACCGAAAAGTTTTGCTTCAACAATGCATGTCACACATAAACATTACTAACAGCAACAAATATGTATGAACAGAGACTAATAATATTTTTCCTATATAGCCAGTACTAATACAAGACTAACCCAATTGGAATCACCCAAAAATATCAATCCTACAATTTTAGGAATTTCTTTGAATCTGACTGTACAGAAAATAAGATCTGTAATCCATAAATCGTAGAAAAATCCTAAAAATATGAGGCCACTGGCATTTGAAAGGTATTTAAACACAGATGCCTACACAATTGGATTTGGGTTCAAATTGTTTCTGAAACTCTCATAAATGGATTGACAAGTTTACTGCATGTCTGTACCATTTGCTTTCTCTCTGGAGTTACAGAACAGATAAAGTTTTTAAACTTGCTTGAGATGATTAGGAAAACATTCAGCAGTCCTACAAAATTGGAATCACTCAATTAGGTTCAAAAATGGATTTTTGATGATTTAAAAGCTAACAGCCATGTCTGCAGAACATACAGAACAAGTTTAATTCACCAAAAATCGTACACAAATCACAAAAATATGAGATCAGCTGCATATGAAAGGTATTGAATAGATGGTTCTTACCCAATTGGTTTCATTCAAAAATTCGTTTCCAAGCTCCTGGTTTAATTCGACAAAGTCAGATCTGACCAGATCTTGATCTGTAAACCATTTCAAATTCAGAAGGTCATTTGAAGTGAAACCAATGCCAAAATTAAGGTACTTGAGAGTACTTTCACCCGCAGTTGAGTTTGTACAAAAAGGTTTTGTAAAACGGGAGAAATCTAACAAACAGTGATTCTGCATGTTTGCAGAACTTTATTTACCATGCAAAATCCGTAACTAATTTGAGGATGAGACCAACGCCACGTTGTAGATCTTTTCAATACCTATCTTTGGAACTTTGAATCACTCGATTTGGATCTGCACACAGGATTTGACAGATTTTACAAAATCGTACCAGAATCTGAAACAGCAAGATAGCAGAAATTACTGCAAGGTTTTTGACGAACTTGGATCAAGAGTTTCAGATCTGAGGATTGCTTAACCACATTCGCAAAAAAAAAAAAAAAAGAGGATTGCTCAACCCTCTCCATGCTTGGACCAACATGCACCTGCATCAAGATCCAATCTTGTGAGAGGAGAAAGGATAAATAGAGGGGGATTCAGCTAGGGTTAGGGGAGAAGAGAGTGAGAGGGAAGCTCTCATGGTGAGGGGAAGCTTGAGGGAGGAGGGGAGCTTCATCTTGGTGGATTTCTATGGCCATGGCCGGCCATGTGAGCAAGGGGGAGCAGCAGCTCGTGGGGAGGAAGGGGAGGAAGGTATGAGGGAGTGGAGTGTGAAAGAAATGAGCAAAGGGGAGTGGAGGTGGCCGGCCAAGCTCTTATATAGAGGGAGGATGGTGGCTGCCTCCATTTTGATTGGCTAAGGTGGGTGGCTGCCCATTTAATTGTTGGGGTAGTTGGGAGGCAAGGCTTGCAAGAGAAGGAAATGAGGAGGGGCTGGCCGAATTTCAAGTCATGGCCGGCTCCTTTCTTGTCATGAGCAAGTGAAAAATGTGAGAGAGATGCACAACATTCATGTGAATAGATCAATGCATGATGTTGAGGAGGTAATGTCAATGAGTGATTTTGATGATGATAAGATTAGGAGTAAATACCTAAAGATAGAAAGGGGTATGAGGGTGGCATGTGCCATGTGCCATGATAATAATCTCCACCACTTTGGTTGAGACCAACTTATGATGAAGATGGTTCCCAAGGTATAGTTGATGAATAAAAGTTTCATTTGAATTCAAAATTGAAAGATTGGGGTTGGCCACATGCAACCATGCATGAGCATGCCAAGGTAGATGGGATGGTCATGGTGGCTTAGTCAATGATAGATCAAGGTTAAGAGAGATGGTGAGTGAAGTATCCATATACTCACAAGGATGAATATATTGACATAAATCATCAATTTATGAGATCAAGGTGATGATGGAAGAGAATATAAAGTACTCTACAAATGAGAGGTCAATTGGAAGTGGTTTGAAAGTATCAAATGATCATCCATTTAATCAAGAATTGGAGGATGGGGGAAATACAATGTGGTAGACCAGAGGTGTGCATAAGATGTGCAAGTGTTGCCATTTGAAAAAGGATTTATTTGAAAGGCATATGAAACACCTCAATTGTCTAGGGACAATTGGGAATGAACTCACGTGGAATGAAATTTGAAAGTGTTGAGATAAAACTAGTTGGAACATAGGAGTTCAAAATATTCTACTTACTTTCTCAAGTAAGTAGAGTTTTTCTCAAATGTAAAATAAGCAAGAGGAAAACAAGAAATGGTATAAGTACCATAAACAAGCTTTTTGTTAAAAAGAAAGCAAAATAGAGAGTATTGTTTTAGAAAGCAGTAATTGGTAGAAATGGGATGAAAAACAATATCCATTTCAGTTCCTTGTTTTCTTTGAAGAATTATCTTGAAAGGATTTAATAAAACTAGAAGTAGTGTTGTGATCAAAACTAGAGAAGGAAAACAGTAGGGTTTTTGAGGAGGAGAACTAATTTAGGGAGGAGTGTTCTCAAGGGTAGATGATGGCTACGAAATGTACCCATCCTTCCCACTCTTGGTTTTGTGAAGATTAAACTTGGATTAAAATAAAAACAAGAGGTTAAAGAGGTAGAAGTGATCTAGTGCAGAAACACTGGATAAAGTATGAGATCAAGTTGAATATAGGAGTTGCAAGGATAGAGTGAGACATGCAAGACGTGGAGGTTGAAGAGGATGTTGCATAGATGAGATCCATGCATTGAAGTCAACAATAACAGTTGTGGGTGCTTAGAGATCAATTGCCAAAGTCTGGACATTTTAAGCCTGTCAACACAGATGGTCGACATGGCCTCAAAACCAACAAGGATGAGTGGGTATAAGAGAGGGATGTAGCTAGGGGAAGATGATCCCAAGTTTTGAATTGAGGACGATTGAGCTAGGTTGCATCACAAGGAGAAAAATCAAGATGGCACACTCAGGTTGCCATCAGGAGAAGAGTTTGATGTAGTAAAAAGGAAAACAACTTTTCCTAGGACACACATGTTTTTTATTAGGTGAGTTGTTTGTTTTACCACTAGAGGTGTTGTTCTAAGAGGTGGCTCAAGACAAAACTCAACAAGAAAAACAAGACAATACATCTACCAACAGATCAAAGCAATTCATCTTAACAGACAGATCAAGGCAATTCATATTAATTAGTCTATAGAAAAAGTTTTTGTTCCCCCTAATTTTTGCATTAAGGACAATTAATCAAGGTTGCAAAAGGTGGGGTGTTACAGATCTTCCACCCTTAAAATAATCTCGTCCCGAGATTACTGAGTGTAGAAATAGAGGGGTTGTAAAGTTTAACTAAAGTTAGTTGATGTCTACGTTCCCCCTCCTTTCCTGTAGACAGTGTTGGGCCTCCAAGAGCAGAGGTTTGTAGAACAGCAGCAAGTTTTCCCTTAAGTGGATACCCAAGGTTTATCGAACTCAGGGAGGAAGAGGTCAAAGATATCCCTCTCATGCAACCCTGCAACCACAAAGCAAGAAGTCTCTTGTGTCCCCAACACACCAAATAGGTGTACTAGTTCGGCGAAGAGATAGTGAAATACAGGTGGTATGAATAAGTATGAGCAGTAGCAACGGTGCCAGAGAATAGCTTGATGGTGTGTAGTTGATGGTGGTAGAATTGTAGCAGTAGTAACGCAGTAAAACAGTAAACAAGCAGCGGTGATAGCAGTATTTAGGAACAAGGCCTAGGGATTACACTTTCACTAGTGGACACTCTCAACATTGATCACATAACAGAATAGATAAATGCATACTCTACACTTTTGTTGGATGATGAACACATTGCGTAGGATTACACGAACCCTCAATGCCGGAGTTAACAAGCTCCACAATTTGTTCATATTTAGTAACCTTATAGTGTAAGATAGATCAAAAGACTAAACCAAGTACTAACATAGCATGCACACTATCGCCTTCATGCATATGTAGGAGGAATAGATCACATCAATACCATCATAGTAATAATTAACTCCACAATCTACAAGAGATCATGATCATAGCCTACGACAAGAACCACACGGTGCACACACTAGTCACCTTTACACACGTGCAGGAGGAATAGAACTACTTTAATAACATCACTAGAGTAGCACATAGATAAATTGTGATACAAAACTCATATGAATCTCAATCATGTAAAGCAGCTCATGAGATTATTGTATTGAGGTACATGGGAGAGAGATGAACCACATAGCTACAGCGAAGCCCTCAGCCTCAGGGGTGAATTACTCCCTCCTCATCATGGGGGCAGCGATGGCGGTGAAGATGGCGGTGAAGACGGTGGTGGAGATGGCTCCGGGGGCAATTCCCCGTCCGGCAGGGTGCCGGAACAGAGAGTTCTGTCCCCCGAATTGGAGTTTCGCGATGGCGGCGGCGCCCCTGGAGTCTTTCTGGAGTTTCGTCAATTGGTACTGCGTTTTTAGGTCGAAAGGGGTTATATAGGCGAAGAGGCGGCGCAGGAGGGCTGACAGGGCGGCCTCACCCTAGGCCGGCGCGGCCAGACCCTGGCCCGCGCGGCCCTATGGTGTGGGGCCCCCCTGGCTCCTCTCCGACTCTTCTTCGGTGTTCTGGAGCCTTCCGGGAAAAATTGGAGGTTTGGCGTTGATTTCGTCCAATTCCGAGAATATTGCCCGAACACCCTTTCTGGAACCAAAAACAGCAGAAAACAGCAACTGGCCTCTCGGCATCTCGTCAATAGGTTAGTTCCGGAAAACGCATAAAAATGATATAAAGTGTGAACAAAACATGTTGGTATTGTCATAAAACAAGCATGGAACATCGGAAATTATAGATACGTTGGAGACGTATCAGCATCCCCAAGCTTAGTTCCTACTCGTCCTCGAGTAGGTAAACGATAAAAGATAATTTCTGAGGTGACATGCTACCAACATAATCTTAATCATACCATTGTAAAGCATATGAGATGAATGCAGCGATTCGAAACAATGTAAATGCAATGAGTAAACAATTGAATCATATAGCAAAGACTTTTCATGAATAGTACTTTCGAGACAAGCATCAACAAGTCTTGCATAAGAGTTACTCATAAAGCAATAAATTCTTAGTAAAGGTATTGAAACAACACAATGGAAGATTAAGTTTCAGCGGTTGCTTTCAACTTGTAACATGTATATCTCATAGATAGTTGTCAATGCAGAGCAATATAACAAATGCAATAAGCAAGTATGTAAGAATCAATGCACAGTTCACACAAATGTTTGCTTCTTGAGGTGGAGAGAAATAGGTGAACTGACTCAACAATAAAAGTAAAAGAATGGTCCTTCAAAGAGGAAAGCATCGATTGCTATATTTGTGCTAGAGCTTTGGTTTTGAAAACATATAGAGAGCATAAAAAGTAAAGTTTTGAGAGGTGTTTGTTGTTGTCAACGAATGGTAATGGGTACACTAACTACCTCGCCAACCGGACTTCCAAGAGCGGCTCCCATGAATTATTTTATTTTTGGGTGGCACTCCTTCCAACCTTTCTTTCACAAACCATGGCTAACCGAATCCTCGGGTGCCTGCCAACAATCTCATACCATGAAGGAGTGCCTTTTTATTTTAGTTTTATTATGATAACACTCCTCCCAACCTTTGCTTACACAAGCCATGGCTAACCGAATCCTTCGGGTGCCGTCCAACAATCACATACCATGGAGGAGTGTCTATTTTTGTTAATTAATTTGGGACTGGGAATCCCATTGCCAGCTCTTTTTGCAAAATTATTGGATAAGCGGATGTGCCACTAGTCCATATGAGAGTCCGTCAAAAGTAAATGACAAGGTTGAAAGCTAAACACCACATACTTCCTCATGAGCTATAAAACATTGACACAAATCAGAGGTGATAAATTTTGAATTGTTTAAAGGTAGCACTCAAGCAATTTACTTTGGAATGGCAGGAAATACCACATAGTAGGTAGGTATGGTGGACACAAATGGCATAGTGGTTGGCTCAAGGATTTTGGATGCATGAGAAGTATTCCCTCTCGATACAAGGCTTAGGCTAGCAAGGTTGTTTGAAGCAAACACAAGTATAAACCGGTACAGCAAAACTCACATAAAAGACATATTACAAGCATTATAAGACTATACATCGTCTTCCTTGTTGTTCAAACACCTCACTAGAAAATATCTAGACTCTAGAGAAACCACTCATGCAAACCAAATTTTAACAAGCTCTATGTATTTCTTCACTAATAGGTACAAAGTATATGATGCAAGAGCTTAAACAAGAGCACAACAATCGCCAAGTATCACATTACCCAAGACATTATAGCAATTACTACATGTAGCATTTTCCAATTCCAACCATATAACAATTAACGAAGCAGTTTCAACCTTCGTCATGAATATTATGAGCTAAGAACACATGTGTTCATACGAACCAGCGGAGCGTGTCTCTCTCCCACACAAGCATTTATTCAAACAAAAACAAAAACAAGAAACATACAGACGCTCCAAGTAAAGCACATAAGATGTGACCGAATAAAAATATAGTTTCAAGAGAAGGAACCTGATAATTTGTCGATGAAGAAGGGGATGCCTTGGGCATCCCCAAGCTTAGACGCTTGAGTCTTCTTGATATATGCAGGGGTGAACCACCGGGTGCATCCCCAAGCTTAGAGCTTTCACTCTCCTTGATCATGTTGCATCATACTCCTCTCTTGACCCTTGAAAACTTCCTTCACACCAAACTTCTCATAAACTTCATTAGAGGGGTTAGTACATAATCAAAAACTCACATGTTCAGAGGTGACACAATCATTCTTAACACTTCTGGACATTGCTCAAAGCTACTGGAAGGTAATGGAACAAAGAAATCCACCCAACACAGCGAAAGAAGCAATGCGAAATAAAAGGCAGAATCTGTCAAAACAGAACAGTCTGTAAAGACGAATTTCTAATAAATACTTCCGTTGCTCAGATCAGAAAACTCAAAACTAATGAAAGATGCGTACATATCTGTGGAACACGCACGTAAATTGGCATATTTTTCTGATTTTTCTACAGAGAGAAAATCCCAGATTCGTGACAGATAGAAATCTGTTTCTGCGCAGAAATCCAAATCTAGTATCAACCTTCGATTAGAGGCTTCACTTGGCACAACAAAACACAAAACTAAGATAAGGAGAGGTTGCTACAGTAGTAAACAACTTCCAAGACACAAATATAAAACAAAGTACTGTAGCAAAATAACACATGGGTTATCTCCCAAGAAGTTCTTTCTTTATAGCCATTAAGATGGGCTCAGCAGTTTTAATAATCCATTCGCGGGAAATAGTATTTGAAGCAAGAGAGAGCTTCAAGAGGCAAATTCAAAACAAATTTGAGTCTAACATGCTTCCTATGAAGATGAATCTTGTACACAAATGAATTCATGAAGAACAAAGTGACAAGCATAAGAGGATAAAACACGAGTAACTTCAAGATTCTCAACATAAAGAGGGGAAACTTAATATTATTAAGATGCATACGACCATATTTCCCTCTCTCATAATAACTTTCAGTAGCATCATTGATGAAATCCACAATATACCCATCACTTAAAACATTCTTATCATGGTTCATATGCATAGAAGTATCATTAAATTTGGCATAAGAAGAGTTATTCTCATTAATAGTAATTGGAGCAAGATTATTATCAAGAATTTGAACATGGTAAACAAGTTGCATATTAAGGGGATTGTTTTTGGTAATCCAATCATGACTATGACAAGTTTCATAAGGATAATTAGAACCTATATCATAGCATTCTTTATAATAATCATTAGAGATCGGAGGCATAGTGTCATCATAAGAAATAGAATAGTTATCCTTCACAATCGGTTTATCTGTGTCCACACCATTATTGTTATTAGAAGGAGATGTATCAAGAACATAATGACCAGTAGCTAAAGGATTTGCAAACACCTCTTCCCCAAGCTTAGAGCTTTCTATATCATTATGGGAGGAAGCATGGATAGTACTGACACTATGGCAATTATTATCATCATCATTTTCAGAATTAGTTTCCGTAGATTTGCAATATCAAAAGTAGTGTGCTCATTCAAATCATGATTGCTAATGTATGTAAAGGGCATAGGAAGATCATCATATTCAGATTCATTATCACAATAATCATTAGGAGCAACATACTTACGTGATAAGGGGTTGCCCGATCTTCTCAGTAAGCGACGGTGGTGATGTACACACGATGGTAGCAGCGGATAGAATCGATGATGATGAGGAGGATAACTTGTATGACGCCGACGAAGTCTCTCGATTGATTCCTGATGCCAATGCAACAGCTCTCAACCCTGCAAGATATTCGCAACTCCACACACTTGTGCACGTAGCCGCCGACCACGAAGCGGTAAATTGCAATCTTCTAATCCCCAATGGAACAGCAGATCACACACAAACTTTCAGTAGCATAAAACTCCAGATCGATGCGAATTGGAGAGTAGTATTCAATAGTTTTGCAGAGCAAACAACTAAGAACTAGGGTTTATCTTAAACGTGGTCTAAAGCAACTTTGGGGGCGTCCCAGGGACTTATATAGGCGTTCGGGACGACCTCAGGTCGAAAAAGTACGGAAATAACCGACCCGTAATAGATCTGGTCGAGACAGCACTGACTCGGCCGGTCTGGGGCCGGTCGACCGGACCTGGGACCGGGTGGTCCGGTCCTAGACCGGGTTCCCAGGATCGGGCGGAAACCGGACGAAGGGTCCGTGTTCCCTGGATGTGGCCCGGATGTCACCGGTTCAAAATCCGGTTGGCGACCGGGTGGCCCGGTTCCACGGCCGGTTTGACCGGGCCTGGGACCGGCCTGAAGAACTCCTCCTCTCGCGCATGCCTCCCGCTCCTCCCTCGCGCGTCCATGGGACGTCTTCACGTCCGGCTCCATGTCCAGCTTTACGTCCAGCTTCTCGTCCAGCTGCTCCTCTCCTCCTCGTGCGATGCTTGGTTCCTCCTCATACCTGATCATACATAAGTAATACGACTTAGGTAGTATAAAGTTCTCGTCGATCAAAGTATCGTTTAGAAACAAGTTCACCTGTTGTTTAAGTAGCTTCGCACGAGCTCGTGTCATTGGTCCAATCCTAACTTCATTGGACTTGAGCTTCACAGCTTCATCTTCATCTTGCAATGACGGAGGTAGTAGTGAGGTAGGGATGTCCTCATCATCTCCCCCCCCTTCAAAAGGCGTCGACCTCGACGCTCCAAGGTCTTCTCCGTCATATGGTGTCAAATCAGCAACATTGAAAGAATTACTGACACCAAACTCATCAACTGGAAGATCTATCAAGTATGCATTATCATTGATCTTGGCAAGCACTTTGTAAGGACCAGCACCACGAGGCTTCAACTTAGACTTCCGCAGCTTCGGGAACCTATCCTTGCGAAAATGTACCCAGACCATATCACCAGGCTTGAACAACATCTCTTTGCGCTTCTTGTTCATCCTTGCAGCATTGCTCTTGCCTTTCTTTTCTATCAACTCTTTAGTCTTCACATGTATTTTCTTCACAAAATCTGCCCTCTTGGATGCCTCCATATTAACTCTCTCATGTATGGGCAAAGGCAACAAGTCAAGTGGAGTAATGGGTTTGAAACCATACACCACCTCAAAAGGACACAGCTCTGTGGTAGAGTGTACCGCCCTGTTGTAAGCAAACTCCACATGCGGCAAACACTCTTCCCACTCCTTCAGGTTCTTCTTGATCATGGATCTCAACAGTTGTGACAAGGTTCGATTCACCACCTCAGTTTGACCATCAGTTTGGGGATGACAAGTAGTACTGAACAGTAGCTTTGTCCCCAGCTTCCCCCAAAGTGTCTTCCAGAAGTAGCTCATGAACTTCACATCACGATCAGAAACAATAGTCTTCGGGACTCCATGTAGTCGAACAATCTCCCTGAAAAATAGGTTAGCAATATGCGACGCATCGTCGCTTTTGTGGCAGGCAATAAAGTGTGACATTTTAGAAAATCTGTCCACTACCACAAATATAGAATCATGGCCTCTCTTAGTACGCGGCAAACCCAACACAAAATCCATACTAATATCTTCCCAAGGTGTAGTAGGCGCCGGTAAAGGAGTATACAAACCGTGAGGCTTCAGCTTGGACTTGGACTTGTTGCAAGTAATGCACCTCTTGACATACCTGTCCACGTCCCGCCTCATCTTTGGCCAATAAAAGTGATCAGCGAGCATGAGTAGCGTCTTCTCACGCCCAAAGTGACCCATCAAACCTCCAGCATGAGATTCCTGCAATAAGAGCAAACGCATGACGATTCTGGAACACATAGTTTGTTAGCTCTAAACAAGAACCCATCGTGTATGTGATATTTTTCCCATGCTTTACCAATAACACATAAGCGGTATGGTTCAGCAAAATCATGATCAGTCGCATATAAATCACATAACACCTCTAATCCAGGAATTTTAACATCAAGATGGGTTAATAGCATAGTTTTCCTAGATAGAGCATCAGCAACAATATTATCTTTTCCCTTCTTATGCTTAATAATGTACGGAAAAGACTCAATAAACTCAACCCACTTAGCAAGACGCCTATGCAAAGTAGATTGGGCTTTCAGATATTTCAAAGCTTCATGATCAGAATGTATGATAAATTCTTTTGGCCACAAATAATGTTGCCAAACCTCAAGAACTCTAATTAAAGCATACAATTCTTTATCATATATTGGATAGTTCAACTTAGCACCAGAAAGTTTCCCAGAAAAATATGCAATTGGGCGACCCTCTTGCATCAACACACCACCAATTCCAATACCACTAGCATCACATTCAATCTCAAATTGCTTATTGAAATCAGGAAGTGCAAGCAACGGTGCAGAAGTTAACAATCGTTTCAGTTCATCAAAAGCATGATCTTGGGCAACGCCCCACTCAAAAGCAACACCCTTTTTAGTCAATTCATTCAAAGGTGCAGCAATAGTAGAAAAATTGGGCACAAAACGGCGATAAAACCCAGCTAGACCATGAAAACTTCTTACTTGACTCACATTCATGGGAGTAGGCCAATTTTGAATAGCTTCAATTTTAGACACATCTACCTCTACTCCATGCTTAGAGACAACATAACCCAGAAATATGACCTTATCTTTGCAAAATGTGCACTTCTCAAGATTACCATAGAGTTTACTATCACGCAACACTTGCAAAACATGTCGAATATGTATAATATGATCAGATTCATTGCGGCTGTAGATTAATATATCATCAAAATACACAACCACAAACTTGCCAATAAAATCACGCAAAACATGGTTCATCAGTCTCATGAAAGTGCTAGGTGCATTAGTCAAACCAAAAGGCATTACTAACCACTCATATAAACCAAATTTTGTTTTAAAGGCGGTTTTCCACTCATCCCCTTCTTTCATCCTAATTTGATGATAACCACTACGCAAATCAATTTTAGTGAAAACAGCAGCACCACTCAATTCATCTAGCATATCCTCTAAACGGGAATAGGATGACGATATCGAATAGTAATGTTGTTTATCGCTCTACAATCTACGCACATACGCCATGTACCATCTTTCTTAGGAACAAGAATAACAGGAACAGCACAAGGACTAAGGCTTATGCGGATATAACCTTTGTCGAGTAGCGCTTGTACTTGCTTCAGTATCTCCTTCGTTTCTTCGGGATTCGTTCTATATGGCGCCCTATTGGGCAGCGATGCTTCGGGGATCAAGTCAATTTGATGCTCAATACCTCGCAATGGTGGAAGTCCTGCAGTACCTCTTCCGGAAACACGTCGCTGAATTCCCTGCAAAACATTAGAAACACCAAGAGGAAGAGGGGTCATATCGTTAGAAACCAAAACCGTACCCTTGTACATGAGCACAATAAGCATGGCTGTAGGATCCTCACAAAATTCTCTCATGTCTTGTTTGGTGGCTAATGAAACTAAGGAATTCACTCTCTCACTTTTCGTTATATCACTCACGGCATTACAATTCTCTCGCCTATCTATGGATGCATCCTCCAAGTTTACTTCAATCTTCGACGAGACTCATTGACAATTTGCTGTGGTGACATAGGCTGTAAGTTAATTTTCTTGCCCTTGAACTCCAAGTGATATGTATTGGCGCGGCCATTGTGTTGCACGTAACGGTCATAGAGCCATGGCCGGCCCAACAGCAGGTGACAAACCGTCATAGGAACCACATCAAATTCAATGGAATCCTTATACGGTCCAATCTCAAAATCAACTCGCACCATGTGGCTCACCTTCATCTCACCATTATTGCTCAACCACTGAATATAATATGGATGTGGGTGCGGTAGATACTTCAGTTTCAGCTTGGCACATAACTCTTTGCTTGCTAGATTGCGACAACTCCCGCCATCAATAATGACCTTGCAAGCTTTATCGTGACCAACTAGTGCCTTTGTTTGGAACAAATTACAGCGCTGTGTAGATGCACTTGATCTGCACATTAAGAACACGCTGCGAGACAACAATAGTTTGAGCTTCGAAGGGAAAGCATCAAACCCATCACCTGTCATAATCATCCTCATCCTGGAGCATTTGGATCAGCATCATCTCCAGTTTCATACTCATTGTCCTCATTAATTATCATAACTTTACGATTAGGACAATCCTTCTTGAAGTGACCCTTGCCACCACATGTATGACAAACCATATCACGGTTATGCGCTGTCGACATGTTAGAACTAGTTCCACTTGCTGCAGAGCGGGCTTCTTTGTGTTGGGGACACTAGAGACCGGCTTGCTAGACGAAGTAGGAACATCTGCAGGGCGCGAAGACGCGCCATGGAGGGCGGCGCGCGGGGTGTGTAGCGCCCAGCGCCTGTAGCACGGCCCTTCATTTGCAGTTCTTCAGCCAACTGTGACTCAGCTTCTCTTGCATGATGTAGTAGCTCATTCATAGTAGCGTAGCTGTGATGACGCACAATTCCCTTGATATTAAACCGCAGACCATTCAGAAAACGCTGTAGTGTCATCTCAAGAGACTCACGGACACGGGCACGCTGCATAAGCATCTCCATCTCCATGTAGTAAGCATCAACCGTCAACACACCTTGCTTCAATTGGGTCAACTTGTCAAAGACGGAACGCAAGTAATTGGTAGGCACAAAACGAGCTCTCATTGCCGCCTTCATAGCACGCCATGTGATAATAGGCAGCTCACCATCTTCTTCTCGAGCACGAACAAGTCCATCCCACCAACGCAATGCATAGCCATCAAATTCAGAGGAAGCAAGCTTGATCTTCCTATCTTCAGTATAGTCAGGATGTAAACGCCATAATCTCTCAATCTTCAGCTCCCATGTAAGATATTCTTCAACATCAGTACCTCCTTCAAATCTGGGAATTGAGAACTTGGGCTTACCCAAACCATCGTCTTGTTGTTGAGGAACACGTTGGGCTCCGACGGGGACAAAACCACGACCACGGAACGCATCACCAACGCCACGTCCAAGACCACGACCAACACCACGCCCTTGAGCATTAGCAGCTTCAGCATTGTCACCTTGCACACTGCCATCTTCATCAGGTGGTGATTGTTGTTGCACCATTGTACGTATCTCACCAACGGCGGTTGTCAAAGCTTGTATAGATGCTTGAAGAGTCGTCACCGATGTTTGAACGGTGTTAACCGCTGTAGTAGTCTCATCGACCCTCAAGTGAACACTCTGAATATCCTTGTCCAACACATCACTAGCAACTCGTATTTCACGTTGCATGTGATCACGAAGGGCCTCAAATTCACGCCAAGTAACTGGTGTAGCGCGTCCTTTTTCTGCATCACATCAACATTCTCGGTAGAAGACATGATTAGTAGGTTAGTGCACTAAACAAAGATCTTTGGTGGTACTCTCACAACTCACTCAAAACTGATAAGAAAGGTAAATCTTACCGCTCCAAAGTGAATTAGTATTGCTTACCAACTTGGATTGACGGACTAGTGCACGGATGTAGCGAAGCAAATATCAAGGGTATAAGAACAAATCACACGACAAAGCAGGATATATGTGGGGCTGTAGGTGGGCTACCTATTTGCACCAATAACAAGCTCTAGCGCTGACCGTAGACAACCAATGATACTCACACAAGGCGATATAATGGGCAATGCAACTATATGTAGGAAAAGTTGCAATGCACTAGAGAGACGCTAGCAAAGCTCAACGAGACAGGCACAAGATTGCTCAACTACGGATGCAGGAAAGTAAACTTAGGCCTTCACTTGATTCAACTAGCACAACACTTTTCTTTGTGGATTTTATTTTGTAGAACACACGCAGCTATGTAGCTCTTTTTGCTTCTTTTCAATTTTCTCTTTTTTTTTTTTTGATTTTCTGACACAACTCCTTGATAACACGGCCAACAGAAATTGCAAAGCACCAAAACCCTAATGAGCAGCCTGTCGAGCGGTAAAACTAGTCTCTTCTGGGGAAATTCCTAGTCACTTTATATCGATAGGCTGTGTCTATGGTTGGGAACAAGCACACTGTACGCTATGTGGACTCGGAGTAACAAAACTGACACGATATGATAAACTAGATGATAGAGAAAACACAAACCCTAACAATTCTACTAGAAGAAAGATAAAGATACGCAAAAACAACTACGAAAAGCAACTAAAACTCGAAATTAGTGCAATCTAAGGCTATGGCAAACCCTAACCCTAACTTTTTATGGCTTTTTCTGGATAGGAAAAACACTCACAACTCAACTATGGGGTGGATTGTGGATGGCTTACCGAGGAAAACTGGAAATCTGATACCAAGATGATAAGGGGTTGCCCGATCTTCTCGAAGTTACGGTGGTGATGTACACACGATGGTAGCAGCGGATAGAATCGATGATGATGAGGAGGATAACTTGTATGACGCCGACGAAGTCTCTCGATTGATTCCTGATGCCAATGCAACAGCTCTCAACCCTGCAAGATATTCGCAACTCCACACACTTGCGCACGTAGCCGCCGACCACGAAGCGGTAAATTGCAATCTTCTAATCCCCAATGGAACAGCAGATCACACACAAACTTTCAGTAGCATAAAACTCCAGATCGATGCGAATTGGAGAGTAGTATTCAATAGTTTTGCAGAGCAAACAACTAAGAACTAGGGTTTATCTTAAACGTGGTCTCAAGCAACTTTGGGGGCGTCCCAGGGACTTATATAGGCGTTCGGGACGACCTCAGGTCGAAAAAGTACGGAAATAACCGACCCAGAATAGATCTGGTCGAGACAGACTCGGACTCGCCGGTGCAGGGGCCGGTCGACCGGACTGGACCGGGTGGTCCGGTCCTAGACCGGTTCTGTGATCGAGGCGAAACCGGACGAAGGGTCCGTGTTCCCTGGATGTGGCCCGGATGTCACCGGTTCAAAATCCGGTTGGCGACCGGGTGGCCCGGTTCCACGGCCGGTTTGACCGGGCCTGGGACCGGCCTGAAGAACTCCTCCTCTCGCGCATGCCTCCCGCTCCTCCCTCGCGCGTCCATGGGATGTCTTCACGTCCGGCTCCATGTCCAGCTTTACGTCCAGCTTCTCGTCCAGCTGCTCCTCTCCTCCTCGTGCGATGCTTGGTTCCTCCTCATACCTGATCATACATAAGTAATACGACTTAGGTAGTATAAAGTTCTCGTCGATCAAAGTATCGTTTAGAAACAAGTTCACCTGTTGTTTAAGTAGCTTCGCACGAGCTCGTGTCATTGGTCCAATCCTAACTTCATTGGACTTGAGCTTCACAGCTTCATCTTCATCTTGCAATGACGGAGGTAGTAGTGAGGTAGGGATGTCCTCATCATTACGGTTACCTATTGTTATCTCATATACGCGGGGATATGTTGTTACCTCTTTCTTTTTATTCCCCTTCTTCTTCTTCTTCTTCTTCTTCTTCGTTCCCTTCTTCTTCTTCTCTTCCTTCTCCTCGTTCCCTTCTTTAGGGGGAAGAGGCTTGAAGGGTGGCTTGTCCGCATAACCTGATTTACTTTCAGAAACAATAGAAGAAACTTGGGAGAATCCCTCCTTTTGATTAATTAGTTGAAAACACACAGCAGTCCTATCATATTTTGGCAAGGTGTCATCTTCTAAGATATTTTGTATGTAAGTATTTGTATGGCTATTATCAATGCAATAAGAAAAACACCCATGCAGGACATCATCAATATCAAGATCACTCATATGTAACAAAGAGATTTTTCTCGACAATTCTTCACACCCCAAAAATAAAGTAAGTTCATCATGCTGATTAGGAGTAATTTCATCATCACAATACAAATTTGCAGCACTCATTGGGTTCAATATATCACTGGAGGAGCATTGAAAATTAAAATGACCCACTTCATGGCAAACTTCACAAATAAAAGGATAGAGGGCACAAACTTTTTTACCAAGATCATCTAGAGCCCTAAACCACTTTCTAGTTTTTTCATTAGCATGATGGATACAATATTCATCTTTGATTTGATTAATTCCACATGGTCTATGTATTCCACAAAAATTAACATGCTTATAGGAAATAGCACTCTTAGGAGTTTGAGCATGCTTATGGCAATAATTAACAACAATTTCATTCTTCATGCAAGCCTCTTTAAAAGGTTCATGATACTTATCAAAATTATTTTTAGGCAATTCAAAATGAGAAGCAAAGGCTTTATAAAGATTTGCAGCAACTTGAGAGTCAAGACCATAAGTAGCACTCATATTTCGAAATTTATCGGTATCCATAAAAGCTTCAATGCATTCATAATCATAATTTATACCTGACTCTTTACCTTTGTCGTTCTCCCATCCTTCAGCGTTGTCCTCAATCCGATCAAGAAGATCCCACCTAGCTTCAATCTCCTTGCTTGTGAAAGATCCCTCCGAACAGGCATCCAGATAGTCCTTGTGTTGTCCTGAAAGTCTCGCATAAAAATTGTTAACAATAACATTACGGGGGAGCTCATGAATGGGACATTTGAGCATTAGAGATTTCAATCTCCCCCACGCTTGAGAAATACTCTCTCCATCACGAGGATAAAAGTTATAAATATAATTCCTATCAATATGCACTTCATGCGGAGGATAAAATTTAGAATAAAAGAGAGATGCAATTTCCTCCCAACCAAGAGAATGCCTATTCTCCAACAATTTATACCAATGCGCTGCTTTACCAGACAGCGAAACAGAGAATAGCTTCTTCCTCACTTCATCCATAGAGATACCTGCACACTTGAATAACCCACATAATTCGTGCAAAAACAGTAAATGATCTCTAGGATGGACAGTTCCATCCCCTTTATAGTGGTTGTCCATAACACGTTCAATAATTTTCATGGGTATTTTATACGGAATACTTTCAGCAGGTGGATTTAAAATATCAGAAGCATTATTAGAGTTATCGCATATGGGAGATAAAGCATTATCAGAACAAATTTTCTCCCCTAAAGATGGGAAGCTAAAAAGACCACAAAAACTAGCTTCCCCAAGCTTAGACTTCTCCATAGCATTAGCAGTAATTGCATTCATACTAATAACATCGCTACTAACATGCAAATAAGGTTCCATAGGTTTTTTAATTTTCGCATCAAACAATTCTAAATCAGGAAAAAGATTAAAAAGCTCACTAATTTTTTTGTTGTTTTCCATTATGCCTAACTAGTGTAAACAAGAAACAAAAAGTTGCAATTGCAGGATCTAAAGGAAATAGCTTCGAGCACAAACACAATGGCGCCAGAAAAGTACTTTACCTGGAACCGGAGTATGAGTGCCTTTTACCTTTCCTCCCCGGCAACGGCGCCAGAAAATAGCTTGATGTCTACGTTCCCCCTCCTTTCCTGTAGACAGTGTTGGGCCTCCAAGAGCAGAGGTTTGTAGAACAGCAGCAAGTTTTCCCTTAAGTGGATACCCAAGGTTTATCGAACTCAGGGAGGAAGAGGTCAAAGATATCCCTCTCATGCAACCCTGCAACCACAAAGCAAGAAGTCTCTTGTGTCCCCAACACACCAAATAGGTGTACTAGTTCGGCGAAGAGATAGTGAAATACAGGTGGTATGAATAAGTATGAGCAGTAGCAACGGTGCCAGAAAATAGCTTGATGGTGTGTAGTTGATGGTGGTAGAATTGCAGCAGTAGTAACGCAGTAAAACAGTAAACAAGCAGCGGTGATAGCAGTATTTAGGAACAAGGCCTAGGGATTACACTTTCACTAGTGGACACTCTCAACATTGATCACATAACAGAATAGATAAATGCATACTCTACACTTTTGTTGGATGATGAACGCATTGCGTAGGATTACACGAACCCTCAATGCCGGAGTTAACAAGCTCCACAATTTGTTCATATTTAGTAACCTTATAGTGTAAGATAGATCAAAAGACTAAACCAAGTACTAACATAGCATGCACACTATCGCCTTCATGCATATGTAGGAGGAATAGATCACATCAATACCATCATAGTAATAATTAACTCCACAATCTACAAGAGATCATGATCATAGCCTACGACAAGAACCACACGGTGCACACACTAGTCACCTTTACACACGTGCAGGAGGAATAGAACTACTTTAATAACATCACTAGAGTAGCACATAGATAAATTGTGATACAAAACTCATATGAATCTCAATCATGTAAAGCAGCTCATGAGATTATTGTATTGAGGTACATGGGAGAGAGATGAACCACATAGCTACAGCGAAGCCCTCAGCCTCAGGGGTGAATTACTCCCTCCTCATCATGGGGGCAGCGATGGCGGTGAAGATGGCGGTGAAGACGGTGGTGGAGATGGCTCCGGGGGCAATTCCCCGTCCGGCAGGGTGCCGGAACAGAGAGTTCTGTCCCCCGAATTGGAGTTTCGCGATGGCGGCGGCGCCCCTGGAGTCTTTCTGGAGTTTCGTCAATTGGTACTGCGTTTTTAGGTCGAAAGGGGTTATATAGGCGAAGAGGCGGCGCAGGAGGGCTGACAGGGTGGCCTCACCCTAGGCCGGCGCGGCCAGACCCTGGCCCGCGCGGCCCTATGGTGTGGGGCCCCCCTGGCTCCTCTCCGACTCTTCTTCGGTGTTCTGGAGCCTTCCGGGAAAAATAGGAGGTTTGGCGTTGATTTCGTCCAATTCCGAGAATATTGCCCGAACACCCTTTCTGGAACCAAAAACAGCAGAAAACAGCAACTGGCCTCTCGGCATCTCGTCAATAGGTTAGTTCCGGAAAACGCATAAAAATGATATAAAGTGTGAACAAAACATGTTGGTATTGTCATAAAACAAGCATGGAACATCGGAAATTATAGATACGTTGGAGACGTATCATTAGTCTCCATTCTTTTGTAGATGTGCAGTTGTAGAGAAGGTCGTTGCTTCATATTCTATCAGACTTGATAGATTCTTGCCGATGGCGAGCTTCATGAAGAGATTGACTACTCCCTGCAGATGTTAGACCTGTAGCTTCTTAACGACCCTAGTGGAGCTCACGACTTCGGAAATTTAGTGCATTCCAATGGTGCCTTAGCAGGGTTGAAAACTTTTTAGAGTTAGCTTAAATTTAGTGGAAGACGAACCCTTAAAATTGTTCACCGGGGAGGGGGCGTTAAAAACTGTAAGCTTCGGCCACGGGTCTTGTCGGGCGCTTCTTGGAGAAGTCATTGATCTCCTGTCTTGAGTTGAAAACATCTTCAGAGGGCGTTGTGTAGTCCATGGCTTCAAGAGGGGTTAGTGCAATCCCAAGTTTTCAACGGTGTTTTATAAAGGTAGAAAATTTTAGGGTTAGATCCACATTTTAGTGGAAGGCGCCTTGTGGTCCTATCTGGGGCTTCTGAAGAAGTCGTCGATCTTCCGTATTCAGTTGTAGAATCTTCGGGGCGACGTGCAGACCACATCTTCAAGAGGCACTCACGTGTTAACTAAACCATATGGGATGCGCGGTGAGTTAGTAAATTGATGAAACACCTAGTTGGTATCCATATGAAACAGCAACAGAGGTCGTCGATGACAATCATCAGCTGGCGGGTCGGTGCTGACTTATACCAGTTGGTGAGCGGGTAAGTTGCACACAGCCTTGAGTCCTTGAGGTATCTTCAGGAGCTTCACCTGAGGAAGACCAGATGAACCATGTGATGTAGCTTGTCTTTGACGCTAATGTTCTCTCATCTAGTTAGACGGTGTGTTAGGGGGGGTGGTTTTCAAAAAGATATCCTCGAGGTTAGCGCGAGTATATACCAAGGTTAGACCAAGTTAGTAAGTCTTCTGGTAGAGGTGCAGTCACTCTTGAAGGTAGGAGCTTCTGCTTTCTTGATGAAGTGGAGATGCTTCAGCGGATCTTGAAGGTATTGGCTTTTGCTTTGTTGGCGTAGTAGAGATGCTTCAGATGACCTTGAAAGTAGTCAGCGTAGATAGGGGTCTGAGTTAGTTTCCCTCACGGTTGAAAAACAACTGCTAACGGGTTTAGAGTTAGAGTCTTTCGTTAATCTACCCAACTAACTAGCAGTTAGCAATACATCGGCGAGTCAAACTTTAATCCTATCATGGAATGTGACACCCATACAACCATAACCAGAGACAAAATACCACTAACAGAGGCTACTGGTATTTTTTCTAGATGCACATTAACACAACAAGATCAACACAATTGGAATCATTCAAAAATATTTATTTTTCAATTTTTGAGACTCAAAATACTTACCAGAAGCAGTGATCAAGTTTTATTTATTAAAAATCGTACAAAAATCCTAAAAATACAAGGTTGGTGGAATCTGAAAGATAATTTCATACTGGTTCTAGTGCAATTAGAATCACATCAATCGGAGCTACCAAACTATTTTTATTAGCAAAACAGTACACTGGAAGATTTCCATTTTTAATTTCTGTTTTACAAATTCCAAACAATTAAAAAGGGCGGGAACGTCTAAATAGCAAGACATACATGCACACAGCAAACAGATACAAACACTCAAGGCAGCACACTAGGGAACTACAAGCAATCATCAAACCAGACATGGTACTCTAAGTACCCAGAAAGTCCTAATGCGCGGGGGTAGCTCAATCAAAGCGATTGAGTTTGTCCTATCCATCATATAGGTTTGGGGGCTGGTCACATATGTTGATGTCTTCACATTGTCGGAATCAGCTTCAATAAGGATTCTTGTAGCAGTTGGTGGCAAAGCAGGCCTGGGGTTGTCTCGTCGATGTTGAGGTGGAGGCAAAAACTGCGTAGAACTTCTAGTCTCGATATCCCGGAAATATGAGGTCTTTGAAGAGGTAGGTGTTGAGGTGCTCCCGAAGTCGAGATCTTCTCGTGGCTGGCCTAAAAATTACTAGTCAAGAAACTGAGGACTTGATCCCAGACGACTGTAAAAAGTGAAATTCCACAGAGGAACAAGGTCACCTCCTCGACAGACTTTGTTGTCAACCAAAGACATGATCTAATTATCCCTTTGTGGGCACACTAAGTCGGCCTCAAATCTTCAATGGCTGCTGTTGAAGATACAGGAGTCTTCCAAAAAGGTTGATCCATCTTCGACTTTGAGTCTCCGGGTCTGAGTCGGGGACATCGTCCAGTATGTAGGTTTGAAGTGGATGAGACAATAGAGTAAGAATCTTTTCAACGAGTTTGGAAATCAGAGAGTGAGATAAGGATCAGAAATTTTGAAGGGATGAGAAAAATTGGAAGCTATTCTTCCGTTTATTAAAGGAAAAAAAAAATTTCTTTGCAAATAGTTTAGCCCAAGTAATTGTTTCCTAACTAACGTCCATGCTAACTAAGGTCTCCTACAGTCAGGATGGCTCTGATACCAGCTCTGTGAGGACCCCGGACTAGCTGTCCGAAATTCCTTGTTATGTATACAGTTCACGATCCCATGATCAGTGCGTCGTGAACACATAACCGAACTGATATCAAATTACACCATCCATTACAAAGCGGAATAATAAAAATTACAATGCGGTCACATGACCAATAATTACATATAGCCTTGAAGGGCCTAACTTAATCATCAGAGTAGCGAAATCACATCAGCAGCGTAGAGCCCGAGTCATCTGCCTTAACCCTACAGGCAACTGACTGGGAGAACGTTCCTAGCTCGCATAGACGTCGTCCAATCCTTCTTCATTTGCTGAATTCCTCCAAGTCTGGCCAAGTAAATAGCCATGGACAAAGCCGCGAGTACATTTGGAATTGTACTCGCAAACCATCAAGAAGGTACTTTGCAAGAGTGCAAGATAACAAGTACTAATCTAGATGACAAGAGGGAAGAGCTAATTTCTCTTGTGGAAATAGCATGTAGAAGAGAAGTAGTTTCTCTTGTGGATGTAGCATGAGAAAGAGAAATAGTTTCTCTTGTGGATGAAGCATGAGAAAGAGAAATAGTTTCTGATGAGGTCTAAGACCCCGTGTGTGGCCCGATCTCGCGGATTGACTTCGAAACCAAGGGGAGAGATGGGAGAACGCGAGGAACACGAAGAACACGACGAACACGAGGAACTCCGAGACTCACGCACGCACACCAACCCGATACACCCGATGCTTACCTCCGTGGCTCAATGGACCACGCCAATAGAATCTCCGAGGAAGAGGCACGTGGCAGAATTCCCGGAGAGAGATTGGGGTTGGAGAAGAAGGGCTTGGTGAGAGAGAGAGAGTAACTTGTACTAGAATCTCACTCAACAAGATCCAAATCAACAACCAAGGTGCCTTGATTACAGAGGGATGATACCCAAGGGAGACTAAGCTCAAAGGTAGGTTTGAGTTCAAAACAAGTCTGAAGAGTAAAGGAGGGGTCCCAGCTACTTATATAGGCACACATGGCCAGCAAGGGCGAACAGGTACGCGAATGGATAAGTTAAGGCAGTTTGGTGGGGCATTCCCGTCAGATCCGGTTTGGGTCCGGTCTGACCGGGCCTATGACCGGGCTGTCCGGTCATGGGTCCGGTCTGACCGGGCCTGTGACCGGGCCGTCCGGTCATGGGTCCGGTCGACCGGGCGCAAACCGGGAAACTGCGAAGTTTCCGGTCCTGGGTCCGGTCATCGTCCGGTACGAGGGGGCTGGCCCGGTTTACGCCCGGTTGACCGGGCCTATGACCGGGGTGTCCGGTTGAGGGTCCGGTCTGACCGGGTCCTGGACCGGCCAGCGTCCGTCTCTTCCTTGGAGCGCTTCGAGCGACGTCGGCTTTGGCTTCATGATCCTCTCCATGTCCAGCTGCTTCTCTCCCTCCCTTGACCTTGGCTTGTCCTCCCCTCCAGGGTCTTGATGCGCCTTATACCTAATGACACATAGCATGTCGGCATGAGGTAGCAATCCATCCAAAGGGGTACCAAGATCAAGGGTGGTGAGGAGCGAGTTCACCTCATCATGTAGAGCTTTGACTCGGGCTCGTGTCATCGGTCCACTTGGGGGACTTGTTGGTCTTGGTGTAGCGACGTCGGTGGGCGGGGCTACGTCATCTCCCCCCCCCCTTGGGAAAGAGTCGTCCTCGACTCTTGCACCTCTTCATCTCCATGATAGGGCGACAAGTCCGCGACGTTGAACGTGTTGCTCACCAAGTACTTTGATGTCGGTATGTCGATGACATAAGCGTTGTTGTTGATGCGTTTGAGGACCTTGAAGGGGCCATCTCCTCTTGGCTTGAGCTTGGAGTTGCGCTCATGAGGGAACCTTTCCTTCCGGAGGTGGATCCAAACGAGGTCTCCTTCTTGAAATATCCTTTCCTTCTTCTTGGCGTTGATGCGGCTTGCTTGACGAAGCACATGTTCTTGTATGGTCGCTCTTGTTTCTTCATGTAGTTTCTTGACGGCGGCGGTGTGCTTGTCGAAGTCCATGTTGATGCACTCATGGAGGGGTAGCGGAAGTATGTCCAGTGCCGTGTAAGGTTCGAAGCCATAGACGACCATGAAGGGGCTCCTTGATGTAGTCTTGTGCTTGGCGCGGTTGTAGGCGAACTCCGCGTGGGGAAGGCACTCCTCCCATGACTTCAAGTTCTTCTTCACGAGGATGCGTAGGAGGGTGGAGAGGCTTCGATTGACCACCTCCGTTTGGCCGTCCGTTTGCGGGTGCGAGGATGATGAGAATAGGAGCTTCACTCCAAACTTTGCCATGAGCGACTTCCAAAGATAACTCATGAACTTGACGCCTCGATCCGACACAATGCTTTGCGGTACTCCATGTAGGCGAACAATTTCCCTGAAAAACAATGAAGCAATGTGTGAAGCATCGTCGCTCTTATGGCAAGGTATGAAATGAGCCATCTTAGAGAATCTATCCACTACGACAAATATGGAATCATGACCATGCTTAGTGCGAGGCAAGCCTAGAACGAAATCCATGCTAATATCGGTCCATGGTGCATAAGGAATAGGCAATGGAGTGTAAAGACCATAAGGGTTGGAGGTAGACTTAGCTTGTAAGCAAGTGGTGCACCGGCGGCAAAGGCGTTCCACATCTCGCTTCATCTTTGGCCAATAGTAGTGGGTTGAGAGCATGGCATATGTCTTGTCACGTCCAAAGTGACCCATAAGACCACCTCCATGTGACTCTTGCAAAAGCAATTTTCGAAGCGAAGACTTGGGAATGCAAATCTTGTTAGCTTTAAACAAGTAGCCATCATGCAAATAGAAATCATCCACTCCTCGTTCAACGGAGCACTTCTCAAATATGGGAGCAAAGAAAGAATCGGAAGGATAGAGTTCTTTGATCTCTTCAAGTCCCAAGACATGAACATCCAAACGAGTAAGCAAAAGGGTGTTTTTGCGGGAAAGAGCATCCGCCACAACATTGTCCTTGCCCTTCTTGTATTTGATCACATATGGGAAGGACTCAATGAACTCGACCCATTTTGCATGTCGTTTGTTCAAGTTGTGTTGGCTTTTCAAATATTTCAAGGACTCATGGTCGGAATGAATGATAAACTCTTTTGGCCAAAGATAGTGTTGCCAAACTTCAAGAACACGAACCAAAGCGTAGAGCTCCTTGTCATATATAGGATAGTTGAGGCGTGCGCCATCCAACTTCTCACTATAGTATGCCACGGGTTTGCCCTCTTGCATAAGAACACCACCAATACCAAGCCCACTTGCATCGCACTCAACCTCAAAAGTTTTGGCAAAATTTGGAAGAACAAGAAGGGGAGCTTCGGTAAGGCGTTTCTTCAACTCATCAAAAGCATTTTGTTGGGCCTTGCCCCAAACAAACGGAACATTCTTCTTGGTAAGCTCATTCAAAGGGCAAGCAATGGTGCTAAAATCTTTCACAAAGCGGCGATAGAAACCGGCAAGTCCATGAAAACTTCGGACTTGGCCAACATTTGTAGGGGTAGGCCAATTATGGATGGCCTCCACCTTGGAAGAATCAACTTCAATCCCATTAGCGGAAACCACAAAGCCAAGGAAAACCAATTTGTTTTGAGCAAAGGTGCACTTGGGGAGGTTAGCATAAAGCTTTTCATGACGCAAGATGCACAAGACCTCTCTCACATGTTGCACATGGTCCTCGAGGTTTTTGCTATAAATGAGAATATCATCAAAATAGACAACCACACTCTTGCCAATGAGAGGACGCAAGATGTGATTCATGAGGCGCATGAAAGTAGATGGAGCATTGGAAAGACCGAAAGGCATAACGAGCCATTCATAGAGACCGAGTTTGGTCTTGAATGCCGTTTTCCATTCATCACCAATAGCCATGCGGATTTGATGGTAACCACTACGCAAATCGACTTTAGAGAAAATCGTGGCACCACTAAGTTCATCAAGCATGTCATCTAAACGCGGAATGGGATGGCGGTAACGGACGGTAATGGCATTGATGGGGCGACAATCCATACACATCTGTTGCGTCTCATCCGGTTTAGGCACAAGAATCACGGGAACCGCACAAGGGCTAAGGCTTTCGCGGACGTACCCTTTGGCGAGGAGATCTTGAATTTGGCGTTGGATCTCCTTGGTCTCTTCGGGGTTGGTGCGGTAGGCGGCACGGTTTGGAAGCGGACCCCCGGGTATGAGGTCGATGCGGTGTTCTATGCCTCGGAGTGGTGGTAGTCCATGAGGGAGCTCGTCGGGGAAGACGTCTTGAAATTCCTGCAAAAGAGACAACAAAGACGGAGGAATGTTGGTTAAGTCGTTAGTCGCCGACGAGGGTCCCTTGCATATGAGCACATAGTGCAATATGGTGGATGGGTTCTCTTGGAGCTCTCTCCACTCACTCTTGGTGGCTAGAAGGACACTCTTGGACTCACTCATATATGGCTTGTGGCGCTCACTATATTTGTGGTGGGTCGCTCCCTCTCCTCTCATCTCACTATGGTGGGTGCGGAGTTGTGCCCTCGCTAAAGCCTTCGCATTATCCGCGATGATTTGGCTAGGAGTCATCGGGCGCAACTCGAACTTCTTGTCGTTGACCTTGAAGGTGTATGTGTTGGAGAGTCCATCATGTATAGCCTTCTTGTCATATTGCCAAGGGCGGCCAAGCAACATGTGGCACACCGTCATGGGTACCACGTCACACTCGATAGTGTCCTCATAAGGTCCAATCTTGAAAGTGACGGTGACGGTATGTTGTATCTTGACATTGCCCTTGTCACTCAACCATTGGATATGGTAAGGGTGAGGATGCTTGCGGAGAGTGAGGTTGAGCTTCTCACACAACTCGGTGCTTGCAAGGTTATGACAACTTCCACCATCTATGATGACCTTGATCGACTTGCCACCAATTCCGGCACGGGTTTGGAAGATGTTGCACCGTTGTTCTTACATAGCATGAGGTTGTGTTGTTAGCACCCTAGTGACCACAAGTGAGGGACTTGGGTCATGCTCACATAAGAGAGGATCTTCTCCACTTTCTTGCTCATAAGCTTCTTCACTTTCCACGGCGGCTTGCACAAGGGCTTCGTATTCATCTTCATCTAGCGTCTCGATGTCACCATTCTCCATAGTGATCATAACCTTGGTGTTCTTGCACTCAAATGATTTGTGACCTTGGGTGCCACACTTGAAGCAAGTGACACTAGAGGGTCCCGTGGATGCCTTAGAGGAGGCAGTGGAGGAGACCGTTTGCTTCATGCGACTTTGGATAGTCGGTTTCTTGGATGGTGTAGAGGACACGTCGGCCTTGGCACTTGTAGCATGAGGAGTTGATGTAGTAGGAGGAGTCGATGTAGCGAGCTTGGAGGAGAAATAGGTCTTGGCCTTGGAGTACTTGATGTCCTCAATCACTTGGCGCTCGGCCTTCGATGCTTGGTGGACCAACTCAACCATGTTGGAGTATGGTTGGAACTCGACGATCCTCTTGATGGGGTAATTGAGGCCATTGAAGAAACGAGCAATGGTTTGTTCCTCGGACTCTTGGATGTTGGCTCGCATCATAGTGAGCTCCATCTCCTTGTAGAACTCCTCAACGGTCTTGGTGCCTTGCTTCAACTTTTGGAGCTTGTTGAAGAGGTCGGTCATGTAGTGCGTGGGGACAAAGCGAGCATGCATCTCTTTCTTCATTTCTTCCCAAGTGTCAATAGGAGGTTCACCCTTCTCTTCTCGAAGAGTGAGGACTTGCTCCCACCAAGTGTTGGCGTAGTCCTCGAACTCAAGAGACGCCATAGCCACTTTCTTGGCACCGGAGTAGTTGTGGATGCGGAATATCTTGTCCACCTTGAGTGCCCATGAGAGATATGCCTCGGCATCTTCTTCTCCCTTGAACTTTGGCATGGTGAACTTGAGTCTTCCAAACATGTTCTCTTCATCCTCCAAGGTTCTTCTACGAGGAGGGGCGCCTTCATCTCTTGCGGCTAGAGGAGGAATAGGAGGTCTTCTACGGCCAACCATAGCATTGGGTTGGCGTTGAAGGTGCACACTTGCTTCACTTGGTTCACGGTGAGGATGTGGTTGAAGATCTTGTCGTGGTTGTTGATGATGCTCAAGGTTGGGTCTCACATCTTGATCATGGTGTGGCTCTCCTCGACCATCTTGGTCATGGCGAGGGTGTCGGCGGAGATCTTGCCGAGGTTGATCTTGAGGACCTTGGTCTTGGGGTTGGCCGTCACGCCCATGGTGGGCATGGCGATCCGCTTGGTGACGATCTTGTTGTAGGACTTGGTCTTGTGGAGGACGCTCATGTGGACGAGCATGGCGATGTATTTCTCCATGCCTAGAGTTGGAGCGAGAGTCTTCGTGACGAGCATGTGGGCGATGAGGTCGATGATGGTCTTCATGCCTTGAGGAAGAGCTTGAGGACGAAAGGCCACCATGAGAGTAATAATCGTGTGGCGAGCTTGATGAAGAGGAAGTAGAGCGGTGTCGACGATGACGACCCAAGTTGGTGATGGCGCGCTCGAGGCTATCTGATATGGGCACGGAGGCCTATGTGGAGCCCCGATTCAGGACTCCACCAGCTTAATTATATTAGTTTATGTAATTGTCATATATGGACAAATTAGGGATTTTTAATAAATCGAGTCAGTCTTGGTTTGGGCCTGTCCAACCAAGTTAGGGAGGCCCATAGTGGGGCGCCCAGCCCAATAGGGGCTGGCCGGCCACCTCTCTCTCATATAAGGAGGTGGGGCGGCTAGGGTTTAGGACGGTTCCAGTTTAGTCTAAAGTTTAGGTTATACCTAGTTGCGTGTGTTCACGTGTATCATCCCTCCGGGGGTACGGCGCTGCCGTTTATCTATACTATTATCCGCTGCGAAGGTTCTTGTGTTCATCAAGGATTGTGTAGCTCTTGGTTTGAGGCGTATCGTTCATCGATCCGTTGCTTGCTGGATTCGTTCCCTCTTCTCCAGGCTGCGTTCATCGCGTTGTTGGGAGGAATCTCTACCCCAGGTTCTCGCTGTGAAAGATCGGGCATCAACTAGGAGGATCCACTGGGTTCCTCCTATATCATCTTGGAATCGGGGCTCCACATAGGCCTCCGTGCCCATATCACTATCCATGCGCCGCTCCATGTTGGCATCATTGGCCGCCATTTGGCCATTCAAGTTGTCCGTAGCTTCACGAAGAAGAGCCAAGTCTTGGTTCACGGCGGAGAAGTTGTGAGCCACCTCATCGTATTGCTCATCGAAGCGCGTCTCGAAGAGGGTGAGTTGCTCCTTGAACTCTTGTCGTTGCGTCCATAGGTTGTGTTGAGTAGCCAACCTCTCGGTGTTGCGGAGGATCTCTTCATCCCTTGTGGTATCTCCGTTCCTATCCATGATGGAAAGACAAGAACTATGTTGTGTATGTTAGTGGAAGGAGACTACCTCGCACTCTTACCAAGGTAAGATAGTATTGAGGCAATCCACCAAGCCGAAAGTAAGATCAAGTGTATCGGGGACACACGCAAAACCACACGCAAAAGCTAGCAAATATGGTGTTAGGCGAGTGTTGTGGAAAGCCAAAAGACAAATCCAAGATCGAGTATGTTGTTAAAAGTGGGTAAGGTCCAAAAATCCAAATGTCAATGTGAAGATCACTATAAACACGGAAAATGTTGTGGAACACACACACGAGATAAGCGGGGTTAGTGCAACCAAAAGTGAGCGGAAAAGTGTATGTATAAGTGCTCGGTGTCACACTAACACAAGGAGAGATCAAAGCTTTGGTTGCAAACGAGGAGACAACAAGATTCACACGCGGCCTCTCTTCTCTTATCTCTCTTTTGCTTAAAAGCTTTTTCTCTTTTGTATATGGTGGCACTTGCACTCTTTTGTATCTATGGTGGCACTTTGTACACTTTTGTATGTATGATGGCGATCATGAAGTGGCTTGTGGCGGCGAAGCTCATGTGGTGATGTATGTCGATGACGGTCCTTGCCATGCCTAGATGATGGCTCATGCGACTTGGCATGTTGCTTGCGGCGCCATGTGGAGCTTGGAGAAGAGTGTCGATGACGATCATGTTGAGGACGCTCTTGATGCTCCATATGATGTCCTTGATGTCGATGATCTTGTGCATAAGCACTCTCATGGTGGTGCCTTGTGGAGCTCGAAGAAGTGTGTCGATGACGCTCATGATGGGGACGCTCTTGATGATCCATATGATGGTGCCATCGTGGAGGTCCTCTATCTTCATATGTAGCTCCATTGGCCAAGTAGGTGTACGTGGGAGCATCGTCTTTGATCATCGTGGAGCGTAGGTGAGGCTCCGCCATGGTGTCGATGTCGTACCCGTGGTGATGCTCCACCATGTCGTCGATGTCGTACTCGTGGCATTGCTCCACCATGTCGTCCATGAGTGGTGAGTCATTGTCGATGTAGAGCTCGTCGATGTCGTCCTCAAAGTGGTGCTCCACCATGTCGTCCATGCTTGAGGAGCCATTGTCGATGTAGAGCTCCTCGATGTCGGTCATGTCGGTGATGCTCGTGGAGCCATAGTCGGTGTCGAGCTCCACATGTTCCTCCACAACCGCGGTGCTTGAAGAGGAATCCTCCTCGAAGTGCTCCGTGTACTCCTCCGTATCTTCTTCGTCGCTATACATGTTAGCATGACAAGATCTATATGGTGTCAAGAGTACGGTTGCAAGTCCGGGGTGCCGAGGATGTCGTCGCTTGCTTCGTAGCTGCGGATTAGTTGTACAAACAAGGCACTCAAACCGGAACAAGCAAACACAAGTTAGCGGAAGAAATGGGTCAAAGTAGCTTGGCGGCGGTGGCGGTGGTAAGCCGGTGGTGGTGGTGTCGATGCTCTTGCGGTTGCGGCGGAGGTTATGGAGCCGCGGTGATGTTTCCCGGTGGTTTGGGGAGGGTGGCGGTGCTTGCCGGCGGCGGAGAGGGTGGCGTTGGTTGGCGGAGGTGGTGGTGGAGGTGGCGCCCGGTTGGCGCCCGGTTGACCAGGCCCTGGACCGGCCTGCCCGGTCTACAGCCCGGTTGGCGCCCGGTTGGCACCCGGTTGGCGCCCGGTCTGCCGCCCGGTTGACCGGCCCTGGCGCCAGGCTGTCCGGTCACTGGTCCGGTTGGCGCCCGGTCGACCGGATTTCGCGGGGCACAGTTTTTCTCTCTCCTGTTCTTGAGCGAAATCAAGCCAAATCGACCAAAACGAAGGGAAAAGATGGAATTGGGGGCTAAAAGTTGGGGAGATAGTAGATCAAGCACTCCAACACCAAATCCATGGACCAAAACCACTCAAAACGCGACCAAATCACAGATCGGTCAAGAGGCAATTTGGGGCTATTTTTGGGGATTTTTTGGAAAATCTTCTAGGAACGAAATCGGGTGGGTGGAAGGTCAAATCCGCGGTAACCAAGAGCTGCTGATACCATATGATGAGGTCTAAGACTCCGTGTGTGGCCCGATCTCGCGGATTGACTTCGAAACCAAGGGGAGAGATGGGAGAACGCGAGGAACACGAAGAACACGACGAACACGAGGAACTCCGAGACTCACGCACGCACACCAACCCGATACACCCGATGCTTACCTCCGTGGCTCGATGGACCACGCCAATAGAATCTCCGAGGAAGAGGCACGTGGCAGAATTCCCAGAGAGAGATTGGGGTTGGAGAAGAAGGGCTTGGTGAGAGAGAGAGAGTAACTTGTACTAGAATCTCACTCAACAAGATCCAAATCAACAACCAAGGTGCCTTGATTACAGAGGGATGATACCCAAGGGAGACTAAGCTCAAAGGTAGGTTTGAGTTCAAAACAAGTCTGAAGAGTAAAGGAGGGGTCCCAGCTACTTATATAGGCACACATGGCCAGCAAGGGCGAACAAGTACGCGAATGGATAAGTTAAGGCAGTTTGGTGGGGCATTCCCGTCAGATCCGGTTTAGGTCCGGTCTGACCGGGCCTGTGACCGGGCCGTCCGGTCATGGGTCCGGTCTGACCGGGCCTGTGACCGGGCCGTCCGGTCATGGGTCCGGTCGACCGGGCGCAAACCGGGAAACTGCGAAGTTTCCGGTCCTGGGTCCAGTCGTCGTCCGGTACGAGGGCTCTGGCCCGGTTTGTGCCCGGTTGACCGGGCCTATGACCGGGGTGTCCGGTTGAGGGTCCGGTCTGACCGGGTCCTGGACCGGCCAGCGTCCGTCTCTTCCTTGGAGCGCTTCGAGCGACGTCGGCTTTGGCTTCATGATCCTCTCCATGTCCAGCTGCTTCTCTCCCTCCCTTGACCTTGGCTTGTCCTCCCCTCCAGGGTCTTGATGCGCCTTGTACCTAATGACACATAGCACGTGATGTGAGAGATCCAACGGATCCTCCTAGTTGATGCCCGATCTTTCACAGCGAGAACCTGGGATAGAGATTCCTCCCAACAACGCGATGAACGCAGCCTGGAGAAGAGGGAACGAATCCAGCAAGCAACAGATCGATGAATCGATACGCCTCAAACCTGAGCTAGACAATCCTTGATGAACACAAGAACCTTCGCAGCGGATAATATAGATAAACGGCAGCGCCGTACCCCCGGAGGGATGATACACGTGAACACAAGCAACTAGGTATGACCTAAACTTTAGACTAAACTTGTTCTCCCCCTAAACCCTAGCCGCCCCACCTCCTTATATGAGGGAGAAGGGTGGCCGGCCAGCCCTTGCTGGGCTGGGCGCCCCACTATGGGCCTCCCTAACTTGGTTGGACAGGCCCAAACCAAGACTGACTCGATTTATTAAAAATCCCTAATTTGCCAATATATGACATTTACAAAAACTAAGATAATTAAGCTGGTGGAGTCCTGAATCTGGGCTCCACATAGGCCTCCATGCCCGTATCATCCTCCCCCCTTCAAGAAGCGTTGTCCCCAACGCGTGAGGGTCTTCTGGAAAAGGTGACGTGATATGAACATGACACGTCCTTGCCGTCTTCAAGTCTTGCTTGCCTTCCACACCACATCCTCCCTCGCGGCCTTCTTGACTTGATACAACACTTGGCGCCTCCTTTCGTCGCCACATGAGCTTGGACTTTGGCGCCAATTCCTTCTTCTTGCGAGGTTTTGATGGACCCTTGTGTCGCTGCACATGACCCAGCACAAGATGTGTAATTCCTGGGCCACATAGATGTCTCACACGGCCATCCTTGCCTCGATGCATCCGCGGTGTCGCGGAAAACTGGACAGTACTCCTAGCACGGTAGTGCCGCTGCCCACCATCTCCACGGATGCGCTCGCCTCCCACTCCTCCCACGCGCATCTGCGCCACATGTACTGAATCACCATCAGCACAAACATCATCAGTCTGTATACTGGCATCAACACAGACTGGAACTGTAGCACATGCTGCAACATCCACATCAACAATAAGTGTAGCTTCATCCGGCTTGTCACCAACAAGAACTGGCTTGTCATCTACAGGCATGGCTGAAACATCACCAACATCAATGCTCGGAACATCATGCACCTCTAGCTGCACTTTAGGCTTGTGCAACTTCTCCTTACGCACCACTAACTCCACATCGGACTTGATATGATCATCACCCAAAGGTTTCAAAGTCCGCTGTTTGCCACCATGCATAAAAGAATATGTATTTGCTCGCCCAGCATGTGTCACATTGCGATCATACTGCCAAGGACGCCCAAGTAGCAATCCGCACACCTCCAATGGCAACACATCGCAATCGATCTCATCAACATAGTCATCAACTGTAAATGGTACACGCACCTTATGAGTAATCTTCAGCATATCACACATATTCAACCACTCAAGACGTTTAGGTTCAGGAAGACGCCATGTAGACAACCCCAACGCTGCCACCATCGCCTTGCTAATGCCATTAGTACAGCTACCACCATCAATCATCAACTTGCAAGCCTTGCCCTTTATAATGCACTAAGTCTGAAACAAACTCCACCGCTGACCCTTGTCAACTATCTTGCAAGCATCATCCGGTACATTCTTGAGTTGCATATTAAGCCCGCTCAATGGTACATCCTCCTCAACAGTCACAGTAGTGCCCTTGGTATCAGAGCCAGGTTTCCTCTCCTCAGTGACTGCCTGTATTGGAACAACCTCCTTCACGGTAGTGTTAGAGAACACCACCTCCTTGTCCAACTCCGTGGACTTGACCACAAATCTAGCACGCAGAAATTGCTTGAAATCTGCCCAACTAGATCGTACACCAATGATACCCTCAACTATCAGAGCATCACGATACCAACCAGCCAGAACATCATCAACACGCCGATATGCAATAGCAAATTCAGTTTGTCCACCAAATGTCTTATCAAACGGCTTGCATCGCTCAAATCCACCTTCAATGTGTGATTCCCAAAACTGAAATTCCGCCGGTGTCGCAGAGCTAGCCAACCTCCACTTGATGGTAGATGCATCGAAGTGTGAACCCGTCACAATACTAAGGTAATCATGATAAACATCTTCCTTCCTATCTTCCATGCCACCAAAACGTGAAGAAACCATAGCTGTGCGCCAAACAAACAATCAGCAGAAAACAGCAAAAACAGTCTCACGGCAGAGAATTCCTGTCGCGGCAGAGAAACTGGCAGAAATCCTGCCGCGACAGAGAAAACTGTCAAAAATTCTGCGAGGCCGGCAGTGCCGGTGTTCCGAGGCCGGCAGTGCCGGTGTGGCCGGCAGTGCCGGTGTGTCAAGGCCGGCAGTGCCGGTCTCCTGACGGAAATCTTCTTCTTCCTCGCGATTCCGAACTCGAAAATTCGCGATTCTGGCCGCAGAAATTGCCCGAAACAATGGCAAAACCTCGCCCAAACAGCTCCAAACTTCCTCCAACTCAACCTCCTTTGACCGAGAGCCAATCTCCTCCGATCTAGAGCCAACCTTCTCCGATGCAAACCGATCTAGATGCGATCGATCAACAAAACCTCGCCGTGAGCAACCCAGAAAACTGATACCACATGATGTGAGAGATCCAACGGATCCTCCTAGTTGATGCCCGATCTTTCACAGCGAGAACCTGGGATAGAGATTCCTCCCAACAACGCGATGAACGCAGCCTGGAGAAGAGGGAACGAATCCAGCAAGCAACGGATCGATGAATTGATACGCCTCAAACCTGAGCTAGACAATCCTTGATGAACACAAGAACCTTCGCAGCGGATAATATAGATAAACGGCAGCGCCGTACCCCCGGAGGGATGATACACGTGAACACACGCAACTAGGTATGACCTAAACTTTAGACTAAACTTGTTCTCCCCCTAAACCCTAGCCGCCCCACCTCCTTATATGAGGGAGAAGGGTGGCCGGCCAGCCCTTGCTGGGCTAGGCGCCCCACTATGGGCCTCCCTAACTTGGTTGGACAGGCCCAAACCAAGACTGACTCGATTTATTAAAAATCCCTAATTTGCCAATATATGACAATTATAAAAACTAAGATAATTAAGCTGGTGGAGTCCTGAATCTGGGCTCCACATAGGCCTCCATGCCCGTATCAGCACGTCGGCATGAGGTAGCAATCCATCCAAAGGGGTACCAAGATCAAGGGTGGTGAGGAGCGAGTTCACCTCATCATGTAGAGCTTTGACTCGGGCTCGTGTCATCGGTCCACTTGGGGGACTTGTTGGTCTTGGTGTAGCGACGTCGGTGAGCGGGGCTACATCAGTTTCTCTTGTGGATGTAGCATCTCAACATCACAGTTGAAGGGGACACTAAGAAGATCCTATGACATCTCTATATCTTTGTTGAAGAAGATACTTCAAAAGAGTTCTACAACATAAAACACTAGGATGGGAGTAACCCAGTTTATTTCCTTTCCGACCATCTCCAAATGGTCATCACAACTTTCCAGTACCTTCCCGGTACTCCGCAAACAAGTTCCTTCCTTTCCTTTGTCAAACACTTTCATAAAACAAAACTCTTTAGGCTAAGCAACAGCCATTCCAACCGTCCATGACCGCGGACACGACTATTCGAATAGATTTTACTCTGCAGAGTTTGCACACTTTCCCCACAAGATCCACGAGTTCATCATGTGGGCATCATCCCCGCATATCAACTATGCCATGACTAAAACTCGGACATAGCCTTTCGCCTATTCGTCTTAGCACGGGATCCTACCCTATGGAGTATGTACCTCCCCGACACCGTGGCAGCTCACCTCACTTTGAGCGTGGCTCCACCGCCAAGCCAGGAGACCCATAGTGTCTTCCGGACGGGTCAGCCCCGAAGGCCTCCCGTTATACTATTGTCTAAACCAACGACAATCCGGATTCAGGGGTAACCTTACCCTTATATAGTTGTGCGGTGTCCCATGTTAAGAAGAACAAACTACGAGCTAAGCCCCGTCCCACTCCAGGGTAATGTGGTTGCGCGGGTTAATTGTCACGGGTGAATACTTAGAAGCCAAAGTTTTCGAAAACAAGATTTTCTTTCCAACCATCTTTGCCAAGATCCTTTCCTTTCATAAACACACACTTGGGTAAGTCCAACTCACCCAAGGTTTTCAAAAATTATTTTCAACAAGGTATTTTTCCAAGGGGGTTCCCAACCTATAGTTTTATGAAGGAACTAAGAGTCACAATGACATGATGCTAGCCATCATACCACTAAGGGGATGATAATTGAGGTGTTAAGGGGATCATACATACTTAGGATAAGCATGTATAGGGACAGCATAATTAAGATGATTCAAACAGGGGTCATGATGTTAATCATCATACCACTAAGAAGATGACAACATGGATATGGTCAAGGGGGCATACATGCTTAGGGTAAGCATGCATAACATCAACAAGGGGGTTCACATACTTGGGAGCAAGTATGCAAAGCATCAACAAGGGGTTCAACATACTTTGGGAATAAGCATGCATAGAGTAGAGGACCAAAAATCACATATGATACAAGGAACCAAGTGTATAATGGAGCAATGAGCACAACAAGAAGGATAAATAGCAAGAGATCAAAAGATGGCTTGCCTGGGCTTATTTGTCCCTGTACTTATTCAACTCCATCAATATAAGAATTCCAACAACATATATAAATAAAATCCTCGTCCGATTCCACTTCTTCTTCTTCTCCGGAATTGTTCGCATCTATCGCCGGAAAATATAAAAGGAACACAATCAATCACATTGCATCAACAAGGCAACATTCAACAAGCAACAACTAACCATGCAGCCAAGGTATAACATACTAAGGACTTATAGATACCACAAAACAACTTTAAGAGTTTTAATTTAGAAAACCCCATTTATTTACCTAGTAAAGGTATGAGTGCATCACAACTTTAGCAATTGCCTCTCTCGGTTATCACCATGGTATAAACTAATTATCCCCTGGTAGATAACATCATGAAGAGGACAAGAGCATTAGTTTGGCAACACAAACATTCACAACATAATTTCAAAATTTTTTGGAAAAGTAGAAATTAGTTTCCCTAATTTAATTTGCTCACTTAACATTATACAAAAATAGGAAGCAAACCATATACCACATCATTTGAAAACTTAAGCAAAACAAAAGAGCTAAAGTTAGGTTGCAGAGGTGTTGTTTTGCAAGCATAAAACAAAGGTTGCCCATCTCTACTAAAAAGAGTTGGTCAAGGGTTTTAAATAAACCGAAAAGTTTTGCTTCAACAATGCATGTCACACATAAACATTACTAACAGCAACAAATATGTATGAACAGAGACTAATAATATTTTTCCTATATAGCCAGTACTAATACAAGACTAACCCAATTGGAATCACCCAAAAATATCAACCCTACAATTTTAGGAATTTCTTTGAATCTGACTGTACAGAAAACAAGATCTGTAATCCATAAATCGTAGAAAAATCCTAAAAATATGAGGCCACTGGCATTTGAAAGGTATTTAAACAGAGATGCCTACACAATTGGATTTGGGTTCAAATTGTTTCTGAAACTCTCACAAATGGATTGACAAGTTTACTGCATGTCTGTACCATTTGCTTTCTCTCTGGAGTTCCAGAACAGATAAAGTTTTGAAACTTGTTTGAGATGATTAAGAAAACATTCAGAAGTCCTACAAAATTGGAATAACTCAATTAGGTTCAAAAATAGATTTTTGGTGATTTAAAAGCTAACAGCCATGTCTGCAGAACATACAGAACAAGTTTAATTCACCAAAAATCGTACACAAATCACAAAAATATGAGATCAGCTGCATATGAAAGGTATTGAATAGGTGGTTCTTACCCAATTGGTTTCATTCAAAAATTCGTTTCCAAGCTCCTGGTTTAATTCGACAAAGTCAAATCTGACCAGATCTTGATCTGTGAGCCATTTCAATTTCAGGAGGTCATTTGAAGTGAAACCAACGCCAAAATAAAGGTACTTGAGAGTACTTTCACCCGCAGTTGAGTTTTCCCAAAAAGGTTTTGTAAAACGGGAGAAATCTAACAAACAGTTATTCTGCATGTTTGCAGAACTTTATTTACCATGCAAAATCTGTAACGAATTTAAGGATGAGACAAACGCCAAGTTGTAGATCTTTTCAATACCTATCTTTTCAACTTTGAATCACTCGATTTGGATCTGCACACAGGATTTGTCGGATTTTACAAAATCGTACCCGAATCTGAAACAGCAAGATAGCAGAAATTACTGCAAGGTTTTTGACGAACTTGGATCAAGAGTTTCAGATCTGAGGATTGTTCAACCCTCTCCATGCTTGGACCAACATGCACCTGCATCAAGATCCAATCTTTTGAGAGGAGAAAGGATAAATAGAGGGGGATTCAGCTAGGGTTAGGGGAGAAGAGAGTGAGAGGGAAGCTCTCATGGTGAGGGGAAGCTTGAGGGAGGAGGGGAGCTTCATCTTGGTGGATTTCTATGGCCATGTCCGGCCATGTGAGCAAGGGGGAGCAGCAGCTCGTGGGGAGGAAGGGGAGGAAGGTATGAGGGAGTGGAGTGTGAAAGAAATGAGCAAAGGGGAGTGGAGGTGGCCGGCCAAGCTCTTATATAGAGGGAGGATGGTGGCTGCCTCCATTTTGATTGGCTAAGGTGGGTGGCTGCCCATTTAATTGTTGGGGTAGTTGGGAGGCAAGGCTTGCAAGAGAAGGAAATGAGGAGGGGCTGGCCGAATTTCAAGTCATGGCCGGCTCCTTTCTTGTCATGAGCAAGTGAAAAATGTGAGAGAGATGCACAACATTCATGTGAATAAATCAAGGCATGATGTTGAGGAGGTAATGTCAATGAGTGATTTTGATGATGATAATATTAGGAGTAAATACCTAAAGATAGAAAGGGGTATGAGGATGGCATGTGCCATGTGCCATGATAATAATCTCCACCACTTTGGTTGAGACCAACTTATGATGAAGATGGTTCCCAAGGTATAGTTGATGAATAAAAGTTTCATTTGAATTCAAAATTGAAAGATTGGGGTTGGCCACATGCAACCATGCATGAGCATGCCAAGGTAGATGGGATGGTCATGGTGGCTTAGTCAATGATAGATCAAGGTTAAGAGAGATGGTGAGTGAAGTATCCATATACTCACAAGGATGAATATATTGACATAAATCATCAATTTATGAGATCAAGGTGATGATGGAAGAGAATATAAAGTACTCTACAAATGAGAGGTCAATTGGAAGTGGTTTGAAAGTATCAAATGATCATCCATTTAATCAAGAATTGGAGGATGGGGGAAATACAATGTGGTAGACCAGAGGTGTGCATAAGATGTGCAAGTGTTGCCATTTGAAAAAGGATTTATTTGAAAGGCATATGAAACACCTCAATTGTCTAGGGACAATTGGGAATGAACTCACGTGGAATGAAATTTGAAAGTGTTGAGATAAAACTAGTTGGAACATAGGAGTTCAAAATATTCTACTTACTTTCTCAAGTAAGTAGAGTTTTTCTCAAATGTAAAATAAGCAAGAGGAAAACAAGAAATGGTATAAGTACCATAAACAAGCTTTTTGTTAAAAAGAAAGCAAAATAGAGAGTATTGTTTTAGAAAGCAGTAATTGGTAGAAATGGGATGAAAAACAATATCCATTTCAGTTCCTTGTTTTCTTTGAAGAATTATCTTGAAAGGATTTAATAAAACTAGAAGTAGTGTTGTGATCAAAACTAGAGAAGGAAAACAGTAGGGTTTTTGAGGAGGAGAACTAATTTAGGGAGGAGTGTTCTCAAGGGTAGATGATGGCTACGAAATGTACCCATCCTTCCCACTCTTGGTTTTGTGAAGATTAAACTTGGATTAAAATAAAAACAAGAGGTTAAAGAGGTAGAAGTGATCTAGTGCAGAAACACTGGATAAAGTATGAGATCAAGTTGAATATAGGAGTTGCAAGGATAGAGTGAGACATGCAAGACGTGGAGGTTGAAGAGGATGTTGCATAGATGAGATCCATGCATTGAAGTCAACAATAACAGTTGTGGGTGCTTAGAGATCAATTGCCAAAGTCTGGACATTTTAAGCCTGTCAACACAGATGGTCGACATGGCCTCAAAACCAACAAGGATGAGTGGGTATAAGAGAGGGATGTAGCTAGGGGAAGATGATCCCAAGTTTTGAATTAAGGACGATTGAGCTAGGTTGCATCACAAGGAGAAAAATCAAGATGGCACACTCAGGTTGCCATCAGGAGAAGAGTTTGATGTAGTAAAAAGGAAAACAACTTTTCCTAGGACACACATGTGTTTTATTAGGTGAGTTGTTTGTTTTACCACTAGAGGTGTTGTTCTAAGAGGTGGCTCAAGACAAAACACAACAAGAAAAACAAGACAATACATCTACCAACAGATCAAAGCAATTCATCTTAACAGACAGATCAAGGCAATTCATATTAATTAGTCTATAGAAAAAGTTTTTGTTCCCCCTAATTTTTGCATTAAGGACAATTAATCAAGGTTGCAAAAGGTGGGGTGTTACACCCAAGTAGTAGGTGTATTATCGACATTTTCTTTATAATTCCAGTCCCACCAAATGGAAGCCAAACCCGTAAAAACTCTAGCAGTAGTTCTTACTTTCTCATGTTCAGTAAAATCATGGCATCCAAAAATATTGTCAACCTCAAACTCCCAATCAAAATAAGCATCTGTATTATATCTACCCTCATAAACTGGTAAAGATAGAACCTGATCATGATCGCCTGTAAATGGTGGCACATGCATCTCTGTAGTCGTCATGGTACTCGGGTCGATGGCTTGGTCCTCAATTCCTGTCATGGTTAGTACCCAAAGAGCACAAGTGTATATTCCTAGAAGCTACGCAAATATGGTGGTATCACGTGCAATTCGTCAAGCAAAATACAAAGCTCTTACAAGTTCTTACCAAACAAGAGAAAGGCGATATGGCAACCAGCAAAGATCAGCTTCTCCCCGAAATTGCACAAAGAGATTACCAGGTGTCGACACAAAGCACGTGGAGAAATCTGTGGAGCTCTGGGAAGGCAAAGTATAGTGATATGGTGGCACAGTAATCAAATCAGCGATGCAAATTGAGTAAACGCTCAACGACGGTACTGTGCTGGTCCTAGGCTAGATCGTATTAGAGACGCGAGCCTAAATCGCCAACGAGATCACGACGCGGCACAACATGCAAGAGGGAGCGAAACTGGCGCTGGAGGATAGAAGCACCTAAGGTAAGGCGGCAAGTTTTTTTTTTGGACTCAACCCTGGCGCTTGACCCTAGAGGTCTCTATGGTAGGGCGCCCAGGAATTTTTTTTTTGGATTTTTTTTTGTGGAATCCGACTTGGCGCTAGACCATAGAGGTCTATATGGTCGGGCGGCCAATTTTTTTTTTTTTTTTTTTTTTGCAGCTAGGCTGCTATCAGGATTCCGACGGAAATCGCGAAATTGACCAAGAAAATGGATCTAAAACCCGAAAAAACTCTGAAACGAAGATCAAGAAAGACCCTACTATGATGGGAAGAAAAGAGGCACAACAAGGAGTTGATTGCAGATGTGGCGGAAGTGTATGGTGGCGGTGATATGGCGAGGACTGCAAGCGGAGATGGTGCGGCGGTGACGTGACTATTATGACCAGAACTCGAAACTCTAACGACTCTAGAACGCTAAGACCAGCACACGACACTGTCGTGGTATCGTCACGGCATATGCCATAGGATGGCTAATCGAAGGTGGTTCCTGAGAGATCTCACGGCGGTATCCGGATGCGGGTATGGGGACGAGCGACACGGCGACGTACCCAGGTTCGAGGCCCTCCGATGGAGGTAACACCTCTACTCCTGCTAGAGTGTATATGATGATCACACAATACAAGGTTGCTCCTTGAGCTGTATCCGGCTGCTCCTGGGAGGCTAAGGAAGACTAGAGTCTCTCTCACAGGGCAGCGCTAGGGGTGGAAGTGAAGTGAGAATGATCGATCCCTCCATGAGAGGGGGTAGCCCAGCTTATATAGGCACTGGCACTTTACATAAAAGACCCTATAGTCTACTGGCCGGCTTGGCCGGCTCCGGCTTCCGCTCCTTCCCGAGGCAGTGACGTCAGGAGCCATTGAGGCCTCATGGCCTGTCCCATCCGGCTGCCAAGGTCAGCGGTATGGAGAGGAGGTGTCCCTGTCGCCATCAGCCACTGTAGCCAGTACGGATCGACGTAGACCATGATGGCCTGTCCGGCGCGTGGCACTATTGCTCCACAGTGCCCCGCGCTTTACGGAAGATGAAGTCAGCGTGGACTTTGGGAACCCGGATCACCAACCCGGTTCCTTCTAGTGCAAGACTCGCCAGCCCCGAGTCGGTCTGAGGTACAAACCCCCAGTCGGATATGGCTTGTAGAAGCCGGCCCAGCTACAGCATTGGCGGCCGTAGCCAGGCCGACTAGGACCTAGAGCCAGCCGGCTTCCGGACCAGCCGGCCACGGCGCCAGCCTGCTGCTCCTCAGCCGGCCTTTGCCGCGAGCCGGCCAGTGGCCAGCCGGCTGCTCCGCGTCCATTGCCCTACCCGGGGTCTTCCCCCCGACATTAGCCCCCGAAGCTGGCAAGGTCCTGCGTTTAGAAGGACCTAGGCAGGTTTTCCTGGCTTCTTGAATATAATTGACGGCACTTGGAGGGGCCGACTGAGAATTTCCATTCAGCCGGCTGCGCCCTCGTCCGGCTCGTTCCAGCCGGCTACTTCTAGCCGGCCACTATTTACACTTATGCAGCTTTTGCTTTCTCGCAAGTTCTGGTGATGTCTCCGCCTTGCTGGATGGATTTTGGACCGAGTTGAACTTAAGATCCGGCTCCGGCTTGCGGCGCGCCGGAGCCTCCGCCGCCTCGGGTCCTGCACCCGACTTGACCGGTCTGACGCCTGGGCTCTGCCGCCGGTTCGTCTGGTCACATCAATGTCCCCTCCGGATTCGGTGCGGTCATGGGCGACGTGGTGTGGCAGTTTCCGGTAACAGCAGCGGTCGTGGGGGGAGTTAATGTGCAGAAGATCCGGGCGACGTGGCCACGATCGCCACTTGGAGGCTAACCGCCCGCCACGGGCGGCTATAAATGCCGCGGGGGAGGGTACCGAGGCGGCCACTGCCTCACTTCGTCTTCCTCGCGCTCCTGCTCCTCTCGCTCTCTTCTTCGCGCTCGAGCCTCCTGCTGCTCCGGCGAACGTTTCTCGCTGGCGAACTCCGGCGAGCGCATCTCCGCCGATCCGCCGCCGCTACTCCGACGTGCCGGCGCCACGGGGCCCCGCGTTTCAACCGTGCGTCCTCCGCCGCCGTCGTCGCCGCCGCCATCGCAAGGTTCTTCCTCGCCATTCCGTCTCTCGTGGTCCTCTTCCTCTTCTTCTTCGACGATGGCCTCCGCCAGCGGATCGTGGAGGGGATCATATATTAGGGAGGACGACATCGAGCGGCTGGTGCGCCTTCGCCGGATCCCGTCGTCGTTGGTCACGAGGGCGCCCGGCGCGGAGACGGAGCCCGAGCCGAGGGACGGCGAGCGCGTCGTCTTCGGCGCGCACCTCGATCGTGGGTTGGGCCTGCCGGCATCCACCTTCTTCCGCCAGTTCCTCGACAACTTCGGCTTGCAGCCGCATCATCTGCCGGCCAACGCCTGCATCCTCCTCAGCTGCTATGTGGCCTTCATGGAGGCCTACGCCGGCTTGTGGCCAGACATAGACTTCTGGAGCCGGCTCTTCTACCTCAAGGCGCAGACCACCGACGGCCGCCTGCGGGCCTGCGGCGCCGCCTCGATCTACACCCGGCCGGGTACGCCCTTCCCCAAAATTCCAACCGTTGACTCGGTGAAGAATTGGCAGATGTCGTTCTTCTACGTGCGCAACGAGGGCCAGCTCATCGACCGGATCAACCTGCCGGAGTTCAACCCGGCTCCTCCAGTCGGCCGGATCAACTGGAGCTACAACGCCCGCACGGCCGACCCGGACGCTGAGGTGAATCAGCTCTGGGACTTCCTGGGGGCGGCCGTCAGGAATGGGCTGACCGCCGAGGACCTCCTCTGCACCATCGCCGAGCGCCGGGTGCTGCCGCTTCAAATGCGCACCCACAAGATCGGGCATATGTCCGGCTGGTTCGACCCGAACCGGACGTCCAAGGCGCTGCTCTCCAAGGCCCAGGTGGCCCGCCGGGTGAACAACATCACCAAGGCGAATGTGCCGGACGAGTGGAACTACGGGCTGGCGCCCCACGACAGGGACCACCAACCCGAGCTGGTAAGCTTTACGTTTTCACCGACTTCCGGCTTGCGGCTGCGAGGCCGACTTCCCCTTCCTTCTGCCGACTTCCGACTTGCTGTTTGCTCATGTCTTCTGTTTTTCTAGCTCTTCGACCGCCAGAACGTCGAGGACGGCGACCTGGCGACAAGGAGGTGGACGCCGGATCACGCCGATCCGGCTGACCAAGCCGGCGACCAGGCTGGCGACGACGACCTGCTGCAGGCGCCTGACCTAGGCGGCCAGGGGGAGCACAATCCACCCCCTTCACCGGAGCAGCAGGAGGACGAGGAGCCGGCGACGTCCGCCACGGGGCCAATCCCCGCCGTGCCCCTGCGCGCGAGGCCGCCAAGCACCACGGCGACTTTGGAGGCTAAGGGGAAGAAACGGGTTGGCGACCTCCGCTCCACAGCCGCCTTGGAGGCGAAGGCGAAGAAGCTCCGCCGGCAGCAGCCGAAGAAGGTTCCGGAGCAGGCCGGGTGAGCTCTCTTTCTCTCTTGTTTGATTCCTTTTCTTTCCTTACTCTTTATGCTTATCTTCTCCTTGTTTGTCTGGCTAGGGCCCCCATCAAGTTTGCTCAGGGCGGCGGCTCCCGGCAAACCCCGCGCGTCGTGTCGCCGCCTCCGCGCCAAAGGAGGGAGCCGACGCCACAGCCTCCACCGCGCACACCTACGCCGCCGCCGCCTGCGGGTACTCTACCTCCCGCAGGGGCGCCTTCCTTCGCCGTGCCGCTAGCCTCAGCGCCTGATCGCGGCACGCGGGCCGAGCCGACGCGCCAGCCGACGCTGGATGACATGTTCCCGCGCCGGACTCGTCTTCTGGACCCAGCTGCTGGGGCCGGCCGGGGCATGCCGCCTTCGACCGGAGCCGGAGCCAGCAGGGCTGCGCCGCCTGCGGCCGGAGCCGGAGCTGGGCCAGACGTGGTGGTGTTGGAGGAGAGGCCGGAGGGGGCACCTCAGGCGCCGGAAGTGACCGCGCCGACTGGGCCATCTGCTTCGCCCGGAGCGCCGCCACCGCCGGAGCCGACGACGGAGGAGCCGGCAAGGGATGAGCCGGCGCGCACGGAGGGCGCCGACTCGCGCGCGCTGGTGAGGACGGGAGCCCCATCGGCGCCGTTGGGGAGCCTACACGTGGCCAAGGGCGCCCGGCTGCTGCACGTGCCGTCCGCCTCCGACTCCAGCCTTCGCTCAGCTGGCACTATGGAGCAGGCGTGGCTCCGCGCCGACTCCTACGAGGTGACCAGCCGGGAGGGGAACCCCGGCCAAGCATCGGTGGAGATGTTCTTCTCCAGCTTGCAGGCCAACCTCAAGGCCAGGGCTGCCGAGGCCGCGGCCAACGTCGCCAAGGTGGAGGAAGCCAGCAAGGTAAGCGCTTCATCTGTTTTTCGATTTGGTTGTCGTCCTGGTAGCCCTCCGAGGCGTGGGCCGACTACTTGGAGCCGGCCCAGGTTTCGTTTAGTTGACTGATTTTCTTCTTCCTTAGGCTGTGGCGGATCGGCGCACCAACTTATACAACCGCGCCGTGACCCACTACCACAAGGCCAAACTGGACCGGGCCGACTTGGCTCGCGAGCTGGAGGCCGCCAGGGGTAAGATCTTTCTCCTTCCGACTCGATGCCTTCTTTTCTTTTTAGTCTTGATTGGCTGACGTTTCTTTCCGGCTGCCTTGCAGCTGAAGCCGCCAAGGTCCCGCGGCTGGAGGCGGATCTCCGGGCTGCTCGCGCCCAGTGCGCCGAGAGCGAGGAGGCGGGCCGATCTGCAGCCGCCAAGCTCAAGGTGGCTGAGCTGGAGCTAACGCGGCTGCGCCGGCTTGAGGAGAACCACCTCAAGGAGCTTGCCCTCCTCAGGACGACCGAGAAGGAGAAGGTGGAGGATCTGAGCCGGCGGTTGACCGAGGTGGAGAAGCAGCGGCTTGCGCTTCAGGAGGAGGTCACTGCCAAGACCACGGAGCTGTCGGCCACTGCCAAGCGCTGGGTCGACGAGATTGGCGCGCTCGACCGCGGCCTGTCGGGTGAGTGCATTTCTTTGTTCCTTTCCCTTTGCCGGCTTTCCGCTGTCGGCTGCCGGCTTTCGTTGGCAGCCGGCGGCAGAAACTCTGATTTTTTCGCTATCTCCATCTTCGGGCTGGGGGCAGTCGGCTGCCGCCAGGCTTTTCCTTTTGTCCTTCGGAATTTCCCTCTTCGGACTGGGGGCAGCCGGCTGCCGCCAGGCTTACTTTAGGACTTCGAAAACTTGCATTTTTCAGCTTGTTTCGGTTTTGACGATTTCTGACGTGCTTCTTCTTGCAGCGGCCTTCCCGGAAACGCAGGATGCGGCATTGGCAGCCGTTGGCGTTGCGCGCGAGACCAGGAGGCGGGCGACTGGCGAGGGCAGCTCGGAGTACTTCACCATGGAGGACCATATGGCGTCCATGGCTGCCCGCGTCGAGCCCATCACCAAGCTTGGCTGGGAGCTCCGGAAGGCGGCTGAGGAGCTGGTCCCGATGCTGTGGCCCGCGGAGGCGGTGCCGCAAGATATCTCCAACCTCGTCTCCTTGATGGAGCGGGCGCCGGATCGCTTCCTCGACTGGAAGGAGTCTGCCACGCGCGCTGGTGCCGACATGGCGCTGTCCTTTGTCCTCTCCTGGTACAACGAGGTGGACCTGGGGCAGCTCGAGTACCGGCGAGCCGGCGTGGAGGACAAGCTCCCGGCCGAACACAAGACCGCCCGGCTTGCCCGAGCCAGCGCCATTGCCGACTTTGTCGACAAGGGCCTCTTCGTCGCGGACCCGAACCCTCAGTCTGATGGTGAATACGAGACGGAGGATGAGGAGGCGGAAGACGCGCCTGAAGACGACCCGGCAGCCGGCTCCGCCGACGCTCCTCCGGCTGGTCCTTCTCCAGCTGCTGCTTAGTTTACCTGTCTCTTTTGTTGCTTTTGCCAAGACAATTTATTAAATCCCCGGGATGCCGGGTGCATATGTATGAATATTATCGTCCTTTCATTATGTCACACTTTAATGTGTTTGTTAATCATTTGTGTGCCGAGTTGCTTTCTTTCGACTTGTTCGCTTTTTCCCATCCGCCCCACTCTTTGGCTGTGCTCTTGCCGGTCGTACATCCGACTTGCGATCCGTCGCCGGAGCAAGAGCGGGCCGCTGGGTGAGGCCGACAGTATTTCAGTCGAACGAGCTGAATTCGGCAATCCGGCACTTTTATGAAAAGTTGCAAGTCAACTCGCTTTTACTCTTTCCCTTAGTCGTTTTTCGCGTGCCGGCTCCCTAGGCCTTACTCCTGCCAGCCGGACAGCTGGGTTGCGGTCTGTAGCTGGATCGGAAGCCGGCTGTCGGAAACCGGATCACGTTACTGAGCCGGCTGCGTGAGAGGGTTCAAGCCAATTGGCGAAACAAAGTAGAGTACGCGAAAAACTTGTCGGAAACGGCGCTCTTGGCGCGTGCTTTTTCATAGCTTACAAAAGGGATACAAGGGATACATACATTCCTGCTCTCACGTGTAAAATGGGCGGAGGAAGTTGACATTCCAGGGACGTTTAGTCTCCTCATCAGCCTTGTCCGGCTTGTTTTTCTTAGACTCTTGGGCATCTATGAGATAGCAGGAATCGTTGCCTACTGCCTTGCTCACGATGAAGGGACCTTCCCATGGGGATGACAGTTTATGCTGTCCGGCTGTCCGCTGGATCAGCCGGAGCACTAGGTCTCCTTCTCGGAATGCTAAGGGCTGGACCTTCCGGCTGTGATAGCGTCGGAGGCTTTGCTGGTAGATGGTAGATCTGGACGCAGCCAGCAGCCGGGCCTCTTCGACCAGGTCGACTCCATCTTCGCGAGCTTCTTTGGCTTCGGCTTCTGTGTAGAGCTTGATTCTTGGCGCGTCGTGCTCGATATCAGTCGGCAAGACGGCTTCGGCCCCGTATACGAGGAAAAATGGCGTGAAGCCGACTGAGCGGTTTGTCGTTGTGCGCAGGCTCCATAGCACATTGGGCAGCTCCTCAATCCAGCAGCCGGCTGCTCGCTCGAGCGGCTCCACCAGCCGGGGCCGGATGCCGGCTAGGACCAAGCCGTTAGCCTTCTCCACTTGTCCGTTGGACTCTGGGTGCGCCACAGAGGCTAGGGCCATCCGGATCCCCATTTCCCCGCAATAGCGTGAGAAGGTGCCTTGAGAGAAGTTGCTGCCGTTGTCGGTGATGATGCTGTGAGGGTAGCCGAACCTCACGATGATTTCCTTGAGGAATGTGACGGCCGTGGAGCCGTCCAGCTTCTTGATTGGCTTGGCTTCGATCCACTTGGTGAATTTGTCAATCATCACCAAGAGATGTGTCATGCCGCCTCGCGCTGTTCTGAACGGACCCACCATATCCAAGCCCCATACGGCAAACGGCCATGTGATGGGGATGGTTTTCAAGGCGGAAGCCGGCTGGTGTCTCTTCTTCGCGAAGCGCTGACAACCATTGCACTTCTTCACCAACTCTTCTGCGTCTCTGAGCGCAGTCGGCCAGTAAAAACTGTGCCGGAAAGCTTTGGCCACTATGGCTCTGGATGAGGCGTGATGTCCGCACTCTCCTTGATGGATTTCCCGTAGGAGTTCAATCCCTTCAGCCGGCTCGACGCACCGCTGGAACACCCCACTTACGCTGCGTTTGTACAGCTGGTGGTTGATGATTGTATAGGCCTTGGCCCTTCTCTCAATCTGCCTGGCCTGGACTCTATCATCAGGCAGCACACCGTCGGTGAGGTAGGAGAGGAATTCTTGTGCCCATGAAGGTACGCATCTTATCTCGAATACGCTGACCAACAGGGCCTCCTGCGTGGGAGCTTCCGGATTCGACTGCATGGTCGCCGGGTTCGGCTTGCTAGCCGGCGGGTTCGGCTTGCTAGCCCCCGAGTTTGGCGATGAAGCCCCCGGGTTGGACTGAGAAGTCCCCGGGTTCGGCATGGTAGCCGGCGGGTTTGGCTTTGAAGCCCCCGACTTGGGCGATGAAGCCCCCGGGTTCGGCTGAGCAGCCCCCGGGTCAGCCGGCACGAATATTGAATCCGAGTCCGGTGACGGTATGATGGACGGCTTCTTGAGAACCGCCAAGGCGATGCCCGGCGGAATGGCTTGCCGGGTTGAGCCAATCTTGGACAAGGCGTCAGCCGCCTCGTTGTTTGCTCGTGGCACGTGGTGGAATTCGCAGCCGTCGAAGAAGCCGGATAGCTGCTGGACATGGAAGCGGTATGAGGCCATGTTGGCGTCCTTCGCGTCCCAGTCGCCAGATGCTTGTTGTATGACCAAGTCGGAATCGCCGAAGCAGAGTATGCGACGCACGCCAATCTCCTTGGCCAGCTTCAGCCCATGAATGAGCGCTTCATACTCCGCCACATTGTTTGATGCGGCGAAGTGGATCTGCAGGACGTAGTCCAGCCGGTCTCCCTTGGGAGAGGTGAGGACGATGCCGGCTCCCAAGCCGTTGCGCATCTTCGAGCCGTCAAAGTGCATCTTCCAATGTGTGGAATCCGGCACAGGCGGCAGGTACTGCATCTCAGCCCAGTCGACAAAGAAGTCCGCGAGGATCTGCGACTTGATGGCTGTGCGTGGCTCGTAGAGGATGGTGTGGGCGGCTAGCTCCAGAGCCCACTTGGCAACCCGGCCGTTGGCGTCTTTGCTGCCAATGATTTCCGCCAAGGGCGCTGTGGCAACCACCTTGATGGGGTGCTCTTGGAAGTAGTCTTGAGCTTCTTGGCCACCATGTAGACGCCGTAGGTGACCTTCTGGTAGTGGGGGTAGTTTTGCTTCGACTGGGAGAGCACTTCGCTAAGGTAATAGACTGGGCGCTGAACCAGCTGCTCCCTGCCGGCTTCTTTGCGCTCCACCACCAGGACAACGCTAACCACTCGATTGGTGGCTACGATGTACAACAGCATCGGCTCCATTGAAGCCGGCGTTGCGAGGATTGGCGCGGTTGAGAGCACGCGCTTCAAGTCACGGAAGGCTTCATCCGCCTACGGTGACCAGACGAACTTGTCCGCCTTCTTCATTAATTGATATAGGGGCAGTGCCTTCTCCCCCAGCCGGCTGACGAAGCGGCTCAAGGAGGCCAGGCAGCCAGCGAACTTCTAGACGTCCTTGAGGCACTGCGGCAGTTCCATCTTCTCCAGGGCACTGATCTTCTCCGGGTTGGCTTCGATCCCTCGCTGAGAGACGAGGTAGCCAAGGAGCTGGCCAGACGGCACGCCGAATGTGCATTTGGCTGGGTTGAGCTTCATCCGAAATCTTCTCAGATTGGTGAAGGTTTCTCTCAGGTCATCAAGGAGGGTAGTCGTCTCCTTGGTCTTTACAACGACATCATCCACATATGCATGAACGTTTCTGCCGATTTGATCCTGCAAGCATTTTTGCATGACCTTTGGTAGGTGGCGCCTGCATTTTTCAAGCCGAACGGCATAGTCGTGTAGCAATAAGCCCCGTACGGGGTAATGAACGAAATCTTTATTTGATCATCCGGATTCAAAGGAATCTGGTGGTAGCCTGAATAGGCATCTAGAAAAGAGAACAGTTCACAGCCGGCAGTCGAGTCTATGACTTGATCTATGCGCGGCAGGGGGAAGGGATCCTTCGGGCACGCCTTGTTCAGGCTGGTGTAGTCGATACACATGCGCCAGGAGCCGTTCTTCTTCAAAACCAGGACCGGGTTCACCAACCAGTCCGGGTGCAGCACTTCCATGATGAAGCCGGCTGCCAGCAGCCGGGCGATTTCTTCACCGATGGCCTTCCTTCTTTCTTCGGCGAAGCGCCTGAGAGGCTGCTTCACCGGCTTGGCTTCAGGCCGTACGTGGAGGTGGTGCTCAGCCAACTCCCTCGGCACACCCGGCATGTCTCTTGGAGTCCATGCGAAGATGTCCCGATTCTCACGGAGGAAGCTGGTGAGCTCGCTTTCCTATTTCCTGCTCAAGCCGGCACCGATGGTGACGTACTTGTCCGGCTGCGCCGGGTCCAGCAGGATCTTCTTGGTGTTGTCGGCCGGCTGGAAGTGAGTCGTCCCAGCCGGGTTGCCTGCAGCCGGCATGTCTGTCTGCGCGGCCTTGGCGAGGGCGACGGCGTCGTGGATGAGCTGCTTCTCGGTGGCGATGACCAGCGTCTGGGCCATCGTGGAGCTCTGCGTGGCGCAGTCCATGGAGCGGCGATAGTCGCCGGCGATGGTGATGCCCCCCTTGGGGCCAGGCAGCTTCATCTTCAGGTACCCATAGTGGGGCACCGCCATGAACTTGGTCAGGGCTGGCCTGCCTAGGAGCGCGTGGTAGGGACTCATGAGGTCCACCACCTCGAACTCGATCTTCTCGGTGCGGAAGTGATCCGGCTTCCCGAACATCACCTCCAGCGTGATCCGGCCAATCGGCTGGCAGCAGTGGCCTGGCACGATGCCATGGAAGATGGTGGGGGTGGGACGCAGCTCGGCTTCCTGGATGCCTAGCTTGCGGGCGGTGTCGCGGTAGAGGATGTTGATGCTGCTACCGCCGTCGATGAGGACGCGCGAAAAACGCACGCTGCGCCGGGTTGTGCCGATGGTGGGGTCGAGGACCATGGCATAGCTGCCCGGCTTCGGCAGGACAGCCGGTGTGTCGCGGCGATCAAAGGTGATGGCCTGCTCTGACCAGTTTAGGTACTGGGGGACCGGCGGTATGACCGCGTTGACCTCGAGGGAACGGCTCTGCTGGCTCGTCTTGTCCTCGGGCTCGGAGGTGAAGATGATGTAGGTGGCATCTTCGGCCAGATATCGGCCATGGTGCACTTGGTTAGCCTCGTGGTGCTCGAGGTTGGCGTTCTCTGCGCCGGCTGCGCCACCCGGCCCGCCGGCTGGAGGGGGCGGGGGTGGAGGCGGGAGAGGTTCACCGCTTGTCAGCCGCTTCATGAAGTGGCAGTCGCGGGTGGTGTGGTTGGAGGGGTTCTTGCCACTGTGGTACTTGCACGGCGAATCGAGCATCTGCTCGAAGGTGTACTTCGGCTTCGACTGCCGGTCTTGCTTCTGGCGGCGGCTGCCGCCTGCCGCGTTGTCTGCCACGGCGGTCACGTGGGCGGAGCCGTACCGGCGGTCCGGCTGGTCGCTGTGACGCTTGCCGCGGTAGGTGTCCCGCCGGCTGCCATGAGAGGCGCCGTCTGCCGGCTTGTGCTCAGCCGACTTGTTGTTGTCCCGTCTTGCTGGGGCCGGTGAAATATCAGCCGGCGCCTTGCCGGCTTCCTCAGCCAGCGCGTACTTGTCTGCGATGGCCATCAAGGCGGCCATCGACTTGGGGTCACTGCGGCGCAGTTTGTGCCACAGCATGGTGTTGGGCCGGCAGCCTCCCATGAAGAAGCTGATGGCTTGGATCTCGTGCACACCCTCGCAGGAGTTGCGCATCTCGCACCAGCGCGTCAGGTATGCGCGGTCCGTCTCGTCCGGGCCCTGCTTGCACATCTCAAGCTGCTGAGGGCGACCCGGCCGGCGATAGGTGCCGGTGAAGTTGCTGACGAAGGCCTCTTCGAAATCCAGCCAGCCGTTGATGCTGCCGGCTGGCAGGTTGTTGAGCCAGGTGCGGGCGGAGCCGACCAGCATCAGGGGGGAGTAGCGTACCGCCCAACGCTTGTTGCCTCGAGAAATGCCGACTGCGGTGGAGTAGTCCTGCAGCCAGTCCTCCGGCTTGGCGGTGCCGTCGTACTTGGGCGTGTCGCGGGGGAGCTGGAAGCCGTCGAGCACGGGCTCGTTGGCGATGCGGGGCCCGAAGCATTTGGGGCAAGCCGGCGCCTCCTCTTCCGCGATGCGGGATTCGACCAGCCGATCAAGGCGGTCTCTGGCGTCGACGGGCTCGATGCGCGGGCCCAACCGGGAGCGTGCCGGCTGGCGTGCGCCGCTTGCTTCCGGGGCCGGCCGGTGCTGGCGGCGGGGCTCGGAGTCTTGCTCCTGGTTCCGGCTCGGAGGAGGCCGGCTGCGGCTGCTGCCGCTCGGCTGGTGGCTCGGCCGGCTCGAGCTTGCGTGTGTAGCCCGGGAGTCACGGTGCCGGCTTGGTGCTGGGGAGGCGGACTGATAGGGCTAAGGTGTCCGATCTTTCGATGAGATGGGGATAAATCGATTTGTTGGTGGAGTTCGTGCTTGACGATCCGACTACACGTGCAAAGCTCGTGCGCCAATGCAATCGCTAGGACAATCTCCGGGAGTTACTGATCTTGCGGGAGCACGAGCAGCCTGACCAGCAAGGGTCTTAATTCCTACCTGAAATCGAGAACAAGTAAGAACTAAAGATGCAATCAGAATATTGCGAATAAAGATGAAAGCTTGATTGATAATGGTGGGATTCCGAATAGTTGGTCTTGTTCTGGGCGTTGGCCTCAAAAGAAGTACACGAAGTTGCAACAATTGGCTAACTTTTAATCTAATCAAAATCCAAGTTCTAATGACGGCTACAGAGGGATATATATGGGGGAAGACAAGGGATTTTCGTCCAACCAGCTAGGGTTGGCCAAAAACACCCCTAAATGGGCCTTCCTCCACTTATATGGCCTCTTAAAATCCCCTAAAATACCTAATCCGAAAATACATGGGCCTAGCCCATTAAATAAGGTGACGCAGCACCATTAATAACTCTTTGGACGAATTTTATGATGGGGAAACTTGTAGAATTCGTCCAAGCATCATTGCTCCATTATGGTGGCTTCAATGTTCTGAAATCTCCACTTGCGCATCATCTTCAATCCTCAACTGCTTGCTGCCATCTCCTTCATGCGTGATCATGGTCCAATGCTTGTCCTCCTCATCCATGCTAGGACCATCGTTCCTAAGAGTAACAAACACATCTGATTTAGGCAGCATCATATTCTCATATATATGAGGAATAGTTCCAAGTAACGAATGTACCTTAGATATGGTTGTAGGAGTATTGGTTGTATCTATCATAGAGATGTCCTCATCATCCTCCCCTACTTGAATTGAAGTCGTCCTCGACGCAGTCTCATCTTTTTCACCAAGATATGCCTTCAAATCGGAGGTAATCATGTCCTCATCATCCTCCCTTTCTTGAAAGAAAAGCCGTCCTCGGCGATGTTTATTCTGTAAACATGCTAACAAAAGAGACAAGGTATATGCATGGTATATGTATATGTCATCCGTTTTAACAGCTCTTTCATGTTTCCCATTTAAGTTTGTACATATACCAGTATTGTAGTAGCGTAGAAGATCATTAGTCCCCATTACACATGTATCACAACTCAGTTTGCAGATATAAGTGAAGCACATATTGACTTCTTTCAAATTATAATGCTCATCATTAAACCATCCCAATAGTGGTAAACCAAAATTCAGTATTTCCAATTTACATGCTACAACTAGCTTAAATAAGCGATCATGCAACAAGGCATTTGGCATAAAGTCTACACAGTTATTGGAGGTCATATCAAAATGATTGAACATAGGTGGAATTTTACTTCCCATCAAACCAATAGTATATGGAACATCATCACATGCAATGCAAATTTTATTCACTAAAAATTCATTGTCTACGCCATACTCTCCAATTAAATTAAAAATATAACCATGGGCATAAACACTCTTCAAATATTTGAGTTCATCAATCTTATTTCTAGCATGTGATAAAGACATAGGAGGATCCATCACAACAGAAAACAAAGAATTAGCATGAGAAATCTTAGCCAACACTTCATTGTTCCTAACCAGTTTTATATGATCCATACTATAGTCATCTTTCAAATCACAAGGTGCATTATCAGGAGCAAGAATTTCAGTTTGTACACTCATAAATATGGAAGAATTAACTTGTACAATGGGTGTACTCAACATAGTTGGTATATCAGTTCCACAATTTCCTAACACATGGTCATCCTTGGAAACAAAAGTCTCCGTTGGTATACTCATATCAATGCATGAATTAGAATCAACAATAGGTGCAGTTAAACCATCATCTATCTGAGTTGTTTGATCACATAACATCAAATTAGTAGCACAATCCTCTAATATAGGTGGTGTGACCAAATTATTTTCGACCTCATCACATGGTATATTTAAGATAACCTTGCATTCACCAATCGCATGTGGAAGAACAACATCAGTACCTTTATTGTTACCTTGTGACTCCGACTTAGAAAATGTTCGCAGCGACGTGTCACAAGTCTGTGGCTGGGCAACTCGCACAACAATATTCATGCGTGGAACGTTGGAAGAAACAACTGGTGCTAGTGTGCATGACTTGAAGGAGTTGGAATGGTCCAACGTTTTCTCCTGTATGTGTTTCTCAAAAGCACAAGCTTGAACATATATACCAATAGTAGAATGAGGAATATACTTAAACATAACCTTAATATCAGGGTTTAAGCCGTTGAAAAACATGTTTCTAGTACTTTCCTCAAATTCCTTTATATCACAACGGTACATGTAAAATTGAAATTCCTGATAGTAAACGTGTACGGTGTTACTACCTTGTTCTAACCGTTTAAGTTTAAGGAGCAGTTCACGTTGATGAGAAAGAGGCACAAATTTATGTCTCAAAACAGATTTTAAATCTACCCAAGTAGTAGGTGTATTATCAACATTTTCTTTATAATTCATATCCCACCAAATGGAAGCAAGACCCGTAAAAACTCTAGCAGCAGTTCTTACTTTCTCGTGTTCAGTAAAATCATGGCATCCAAAAATATGGTCGACCTCAAACTCCCAATCAAAATAAGCATCAGTATTATATCTACCCTCATAAACTGGTAAAGAAATAACCTGATCATGATCTCCTGTAAATGGTCGCACATGTATCTCCGTAGTCTTCATGGAACTTGGGTCGATGGATTGGTCCTCAATTCCTGTCATGGTTAGTACCTAAAAAGCACAAATGCATATGCCTACAAACTACGGAATATGGTGGTTCACGCGCAATTCGTCAAGCAAAATACAAAGCTCTTACAAGTTCTTACCAAACAGGAGGAAGGTGATCTGGCAACCAACAAGGATCAGCTTCTCCCCGAGATTGCACAAAGCGATTACCAGGTGATAGGGCTAAGGTGTCCGATCTTTCGATGAGATGGGGATAAATCGATTTGTTGGTGGAGTTCGTGCTTGACGATCCGACTACACGTGCAAAGCTCGTGCGCCAATGCAATCGCTAGGACAATCTCCGGGAGTTACTGATCTTGCGGGAGCACGATCAGCCTGACCAGCAAGGGTCTTAATTCCTACCTGAAATCGAGAACAAGTAAGAACTAAAGATGCAATCAGAATATTGCGAATAAAGATGAAAGCTTGATTGATAATGGTGGGATTCCGAATAGTTGGTCTTGTTCTGGGCGTTGGCCTCAAAAGAAGTACACGAAGTTGCAACAATTGGCTAACTTTTAATCTAATCAAAATCCAAGTTCTAATGACGGCTACAGAGGGATATATATGGGGGAAGACAAGGGATTTTCGTCCAACCAGCTAGGGTTGGCCAAAAACACCCCTAAATGGGCCTTCCTCCACTTATATGGCCTCTTAAAATCCCCTAAAATACCTAATCCGAAAATACATGGGCCTAGCCCATTAAATAAGGTGACGCAGCACCATTAATAACTCTTTGGACGAATTTTATGATGGGGAAACTTGTAGAATTCGTCCAAGCATCATTGCTCCATTATGGTGGCTTCAATGTTCTGAAATCTCCACTTGCACATCATCTTCAATCCTCAACTGCTTGCTGCCATCTCCTTCATGCGTGATCATGGTCCAATGCTTGTCCTCCTCATCCATGCTAGGACCATCGTTCCTAAGAGTAACAAACACATCTGATTTAGGCAGCATCATATTCTCATATATATGAGGAATAGTTCCAAGTAACGAATGTACCTTAGATATGGTTGTAGGAGTATTGGTTGTATCTATCATAGAGATGTCCTCATCATCCTCCCCTACTTGAATTGAAGTCGTCCTCGACGCAGTCTCATCTTTTTCACCAAGATATGCCTTCAAATCGGAGGTAATCATGTCCTCATCACGGACTCGGCCGTGTCCCTGGCGCCTTCTGATGAGGTCTAAGACCCCGTGTGTGGCCCGATCTCGCGGATTGACTTCGAAACCAAGGGGGAAGATGGGAAAACGCGAGGAACACGAAGAACACGGTGATGAACACGAGGAACTCCGAGACTCACGCACACACACAACCCGATACACCCGATGCTTACCTCCGTGGCTCGATGGACCACGCCAATAGAATCTCCGAGGAAGAGACACGCGGTAGAATTCCCCGGGGAGAGATTGGGATTGGAGAAGAAGAGCTTGGTGAGGGAGAGAGAGTATCTTGTACTAGAATCTCACTCAACAAGTTCCAAATCAACAACCAAGGTGCCTTGATTACAGAGGGATGATACCCAAGGGAGACTAAGCTCAAAGTTAGGTTTGAGTTCAAAACAAGTCTAACCCTAATCTGGAGGAAGGGGTGAGGTACTTATAGGTCCAGATTCGTACAGGGGTAAAATCGGCACTACATAAATTATCCTGGTCCATAGATGCGAAATCAACGGCTGAGATGAAGTCAACAGGGGCTTGGCCGGCAGTGCCGGTGATGATTGGCCGGCAGTGCCGGCGGGGCCGGCAGTGCCGCTGGTCCGAGGCCGGCAGTGCCGCTGGTCCGAGGCCGGCAGTGCCGCTGGTCGCGTCTGCAGATGGAGGGGCCGGCAGTGCCGGTGGCTTGAGGCCGGCAGTGCCGGGGTGAGCAGGCCGGCAGTGCCGGTGCCTGGAGGCCGGCAGTGCCGGCCCTGAGGGGAGTCCTTCGGCGGCCACTCTTCTCCTCCTCCTTCCTTGTCCATCTTCGGGTCTGCTGCGACGTCCTTCTCTCGAGGTTCATATCTGATAACACAAAGCATATCGGCCTGAGGTAGCAGTCCGTCCAATGGGGTATCAAGATCAAGGGTAGTGAGGAGTGAGTTCACCTTATCATGTAGCGCTTTGACTCGGGCTCGTGTCATCGGTCCACTTGGGGGACTTGTTTGTCTTGGTGTAGCGACGTCAGTGACCGGGGCTACATCATCTCCCCCCCCTTGGGAAAGAGTCGTCCTCGACTCTTGCACTTCCTCATCTCCATGATAGGGTGACAAGTCCGAGACGTTGAACGTGTTGCTCACCAAGTACTTGGATGTTGGTATGTCGATGACGTAAGCGTTGTCGTTGATGCGTTTGAGTACCTTGAAGGGGCCATCTCCTCTTGGCTTGAGCTTGGAGTTGCGCTCATGGGGGAACCGTTCCTTCCGGAGGTGGATCCAAACGAGGTCTCCTTCTTCGAATATCCTTGCCTTCTTCTTGGCGTTGATGTGGTTGGCTTGACGAAGAACATGTGCTTGTATGGTTGCCCTTGTCTCTTCATGTAGTTTCTTGACGGCGGCGGCGCGCTTGTCGAAGTCCATGTTGATGCGCTCGTGGAGGGGAAGCGGAAGTATGTCGAGGGCCGTGTAAGGTTCGAAGCCGTAGACGACCATGAAGGGGCTCCTTGATGTAGTCTTGTGCTTGGCGCGGTTGTAGGCGAACTCGGCGTGAGGAAGGCACTCCTCCCATGACCTCAAGTTTTTCTTCACGAGGACCCGTAGGAGGGTGGAGAGGCTTCGATTGACCACTTCCGTTTGGCCGTCCGTTTGCGGGTGCGATGATGATGAGAACAAGAGCTTGACTCCAAACTTCGCCATGATCGACTTCCAAAGATAGCTCATGAACTTGACGTCTCGATCCGACACAATGCTTTGCGGTACTCCATGTAGGCGAACGATTTCCCTGAAAAACAATGAAGCAATGTGTGAAGCATCGTCGCTCTTATGGCAAGGTATGAAATGAGCCATCTTAGAGAATCTATCCACTACAACAAATATGGAATCATGACCATGCTTAGTGCGAGGCAAGCCTAGAACGAAATCCATGCTAATATCAGTCCATGGTGCATAAGGAATAGGCAATGGTATGTAGAGACCATAAGGGTTGGAGGTAGACTTAGCTTGTAAGCATGTTGTGCACCGACGGCAAAGGCGCTCCACATCTCGCTTCATCTTTGGCCAATAGTAGTGGGTTGAGAGCATGGCATATGTCTTGTCACGGCCAAAGTGGCCCATAAGACCTCCTCCATGAGACTCTTGCAAAAGCAAGTTTCGAAGCGAAGACTCGGGAATGCAAATCTTGTTAGCTTTGAACAAATAGCCATCATGCAAATAGAAATCATCCACTCCTCGCTCAACGGAGCACTTCTCAAAAATGGGAGCAAAGAAAGAATCGGAAGGATAGAGTTCTTTGATCTCTTCAAGTCCCAAAACATGAAAATCCAAACGAGTTAGCAAAAGGGTGTTTTTGCGGGAAAGAGCATCCGCCACAACATTGTCCTTGCCCTTCTTGTATTTGATCACATATGGGAAGGACTCAATGAACTCGACCCATTTTGCATGTCGTTTGTTCAAGTTGTGTTGGCTTTTCAAATATTTCAAGGACTCATGGTCGGAATGAATGATAAACTCTTTTGGCCAAAGATAGTGTTGCCAAACTTCAAGAACGCGAACCAAAGCGTAGAGCTCCTTGTCATATATAGGATAGTTGAGGCGTGCGCCATCCAACTTCTCACTATAGTATGCCACGGGTTTGCCCTCTTGCATAAGCACACCACCAATACCAAGCCCACTTGCATCACACTCAATCTCAAAAGTTTTTGCAAAATTTGGAAGAACAAGAAGTGGAGCTTCGGTAAGGCGTTTCTTCAACTCATCAAAAGCATTTTGTTGGGCCTTGCCCCAAACAAATGGAACATTCTTTTTGGTAAGCTCATTCAAAGGACAAGCAATGGTGCTAAAGTCTTTGACAAAGCGGCGGTAAAACCCGGCAAGTCCATGGAAGCTTCGGACTTGGCCAACATTTGTAGGGGTAGGCCAATTATGGATGGCCTCCACCTTGGAAGAATCAACTTCAATCCCATTAGCGGAAACCACGAAACCAAGAAAAACCAACTTGTTTTGAGCAAATGTGCATTTAGGGAGGTTAGCATAAAGCTTTTCATGGCGCAAGATGCACAAGACTTCTCTCACATGTTGCACATGGTCCTCGAGGTTTTTGCTATAAATAAGAATATCATCGAAATAGACAACCACGCTCTTGCCAATGAGAGGACGCAAGATGTGATTCATGAGGCGCATGAAAGTAGATGGTGCATTGGAAAGACCGAAAGGCATAACGAGCCATTCATAGAGACCAAGTTTGGTCTTGAATGCCGTTTTCCATTCATCACCAATAGCCATGCGGATTTGATGGTAACCACTACGCAAATCGACTTTGGAGAAAATCGTGGCACCACTAAGTTCATCTAGCATGTCATCTAAACGCGGAATGGGATGGCGGTAACGGACGGTAATGGCATTGATGGGGCGACAATCCATACACATCCGTTGCGTCTCATCCGGTTTAGGCACAAGGATCACGGGAACCGCACAAGGGCTAAGGCTTTCGCGGACATACCCTTTGGCGAGGAGATCTTGAATTTGGCGGTTGATCTCCTTGGTCTCTTCGGGGTTGGTGCGGTAGGCGGCACGGTTTGGGAGCGGAGCGCCGGGTATGAGGTCGATGCGGTGTTCTATGCCGCGGAGTGGTGGTAGTCCATGAGGAAGCTCGTCGGGGAAGACGTCTCGAAATTCCTGCAAAAGAGACAACAAAGACGGAGGAATGTTGGTTAAGTCGTTAGTCTCCGATGCGGGTCCCTTGCATATGAGCACATAGTGCAATATGGTGGATGGGTTCTCTTGGAGCTCTCTCCACTCACTCTTGGTGGCTAGAAGGACACTCTTGGGCTCACTCATGTATGGCTTGTGGCGCTCACTCTCTTTGTGGTGGGTCGCTCCCTCTCCTCTCATCTCACTATGGGTGCGGAGTTGTGCCCTTGCTAAAGCCTTCGCATTATCCGCGATGATTTGGCTAGGAGTCATCGGGCGCAACTCGAACTTCTTGTCGTTGACCTTGAATGTGTATGTGTTGGAGAGTCCATCATGTATAGCCTTCTTGTCATATTGCCAAGGGCGGCCAAGCAACATGTGGCACACCGTCATGGGTACCACGTCACACTCGATGGTGTCCTCATAAGGGCCGATCTTGAAGTTGACGGTGACGGTATGTTGTATCTTGACGTTGCCCTTGTCACTCAACCATTGGATATGGTAGGGGTGAGGATGCTTGCGGAGAGTAAGGTGGAGCTTCTCACACAACTCGGTGCTCGCAAGGTTATGGCAACTTCCACCATCGATGATGACCTTGATAGACTTGCCACCAATTCCGGCACGGGTTTGGAATATGTTGCACCGTTGTTCTTCCATATGATGAGGTTGTGTGGTTAGCACCCTTGTGACCACAAGTGAGGGACTTGGGTCATGTTCACATAAGAGAGGACTTCTCCACTTTCTTGCTCATAAGCTTCTTCACTTGCCACGGCGGCTTGCACAAGGGCTTCATATTCATCCTCATCAAGAGTCTCGATGTCACGATTCTCCATAGTGATCATGACCTTGGTGTTCTTGCACTCAAACGATTTGTGACCTTGGGTGCCACACTTGAAGCAAGTGACACTAGAGGGTCCCGTGGATGCCTTAGAGGAGGCGGTGGAGGAGACCGTTTGCTTCATTCGACTTTGGATAGTCGGCTTCTTGGAAGGTGTAGAGGATGCGTCGGCCTTGGCACTTGTAGCATAAGGAGTTGATGAAGTAGGAGGAGTCGATGTAGCGAGCTTGGTGGAGAAATAGGACTTGGCCTTGGAGTACTTGATGTCCTCAATCACTTGGCGCTCGGCCTTCGATGCTTGGTGGACTAACTCAACCATGTTGGAGTAGGGTTGGAACTCGACAATCCTCTTGATGGGATAAGTAAGGCCATTGAAGAAGCGAGCAATGGTTTGCTCCTCGGATTCTTGGATGTTGGCTCGCATCATAGTAAGCTCCATCTCCTTGTAGAACTCCTCAACGGTTTTGGTGCCTTGCTTCAACTTTTGGAGCTTGTTGAAGAGGTCTTTCATGTAGTGCTTTGGGACAAAGCGAGCATGCATCTCCTTCTTCATATCTTCCCAAGTGTCAATTGGAGGTTCACCCTTCTCTTCTCGAAGAGTGAGGACTTGCTCCCACCAAGTGTTGGCGTAGTCTTCAAACTCGAGTGATGCCATAGCCACTTTCTTGGCACCGGAGTAGTTGTGGATGCGGAAGATCTTGTCCACCTTGAGTGCCCATGAGAGGTAAGCTTCGCGTCGTCTTCCCCTTTGAACTTGGGCATGTTGAACTTGAGCTTGCCATACATGTTCTCTTCATCCTCCAAGTTTCTTCTACGAGGAGGGGCGCCTTCAACTCTTGCGGCTAGAGGTGGAATAGGAGGTCTTCTACGGCCAACCATAGCATTGGGTTGGTGGTGGAGTTGAACACTTGCTTCACTTGGTTCACGGTGAGGATGTGGTTGAATATCTTGTCGCGGTTGAGGACGATGCTCAAGGTTGGGTCTCTCATCTTGATCATGGTGTAGCTCTCCTCGTCCACGTTGGTCATGGCGAGGGTGGCGACGAAGATCTCGCCGAGGTGGATCTTGAGGATCTTGGTCTTGGGGATGGCCATCACGCCCATGGTGGGCATGGCGATCCGCTTGGTGATGATCTTGTGGAAGGTCTTGAGCTTGTGGAGGACGCTCATGTGGACGCGCATGGCGATGTATTTCTCCACGCCTAGAGTTGGAGCGGGAGTCTTCATGACGAGCATGTGAGCGATGGGGTCGATGATGGTCTTCACGCCTTGAAGAAGAGCTTGGGGACGAAAGGCCACCATGAGAGTAATGGTCTTCATGCCTTGAGGAAGAGCTTGATGAAGAGGAAGTAGAGCGGTGTCGACGATGGCGACCCAAGTTGGTGATGGCGCGCTCGAGGCTATCCATGCGCCGCTCCATGTTGGCATCATTGGCCGCCATTTGGCCATTCAAGTTGTCCGTAGCTTCACGAAGAAGGGCCAAGTCGTGGTTCACGGTGGAGAAGTTGTGAGCCACTTCATCGTATTGCTCATCGATGCGCGTCTCGAAGAGGGAGAGTTGCTCCTTGAACTCTTGTCGTTGTGTCCATAGGTTGTGTTGAGTAGCCAACCTCTCGGTGTTGTGAAGGATCTCTTCATCCCTATTGGTATCTCCGTTCCTATCCATGATGCAAAGACAAGAACTATGTTGTGTATGTTAGTGGAAGGAGACTACCTCGTACCCTTACCAAGGTAAGATAGTATTGAGGCAATCCACCAAACCGAAAGCAAGATCAAGTGTATCGGGAACACACGCAAAACCACACGCAAAAGCTAGCAAATATGGTGTTAGGCGAGTGTTGTGGAAAGCCAAAAGACAAATCCAAGATCGAGTATGTTGTTAAAAGTGGGTGAGTTCCAAAAATTAAGTGTCCAAATGGTGATCACAAAAACACGGAAAAGTTGTGGAACACACACACGAGATAAGCGGGGTTAGTGCAACCAAAAGTGAGCGGAAAAGTGTATGTATAAGTGCTCGGTGTCACACTAACACAAGGAGAGTCAAAGCTTTGGTTGCAAAGGAAGAGACAACAAGATTCACACGCGACCTCTCTTCTCGTATCTCTCTTTGCTTAAAAGCTTGTTCTCTCTTGTATATGTTGGCACTTGCACTCGTTTGTATCTTTGGTGGCACGTGGACACTTTGTATGTATGGGCGTATGGATGTATGGATGTATGGATGTATGGTGCTACTCGCACTCTTTTTGTGTTTTTGGGGCTTTTTCACACACTATGTTAGCGTTAGCCTCGCTTTTGCTATCTTGCCACACGAGTGTTTGCTTGGATGCTTTACTCAACACGACACACACACCTCACAATGCGGGGCCACGTGCAATGTCTCGCAACACTAAACAAGCAATGCTCGGGAAGGTTGGATCGCAAAAGGAGTGAGGAGTTGCAAGTTATACCTCGATGTGTCGTAGGCGGTGATGATCACACAACTTGCAATATGGTGGAAGGATCAAGAGTACGTTTGCAAGTCGGGGTGCCGACAGTGTCGTCGCTTGCGTCGTAGCTGCGGGTTAGATTCACACACAAGGCACTCAAACCAGAACAAGCAAACACAAAGGTGAAAACGTGGTCGAAATGTGGCTGGTGAGCTTGGCTGGTCTCTGGCGGCAGTGCCGGCCTGAATCGGGCGGCAGTGCCGGCCTGGGCGGCAGTGCCGGCCTGGGTGTGGCGGCAGTGCCGGCCTGGGCGGCAGTGCCGGCCTGATGGGGGCGGCAGTGCCGGTCCCTGACGAACAGCTCGAGCTGTTCTTCGCGAAAAGCGGCCCAAATTCGACCAAAACGTCAGAAATCGATGGAATTGAGGTCTAGAAAGTGGGGAAAACGTAGATCAACCAGAGGGGCACGAAATCCATGGATCAAAACCACTCAAAACGCAACCAAATCACAGATCGGTCAAAAGGCAATTTGGGGCTATTTTTTGGAAAATTTTCTAGGGACGAAATCGGGTGGGTGGGAGGTCAAATCCGCGGTAACCAAGAGCTGCTGATACCATATGATGAGGTCTAAGACCCCGTGTGTGGCCCGATCTCGCGGATTGACTTCGAAACCAAGGGGGAAGATGGGAAAACGCGAGGAACACGAAGAACACGGTGATGAACACGAGGAACTCCGAGACTCACGCACACACACAACCCGATACACCCGATGCTTACCTCCGTGGCTCGATGGACCACGCCAATAGAATCTCCGAGGAAGAGACACGCGGTAGAATTCCCCGGGGAGAGATTGGGATTGAAGAAGAAGAGCTTGGTGAGGGAGAGAGAGTATCTTGTACTAGAATCTCACTCAACAAGTTCCAAATCAACAACCAAGGTGCCTTGATTACAGAGGGATGATACCCAAGGGAGACTAAGCTCAAAGTTAGGTTTGAGTTCAAAACAAGTCTAACCCTAATCTGGAGGAAGGGGTGAGGTACTTATAGGTCCAGATTCGTACAGGGGTAAAATCGGCACTACATAAATTATCCTGGTCCATAGATGCGAAATCAACGGCTGAGATGAAGTCAACAGGGGCTTGGCCGGCAGTGCCGGTGATGATTGGCCGGCAGTGCCGGCGGGGCCGGCAGTGCCGCTGGTCCGAGGCCGGCAGTGCCGCTGGTCGCGTCTGCAGATGGAGGGGCCGGCAGTGCCGGTGTCCTGAGGCCGGCAGTGCCGGTGCGAGCAGGCCGGCAGTGCCGGTGGCTTGAGGCCGGCAGTCTTGGGGTGAGCAGGCCGGCGTGCCGGTGCACGGAGGCCGGCGTTGCCGGCCCGAAGGAAGTCCTTCGGCGGCCACTCTTCTCCTCCTCCTTCCTTGTCCATCTTCGGGTCTGCTGCGACGTCCTTCTCTCGAGGTTCATATCTGATAACACAAAGCATATCGGCCTGAGGTAGCAGTCCGTCCAATGGGGTATCAAGATCAAGGGTAGTGAGGAGTGAGTTCACCTTATCATGTAGCGCTTTGACTCGGGCTCGTGTCATCGGTCCACTTGGGGGACTTGTTTGTCTTGGTGTAGCGACGTCAGTGACCGGGGCTACATCACCTTCCCTGTCGTTGCCTGCAGCTCCACGAGCGTGAGAAGCTCTGGGGGCATTGACATACCTGGGGTCGGCCGCCTGCCTGGTGGCTGCGTTGAGCAGCTCCGTCACCCGCTTGGTCTGGTGGCGTAACTCTTCGCCTTCAAGGCGGTTCAGCTCTTCTGCGGCGGCTTGTGCCGCGCGCATGTTCTTGTCGGGGGTGTTGTAGACGGGTTGCTCCGCAGACGGAGTCGGTGAAGGAGCGCCGTCGCGGGCGATCTCGGCGCCAAGGTCGCGGCCCCTGCGGCGGATCTGGCCGGCTCGGCTGGGACCGTCGCCGCCTGGAGTGAGGCCGTGGGCGCGGTTGTACTCGCGCTGGGTGATCTCCATCTGGCGCTTAGCAGCAGCCAGTTCTTCTGTTTGCTTGAGGAGGAGCTGGCGGTGCGCCTCCAAATCCGCCTCGATGGTGGTGGGGTCGGCGCCAGGCGTGAGCGGGGTGCTCAGTTTCGCCCGGACTTCGTCCAGCCGGGACGGTAGTGGTGGCGCCTTTGCGCCCGAGCCGGAGGCGTTGGGGTCGACGTTGCGCTCCAGGTTGGGGCCGCGGGTGCGCGGGTTCTTGGTGGGGAGCTCCTCGCCAGCCATCATGACTTGCACGACGGCGGGGCTGGCGGGAGCGCTGCTGCCGGCTCGCGGAGGAGGGCTTGCGCAGCGCAGCACCTGCCGCGGGTAGCGCGGCGGTGCGACGGTGGCGACGTAGACGTCGTGGCCGCCGAAGGAGATGACGCTGCCGCCGGCTGGGAAGGGCCGGTCGGCGAAGCAGCGTTGTTGTCGCCGACGCAATGAGGGAGCCGAATCTCCAGATCAAGCCTGAAGCGACTCGCTCGCCGGTGGTGATGGTGAGGCCCGTCCGGATGAAGACACCGGCCGAGGATGCTGAAGGCCCCACGGTGGACGCCAAATGTCGTGGTATCGTCACGGCATATGCCATAGGATGGCTAATCGAAGGTGGTTCCTGAGAGATCTCACGGCGGTATCCAGATGCGGGTATGGGGACGAGCGACACGGTGACGTACCCAGGTTCGAGGCCCTCCGATGGAGGTAACACCTCTACTCCTGCTAGAGTGTATATGATGATCACACAATACAAGGTTGCTCCTTGAGCTGTATCCGGCTGCTCCTGGGAGGCTAAGGAAGACTAGAGTCTCTCTCACAGGGCAGCGCTAGGGGTGGAAGTGATGATGAGGACATCCCTACTACACCACTACCTCCGTCATTGATGAATGAAGATGAACCTGCTGTGAAGCTCAAGTCCGATGAAGTTCGGATTGGTCCAATTACAAGAGCTCGTGCGAAGCTACTTAAACAACAGGTGAACTTGTTCCTAAACGATACTTTGATTGATGAGAACTTTATACTACCTAAGTCCTATTACTTATGTATCATCAGGTATCAAGAGGAGACGAGCATCGCACGAGGAGTAGAGAAGCAGCTGGACATGAAGATGGACGTCAAGATGGACGTGAAGCTGGACATGGAGCTGGACATGAAGATATCTCATGGTCGCGCGAGGGAGGAGCGGGAGGAAGGCGCGAGAGGAGAAGACGACGTCCAGGCCGGTCCAGCACCCGGTTAGACCGGCCTCCGGACCGGCCCTCCCGGTCCCTGGCCCGGTTGACCGGGTGCCAACCGGATGGGATTTATCGTACCGGGCAAAAACCGGATTTTTGCGAACTTTCCGGTTTGCCGCCCGGTTGACCGGGTTCTATGCCAGGCAGCCCGGTCACTGGCCCGGTTGACCGGATTCTATGCTAGGCAGCCCGGTCACTGGCCCGGTTGACCGGATTCCAGACCGGACCAGTCCGAGTCTGTCTCGACCAGATCTATTCTGGGTCGGTTTTCTTTGTATCTTTTCGACCAGAACTCGTCCCGGACGCCTATATAAGTGCCTTGGACGACCCCCTAGCTGCTTTAGACCACGTTTAAGATAAACCCTAGTTCATAGTTGTTTGCTAAGCAAAACTATTGTTCCCCAACTCTCCAATTCGTTGCGATCTGGAGTTTTATGCTATTGAAAGTTTGTGTGATCTGCTGTTCCATTGGGGATTAGAAGATTGCAATCTACCGCTTCGTGGTCGGCGGCTACGTGCGCAAGTGTGTGGAGTTGCGAATATCTTGCAGGGTTGAGAGCTGTTGCATTGGCATCAGGAATCAATCGAGAGACTTCGTCGGCGTCATACAAGTTATCCTCCTCATATCATCGATTTCATCCGCTGCTACCATCGTGTGTTCATCACCACCCGTCGCTTACTGAGAAGATCGGGCCACCCCATATCATCTTGGTATCAGATTTCCAGTTTTCCTCGGTAAGCCATCCACAATCCACCCCATAGTTGAGTTGTGAGTGTTTCCTATCCAGAAAAAGCCATAAAAAGTTAGGGTTAGGGTTTGCCATAGCCTTAGATTGCACTAATTTCGAGTTTTAGTTGCTTTTCGTAGTTGTTTTTGCGTATCTTTATCTTTCTTATAGTAGAATTTTTAGGGTTTGTGTTTTCTCTATCATCTAGTTTATCATAGTGTGTCAGTTTTTGTTACTCCGAGTCCACATAGCGTACAGTGTGCTTGTTCCCAACCATAGACACAGCCTATCGATATACGTGACTAGGAACTTCCCCAGAAGAGACTAGTTTTACCGCTCGACAGGCTATTCGTTAGATTATCGGTGCTTTGCTTTTTTCTGTTGGCCGTGTTATCAAGGAGTTGTGTCAGAAAATCAAAAAAAAAAAAGAGAAAATTGAAAAGAAGCAAAAAGAGCTACATAGCTGCGTGTGTTCTACAAAAGAAAAATCCAAAAAGAAAAGTGTTGTGCTAGTTGATTCAAGTGAAGGCCTAAGTTTACTTTACTGCACCCGTAGTTGAGCAATCTTGTGCCTGTCTCGTTGAGCTTTGCTAGCGTCTCTCCAGTGCATTGCAACTTTTCCCACATATAGTTGCATTGCCCCATTATATCGCCTTGTGTGAGTATCATTGGTTGTCTACGGTCAGCGCTAGAGCTTGTTATTGGTGCAAATAGGTAGCCCACCTACAGCCCCACATATATCCTGCTTTGTCGTGTGATTGTTCTTATACCCTTGATATTCGCTTCGCTACATCCGTGCACTAGTCCGTCAATCCAAGTTGGTAAGCAATACTAATTCACTTTGGAGCGGTAAGATTTACCTTTCTTATCAGTTTTGAGTGAGTTGTGAGAGTACCACCAAAGATTTTTGTTTAGTGCACTAACCTACTAATCATGTCTTCTACCGAGAATGTTGATGTGATGCAGAAAAAGGACGCCGCTACACCAGTTACTTGGCGTGAATTTGAGGCACTTCGTGATCACATGCAACGTGAAATACGAGTTGCTAGTGATGTGTTGGACAAGGATATTCAGAGTGTACACTTGAAGGTCGATGAGGCTACTACAGCGGTTAATACCGTTCAAACATCCGTGACGACTCTTCAAGCATCCATACAGACGTTGACTAACGCCGTTGCTGAGATACGTACTATGGTGCAACCACAACAACCACCGCATGATGACGATGGCAGTGTACAAGGCGACAATGCTGAAGCTGCTAATGCTCAAGGGCGTGGTATGGGTCGTGGTATTGGCCGTGGTGTTGGTGATTTCCGTGGTCGTGGTTTTGTCCCCGTCGGAGCTCAACGTGTTCCTCAACAACAAGACGATGGTTTGGGTAAGCCCAAGTTCTCAATTCCCAGATTTGAAGGAGGTACTGATGTTGAAGAATATCTTACATGGGAGCTGAAGATTTGATGAGGTCTAAGACCCCGTGTGTGGCCCGATCTCGCGGATTGACTTCGAAACCAAGGGGGAAGATGGGAAAACGCGAGGAACACGAAGAACACGGCGATGAACACGAGGAACTCCGAGACTCACGCACACACACACCCCGATACACCCGATGCTTACCTCCGTGGCTCGATGGACCACGCCAATAGAATCTCCGAGGAAGAGACACGCGGTAGAATTCCCCGGGGAGAGATTGGGATTGGAGAAGAAGAGCTTGGTGAGGGAGAGAGAGTATCTTGTACTAGAATCTCACTCAACAAGTTCCAAATCAACAACCAAGGTGCCTTGATTACAGAGGGATGATACCCAAGGGAGACTAAGCTCAAATTTAGGTTTGAGTTCAAAACAAGTCTAAAGAGCTAAAGGGGCGTCCTGGGGGTATTTATAGTCTTACAAGGCGTCATGGGCCGAAAAGGTAAGTTCGGGCCGAAAATATAACTTAAGTCGTGCAGGCCGGTCAGGAGGCCGGTCAGACCGGGCCTGTGACCGGGCGGGCAGTCAGGGCCGATCGACCGGGCTCGTGGACCGGGCGGTCCGGTTTCAGACCGGGCCTGGGACCGGGCGGCGACCGGACGAGGCTCCAAGTCCCCTGGATGGCGCCCGGATGTCACGAGCGCAAATTCCGGTCGCTGACCGGGCGGTCCGGTCAGGAGGCCGGTCAGACCGGGCTGTGGACCGGGTGGTCCGGTCAGGGAGCCGGTCGACCGGGTTCTGGGCCGGCCGTCCGTCTTCTCTTCCTTGCGCTCTTCGGGCGACTTCCTGTCCAGCTCCATGTCCATCTTCATGTCCATCTTCTTGTCCAGCTGCTCCTCTCCTCCCTTTGACCATGGCGTATCCTCCTCTTGGTGACCTTGATGCTCCTTGTACCTAATGACACATAACACGTCGGCATGAGGTAGCAATCCATCCAAAGGCGTACCAAGATCAAGGGTGGTGAGGAGCGAGTTCACCTCATCATGTAGTGCTTTGACTCGGGCTCGTGTCATCGGTCCACTTGGGGGACTTGTTGGTCTTGGTGTAGCGACGTCGGTGACCGGGGCTACATCATCTCCCCCCCTTGGGAAAGAGTCGTCCTCGACTCTTGCACCTCCTCATCTCCATGATAGGGTGACAAGTCCGAGACGTTGAACGTGTTGCTCACCAAGTACTTGGATGTTGGTATGTCGATGACGTAAGCGTTGTCGTTGATGCGCTTGAGGACCTTGAAGGGGCCATCTCCTCTTGGCTTGAGCTTGGAGTTGCGCTCATGAGGGAACCTTTCCTTTCGGAGGTGGATCCAAACGAGGTCTCCTTCTTCGAATATCCTTGCCTTCTTCTTGGCGTTGAGGCGGTTGGCTTGACGAAGAACATGTTCTTGTATGGTTGCCCTTGTCTCTTCATGTAGTTTCTTGACGGCGGTGGCGCGCTTGTCGAAGTCCATGTTGATGCGCTCGTGGAGAGGAAGCGGAAGTATGTCGAGTGCCGTGTAAGGTTCGAAGCCATAGACGACCATGAAGGGGCTCCTTGATGTAGTCTTGTGCTTGGCGCGGTTGTAGGCGAACTCGGCGTGGGGAAGGCACTCCTCCCATGACCTCAAGTTTTTCTTCACGAGGACCCGTAGGAGGGTGGAGAGGCTTCGATTGACCACTTCCGTTTGGCCGTCCGTTTGCGGGTGCGATGATGATGAGAACAAGAGCTTGACTCCAAACTTCGCCATGATCGACTTCCAAAGATAACTCATGAACTTGACGTCTCGATCCGACACAATGCTTTGTGGTACTCCATGTAGGCGAACGATTTCCCGAAAAACAATGAAGCAATGTGTGAAGCATCGTCGCTCTTATGGCAAGGTATGAAATGAGCCATCTTAGAGAATCTATCCACTACAACAAATATGGAATCATGACCATGCTTAGTGCGAGGCAAGCCTAGAACGAAATCCATGCTAATATCGGTCCATGGTGCATAAGGAATAGGCAATGGCATGTAAAGACCATAAGGGTTGGAGGTAGACTTAGCTTGTAAGCATGTTGTGCACCGATGGCAAAGGCGCTCCACATCTCGCTTCATCTTTGGCCAATAGTAGTGGGTTGAGAGCATGGCATATGTCTTGTCACGGCCAAAGTGGCCCATAAGACCTCCTCCATGAGACTCTTGCAAAAGCAATTTTCGAAGCGAAGACACGGGAATGCAAATCTTGTTGGCTTTGAACAAATAGCCATCATGCAAATAGAAATCATCCACTCCTCGCTCAACGGAGCACTTCTCAAAAATGGGAGCAAAGAAAGAATCGGAAGGATAGAGTTCTTTGATCTCTTCAAGTCCCAAAACATGAAAATCCAAACGAGTTAGCAAAAGGGTGTTTTTGCGGGAAAGAGCATCCGCCACAACATTGTCCTTGCCCTTCTTGTATTTGATCACATATGGGAAGGACTCAATGAACTCGACCCATTTTGCATGTCGTTTGTTCAAGTTGTGTTGGCTTTTCAAATATTTCAAGGACTCGTGGTCGGAATGAATGATAAACTCTTTTGGCCAAAGATAGTGTTGCCAAACTTCAAGAACACGAACCAAAGCGTAGAGCTCCTTGTCATATATAGGATAGTTGAGGCGTGCGCCATCTAACTTCTCACTATAGTATGCCACGGGTTTGCCCTCTTGCATAAGAACACCACCAATACCAAGCCCACTTGCATCACACTCAATCTCAAAAGTTTTTGCAAAATTTGGAAGAACAAGAAGTGGAGCTTCGGTAAGGCGTTTCTTCAACTCATCAAAAGCATTTTGTTGGGCGTTGCCCCAAACAAACGGAACATTCTTCTTGGTAAGCTCATTCAAAGGGCAAGCAATGGTGCTAAAGTCTTTGACAAAGCGGCGGTAAAACCCGGCAAGTCCATGGAAGCTTCGGACTTGGCCAACATTTGTAGGGGTAGGCCAATTATGGATGGCCTCCACCTTGGAAGAATCAACTTCAATCCCATTAGCGGAAACCACAAAACCAAGAAAAACCAATTTGTTTTGAGCAAATGTGCACTTGGGGAGGTTAGCATAAAGCTTTTCATGGCACAAGATGCACAAGACTTCTCTCACATGTTGCACATGGTCCTCGAGGTTTTTGCTATAAATAAGAATATCATCGAAGTAAACAACCACGCTCTTGCCAATGAGAGGACGCAAGATGTGATTCATGAGGCGCATGAAAGTAGATGGTGCATTGGAAAGGCCGAAGGCATAACGAGCCATTCATAGAGACCAAGTTTGGTCTTGAATGCCGTTTTCCATTCATCACCAATAGCCATGCGGATTTGATGGTAACCACTACGCAAATCGACTTTAGAGAAAATCGTGGCACCACTAAGTTCATCTAGCATGTCATCTAAACGCGGAATGGGATGGCGGTAACGGACGGTAATGGCATTGATGGGGCGACAATCCATACACATCCGTTGCGTCTCATCCGGTTTAGGCACAAGGATCACGGGAACCGCACAAGGGCTAAGGCTTTCACGGACATACCCTTTGGCGAGGAGATCTTGAATTTGACGGTTGATCTCCTTGGTCTCTTCGGGGTTGGTGCGGTAGGCGGCACGGTTTGGGAGCGGAGCGCCGGTATGAGGTCGATGCGGTGTTCTATGCCGCGGAGTGGTGGTAGTCCATGAGGGAGCTCGTCGGGAAGACGTCTTGAAATTCCTGCAAAAGAGACAACAAAGACGGAGGAATGTTGGTTAAGTCGTTAGTCTCCGACGCGGGTCCCTTGCATATGAGCACATAGTGCAATATGGTGGATGGGTTCTCTTGGAGCTCTCTCCACTCACTCTTGGTGGCTAGAAGGACACTCTTGGACTCACTCATATATGGCTTGTGGCGCTCACTCTCTTTGTGGTGGGTCGCTCCCTCTCCTCTCATCTCACTATGGTGGGTGTGGAGTTGTGCCCTCGCTAAAGCCTTCGCATTGTCCGCGATGATTTGGCTAGGAGTCATCGGGCGCAACTCGAACTTCTTGTCGTTGACCTTGAAGGTGTATGTGTTGGAGAGTCCATCATGTATAGCCTTCTTGTCATATTGCCAAGGGCGGCCAAGCAACATGTGGCACACCGTCATGGGTACCACGTCACACTCGATGGTGTCCTCATAAGGGCCGATCTTGAAGTTGACGGTGACGGTATGTTGTATCTTGACGTTGCCCTTGTCACTCAACCATTGGATATGGTAGGGGTGAGGATGCTTGCGGAGAGTAAGGTGGAGCTTCTCACACAACTCGGTGCTTGCAAGGTTATGGCAACTTCCACCATCTATGATGACCTTGATCGACTTGCCACCAATTCCGGCACGGGTTTGGAAGATGTTGCACCGTTGGTCTTCCATAGCATGAGGTTGTGTGGTTAGCACCCTTGTGACCACAAGTGAGGGACTTGGGTCATGCTCACATAAGAGAGGATCTTCTCCACTATCTTGTTCATAAGCTTCTTCACTTGCCACGGCGGCTTGCACAAGGGCTTCATATTCATCCTCATCAAGAGTCTCGATGTCACCATTCTCCATAGTGATCATGACCTTGGTGTTCTTGCACTCAAACGATTTGTGACCTTGGGTGCCACACTTGAAGCAAGTGACACTAGAGGGTCCCGTGGATGCCTTAGAGGAGGCGGTGGAGGAGACCGTTTGCTTCATGCGACTTTGGATAGTCGGTTTCTTGGAAGGTGTAGAGGATGCGTCGGCCTTGGCACTTGTAGCATAAGGAGTTGATGTAGTAGGAGGAGTCGATGTAGCGAGCTTGGAGGAGAAATAGGACTTGGCCTTGGAGTACTTGATGTCCTCAATCACTTGGCGCTCGGCCTTCGATGCTTGGTGGACTAGCTCAACCATGTTGGAGTAAGGTTGGAACTCGACAATCCTCTTGATGGGATAAGTAAGGCCATTGAAGAAGCGAGCAATGGTTTGCTCCTCGGATTCTTGGATGTTGGCTCGCATCATAGTGAGCTCCATCTCCTTGTAGAACTCCTCAACGGTTTGGGTGCCTTGCTTCAACTTTTGGAGCTTGTTGAAGAGGTCTTTCATGTAGTGCTTTGGGACAAAGCGAGCATGCATCTCCTTCTTCATATCTTCCCAAGTGTCAATTGGAGGTTCACCCTTTTCTTCGCGAAGAGTGAGGACTTGCTCCCACCAAGTGTTGGCGTAGTCTTCAAACTCGAGTGATGCCATAGCCACTTTCTTGGCACCGGAGTAGTTGTGGATGCGGAAGATCTTGTCCACCTTGAGTGCCCATGAGAGGTAAGCTTCAAGGCTCGTCTTCACCTTTGAACTTGGGCATGTTGAACTTGAGCTTGCCATACATGTTCTCTTCATCCTCCAAGTTTCTTCTACGAGGAGGGGCGCCGTCAACTCGTGCGGCTAGAGGTGGAATAGGAGGTCTTCGATGGCCAACCATAGCATTGGGTTGGCGTTGGAGTTGAACACTTGCTTCACTTGGTTCACGGTGAGGATGTGGTTGAAGATCTTGTCGCGGTTGAGGACGATGCTCAATGTTGGGTCCCTCATCTTGATCATGGTGTAGTTCTCCTCGTCCACGTTGATCATGGTGAGGGTGGCGACGAAGATCTCGCCGAGGTGGATCTTGAGGATCTTGGTCTTGGGGATGGCCATCACGCCCATGGTGGGCATGGCGATCCGCTTGGTGACGATCTTGGTGAAGGCCTTGAGCTTGTGGAGGACGCTCATGTGGACGAGCATGGCGATGTATTTCTCCACGCCTAGAGTTGGAGTGAGAGTCTTCATGACGAGCATGTTGGCGATGAGGTCGATGATGGTCTTCACGCCTTGAGGAAGAGCTTGGGGATGAAATGCCACCATGAGAGTAATGGTCTTCATGCCTTGAGGAAGAGCTTGATGAAGAGGAAGTAGAACGGTGTCGACGATGGCGACCCAAGTTGGTGATGGCGCGCTCGAGGCTATCCATGCGCCGCTCCATGTTGGCATCATTGGCCGCCATTTGGCCATTCAAGTTGTCCGTAGCTTCACGAAGAAGGGCCAAGTCTTGGTTGACGGTGGAGAAGTTGTGAGCCACCTCATTGTATTGCTCATCGATGCGCGTCTCGAAGAGAGAGAGTTGCTCCTTGAACTCTTGTCGTTGCGTCCATAGGTTGTGTTGAGTAGCCAACCTCTCGGTGTTGCGAAGGATCTCTTCATCCCTATTGGTATCTCCGGTCCTATCCATGATGCAAAGACAAGAACTATGTTGTGTATGTTAGTGGAAGGAGACTACCTCGTACCCTTTACCAAGGTAAGATAGTATTGAGGCAATCCACCAAACCGAAAGCAAGATCAAGTGTATCGGGGACACACGCAAAACCACACGCAAAAGCTAGCAAATATGGTGTTAGGCGAGTGTTGTGGAAAGCCAAAAGACAAATCCAAGATCGAGTATGTTGTTAAAAGTGGGTAAAGTCCAAAAATCCAAATGTCAATGTGAAGATCACTATAAACACGGAAGAAGATGTGGAACACACACACGAGATAAGCGGGGTTAGTGCAACCAAAAGTGAGCGGAAAAGTGTATGTATAAGTGCTCGGTGTCACACTAACACAAGGAGAGCCAAAGCTTTGGTTGCAAAGGAAGAGACAACAAGATTCACACGTGGCCTCTCTTCTCCTATCTCTCTTTGCTTAAAAGCTTTTTCTCTTTTGTATATGGCGGCACTTGCACTCGTTTGTATCTTTGGTGGCACGTGGACACTTTTGTGTATATGGGCGTATGGATGTATGGATGTATGGATGTATGGTGCTACTCGCACTCTTTTTGTGTTTTTGGGGCTTTTTGACGCACTATGTTAGCGTTAGCCTCGCTTTTGCTATCTTGCCACACGAGTGTTTGCTTGGGTGCCTTACTCAACGCGACACACACACCTCACAATGCGGGGCCACGTGCAATGTCTCGCAACACTAAACAAGCAATGCTCGATGGGATAGATCGCAAAAGGAAGAGGGGTTACAAGGTGACCTGCAAGTTATACCTGCGATGGTGGTGGTGGTGGTGGTGGTGGTGGTGGAGATCGCCGGATGTCGAGGTCGAAGGGGGCGTTGCGTCGCCCGGTCGGAGGCCCGGTTGGACCGGGTTCTGGACCGGCTTGCCCGGTTGCCGCCCGGTTGACCGGGTGCTGGGCCGGCTCGGCCGGTCGAGGGCCCGGTTGACCGGCTGCTCAACCGGATTTCGCGGGATGAGCTTTCTCTCTCCTGTTCTTCACGAAAACCAAGCCAAATCGACCAAATCGAAGGGAAACGATGGAATTGGAGGCTAAAAGTTGGGGAAATAGTAGATCGAGCACAACAACACCAGATCCACGGACCAAAACCACTCAAAACGCAACCAAATCACAGATCGGTCAAGAGGCAATTTGGGGCTATTTTTGGGGATTTTTTGGAAAATTTTCTAGGAACGAAATCGGGTGGGTGGGAGGTCAAATCCGCGGTAACCAAGAGCTGCTGATACCATATGATGAGGTCTAAGACCCCGTGTGTGGCCCGATCTCGCGGATTGACTTCGAAACCAAGGGGAAGATGGGAAAACGCGAGAACACGAAGAACACGGCGATGAACACGAGGAACTCCGAGACTCACGCACACACACACCCCGATACACCCGATGCTTACCTCCGTGGCTCGATGGACCACGCCAATAGAATCTCCGAGGAAGAGACACGCGGTAGAATTCCCGGGAGAGATTGGGATTGGAGAAGAAGAGCTTGGTGAGGGAGAGAGAGTATCTTGTACTAGAATCTCACTCAACAAGTTCCAAATCAACAACCAAGGTGCCTTGATTACAGAGGGATGATACCCAAGGGAGACTAAGCTCAAATTTAGGTTTGAGTTCAAAACAAGTCTAAAGAGCTAAAGGGGCGTCCTGGGGGTATTTATAGTCTTACAAGGCGTCATGGGCCGAAAAGGTAAGTTCGGGCCGAAAATATAACTTAAGTCGTGCAGCCGGTCAGAGGCCGGTCAGACCGGGCCCGTGGACCGGGCGGGCCGGTCAGGGGGCCGGTCGACCGGGCCTGTGACCGGGCGGTCCGGTTTCAGACCGGGCCTGGGACCGGGCGGCGACCGGACGAGGCTCCAAGTCCCCTGGATGGCGCCCGGATGTCACGAGCGCAAATTCCGGTCGCTGACCGGGCGGTCCGGTCAGGAGGCCGGTCAGACCGGGCTGTGGACCGGGTGGTCCGGTCAGGGAGCCGGTCGACCGGGTTCTGGGCCGGCCGTCCGTCTTCTCTTCCTTGCGCTCTTCGGGCGACTTCCTGTCCAGCTCCATGTCCATCTTCATGTCCATCTTCTTGTCCAGCTGCTCCTCTCCTCCCTTTGACCATGGCGTATCCTCCTCTTGGTGACCTTGATGCTCCTTGTACCTAATGACACATAACACGTCGGCATGAGGTAGCAATCCATCCAAAGGCGTACCAAGATCAAGGGTGGTGAGGAGCGAGTTCACCTCATCATGTAGTGCTTTGACTCGGGCTCGTGTCATCGGTCCACTTGGGGGACTTGTTGGTCTTGGTGTAGCGACGTCGGTGACCGGGGCTACATCAAGATTGAGAGATTATGGCGTTTACATCCTGACTATACTGAAGATAGGAAGATCAAACTTGCTTCCTCTGAGTTTGATGGCTATGCATTGCGTTGGTGGGATGGACTTGTGAGTGCTCGAGAAGAAGATGGTGAGCTGCCTATTATCACTTGGCGTGCTATGAAGGCGGCAATGAGAGCTCGTTTTGTGCCTACCAATTACTTGCGTTCCGTCTTTGACAAGTTGACCCAATTGAAGCAAGGTGTGTTGACGGTTGATGCTTACTACATGGAGATGGAGATGCTTATGCAGCGTGCCCGTGTCCGTGAGTCTCTTGAGATGACACTACAACGTTTTCTGAATGGTCTGCGGTTTAATATCAAGGGAATTGTGCGTCATCACAGCTACGCTACTATGAATGAGCTACTACATCATGCAAGAGAAGCTGAGTCACAGTTGGCTGAAGAAGCGCAACAGAGGGGCCGTGCTACAGGAGCAGGGCGCTACACGCCTAGGCCGCCGCCTTCTACGGCGCCATCTACGCGTCCTATGGATGTTCCTTCTTCGTCTAGCAAGCCGGTCTCCAATGTGTCTAACACAAAGAAGCCCGTTCCCGCGGCAAGTGGAACTGGTTCTAGTATGTCTACAGCGCGCAACCGTGATATGGTTTGTCATACATGTGGTGGCAAGGGTCACTTCAAGCGAGATTGTCCTAACCGCAAAGTTATGATCATTAATGAGGACAATGAGTATGAAACTGGAGATGATGTTGATCCAAATGCTCCAGATGAGGATGATTATGACAGTGATGGGTTTGATGCTTTCCCTTCTGAAGCTCAAACTATTGTTGTCTCGCAGCGTGTTCTTAATGTGCAGTCAAGTGCATCTACACAGCGCTGTAATTTGTTCCAAACAAAGGCACTAGTTGGTCCTGATAAAGCTTGCAAGGTCATTATTGATGGCGGGAGTTGTCGCAATCTAGCAAGCAAAGAGTTATGTGCCAAGCTGAAACTGAAGTATCTACCGCACCCACATCCATATTATATTCAGTGGTTGAGCAATAATGGTGAGATGAAGGTGAGCCACATGGTGCGAGTTGATTTTGAGATTGGACCGTATAAGGATTCCATTGATTTTGATGTGGTTCCTATGACGGTTTGTCACCTGCTGTTGGGCCGGCCATGGCTCTATGACCGTTCTGTGCAACACAATGGCCGCGCCAATACATATCACTTGGAGTTCAAGGGCAAGAAAATTAACTTACAGCCTATGTCACCACAGCAAATTGTCAATGAGTCTCGTCAGAAGATTGAAGTCAACTTGGAGGATGCATACATAGATAGGCGAGAGAATTGTAATGCCGTGAGTGATATAACGAAAAGTGAGAGAGTGAATTCCTTAGTCTCATTAGCCACCAAACAAGACATGAGAGAATTTTGTGAGGATCCTACAGCCATGCCTATTGTGCTCATGTACAAGGGTACGGTTTTGGTTTCTAACGACATGACCCCTCTTCCTCTTGGTGTTTCTAATGTTTTGCAGGAATTCAGCGACGTGTTTCCGGAAGAGGTACCCGCAGGACTTCCACCATTGCGAGGTATTGAGCATCAAATTGACTTGATCCCCGGAGCATCGCTGCCCAATAGGGCGCCATATAGAACGAATCCCGAAGAGACGAAGGAGATACAGAAGCAAGTACAAGCGCTACTCGACAAAGGTTATATCTGCATAAGCCTTAGTCCTTGTGCTGTTCCTGTTATTCTTGTTCCTAAGAAAGATGGTACATGGCGTATGTGCGTAGATTGTAGAGCGATAAACAACATTACTATTCGATATCGTCATCCTATTCCTCGTTTAGAAGATATGCTAGATGAATTGAGTGGTGCTGCTGTTTTCACTAAAATTGATTTGCGTAGTGGTTATCATCAAATTAGGATGAAAGAAGGGGATGAGTGGAAAACCGCCTTTAAAACAAAATTTGGTTTATATGAGTGGTTAGTAATGCCTTTTGGTTTAACTAATGCACCTAGCACTTTCATGAGACTGATGAACCATGTTTTGCGTGATTTTATTGGCAAGTTTGTGGTTGTGTATTTTGATGATATATTAATCTACAGCCGCAATGAATCTGATCATATTATACATATTCGACATGTTTTGCAAGTGTTGCGTGATAGTAAACTCTATGGTAATCTTGAGAAGTGCACATTTTGCAAAGATAAGGTCATATTTCTGGGTTATGTTGTCTCTAAGCATGGAGTAGAAGTAGATGTGTCTAAAATTGAAGCTATTCAAAATTGGCCTACTCCCATGAATGTGAGTCAAGTTAGAAGTTTTCATGGTCTAGCTGGGTTTTATCGCCGTTTTGTGCCCAATTTTTCTACTATTGCTGCACCTTTGAATGAATTAACTAAAAAGGGTGTTGTCTTTGAGTGGGGCGTTGCCCAAGATCATGCTTTTGATGAACTGAAACGATTGTTAACTTCTGCACCGTTGCTTGCACTTCCTGATTTCAATAAGCAATTTGAGATTGAATGCGATGCTAGTGGTATTGGAATTGGTGGTGTGTTGATGCAAGAGGGTCGTCCTATTGCATATTTTTCTGAGAAACTTTCTGGTGCTAAGTTGAACTATCCAATATATGATAAAGAATTGTATGCTTTAATTAGAGTTCTTGAGGTTTGGCAACATTATTTGTGGCCAAAAGAATTTATCATACATTCTGATCATGAAGCTTTGAAATATCTGAAAGCCCAATCTACTTTGCATAGGCGTCTTGCTAAGTGGGTTGAGTTTATTGAGTCTTTTCCGTACATTATTAAGCATAAGAAGGGAAAAGATAATATTGTTGCTGATGCTCTATCTAGGAAGACTATGCTATTAACCCATCTTGATGTTAAGATTCCTGGATTAGAGGTGTTATGTGATTTATATGCGACTGATCATGATTTTGCTGAGCCATACCGCTTGTGTGCTATTGGTAAAGCATGGGAAAAATATCACATACATGATGGGTTCTTGTTTAGAGCTAACAAACTATGTGTTCCAGAATCGTCTGTGCGTTTGCTCTTATTGCAGGAATCACATGCTGGAGGTTTGATGGGTAACTTTGGGCGTGAGAAGACGCTACTCATGCTCGCTGATCATTTTTATTGGCCAAAGATGAGGCGGGACGTGGACAGGTATGTGAAGAGGTGCATTACTTGCAACAAGTCCAAGTCCAAGCTGAAGCCTCACGGTTTGTATACACCTTTACCGGCACCTACTACACCTTGGGAGGATATTAGTATGGATTTTGTGTTGGGTTTGCCGCGTACTAAAAGAGGCCATGATTCTATATTTGTGGTAGTGGACAGATTTTCTAAAATGTCACACTTTATTGCCTGCCACAAAAGCGACGATGCGTCGCATGTTGCTAACCTGTTTTTCAGGGAGATTGTTCGACTACATGGAGTCCCGAAGACTATTGTTTCTAATCGTGATGTGAAGTTCATGAGCTACTTCTGGAAGACACTTTGGGGAAAGCTGGGGACAAAGCTACTGTTCAGTACTACTTGTCATCCCCAAACTGATGGTCAAACTGAAGTGGTGAATCGAACCTTGTCACAACTGTTGAGATCCATGATCAAGAAGAACCTGAAGGAGTGGGAAGAGTGTTTGCCGCATGTGGAGTTTGCTTACAACAGGGCGGTACACTCTACCACGGAGCTATGTCCTTTTGAGGTGGTGTATGGTTTCAAACCCATTACTCCACTTGACTTGTTGCCTTTGCCCATACATGAGCGAGTTAATATGGAGGCATCCAAGAGGGCAGATTTTGTGCGTAAGATCCATGTGAAGACTAAAGAGTTGATAGAAAAGAAAGGCAAGAGCAATGCTGCAAGGATGAACAGGAAGCGCAAAGAGATGTTGTTCAAGCCTGGTGATATGGTCTGGGTACATTTTCGCAAGGATAGGTTCCCGAAGCTACGGAAGTCTAAGTTGAAGCCTCGTGGTGCTGGTCCTTACAAAGTGCTTGCCAAGATCAATGATAATGCATACTCAATAGATCTTCCAGTTGATGAGTTTGGTGTCAGTAATTCTTTCAATGTTGCTGATTTGACACCATATGACGGAGAAGACCTTGGAGCGTCGAGGTCGACGCCTTTTGAAGGGGGGGGAGATGATGAGGACATCCCTACTACACCACTACCTCCGTCATTGATGAATGAAGATGAACCTGCTGTGAAGCTCAAGTCCGATGAAGTTCGGATTGGTCCAATTACAAGAGCTCGTGCGAAGCTACTTAAACAACAGGTGAACTTGTTCCTAAACGATACTTTGATTGATGAGAACTTTATACTACCTAAGTCCTATTACTTATGTATCATCAGGTATCAAGAGGAGACGAGCATCGCACGAGGAGTAGAGAAGCAGCTGGACATGAAGATGGACGTCAAGATGGACGTGAAGCTGGACATGGAGCTGGACATGAAGATATCTCATGGTCGCGCGAGGGAGGAGCGGGAGGAAGGCGCGAGAGGAGAAGACGACGTCCAGGCCGGTCCAAAGCACCCGGTTAGACCGGCCTCCGGACCGGCCCTCCGGTCCCTCGGCCGGTTGACCGGGCGCCAACCGGATGGGATTTATCGTACCGGGCAAAAACCGGATTTTTGCGAACTTTCCGGTTTGCCGCCCGGTTGACCGGGTTCTATGCCAGGCAGCCCGGTCACTGGCCCGGTTGACCGGATTCTATGCTAGGCAGCCCGGTCACTGGCCCGGTTGACCGGATTCCAGACCGGACCAGTCCGAGTCTGTCTCGACCAGATCTATTCTGGGTCGGTTTTCTTTGTATCTTTTCGACCAGAACTCGTCCCGGACGCCTATATAAGTGCCTTGGACGACCCCCTAGCTGCTTTAGACCACGTTTAAGATAAACCCTAGTTCATAGTTGTTTGCTAAGCAAAACTATTGTTCCCCAACTCTCCAATTCGTTGCGATCTGGAGTTTTATGCTACTGAAAGTTTGTATGATCTGCTGTTCCATTGGGGATTAGAAGATTGCAATCTACCGCTTCGTGGTCGGCGGCTACGTGCGCAAGTGTGTGGAGTTGCGAATATCTTGCAGGGTTGAGAGCTGTTGCATTGGCATCAGGAATCAATCGAGAGACTTCGTCGGCGTCATACAAGTTATCCTCCTCATATCATCGATTTCATCCGCTGCTACCATCGTGTGTTCATCACCACCCGTCGCTTACTGAGAAGATCGGGCCACCCCATATCAAGTGAAGTGAGAATGATCGATCCCTCCATGAGAGGGGGGTAGCCCAGCTTATATAGGCGCTGGCACTTTACATAAAAGACCCTATAGTCTACTGGCCACTTGGCCGGCTCCGGCTTCCGCTCCTTCCCGAGGCAGTGACGTCAGGAGCCGTTGAGGCCTCATGGCCTGTCCCATCCGGCTGCCAAGGTCAGCGGTATGGAGAGGAGGTGTCCCTGTCGCCATCAGCCACTGTAGCCAGTACGGATCGACGTAGACCATGATGGCCTGTCCGGTGCGTGGCACTATTGCTCCACAGTGCCCCGCGCTTTACGGAAGATGAAGTCAGCGTGGACTTTGGGAACCCGGATCACCAACCCGGTTCCTTCTAGTGCAAGACTCGCCAGCCCCGAGTCGGTCTGAGGTACAAACCCCCAGTCGGATATGGCTTGTAGAAGCCGGCCCAGCTACAGCATTGGCGGCCGTAGCCAGGCCGACTAGGACCTAGAGCCAGCCGGCTTCCGGACCAGCCGGCCACGGCGCCAGCCGGCTGCTCCTCAGCCGGCCTTTGCCGCGAGCCGGCCAGTGGCCAGCCGGCTGCTCCGCGTCCATTGCCCTACCCGGGGTCTTCCCCCCGACAGACACCACGATTGCAGACAATGACTCAAAAAGCAAAAATTGAAAAGATCATGCAATGGCTTGGCAGGGGCTATGGGACGGATGATCTAAACCTAATATATTTTTGTGGGGATTTTTCTGGGTTATAGGTAAAAACAAATCTACACTAGGAAAACTGTAAATCTCACCGAGCAACCTGAAATCTGATACCACTTGATATCACTCTGATACCGCTCTGATACCACTTGATAGGGCAAAGGTGGCCGATCTTTCGATGAGACGTGGATAGTTCGATTTGTTGGTGGAGTTCGTGCTTGACGATCCGACTACACGTGCAAAGCTCGTGCGCCAATGCAATCGCTAGGACAATCTCCGGGAGTTACTGATCTTGTGGGAGCACGATCAGCCTGACCAGCAAGGGTCTTAATTCCTACCTGAAATCGAGAACAAGTAAGAACTAAAGATGCAATCAGAATATTGCAGATAGAGATGAAAGCTTGATTGATAATGGTGGGATTCTGAATAGTCGGTCTTGTTCTGGGCGTTGGCCTCAAAAGAAGTACACGTAGTTGCAGCAATTGGCTAACTTTCAATCTAATCAAAATCCAAATTCTAATGACTAGTCGCTAACCCGTGCAATGCACGGGCTGGTTATTATCTCCTGGTGTTTAGTGTATTCACAATCAAGGTCATTACCATTTTTGGACATGGTTTGAGCATTTAAAACCGAAAAAATTATTAATCCAATTGTAAATTATAATGTGAAAACATGCGAGAAAAGGAAAATGTTTATTTACAAAACCGTGAAATTACCAATATTCGTAATAAGCATATCTAATTTTACATGTATAGCTTTTATGAGATTTAGTCTACTTTTTAATACTTCCTATGATCTATATTAATATGTGTCTAGATACATCTATATTAACATCAAGTAATACGAATCGGAGGGAGTAACTAACTTGAAAGGATAACTGCGTATATTCTATTGTTACAATCTATAAATCCTCAAACTAATGTGGCCTATTTTGTTTCATAGCATGTACTCAAATCTATGTACTGCTTCTATTTAGAACTAAATTGTTTTCTTTCCATTGCCTAAAACCGTAGACATACCTGATGAATATGATGCTGATCAGACTTGGCGGTGGCATCAGGCACATTGCTGTTCTATCTGCTTAATGTCATGATATAGCTTGGATGTATTGTGCATCCAGACTGCGTTGTGTGTCGGCAATTGATCACCATGTTCGATCTTGGTTTTTCTTTTTTGTTCCCGGCAGGTAAATTAAGCTGCCACCAGAGTCACCCATAAGTCCCAACTCCTAGCACAATTTGGCGCAAATTGTAATACGTGCCATAGAGTAAGTTAGTTTGCTACCGTATATAGCTTTGATGTATCCTGGACCTGGAGGCGACGAAGAGAAAATGTACAGATACATCCAGCTGACGTGAAAACCAAATTGTTCTGTATAAACACTCCTGTGGCAAGGGATTGCCTTCGGAAGGCGATATCACTCTGGCTCATGTAACGTCGCGATGCTCAGACTGCCTCCAGGATCAGCAAAGTTGTTTTTCCTCAAGAAACAGCGCCACGGTCAAGACTGCCTCGAGCATCGGCGACATCGCTCTCTGGTTCATGTTCATGATACGTCGTCGCTGGTGTCATATGTGAGGAAAAATTATAGTACGATTTTGCACTTGGACCACAGAACTTAAATATAGAGTTTCCTAGGAAAAAAACTAAAATCATGCAGAGTGCCACCACAATTTAATATGATCAATAAGAAGTTGATATTCAGAATCAGTCACGGGATGACAAAGATCCCTATGAGCACCATGAAAGGAATTTTAATACTATGATTGAGAAAATCAATTGGAAGTGGCGGAGAAGCTCACTGACGACTGATACGCGTGAAGCACACGTCCGTTGGGAACCCCAAGAGAAAGGTGTGATGCGTACAACAGCAAGTTTTCCCTCAGTAAGAAACCAAGGTTATCGAACCAGTAGGAGTCAAAGGCCACGTGAAGGTTGTTGGTGACGGAGTGTAGTGCGGCGCAACACCAGGGATTCCGGCGCCAACGTGGAACCTGCACAACACAATCAAAATACTAACAGTGAGGTTGTAAATCTCACCGGCTTGCTGTAAACAAAGGATTAAATCTATGGTGTGGAAAATGATGTTTGTTTGCGAAGAACAGCAGAGAATCAATGATTGCAGTAGATTGTATTCAGATATAAAAGAATGGACCGGGGTCCACAATTCACTAGTGGTGTCTCTCCAATAAGAAATAGCATGTTGGGTGAACAAATTACAGTTGGGCAATTGACAAATAGAGAGGGCATAACAATGCACATACATATCATGATGACTACTATGATATTTACTTAGGGCATTACGACAAAGTACATAGACCGCTATCCAGCATGCATCTATGCCTAAAAAGTCCACCTTCGGGTTAGCATCCGCACCCCTTCCAGTATTAAGTTGCAAACAACAGACAATTGCATTAAGTATGGTGCGCAATGTAATCAACACAAATATCCTTAGACAAAGCATTGATGTTTTATCCCTAGTGGCAACAGCACATCCACAACCTTAGAACTTTCACACATCGTCCCAGATTCAATGGAGGCATGAACCCACTATCGAGCATAAATGCTCCCTCTTGGAGTCACAAGTATCAACTTGGCCAGAGCCTCTACTAGCAACGGAGAGCATGCAAGATCATAAACAAGACATATATGATAGATTGATAATCAACTTGACATAGTATTCCATATTCATCGGATCCCAACAAACACAACATGTAGCATTACAAATAGATGATCTTGATCATGATAGGCAGCTCACAAGATCTAACATGATAGCACAAGAGGAGAAGACAACCATCTAGCTACTGCTATGGACCCATAGTCCAAGGATGAACTACTCACACATCATTCCGGAGGCGATCATGGTGATGAAGAGTCCTCCGGGAGATGATTTCCCTCTCCGGCAGGGTGCCGGAGGCGATCTCCTGAATCCCCCGAGATGGGATTGGCGGCGGCGACGTCTCAAGAACTATTTCCGTATCGTGGCTCTCGGTAATAGGGTTTTCGCGACGGAGAGTATAAGTAGGCGGAAGGGCAGAGTCGGAGGGCTGACGAGGGGCCCACACCACAGGCTGACGCGGGCCCCTCCTTGGTCGCGCCGCCCTGTGGTCTGGCCACCTCGTGGCCCCACTTCGTATGCTCTTCGGTCTTCTGGAAGCTCCGTGGAAAAATAAGACCCTGGGCATTGATTTCGTCCAATTCCGAGAATATTTCCTTTGTAGGATTTCTGAAACCAAAAACAGCAGAAAACAGGAACTGACGCTTCGGCATCTCGTTAATAGGTTAGTGCCGGAAAATGCATAATAATGATGTAATGTGTGTATAAAACATGTGAGTATTGTCATAAAAGTAGCATGGAACATAAGAAATTATAGATACGTTTGAGACGTATCAAGCATCCCCAAAATTAGTTCCTACTCGCCCTCGAGTAGTTAAACGTTAACAAGGATAATTTCTGAATTGACATGCTATCATAATCTTGATCAATACTATTGTAAAGCATATGAGATGAATGAAGTGATTCGAAGCAATGGTAAAGACAATGAATAAACAACTGAATCATATAGCAAAGACTTTTCATGAATAAACAACTTTCAAGACAAGCATCAATAGTACTTGCATAGGAGTTAACTCATAAAGCAATAAATTCTTAGTAGAAAGTTTTGAAGCAACACAAAGGAAGATATAAGTTTCAGCGATTGCTTTCAACTTCAACATGTATATCTCATGGATAATTGTCAACACAAAGTAATATGATGAATGCAAATAAGCAAATATGTAGGAATCAATGCACAAAGTGAAACAAGTGTTTGCTTCTAAGACAGAAAGAAGTAGGTAAACTGACTCAACATAAAAGTAAAAGAATGGCCCTTCGCAGAGGGAATCATGGATTACTATTTTTGTGCTAGAGCTTTTCATTTTGAAAACATAGAAACAATTTTGTCAACGGTAGTAATAATTCATATGTGTTATGCATAAGACATCCTATAAGTTGCAAGCCTCATGCATAGAATACCAATAGTGCTCGCACCTTATCCTAATTAGCTTGGATTTACATGGATTATCATTGCATAACATATGTTTCAACCAAGTGTCACAAAGGGGTACCTGATGAGGTCTAAGACCCCGTGTGTGGCCCGATCTCGCGGATTGACTTCGAAACCAAGGGGAGAGATGGGAGAACGCGAGGAACACGAAGAACACGACGAACACGAGGAACTCCGAGACTCACGCACGCACACCAACCCGATACACCCGATGCTTACCTCCGTGGCTCGATGGACCACGCCAATAGAATCTCCGAGGAAGAGGCACGTGGCAGAATTCCCGGAGAGAGATTGGGGTTGGAGAGGAAGAGCTTGGTGAGGGAGAGAGAGTAACTAGTACTAGAATCTCACTCAACAAGATCAAAGTCAACAACCAAGGTGCCTTGATTACAGAGGGATGATACCCAAGGGAGACTAAGCTCAAAGGTAGGTTTGAGTTCAAAACAAGTCTAAAGAGTAAAGGAGGGGTCCAGGCTACTTATATAGGCACACATGGCCAGCAAGGGCGAACAGGTACGCGAATGGATAAGTTAAGGCAGTTTGGTGGGTCATTCCCGTCAGATCCGGTTTGGGTCCGGTCTGACCGGGCCTGTGACCGGGCTGTCCGGTCATGGGTCCGGTCGACCGGGCGCAAACCTGAAATCTGCGAGGAATCCGGTCCTGGGTCCGGTCGTCGTCCGGTACGAGGGAGCGGGGCTGGTTTGCGCCCGGTTGACCGGGCCTGTGACCGGGGCGTCCGGTTGTGGGTCCGGTCTGACCGGGCCTGTGACCGGCCAGCTTCCGTCTCTTCCTTGGAGCGCTTCGAGCGACGTCGGCTTCGGCTTCACGATCATCTCCATATCCAGATGCTTCTCTCCCTCCCTTGAACTTGACGTCCCCTCCTCTCCGGGGTCTTGACACGCCTTGTACCTAATGACACATAGCACGTCGGCATGAGGTAGTAATCCATCCAAAGGGGTACCAAGATCAAGGGTGGTGAGGAGCGAGTTCACCTCATCATGTAGAGCTTTGACTCGGGCTCGTGTCATCGGTCCACTTGGGGGACTTGTTGGTCTTGGTGTAGCGACGTCGGTGAGCGGGGCTACATCATCTCCCCCCCCTTGGGAAAGAGTCGTCCTCGACTCTTGCACCTCTTCATTTCCATGATAGGGCGACAAGTCCGAGACGTTGAACGTGTTGCTCACCAAGTACTTTGATGTCGGTATGTCGATGACGTAAGCGTTGTTGTTGATGCGTTTGAGGACCTTGAAGGGGCCATCTCCTCTTGGCTTGAGCTTGGAGTTGCGCTCATGAGGGAACCTTTCCTTCCGGAGGTGGATCCAAACGAGGTCTCCTTCTTGAAATATCCTTTCCTTCTTCTTGGCGTTGATGCGGTTTGCTTGACGAAGCACATGTTCTTGTATGGTCGCTCTTGTTTCTTCATGTAGTTTCTTGACCGCGGCGGTGCGCTTGTCGAAGTCCATGTTGATGCGCTCGTGAAGGGGTAGCGGAAGTATGTCGAGTGCCGTGTAAGGTTCGAAGCAATAGACGACCATGAAGGGGCTTCTTGATGTAGTCTTGTGCTTGGCGCGGTTGTAGGCGAACTCCGCGTGGGGAAGGCACTCCTCCCATGACTTCAAGTTCTTCTTCACGAGGATGCGTAGGAGGGTGGAGAGGCTTCGATTGACCACTTCCGTTTGGCCGTCCGTTTGCGGGTGCGAGGATGATGAGAATAGGAGCTTCACTCCAAACTTTGCCATGAGCGACTTCCAAAGATAACTCATGAACTTGACGTCTCGATCCGACACAATGCTTTGCGGCACTCCATGTAGGTGAACAATTTCCCTAAAAAACAATGAAGCAATGTGTGAAGCATCGTCGCTCTTATGGCAAGGTATGAAATGAGCCATCTTAGAGAATCTATCCACTACCACGAATATAGAATCATGACCATGCTTAGTGCGAGGCAAGCCTAAAATGAAATCCATGCTAATATCGGTCCATGGTGCATATGGAATAGGCAATGGAGTGTAAAGACCATAAGGGTTGGAGGTAGACTTAGCTTGTAAGCAAGTGGTGCACCGGCGGCAAAGGCGTTCCACATCTCGCTTCATCTTTGGCCAATAGTAGTGGGTTGAGAGCATGGCATATGTCTTGTCACGTCCAAAGTGACCCATAAGACCTCCTCCATGTGACTCTTGCAAAAGCAATTTTCGAAGCGAAGACTCGAGAATGCAAATCTTGTTAGCTTTAAACAAGTAGCCATCATGCAAATAGAAATCATCCACTCCTCGCTCAATGGAGCACTTCTCAAAAATGGGAGCAAAGAAAGAATCGGAAGGATAGAGTTCTTTGATCTCTTCAAGTCCCAAAACATGGACATCCAAACGAGTAAGCAAAAGGGTGTTTTTGCGGGAAAGAGCGTCCGCCACAACATTGTCCTTGCCCTTCTTGTATTTGATCACATATGGGAAGGACTCAATGAACTCGACCCACTTTGCGTGTCGTTTGTTCAAGTTGTGTTGGCTTTTCAAATATTTCAAGGACTCATGATCGGAATGAATGATAAACTCTTTTGGCCAAAGATAGTGTTGCCAAACTTCAAGAACACGAACCAAAGCGTAGAGCTCCTTGTCATATATAGGATAGTTGAGGCGTGCGCCATCTAACTTCTCACTATAGTATGCCACGGGTTTGCCCTCTTGCATAATAACACCACCAATACCAAGCCCACTTGCATCACACTCAATCTCAAAAGTTTTTGCAAAATTTGGAAGAACAAGAAGGGGAGCTTCGGTAAGGCGTTTCTTCAACTCATCAAAAGCATTTTGTTGGGCCTTGCCCCAAACAAACGGAACATTCTTCTTGGTAAGCTCATTCAAAGGGCAAGCAATGGTGCTAAAATCTTTCACAAAGCGGCGATAGAAACCGGCAAGTCCATGAAAACTTCGGACTTGACCAACATTTGTAGGAGTAGGCCAATTGTGGATGGCCTCCACCTTGGAAGAATCAACTTCAATCCCATTAGCGGAAACCACAAAGCCAAGGAAAACCAATTTGTTTTGAGCAAAGGTGCACTTGGGGAGGTTAGCATAAAGCTTTTCATGACGCAAGATGCACAAGACCTCTCTCACATGTTGCACATGGTCCTCGAGACTTTTGCTATAGATGAGGATATCATCGAAATAGACAACCACACTCTTGCCAATGAGAGGACGCAAGATGTGATTCATGAGGCGCATGAAAGTAGATGGAGCATTGGAAAGACCGAAAGGCATAACGAGCCATTCATAGAGACCGAGTTTGGTCTTGAATGCCGTTTTCCATTCATCACCAATGGCCATGCGGATTTGATGGTAACCACTACGCAAATCGACTTTAGATAAAATCGTGGCACCACTAAGTTCATCAAGCATGTCATCTAAACGCGGAATGGGATGGCGGTAACGGATGGTAATGGCATTGATGGGGCGACAATCCATACACATCTGTTGCGTCTCATCCGGTTTAGGCACAAGAATCACGGGAACCGCACAAGGGCTAAGGCTTTCCCGGACATACCCTTTGGCGAGGAGATCTTGAATTTGGCGTTGGATCTCCTTGGTCTCTTCGGGATTGGTGCGGTAGGCGGCACGGTTTGGAAGCGGAGCGCCGGGTATGAGGTCGATGTGGTGTTCTATGCCTCGGAGTGGTGGTAGTCCATGAGGGAGCTCGTCGGGGAAGACGTCTTGAAATTCCTGCAAAAGAGACAACAAAGACGGAGGAATGTTGGTTAAGTCGTTAGTCGCCGACGAGGGTCCCTTGCATATGAGCACATAGTGCAATATGGTGGATGGGTTCTCTTGGAGCTCTCTCCACTCACTCTTGGTGGCTAGAAGGACACTCTTGGACTCACTCATATATGGCTTGTGGCGCTCACTATCTTTTTGGTGGGTCGCTCCCTCTCCTCTCATCTCACTATGGTGGGTGCGGAGTTGTGCCCTCGCTAAAGCCTTAGCATTATCCGCAATGATTTGGCTAGGAGTCATCGGGCGCAACTCGAACTTCTTGTCGTTGACCTTGAAGGTGTATGTGTTTGAGAGTCCATCATGTATAGCCTTCTTGTCATATTGCCAAGGGCGGCCAAGCAACATGTGGCACACCGTCATGGGTACCACGTCACACTCGATAGTGTCCTCATAGGGTCCGATCTTGAAGTTGACGGTGACAGTATGTTGTATCTTGACATTGTCCTTGTCACTCAACCATTGGATATGGTAAGGGTGAGGATGCTTGCGGAGAGTGAGGTTGAGCTTCTCACACAACTCGGTGCTAGCAAGGTTATGGCAACTTCCACCATCTATGATGACCTTGATCGACTTGCCACCAATTCCGGCACGGGTTTGGAAGATGTTACACCGTTGTTCTTCCATAGCATGAGGTTGTGTTGTTAGCACCCTAGTGACCACAAGTGAGGGACTTGGGTCATGCTCACATAAGAGAGGATCTTCTCCACTTTCTTGCTGATACGGTGAATCCAAGCCAATCCACCTAAGTTGATGCCCGATCTTTCACAGCGAGAACCTGGGGTAGAGATTCCTCCCAACAACGCGATGAACGCAGCCTGGAGAAGAGGGAACGAATCCAGCAAGCAACGGATCGATGAACGATACGCCTCAAACCAAGAGCTAGACAATCCTTGATGAACACAAGAACCTTCGCAGCGGATAATATAGATAAACGGCAGCGCCGTACCCCCGGAGGGATGATACACGTGAACACACGCAACTAGGTATGACCTAAACTTTAGACTAAACTTGTTCTTCCTAAACCCTAGCCGTGCCTCCACTTATATGAGAGGTGGGGTGGCCGGCCAGCCCTAGTGGGCCTCTCTACCTTGGTTTGGACAGGCCCAAACCAAAACTGACTCAAATTATTAAAAACCCTAATTGGCCCACATATGACCATAGACATAAAATAAGATAACTAAGCTGGTGGAGTCCTAAATCTAGGCTCCACATAGGCCTCCATGCCCGTATCATCCTCCCCCCCTTCAAGAAGCGTTGTCCCCAACGCGTGAGGGTCTTCTGGAAAAGGTGACGTGATATGAACATGACACGTCCTCGCCGTCTTCAAGTCTTGCTTGCCTTCCACACCACATCCTCCCTCGCGGCCTGCTTGACTTGACACAGCACTTGGCGCCTCCTTTCTTCTCCATATGAGCTTGGACTTCGGCGCCAACTCCTTCGTTTTGCGAGGTTTTGATGGACCCTTGTGTCGCTGCACATGACCCTGCACAAGATGTGTAATTCCTGGGCCACATAAATGTCTCACAAGTCCATCCTTGCCTCGATGCATCCGCGGTGTCGCGGAAAACTGGACTGCGGTACTCCTAGCATGGTAATGCCGCTGCCCACTGTCTCCACTGACGCGCTCGCCTCCCACTCCTCCCACGCGCATCTGCGCCACATGTACTGAAGTATCATCAGCACAAATATCATCAGTCTGTATACTGGCATCAACACAAACTGGAACTGTAGCACATGCTGCAACATCCACATCAACAACAAGTGTAGCTTCATCCGGCTTGTCACCAACAAGAACTGTCTTGTCATCTACATGCATGGCTGAAACAACACCAACATCAATGGTCGGAACATCATGCACTTCTTGCTGCACTTTAGGCTTGTGCAACTTCTCTTTACGCACCACTAACTCCACATCGGACTTGATATGATCATCACCCATAGGCTTCAAAGTCCGCTGTTTGCCACCATGCATAAAAGAATATGTATTTGCTCGCCCAGCATGTGTCACATTACGATCATACTGCCAAGGACGCCCAAGTAGCAATCCACACACCTCCAATGGCAACACATCGCAATCGATCTCATCAACATAATCATCAACTGTAAATGGCACACGCACCTTATGAGTAATCTTCAGCATACCACAGCTATTCAACCACTCAAGACGTTTAGGTTCAGGAAGACGCCATGTAGACAATCCCAATGCTGCCACCATCGCCTTGCTAATGCCATTAGTACAGCTTCCACCATCAACCATCAACTTGCAAGCCTTGCCCTTGATAAAGCACTGAGTCTGAAACAAACTCCACCGCTGAACCTTGTCAACTGTCTTGCAAACATCATCTTGTACCTTCTTGAGTTGCATATTCAGCCCGCTCAATGGTACATCCTCCTCAACAGTCACAGTAGTACTCTTGGTATCAGAGCCAGGTTTCCTCTCCTCTGAAGATTTCACCTCAACCTTAGTGACTGTTGGTAGTGGAACAATCTCCTGAATAGGAACTATGCACTTGTCCACTTCCTCTATTGCATGCACAACTCTGGACGACTGCTTACGCTGCTGCAATGGTAACCCAAAACCACCACGAAGAAACATTTTGAAGTCCGCCCAAGTATAAGCATACTCGCCTCTATCAACGGCATCATACCAATATATGTCCAACTCGGCATCCACACGCCTGTGAGCTAGAAGACAGGCATCATACCCAGTGAACTTCCCTTTGTAGCGACGACATCGTTGGAAACCCAACTCCATGTACTTCTCCCAATCCTCGTACTGCTCAATTGTCGCGTCATGGCATAAATACCACTTTAGTCCTGACACACAATGCGGTACGTCCTCCCAACGGCGGATATCAAGGTAATCATTGAAAACATCACCGGATTTCGTGCCACGTGAACACCGTATGCCACGCACATCGTCTCCAAATGAAGCAACAACAGTAGTAGCATCAAGGAGCATCGCCGGAGAAACAAGAGCAGCAGTAGCCGAAGAAGCAACCGCAGTAACAGGAGAAACCGCCGGAGGAAAAGCCGCAGGAACAGACGCCGTCCCGGCCCAGGACCCGGTTGGACCGGCCTCCAGACCGGCCAGTCCGGTCATCGGCCGGTTGACCGGTCGCCAACCGGATCGGCTGCCTCGTACCGGAGCAAAACCGGAAATTGGCGAATTTGCGAACTTCCCGGTTGGGCGCCCGGTTGACCGGGTTCTATGCCAGGCAGCCCGGTCACTGGCCCGGTTGACCGGATTTCATACGAAGTTTTTCCTGGTCGCGAAATTTCGTCTTCTTCCCGATTCTGGTCGCGATTTTTCGCGATTTTGACCTCCGAAACAGCCATGGATGACCTCCAAACTTCACCAAACAACACCAAACTTCCTCCAACCAACCTCCTTCGACCGAGAGCCAAACTCCTCCGATCTTAGAGCCAATCTTCTCCGCAGCAAACCGATCAAAGAGATCGATCAACAAAACCTCGCCGTGAGCAACCCAGAAATCTGATACCACATGATACGGTGGATCCAAGCCAATCCACCTAAGTTGATGCCCGATCTTTCACAGCGAGAACCTGGGGTAGAGATTCCTCCCAACAACGCGATGAACGCAGCCTGGAGAAGAGGGAACGAATCCAGCAAGCAACGGATCGATGAACGATACGCCTCAAACCAAGAGCTAGACAATCCTTGATGAACACAAGAACCTTCGCAGCGGATAATATAGATAAACGGCAGCGCCGTACCCCCGGAGGGATGATACACGTGAACACACGCAACTAGGTATGACCTAAACTTTAGACTAAACTTGTTCTTCCTAAACCCTAGCCGTGCCTCCACTTATATGAGAGGTGGGGTGGCCGGCCAGCCCTAGTGGGCCTCTCTACCTTGGTTTGGACAGGCCCAAACCAAAACTGACTCAAATTATTAAAAACCCTAATTGGCCCACATATGACCATAGACATAAAATAAGATAACTAAGCTGGTGGAGTCCTAAATCTAGGCTCCACATAGGCCTCCATGCCCGTATCACTTGCTCATAAGCTTCTTCATTTTCCACGGCGGCTTGCACAAGGGCTTCATATTCATCCTCATCAAGCGTCTCGATGTCACCATTCTCCATGGTGATCATAACCTTGGTGTTCTTGCACTCAAACGATTTGTGGCCTTAGGTGCCACACTTGAAGCAAGTGACACTAGAGGGTCCCGTGGATGCCTTAGAGGAGGCGGTGGAGGAGACCGTTTGCTTCATGCGACTTTGGATAGTCGGTTTCTTGGGTGGTGTAGAGGACACGTCGGCCTTGGCACTTGTAGCATGAGGAGTTGATGTAGTAGGAGGAGTTGATGTAACGAGCTTGGAGGAGAAATAGGTCTTGGCCTTGGAGTACTTGATGTCCTCAATCACTTGGCGCTCGGCCTTCGATGCTTGGTGGACCAACTCAACCATGTTGGAGTATGGTTGGAACTCGACGATCCTCTTGATGGGGTAATTGAGGCCATTGAAGAAACGAGCAATGGTTTGTTCCTCGGACTCTTGGATGTTGGCTCGCATCATAGTGAGCTCCATCTCCTTGTAGAATTCCTCAACGGTCTTGGTGCCTTGCTTCAACTTTTGGAGCTTGTTGAAGAGGTCGGTCATGTAGTGCGTTGGGACAAAGCGAGCATGCATCTCTTTCTTCATCTCTTCCCAAGTGTCAATAGGCGGGTCACCCTTTTCTTCCCTAAGAGTGAGTACTTGCTCCCACCAAGTGTTTGCATAATCCTCGAACTCAAGAGACGCCATAGCCACTTTCTTGGCACCGGAGTAGTTCTGGATGCGGAATATCTTGTCCACCTCGAGTGCCCATGAGAGATATGCCTCGGCATCTTCTTCACCCTTGAACTTCGGCATGGTGAACTTGAGTCTTCCAAACATGTTTTCTTCATCCTCCAAGTTTCTTCTACGAGGAGGGGCACCTTCATCTCTTGCGGCTTGAGGAGGGATAGGAGGTCTTCTACGGCCAACCATAGCATTGGGTTGGCGTTGAAGATGAACGCTTGCTTCACTTGGTTCACGGTGAGGATGTGGTTGAAGATCTTGTCGCGGTTGTTGACGATGCTCAATGTTGGGTCTCTCATCTTGATCATGGTGTGGCTCTCCTCGTCCACGTTGGTCATGGCAAGGGTGGCGGCGGAGATCTCGCCGAGGTTGATCTTGAGGACCTTGGACTTGGGGTTGGTCGTCACGCCCATGGTGGGCATGGCGATCCGCTTGGTGACGATCTTGTTGTAGGACTTGGTCTTGTGGAGGACGCTCATGAGGACGAGCATGGCGATGTATTTCTCCACGCCTAGAGTTGGAGCGAGAGTCTTCATGACGAGCATGTGGGCGATGAGGTCGATGATGGTCTTCATGCCTTGAGGAAGAGCTTGAGGACGAAAGGCCACCATGAGAGTAGTAATCTTGTGGCGAGCTTGATGATGATGAAGTAGAGCGGTGTCGACGATGACGACCCAAGTTGGTGATGGCGCGCTCGAGGCTATCCATGCGCCGCTCCATGTTGGCATCATTGGCCGCCATTTGACCATTCAAGTTGTCCGTAGCTTCACGAAGAAGAGCCAAGTTTTGGTTCACGGCGGAGAAGTTGTGAGCCACCTCATCGTATTGCTCATCGATGCGCGTCTCGAAGAGGGTGAGTTGCTCCTTGAACTCTTGTCGTTGCGTCCATAGGTTGTGTTGAGTAGCCAACCTCTCGGTGTTTCGGAGGATCTCTTCATCCCTTGTGGTATCTCCGTTCCTATCCATGATGGAAAGACAAGAACTATGTTGTGTATGTTAGTGGAAGGAGACTACCTCGCACTCTTACCAAGGTAAGATAGTATTGAGGCAATCCACCAAGTCAAGAGTAAGATCAAGTGTATCGGGAACACACGCAAAACCACACGCAAAAGCTAGCAAATATGGTGTTAGGCGAGTGTTGTGGAAAGCCAAAAGACAAATCCAAGATCGAGTATGTTGTTAAAAGTGGGTAAGGTCCAAAAATCCAAATGTCAATGTGAAGATCAGTATAAACACGGAAAATGTTGTGGAACACACACACGAGATAAGCGGGGTTAGTGCAACCAAAAGTGAGCGGAAAAGTGTATGTATAAGTGCTCGGTGTCACACTAACACTAGGAGAGCCAAAGCTTCGGTTGCAAAGGAAGAGACAACAAGATTTACACGCGGCGTCTCTTCTCCTCTCTCTCTTTTGCTTAAAAGCTTTTTCTCTTTTTGTGTATGGTGGCACTTGCACTCGTTTGTATCTTTGGTGGCACGTGGACACTTTTGTATGTATGGGCGTATGGATGTATGGATGTATGGATGTATGGTGCTACTCGCACTCTTTTTGTGTTTTTGGGGCTTTTTCACGCACTATGTTAGCGTTAGCCTCGCTTTTGCTATCTCACCACACGAGTGTTTGCTTGGATGCCTTACTCAACGCGACACACACACCTCACAATGCGGGGCCACGTGCAATGTCTCGCAACACTAGACAAGCAATGCTCGATGGGATAGATCGCAAAAGGAAGAGGGGTTACAAGGTGAAAGCTGCAAGTTATACCTGCGATGATGGTGGTGGTGGTGGTGGTGGTGGAGATCGCCGGAAGTCGAGCTCGAAGGAGGGCGCGAAGATGCGCCCGGTCTGGGGCCCGGTTGGACCGGATCCTGGACCGGCCTGTCCGGTTGCCGCTCGGTCGACCGGGTTCTGTGCTGGCTCGGCCGGTCGTGGGTCTGGTTGACCGGGTGCGCGACCGGGTTTCACGATTTGGAGCTTTCTCTCTCCTGTTCTTCCCCAAACCAAAACCAAAAGAGCAAATAGACGGGAAAACGATGGAATTGGAAGCTCAAAGTTGGGGAAATAGTAGATCAAGCACAACAACACCAGATCCACGGACCAAAACCACTCAAAACGCAACCAAATCACAGATCGGTCAAGAGGCAAATTGGGGCTATTTTTGGGGATTTTTTGGAAAATTTTCTAGGAACGAAATCGGGTGGGTGGAAGGTCAAATCCGCGGTAACCAAGAGCTGCTGATACCATATGATGAGGTCTAAGACCCCGTGTGTGGCCCGATCTCGCGGATTGACTTCGAAACCAAGGGGAGAGATGGGAGAACGCGAGGAACACGAAGAACACGACGAACACGAGGAACTCCGAGACTCACGCACGCACACCAACCCGATACACCCGATGCTTACCTTCGTGGCTCGATGGACCACGCCAATAGAATCTCCGAGGAAGAGGCACGTGGCAGAATTCCCGGAGAGAGATTGGGGTTGGAGAGGAAGAGCTTGGTGAGGGAGAGAGAGTAACTAGTACTAGAATCTCACTCAACAAGATCAAAGTCAACAACCAAGGTGCCTTGATTACAGAGGGATGATACCCAAGGGAGACTAAGCTCAAAGGTAGGTTTGAGTTCAAAACAAGTCTAAGGGGTAAAGGAGGGGTCCAAGCTACTTATATAGGCACACATGGCCAGCAAGGGCGAACAGGTACGTGAATGGATAAGTTAAGGCGGTTTGGTGGGTCATTCCCGTCAGATCCGGTTTGGGTCCGGTCTGACCGGGCCTGTGACCGGGCTGTCCGGTCATGGGTCCGGTCGACCGGGCGCAAACCGGAAATCTGCGAGGAATCCGGTCCAGGGTCCGGTCTTCGTCCGGTACGAGGGAGCGGGGCCGGTTTGCGCCCGGTTGACCGGGCCTGTGACCGGGGCGTCCGGTTGTGGGTCCGGTCTGATCGGGCCTGTGACCGGCCAGCTTTCGTCTCTTCCTTGGAGCGATTCGAGCGACGTCGGCTTCGGCTTCACGATCATCTCCATGTCCAGATGCTTCTCTCCCTCCCTTGACCTTGACGTCCCCTCCTCTCCGGGGTCTTGACACGCCTTGTACCTAATGACACATAGCACGTCGGCATGAGGTAGCAATCCATCCAAAGGGGTACCAAGATCAAGGGTGGTGAGGAGCGAGTTCACCTCATCATGTAGAGCTTTGACTCGGGCTCGTGTCATCGGTCCACTTGGGGGACTTGTTGGTCTTGGTGTAGCGACGTCGGTGAGCGGGGCTACATCAGTACCTCTATGCCGCCTGTACAAAGGTCTAAGGCGAAAGTTCGCATTGGATTTCTCGCTTTTGATTATTCTCAACTTAGACATCCATATCGGGACAACATAGAAAACAGATAATGGACTCCTCTATAATGCATAAGCATTCAACAACAGATAATATTCTCATAAGAGATTGAGGATTGATGTCCAAACTGAAACTTCCACCATGATTCATGGCTTTAGTTGGTGGCCCAATGTTCTTCTCTTATGCATACTCAAACCATTTGATCATGATAAATCACCCTTACTTCAGACAAGACGAACATGCATAGAAACTCACAAGATATTCAACAAAGGTGTAAAAGTTGATGGTGTCCCCAGAAACATGGTTACCGCTCAACAAGCAACTTATAAGAAATAAGATACATAAGCTACATATTCTTTACCACAATAGTTTTTAAGCTATTTTCCCATGAGCTATATATTGCAAAGACAAGGAATGAAATTTTAAAGGTAGCACTCAAGTAATTTACTTTGGAATGGCAGAGAAATACCATGTAGTGGGTAGGTATGGTGGACACAAATGGCATAGTTTTTGGATCAAGGATTTGGATGCACGAGAAGAATTCCCTCTCAATACAAGGCTTTGGCTAGCAAGGTTGTTTGAAGCAAACACAAGTATGAACCGGTACAGCAAAACTTACATAAGAACAAATTGCAAGCATTATAAGACTCTACACTGTCTTCCTTGTTGTTCAAACACCTCACCAGAAAATATCTAGACTTTAGAGAGACCAATCATGCAAACCAAATTTCAACAAGCTCTATGGTAGTTCTTCATTAATGGGTGCAAAGTACATGATGCAAGAGCTTAAACATGATCTATTTGAGCACAACAATTGCCAAGTATCAAGTTATTCAAGACAATATACCAATTACCACATGAAGCATTTTCTGTTTCCAACCAAATAATAATGAACGAAGCAGTTTCAACCTTCGCCATGAACAATAAAAGTAAAGCTAAGAACACCTATGTTCATATGCAACAGCGGAGCGTGTCTTTCTCCCACACAAAGAATGCTAGGATCCGATTTATTCAAACACAAACAAAAATAAAAACATACACGCTCCAAGTAAAGCACATAAGATGTGACGGAATAAAAATATAGTTTCACTAGAGGTGACCTGATAAGTTGTCGATGAAGAAGGGGGTGCCTTGGGCATCCCCAAGCTTAGATGCTTGAGTCTTCTTGAAATATGCAAGGATGAACCACGGGGGCATCCCCAAGCTTAGATTTTTCACTCTTCTTGATCATATTGTATCATCCTCCTCTCTTGACCCTTGAAAACTTCCTCCACACCAAACTCAACAAAAACTCATTAGAGGGTTAGTGCATAATCAAAAATTCACATATTCAGAGGTGACATAATCATTCTTAACACTTCTGGACATTGCACAAAGCTACTGAAAGTTAATGGAACAAAGAAATCCATCAAACATAGCAAAACAGGCAATGCAAAATAAAAGGCAGAATCTATCAAAACATAAAAGTATGTAAAGACGAATTTTTTAGCGGCACTTAACTAGCTCAGATGAAACAGCTCAAATTGAATGAAAGTTGCGTACATATCTGAGGATCACGCACGTAAATTGGCATATTTTTCTGAGTTACCTACAGAGGGGGCTACTCAATTTCGTGACAGCAAGAAATCTGTTTCTGCGCAGTAATCCAATTCTAGTATCAACCTTACTATCAAAGACTTTACTTGGCACAACAATGCAATAAAATAAAGATAAGGAGAGGTTGCTATAGTAGTAACAACTTCCAAGACTCAAATATAAAACAAAAGTGCAGAAGTAAAATAATGGGTTGTCTCCCATAAGCGTTTTTCTTTAACGCCTTTCAGCTAGGCGCAGAAAGTGTGAATCAAGTATTATCAAGAGATGAAGCATTATCATAACTTTCACAATTTGTCACAATAGGTATATTAGATGCTCCAGTATCTAAATTTCCCATAGTGGTACTAAGGGCTTTGTCAATTTTAGGCTTATAATAGTTCTTTGGCTTAGGCACCTTAGAGACATACATGAACTTTTGCTCCTTACCCACATAAGCTTTCTCCTTAAACTTAAGAGAACAAAAAGTTGAACCCAAGGTTCCCATAGCTTCTTCAAGTTCACTAATCCTATGGGTTTGATTATCATGAGTAGCACAAGTTTCTAAAACGGCAATTCTCTCATTAATTCCACCTAGAGATTTATGAAGTTTATCAGTGTTATTAAGTAATATTCCCAATTTAGTGTTAATACTTGGAAGATTTTGCTCTATGGTCTCCATTCATGACATCTTCAAGAGAGATTTCAATTTTAACTTCATTAATAGGTGGTATTCCAACTAGACTCTCAATAATGCAACTGGCTTCTAAAGCAGGAGTGCCTAGGAAATTACCTCCCACGAGAGTATCAAGAACATACCTATTCCAGCTAGAGATACCAACATAAAAGTTCCTAAGTAGGATAATAGTGGAGTGTTTCTTAGTGCTCCTATGATGAGCATCACCAATTCTATACCAAGCATCTTTAAAAATTACTCCCCCTTGTTGCTTAAACGAACGAACTTCAACTTTAGGATTACTCATTTTAACAGTAGTAAATAAAGCAAACTAAATAAAGTAAATGCAAGTAACTAATTTTTTTGTGTTTTTAATATAGAGAACGCAAACAATACAGTAAATAAAGTAAAGCAAGTAACTAATTTTTTTGTATTTTTTATATAGAGAACAAGCAAAGCAGTAAATAAAATAAAGTAAATCAAGAAAAAAACAAAGTAAAGAGATTGGATGTGGGAGACTCCCCTTGCAGCGTGTCTTGATCTCCCCGGCAATGGCGCCAGAAAACAGTCTTGATACGCGTGAAGCACACGTCCGTTGGGAACCCCAAGAGGAAGGTGTGATGCGTACAGCAGCAAGTTTTCCCTCAGTAAGAAACCAAGGTTATCGAACCAGTAGGAGTCTAAGGCCACGTGAAGGTCGTTGGTGACGGAGTGTAGTGCGGCGCAACACCAGGGATTCCGGCGCCAACGTGGAACCTGCACAACACAATCAAAATACTTTGCCCCAACTTAACAGTGAGGTTGTCAATCTCACCGGCTTGCTGTAAACAAAGGATTAAATGTATGGTGTGGAAAATGATGTTTGTTTGCGAAGAACAGCAGAGAACAATGATTGCGGTAGATTGTATTCAGATGTAAAAGAATGGACCGGGGTCCACAATTCACTAGTGGTGTCTCTCCAATAAGAAATAGCATGTTGGGTGAACAAATTACAGTTGGGCAATTGACAAATAGAGAGGGCATAACAATGCACATACATATCATGATGACTACTATGAGATTTACTTAGGGCATTACGACAAAGTACATAGACCGCTATCCAGCATGCATCTATGCCTAAAAAGTCCACCTTCGGGTTAGCATCCGCACCCCTTCCAGTATTAAGTTGCAAACAACAGACAATTGCATTAATTATGTTGCGTAATGTAATCAACACAAATATCCTTAGACAAAGCATTGATGTTTTATCCCTAGTGGCAACATCACATCCACAACCTTAGAACTTTCTGTCACTGTCCCAGATTCAATGGAGGCATGAACCCACTATCGAGCATAAATGCTCCCTCTTGGAGTCACAAGTATCAACTTGGCCAGAGCCTCTACTAGCAACGGAGAGCATGCAAGATCATAAACAACACATATATGATAGATTGATAATCAACTTGACATAGTATTCCATATTCATCGGATCCCAACAAACACAACAATAAGCGTTACAAATAGATGATCTTGATCATGATAGGCAGCTCACAAGATCTAACATGATAGCACAAGAGGAGAAGACAACCATCTAGCTACTGCTATGGACCCATAGTCCAAGGATGAACTACTCACACATCATTCCGGAGGCGATCATGGTGATGAAGAGTCCTCCGGGAGATGATTCCCCTCTCCGGCAGGGTGCTGGAGGCGATCTCCTGAATCCCCCGAGATGGGATTGGCGGCGGCGGCGTCTCTGGAACTATTTCCGTATCGTGGCTCTCGGTAATAGGGTTTTCGCAACGGAGAGTATATGTAGGTGGAAGGGCAGAGTCGGAGGGCTGACGAGGGGCCCACACCACAGGCCGGCGCTTGCCCCTCCTTGGCCGCGCCGCCCTGTGGTCTGGCCACCTCGTGGCCCCACTTCGTATGCTCTTCGGTCTTCTGGAAGCTCCGTGGAAAAATAAGACCATGGGCGTTGATTTCGTCCAATTCCGAGAATATTTCCTTTGTAGGATTTTTGAAACCAGAAACAGCAGAAAGCAGGAACTGGCGCTTCGGCATCTCGTTAATAGGTTAGTGCCGGAAAATGCATAATAATGATGTAATGTGTGTATAAAACATGTGAGTATTGTCATAAAAGTAGCATGGAACATAAGAAATTATAGATACGTTTGAGACGTATCAACGACCGGATGTGATCAGAAAGAGCAAATAAGCAATGCAATTGGTTACTTATACCCATACTGCCAGATCGGTCAGAGATTCAGAGATGAGGTCAAGGCGCTACAGGCCAACGCTCCAGGAGATGGCTCCTTGGTCCTTGCATGAAAAATTGGTAACTGCTGCAGAAGACGCGCGCAATAGGTGCCAGGAGAAGTCGCCTTGCATCCTTGCATCGGCATAGGCGAATCAATCTCTGTAGGTTGGGGTTACCGTCAATGTCTACCGGGTCGAACTCTCCCTCCCTGCTAGATCCTATTTGCCGATGGCACGCATAATCTTTTTCTTTCTGGGTGATCCCAGCGTGAAAAATCATGCGAGTGCGGGCAGATAATTCTCCATCATCTTACGGCTGTACATACATTACCTAGTTGATCGTACGGACGTAATTATCTAACCTGTAGGATTAACGTGGGGGCTCGTGGGGAGTTTCCAATTAGTAAATATAAGATGGCTACAGAGGGATATATATATGGAGGAAGTCAAGGGATTTTCGTCCAACCAGCTAGGGTTGTCCAAAAACACCCCTAAATGGGCCTTCCTCCACTTATAAGGCCTCTTAAAATCCCCTAAAATACCTAATCCAAAAATACATGGGCCTGGCCCATTAAATAAGGTGACACAGCACCAGAAATAACTCTTTGGATGAATTTTATGATCGAGTAACTTGTATAATTCATCCAAGCATCGTTGCTTCACTATGGTGGCTTCAATGTTCTGAAATCCTCGCTTGCAACGCCATCCTGAATCCTTGCAGGTCTGCTGCCATCTCCATGCACGTTCCTAATCCAATGCTTGGCGTCCATGCTAGATCCATTCGTAAATAATATAAATACATTTGATTTAGGCAGCATCATATTCTCATATATATCAGGAAGGATTCCTAGTAACGAATGTACCTGAGATGTGGTTGTAGGAGTATTGGTTGTATCTATCATAGAGATGTCCTCATCAATAACTCTTGTGTTCTTGCATTCAAAGGATTTATGTCCTTGAGCACCACACTTGAAGCAAGTGATGTTACTAGATCCCGTGGAAGCTTTGGAGGACATAGTTGATTGATCCGGCTTGAAGCTTGTTGTCTTGATGGCACTCTTCGCTTGCTTGGGAGGATCCTTGGAGGCAATAGCACTTGTGTTTTTGATGCTTGAGGAGGTGTTTGTTGCATTTCTTGCGGCGAAGAAGGACTTTGTTTTTGCACTTGCTAAGTCTTCTCGCACTTGGCGCTCGGCCCTTGTAGCTTGATGAAGTAACTCAACCATGTTTGTGTAAGTCAAGAACTCCACTATCCTCTTGACGGGAATGTTCAACCCATTCAAGAATCTTGCCATAGTTTGCTCTTCTCGCTCATCCACGTTGGCACTCATCATGGTCATGTGCATCTCCTTGTAATATTCCTCAATGGACTTGAAGGTTTGCTTGAGTTGAGTTAGCTTGTGGAAGAGGTCACGTTTGTGGTGGGTGGGCACAAAGCGTTTGTGCATGACTTCTTGCATCTCTTCCCATGTGTCAATGGGCTCTAAGTCTTCCTTGTCACGCTTCTTGTTTACTTCTTCCCACCAAACATTTGCATATCCTTCAAACTCAAGGGATGCCATGGCTACTTTCTTTGCTTCGGAGAAGTTGTGTATGCAGAAGATCTTGTCAACCTTGAGTACCCAAGATAAGTATGCATCGGGGTCTTCCTCTCCTTGGAACTTGGGCATGGTGAACTTTAGCTTCCCAAAGATTTCTTCCTCATTATGGTCATTGCGTCTAGAAGGTGGTCTTTCTTCAGCAAGGTCTTGGCGTTGTTGAGGTAGATGTTGTGGACCTTGAGCATCTCTACTGTTGTTGCTATGTTGTTGACGAGGAGGTGGTCTTCCATGACCTTGATCTTGATCATCATTGTTGCGGCGGTGTCGAGGCATCACACTTTCTTCACTTGATGCTTGGTGATGACTTGATTCCTCATTTCTCGCCCTAGGAGGTGGTCTTCTAGCATGAGGTCGATCATCATGATGGCGGCGATTATCTTGACCTTGAGGGCGTTGCGGTTGAACAACATTGATGATTTGGCGCTCTTGGTGCGCTTGCCTTTGTTCCTCTTCATGAAGGCGTTGCCTTCTAGCTTGAGCTTCGTGTATTTGTCGTTGCCATTCTTGTTCTTCAAGTGCTTGTTGTTCAATGCGGATACGCTCTTGTTCCCTAGCACGAACTAACTCTTGATCATGTCGAAGGCGTTCTTGTTCTTGTTGGAATTGAGCATGGAGATTCTCTTGTTGAAGGCGCTCTTCTTCAAGGCGTTGACGTTCTTGGACAAGTCGAAGTCGAGCATGCTCCGCTTCTTGAGCTTGTTGGTGAAGCACTTGAGCATCCACATTATGGTGGTGTTGGTCTTCATTTGAATCATGGTGAGACGGTGTAGGAGCTCGTGACCTTGAACTTTTAGAGCGTGAAGACCTTGAGTGGTGTCTCATATTGTCTTGACGGTTGAGTGTGTGAAGGATATTGTCCAACGTTGTCTTCATCTCCCTTGTTTCTTGACCTTGTAAAGCGAGTGTTGCTTTCAACTCTGATGAGGACTAAGACCTAGGGTGTGGCCCGATCTCGCGATTGACCCTAAATAAAAAAGGGGGAAAGAGGGAGAGGATGAAGAACGCGCAGAACACGAAGAACAAACACACGCACACCAACCTGATACAATCGAATCTTACTCTCATGGCTCGATGGACCACGCCAATAGAATCAACCGGAAGAGATGCGAGGTAGAATTCCGGGTGAGAGATCGGGGTTGGAGACGGAGACCGGTGAGGGAGAGAGAGTGGAGCACATTAGAATCTCACTCACATGTAGCCAAATCCTCAACAAGAGTAGCCTTGATACAAAGGGAGTTCTAACCCTAGGGAGACAAAGCTCAAAAGTAGTTTTAAGCCAAGATTATGTCTAAATAGTAAAAGGGGCGTCCTAGGTACTTATATAGGTCCACAGGGCGACACAAGTCAAAAAGGTACAAAAGTAACCAACTTGGGCGGGTCCGGTCGAGACAAGTAGTAAGTTCCGGTCAGGGATCCGGTCCAACCGGCCCTGGGACTGGCGCCTCCGGTCCAGACCAGGCCCTAGACCGGATGGCGACCGACGAGGGGTTCCGGAGCCCCGGTATTGCGCCCGGATGGCACCGGCCTGGAATCCGGTTTGGACCGGGCGGCCCGGTTAGGGATCCGGTCAGACCGGGCCCTGGGCTGGCCGGCTTCCTTTTTCCCTTCGCGCACTTCGGGTCCAGCTCCAAGCCCATCTTCACGTCCAGCTTCTCCTCTCCTCCTCTTGACCATGGTGTGTCCTCCTCTCCGAGGTCTTGACGCCCTTCACTACAAAAAAAAGTTGCCATGGCCGACGAAGTTGAAGTCGCGCCGTGGTTGCTGGTGCACCATGGCCGACGATTTGTGGTCTCTCCGTTGTGCATGTCAAAACGTTTTTTTTCTCGTTTTTGAGGCCACCTAGCCCGACGAAAACGGCCAAAACGTTGCGTATGGTGGCCCGGGACGTGGTGCATCTCGAATTCTCGGGTTCGCCGGCCGACTCAACGCAAATCCGCACCGCCGAGGGATGTAGGGCCCAGATGGCAGCCTCTCTGGCATTGTTTTTTTTTCTCGATCGCGCCATCTCGTTCAACGCTCTCCGATCAAGCCGTATCGATGCAGGATCATGGGTCCCGCATGTCATCCTCTATGAACCAAAATTCTTTCTATTCTTGGATTTTTTTGACCCCCTGATTTCTAGCTACTTCCTTTTTCTTTTGATCCCTTGCCACCTTGGAAACGTTGAGACCGATGCTGCTAATTGGGACACGCATGTCATCCTCTATGAGCAATCAACTTTCTTTTCTTGGAGTTTTTTTAGCACCTCAAATTTGGTCACTTGCCTTTTTCTTTCGATCCCCTGCCGCCTCTCAAACGGTGATACCGCTGCTGCTAAATGGGACTCGCATGTTATCCTCTATGTACTATAAAACTTTCTTTTCTTGGATTTTTTTGGCACCTCATATTTGGTCACTTACCTTTTTCTTTCAATCCCCTGCCGCCTCTCAAACGGTGAGACCGCTGCTGCTAAATGGGACCCGCATGTCATCCTCTTTGTACTATAAAACTTTCTTTTCTTCAATTATTTTTGGCTCCTGATATTTGGTCACTTGCCTTTTTCTTTCGATCTCATGCCACGTTTGAAACATTGAGGAACCTGCAGGCTCATGGGACCCGCATGTCGTCCTCTATGTACTATAAAAGTTCATTTTCTTGGTTTTTTTTACCCTCTGATTTTGGCTATTTCCTTTTTCTTTTGATCCCCTGCCGCCTTTGAAACGTTGAGGACTCTGCTGGCTCATAGGTCCCACATGTCAGCCTCTATGTACAATCAAGTTTCTTTTCTTGAATTATTTTTGGATCCTGATATTTGGTCACTTGCCTTTTTCTTTCGATCTCATGCCACGTTTGAAACGTTGAGGAACCTGCTGGCTCATGGCACCCGTATGTCATCCTCTATGTCCATCAACTTTCTTTTCTTGGATTTATTTTGACCCCCTAATTTCTGGCTACTTTCTTTTTCTTTTGATCTCAAGTCGCATTTGAAACGTTGGGACCGCTGCTGCAAAATGGGACCCGCATGTCATCTTGTATGTACATTGAAAGTTTCTTTTCTTGGATTATTTTCCACCCTCTGATTTTTGGTCACTTGCCTTTTTCTTTCGATCTCATGCCGCCTTTGAAAACGTTGAGGAACCTGCTGGCTCATGGGACCCGCATGTCATCCTCTATGTACTATAAAAGTTTTTTCTTGGATTTTTTTCTTTTGATCCCCTGCCGCCTTGGAAACGTTGAGTAAGCTGCTGACTCATGGGACCCGCATGTCATCCTCTATGTACAATCAACTTTCTTTTTCTTTTGATCTCAAGCCGCATTTGAAACGTTGAGACCGCTGCTGCTAAATGGGACCCGCATGTCATCCTCTGTGTACAATAAAGTTTCTTTTCTTGGATTATCTTTGGCTCCTGATATTTTGTCACGTGCCTTTTTCTTTCGATCTCATGCCGCCTTTGAAACGTTGACTAAACTGCTGGCTCATGGGTCCCGCATGTCATCCTCTACGAACAATAAAAGTTTACTTTCTTAGAGTTATTTTTTGACCCCTAATTTCTGGCTATTTGCCTTTTTCTTTTGATCCCCTGCCCCCTTTGAAACAATGAGGACGCTGTTGGCAGGTCGGTCCCACATGTCATCCTCTATGAACAATAAAAGTTTCCTTTGGTGGATTTATTTTTGACCCCTAATTAATTTCTGGCTATTTCCTTTTTTTTCTTTTGATCCCCTGCCGCCTTGGAATCGTTGAGGATGCTGCTGCCTCATGGGTCCCACATGTCATCCTCTCAGAACGGTAAATATTTCTTTACTTGGATTTTGTTTACCAACTGATTTTTTTTTCTTATTTTTCCTTTCGATATCCTGCAGCCTTTAAAACGTTGTCGAGAGGCTGCTGGCTCACGGGTCCCACATGTCAGCCTCTATAAACAATAAATGTTGAGGATGCTGCCTCATGGGTCCCGCATGCCATCCTCTCAGAACGATAAATGTTTTCTTTTCTTCGATTTTTTTACCAACTGATTTTTGGTTTTTTTTTCCATCCCCTGCCGCCTTTAAAACGTTGACGACGCTGCTGGCTCATGGGTCCCCGATGTCAGCATCCCCGTACAAGAAACATGTGATATCTTGATTATTTTGCAGACAATAAACATTGTATTTCACGCTGAGCTATTGCAAACGGATAAATTAAATATTTATTTTTGCATAAACAAACTTATATGTTGAATCTCCTTGTTTTGTGTTTTTGCGAAGCATAGGACTTTCCTGTTTTTTTTAGATAAATCCGAACTTTCCTGTTTTGGAGTGGGCTGAAATTGTACGAGTCAAAAGGCCCAGCAGGATAGTTCGAAGGCCCAGATGTCCAGATGCAGCCCAATTGAAATCTTTCTTTTCTTGGATTTTTTTCACCCCCTGATTTCTGGCTACTTCATTTTTGTTTTGGTCCTGTGTCGCCTTGGAAACGTTGAGACCGCTGCTGCAAAATGGGACCCGCATGTCATCCTCTATGTACAATAAAATTTCTTTTCTTGGATTATTTTTGGCTCCTGATATTTGGTCACTTGCCTTTTTCTTTCAATCTCATGCCGATTTTGAAACGTTGAGGAACCTGCTGGCTCATGGGTCCTGCATGTCATCCTCTATGAACAATAAAAGTTTCCTTTGTTGGATTTATTTTTTACCCCTAATTTCTGGCTATTTTCCTTTTTCTTTTGATCCCCTGCCCCTTTGAAACGATGACGACGTAGCTGGCAGGTCGGTCCCACATGTCATCCTCTATGAACAATAAAGGTTTCCTTTGATAGATTTATTTTTGACCCTAATTAATTTCTAGCAATTTCCTTTTTTTATTTTGATCCCCTGCCACCTTGGAATAGTTGAGGATGCTGCTGCCTCATGGGTCCCGCAAGTCATCCTCTCAGAAAGGTAAATGTTTCATTTCTTGGATTTTGTTTACCAACTGATTTTTGGCTTATTTTTTTTGTTTCGATCTCCTGCCGCCTTTAAAACGTTTGTAAGAACATGTCCTTTACCCCATGTGTGGTTTTGGTAATTGATGACAATCCCTATGGACTAACGGTTGCATTGAGAATCAATCTTAGGTCAAGTCCATAGTCATGTTGGACTCAAGGTTGTAAGATGGAGAAGACGGAGTACAATGATGAAGATGGTGTCGAAGAGAGACAAAGACGGTGTTGAAGATGAAGAGAGAAGACGGCGTAGAAGATAAAGAGAGAAGACGGCGTTGAAGATGGATGAAGACGGTGGTGTGCGTACAAGATGGAAGAAGACGGTGGCGTGTATGTTGGAGGAAGACGGTGGCATGGACAATGATGAAGACAGTGGTATGGACAATGATGAAGAGGGTGAAGACGGAGCTTGCCGACTCGAAAAGAACACGCAAGGGCTAGGTTTGTGCTCGATAGGATAGTGGGTCGTATCTTGGGAGAGATCTCAAACCTTGCATGCATTGCATCGTGTTCTTGGTTCTTCTTGGTTCTTATGCATGAAACGGATTTCGGTTGCATCACATATTGCATAGGCGAGAGTGATGATTTTCCGATATACCGTATTGAGAGGTTACACCTGATGAGATTTAGGATCCCGTGAGTGGCCCGATCTCGCGATTTGACCCCGAAGACCAAGGGAAGAGGTGGGAGAACGCGAGGAACACGAAGAACGCCGGTACTCACGCACACACACCAACCCGATACACCCGATGCTTACCCCCGTGGCTCGATGGACCACGCCAATAGAATCTCCTGGAAGAGGCACGCGGCAGAATTCCCGGAGAGAGATTGGGGTTGGAGAAGAAGAGATTGATGAGGGAGAGAGAGTAGCTTGTACTAGAATCTCACTCAACAATATCCAAATCAACAACCAGGATGCCTTGATTACAGAGGGATGGTAACCCTAGGGAGACTAAGCTCAAAGGTAGGTTTGAGTTCAAAACAAGTCTGAGGGGTAAAGGAGGGGTCCAGGCTACTTATATAGGCATACATGGCCAGCAAGGGCGAACAGGTACGCGAAGGGATAACTTAGGCAGTTTGGTGGGTCATTCCCGTCAAACCCGGTTTGGATCCGGTCTGACCGGGCCTATGACCGGGCGGTCCGGTCCTGGGTCCGGTCGACCGGGCGCCAACCGGGAATCTGCGAGGTTTCCGGTTTCCTGCCGGTACGAGGGAGCTGCGCCCGGTTGGGCGCCCGGTTGACCGGGCCTGGGACCGGGTCGTCCGGTTGTGGGGCCGGTCTGACCGGGTCCTGGACCGGCCAGCTCTCTTCTCTTCCTTGGAGCGCTTCGAGCGACGTCGGGATCGGCTTCGTGATCATCTCCATGTCCAGCTGCTCCTCTCCTTCCCTTGACCATGGCTTGTCCTCCTCTCCGGGGTCTTGATGCGCCTTGTACCTAATGACACATAACACATCGGCATGAGGTAGCATTCCGTCCAAAGGGGTACCAAGATCAAGGGTGGTGAGGAGTAGTTCACCTCATCATGTAGAGCTTTAACTCGGGCTCGTGTCATCGGTCCACTTGGGGGACTTGTTGGTCTTGGTGTAGCGACGTCGGTGAGCGGGGCTACATCATCTCCCCCCTTGGGAAAGAGTCGACCTCGACTCTTGCACCTCTTCATCTCCATGATAGGGTGACAAGTCCGAGATGTTGAACGTGTTGCTCACCAAGTACTTGGATGTCGGGATGTCGATGATGTAAGCGTTGTTGTTGATGCGTTTGAGGACCTTGAAGGGGCCATCTCCTCTTGGCTTGAGCTTGGAGTTGCGCTCATGAGGGAACCTTTCCTTCCGGAGGTGGATCCAAACGAGGTCTCCTTCTTGAAATATTCTTTCCTTCTTCTTGGCGTTGATGCGGTTTGCTTGACGAAGCACATGTTCTTGTATGGTCGCTCTTGTTTCTCCATGTAGCTTCTTCATGGCGGCGGTGCGCTTGTCGAAGTCCATGTTGGTCCGTTCATGAAGGGGGAGTGGAAGTATGTCGAGTGCCGTGTAAGGTTCGAAGCCGTAGACGATCATGAAGGGGCTCCTTGATGTTGTCTTGTGCTTGGCGCGGTTGTAGGCGAACTCCGCGTGAGGAAGGCACTCCTCCCATGACTTCAAGTTCTTCTTGACTAGGATGCGTAGGAGAGTGGAGAGGCTTCGATTGACCACTTCCGTTTGGCCGTCCGTTTGCGGGTGCGAGGATGATGAGAATAAGAGCTTCACTCCAAACTTTGCCATGAGCGACTTCCATAGATAGCTCACGAACTTGACGTCTCGATCCGACACAATGCTTGCCGGTATTCCGTGTAGGCGAACAATTTCCCTGAAAAACAACGAAGCAATGTGTGAAGCATCGTCGCTCTTATGGCAAGGTATGAAATGAGCCATCTTAGAGAATCTATCCACTACCACAAATATGGAATCATGACCATGCTTAGTGCGAGGCAATCCTAAGATGAAATCCATGCTAATATCGGTCCATGGTGCATATGGAATAGGCAATGGTGTGTAAAGACCATAAGGGTTGGAAGTGGACTTAGCTTGAAGGCATGTAGTGCAACGGTTGCATAGGCGCTCCACATCTCGCTTCATCTTTGGCCAATAGTAGTGGGTTGAGAGCATGGCATATGTCTTGTCACGTCCAAAGTGACCCATAAGACCACCCCCATGTGGCTCTTGCAAAAGCAATTTTCGAAGCGAAGACTCGGGAATGCAAATCTTGTTAGCTTTGAACAAGTAGCCATCATGCAAATAGAAATCATCCACTCCTCATTCAACGGAACACTTCTCAAAAATCGGAGCAAAGAAAGAATCGGAAGGATAGAGTTCTTTGATCTCTTCAAGTCCCAAAACATGAAAATCCAAACGAGTAAGCAAAAGGGTGTTTTTGCGGGAAAGAGCATCCGCCACAACATTGTCCTTGCCCTTCTTGTATTTGATCACATATGGGAAGGACTCAATGAACTCGACCCATTTTGCATGTCGTTTGTTTAAGTTGTGTTGGCTTTTCAAATATTTCAAGGACTCATGGTCGGAATGAATGATAAACTCTTTTGGCCAAAGATAGTGTTGCCAAACTTCAAGAACACGAACCAAAGCGTAGAGCTCCTTGTCATATATAGGATAGTTGAGGCGTGCGCTGATACGTCTCCGACGTATCGATAATTTCTTATGTTCCATGCCACATTATTGATGATATCTACATGTTTTATGCACACTTTATGTCATATTCGTGCATTTTCTGGAACTAACCTATTAACAAGATGCCGAAGTGCCAGTTGCTGTTTTCTGCTGTTTTTGGTTTCAGAAATCCTAGTAAGGAAATATTCTCGGAATTGGACGAAATCAACGCCCAGGGTCCTATTTTGCCACGAAGCTTCCAGAAGACCGAAGAGGAGACGAAGTGGGGCCACGAGGCAGCCAGAGCATAGGGCGGCGCGGCCCAAGCCCTGGCCGCGCCGACCTATGGTGTGGGCCCCTCGTGACGCCCCTTGACCTGCCCTTCCGCCTACAAATAGCCTTCGTCGTGAAACCCCCAGTACCGAGAGCCATGATACGGAAAACCTTCCAAAGACGCCGCCGTCGCCAATCCCATCTCGGGGGATTCAGGAGATCGCCTCCGGCGCCCTGCCGGAGAGGGGAATCATCTCCCGGAGGACTCTACGCCACCATGGTCGCCTCCGGAGTGATGTGTGAGTAGTCTACCCCTGGACTATGGGTCCATAGCAGTAGCTAGATGGTTGTCTTCTCCCCATTGTGCTTAATTGTCGGGTCTTGTGAGCTGCCGAATATGATCAAGATCATCTATATGTAATTCTATATGTTGTGTTTGTTGGGATCTGATGAATAGAGAATACTTGTTATGTTGATTATCAAAATTATGTCTATGTGTTGTTTATAATCTTGCATGCTCTCCGTTATTAGTAGATGCTCTGGCCAAGTTGATGCTAGTAACTCCAAGAGGGAGTATTTATGCTCGATAGTGGGTTCATGTCTCCGTGAATCTGGGGGAGTGAGAGAAACCTCTAAGATTATGGATGTGCTGTTGCCACTAGGGATAAAACATTGGTGCTATGTTCGAGGATGTAGTTACTGATTACATTACGCGCAATACTTAATGCAATTGTCTGTTGTTAGCAACTTAATACTGGAGGGGGTTCGGATGATAACCTGAAGGTGGACTTTTTAGGCATAGATGCATGCTGGATAGCGGTCTATGTACTTTGTCGTAATGCCCAATTAAATCTCACAATACTCATCATAATATGTATGTGCATGGTCATGCCCTCTCTATTTGTCAATTGCCCAACTGTAATTTGTTCACCCAACATGCTGTTTATCTTATGGGAGAGACACCTCTAGTGAACTGTGGACCCCGGTCCAATTCTCTTTACTGAAATACAATCTTACATCTTTGTTCTACTGTTTTCTGCAAACAATCATCATCCACACTATACATCTAATCCTTTGTTACAGCAAGCCGGTGAGATTGACAACCTCGCTGTTTCATTGGGGCAAAGTACTTGGTTTGTGTTGTGCAGGTTCCACGTTGGCGCCGGAATCCCTGGTGTTGCGCCGCACTACATCTCGCCGCCATCAACCTTCAACGTGCTTCTTGACTCCTACTGGTTCGATAAACCTTGGTTTCTAACTGAGGGAAACTTACTGCTGTACGCATCACACCTTCCACTTGGGGTTCCCAACGGTCGCGTGCTGTACGCGTGTCAAGCTAAATTTCTGGCGCCGTTGCCGGGGAGATCAAGACACGCTGCAAGGGGAGTCTCCACATCCCAATCTCTTTACTTTGTTTTTGTCTTGCTTAGTTTTACTTACTAATTTGTTTGCTGCACTAAATCAAAATACAAAAAAATTAGTTGCTAGTTTTACTTTATTTGCTATCTTGTTTGCTATATCAAAAACACAAAAAAATTAGTTACTTGCATTTACTTTATCTAGTTTGCTTTATTTACTACTGCTAAAATGGGTACTCCTGAAAATACTAAGTTGTGTGACTTCACAACCACAAATAATAATGATTTCTTATGCACACCTATTGCTCCACCTGCTACTACAACAGAATTCTTCGAAATTAAACCTGCTTTACTGAATCTTGTTATGCGAGAGCAATTTTCTGGTGTTAGTTCTGATGATGCTGCCGCCCATCTCAATAATTTTGTTGAACTATGTGAAATGCAAAAATATAAAGATGTAGATGGTGACATTATAAAATTAAAATTGTTCCCTTTCTCATTAAGAGGAAGAGCTAAAGATTGGTTGCTATCTCTGCCTAAGAATAGTATTGATTCATGGACTAAATGCAAGGATGCTTTTATTGGTAGATATTATCCCCCTGCTAAAATTATATCTTTGAGGAGTAGCATAATGAATTTTAAACAATTAGATACTGAGCATGTTGCACAAGCATGGGAAAGAATGAAATCTTTGGTTAAAAATTGCCCAACCCATGGACTGACTACTTGGATGATCATCCAAACCTTTTATGCAGGACTGAATTTTTCTTCGCGGAATCTATTGGATTCAGCTGCTGGAGGTACCTTTATGTCCATCACTCTTGGTGAAGCAACAAAGCTTCTCGATAATATGATGATCAATTACTCTGAATGGCACACGGAAAGAGCTCCACAAGGTAAGAAGGTAAATTCTGTCGAAGAAACCTCTTCCTTGAGTGATAAGATTGATGCTATTATGTCTATGCTTGTGAATGGTAGGACAAATGTTGATCCTAATAATGTTCCGTTAGCTTCATTGGTTGCACAAGAAGAACATGTTGATGTAAACTTCATTAAAAATAATAATTTCAACAATAATGCTTACCGAAACAATTCTAGTAACAACTATAGGCCATATCCTTATAATAATGGCAACGGCTATGGTAATTCTTATGGGAATTCTTACAACAATAATAGGAACACACCCCCTGGACTTGAAGCCATGCTTAAAGAATTTATTAGTACACAAACTGCTTTTAACAAATCTGTTGAAGAAAAGCTTGGGAAAATTGATATACTTGCTTCTAAAGTCGATAGTCTTGCTGCTGATGTTGATCTTTTGAAATCGAAAGTTATGCCTAATGAAAATCTTAATAATAAAATTGTTACTACAGCAAATACCATCCAAGTTAGAATTAATGAGAATATAAGATTGATGGCTGAATTGCGTGCTAGGTGGGAAAGAGAAGAAAATGAAAAAGAAGATAATATAGCTAAAGTTTGGACTATTACCACCACTAGTAATGCTAATGCTACACAAGTTGCTGCACCTCCTACTATTACTAATAAAAGAATTGGTGTTAGCAATGTTTCCACTTCTAATGCAAAGCGCGAGAAACTGCCTGAAACTGCTAAAACTGCTGAAACTACCTGTGATAAAACTGCTGAAATTTTTTCCAACATTGGGGATGATGATCCCATTGCTTTAGATTATAATGGTTTGAATTTTGATGATTGCCACATCTCTGAAGTTATAAAGTTCTTGCAAAAGCTTGCTAAAAGTCCTAATGCTAGTGCTATAAATTTGGCTTTCACGCAACATATTACAAATGCTCTCATAAAAGCTAGAGAAGAGAAACTAGAGCACGAAGCTTCTATTCCTAGAAAGCTAGAGGATGGTTGGGAGCCCATCATTAAGATGAAGGTTAAAGATTTTGATTGTAATGCTTTATGTGATCTTGGTGCAAGTATTTCCGTTATGCCAAAGAAAATCTATAATATGCTTGACTTGCCACCGCTGAAAAATTGTTATTTGGATGTTAATCTTGCTGATCATTCTACAAAGAAACCTTTTGATGAGGACATCCCTACCTCACTACTACCTCCGTCATTGCAAGATGAAGATGAAGCTGTGAAGCTCAAGTCCAATGAAGTTAGGATTGGACCAATGACACGAGCTCGTGTGAAGCTACTTAAACAACAGGTGAACTTGTTCCTAAACGATACTTTGATCGACGAGAACTTTATATTACCTAAGTCGTATTACTTATGTATGATCAGGTATGAGGAGGAACCAAGCATCGCACGAGGAGGAGAGGAGCAGCTGGACAAGAAGCTGGATGTGAAGCTGGACATGGAGCTGGACGTGAAGACATCCCATGGACGCGCGAGGGAGGAGCGGGAGGCATGCGCGAGAGGAGGAGTTCTTCAGGCCGGTCCCAGGCCCGGTCAGACCGGCCGTGGCACCGGGCCACCCGGTCGCAAACCGGATTTTGCACCGGTGCCATCCGGGCAACATCCAGGGAACGCGGACCCTTCGTCCGGTTTCCGCCCGGTCTAGGACCGGACCACCCGGTCCCAGGCCCGGTCGACCGGCCCCCAGACCGGCCGAGTCCGAGTTTGTCTCGACCAGATCTATTCTGGGTCGGTTATTTCCGTACTTTTTCGACCTGAGGTCGTCCCGAACGCCTATATAAGTCCCTGGGACGCCCCCAAAGTTGCTTTAGACCACGTTTAAGATAAACCCTAGTTCTTAGTTGTTTGCTCTGCAAAACTATTGAATACTACTCTCCAATTCGCATCGATCTGGAGTTTTATGCTACTGAAAGTTTGTGTGTGATCTGCTGTTCCATTGGGGATTAGAAGATTGCAATTTACCGCTTCGTGGTCGGCAGCTACGTGCGCAAGTGTGTGGAGTTGCGAATATCTTGCAGGGTTGAGAGCTGTTGCATTGGCATCAGGAATCAATCGAGAGACTTCGTCGGCGTCATACAAGTTATCCTCCTCATCATCATCGATTCCATCCGCTGCTACCATCGTGTGTTCATCACCACCGTCGCTTACTGAGAAGATCGGGACACCCCATATCATCTTGGTATCAGATTTCCAGTTTTCCTCGGTAAGCCATCCACAATCCACCCCATAGTTGAGTTGTGAGTGTTTTCCTATCCAGAAAAAGCCATAAAAAGTTAGGGTTAGGGTTTGCCATAGCCTTAGATTGCACTAATTTCAAGTTTTAGTTGCTTTTCGTAGTTGTTTTTGCGTATCTTTATCTTTCATCTAGTAGAATTGTTAGGGTTTGTGTTTTCTTTATCATCTAGTTTATCATATCGTGTCAGTTTTGTTACTCCGAGTCCACATAGCGTACAGTGTGCTTGTTCTCAACCATAGACACAGCCTATCGATATAAAGTGACTAGGAACTTCCCCAGAAGAGACTAGTTTTACCGCTCGACAGGCTGCTCATTAGGGTTTTGGTGCTTTGCGTTTTCTGTTGGCCGTGTTATCAAGGAGTTGAGTCAAAAAAAAAATCAAAAAAAAGGAGAAAATTGAAAAGAAGCAAAAAGAGCTACATAGCTGCGTGTGTTCTACAAAAGAAAAATCCAAAAAGAAAAGTGTTGTGCTAGTTGAATCAAGTGAAGGCCTAAGTTTACTTTCCTGCACCCGTAGTTGAGCAATCTTGTGCCTGTCTCGTTGAGCTTTGCTAGCGTCTCTCTAGTGCATTGCAACTTTTCCCACATATAGTTGCATTGCCCCATTATATCGCCTTGTGTGAGTATCATTGGTTGTCTACGGTCAGCGCTAGAGCTTGTTATTGGTGCAAATAGGTAGCCCACCTACAGCCCCACATATATCCTGCTTTGTCGTATGATTTGTTCTTATACCCTTGATATTCGCTTCGCTACATCCGTGCACTAGTCCGTCAATCCAAGTTGGTAAGCAATACTAATTCACTTTGGAGCGGTAAGATTTACCTTTCTTATCAGTTTTGAGTGAGTTGTGAGAGTACCACCAAAGATTTTTGTTTAGTGCACTAACCTACTAATCATGTCTTCTACCGAGAATGTTGATGTGATGCAGAAAAAGGATCCAGCAGCGACAGTTACTTGGCTGGAGTATGAGGCACTACGTGATCACCTACAACGTGAAATCCGTGTTGCCAATGAAGCGTTGGACAAGGATATTCAGAGTGTTCACTTGAAGGTCGATGAGACTACTACAGCGGTTAACACCGTTCAAACGTCGGTGACGATTCTTCAAGCATCTATACAAGCTTTGACAACCGCCGTTGGTGAGATACGTACAATGGTGCAACAACAACCACCACTTGATGAAGATGGCAGTGTGCAAGGTGACAATGCTGAAGCTGCTAATGCTCAAGGGCGTGGTGTTGGTCGTGGTCTTGGATGTGGCGTTGGTGATGCGTTCCGTGGTCGTGGTTTTGTCCCCGTCGGAGCCCAACGTGTTCTACAACAACAAGACGATGGTTTGGGTAAACCCAAGTTCTCAATTCCCAGATTTGAAGGAGGTACTGATGTTGAAGAATATCTTACATGGGAGCTGAAGATTGAGAGATTAAGGCGTTTACATCCTGACTATACTGAAGATAGGAAGATCAAGCTTGCTTCCTCTGAATTTGATGGCTATGCATTGCGTTGGTGGGATGGACTTGTGAGTGCTCGAGAAGAAGATGGTGAGCAGCCTATTATCACATGGCGTGCTATGAAGGTGGCAATGAGAGCTCGTTTTGTGCCTACCAATTACTTGCGTTCCGTCTTTGACAAGTTGACCCAATTGAAACAAGGTGTGTTGACGGTTGATGCTTACTACATGGAGATGGAGATGCTTATGCAGCGTGCCCGTGTCCGTGAGTCTCTTGAGATGACACTACAGCGATTTCTGAATGGTCTCAGATTTAACATCAAGGGCATTGTGCGTCATCACAGCTACGCTACTATGAATGAGCTACTACATCATGCAAGAGAAGCTGAGTCACAGTTGGCTGAAGAACTGCAAATGAAGGGCCGTGCTACAGGCGCTGGGCGCTACACACCCCGCGCGCCGCCCTCCATGGCGCCATCTTCGCGCCCTGCAGATGTTCCTACTTCGTCTAGCAAGCCGGTCTCTAGTGTCACCAACACAAAGAAGCCCGCTCCTGCAGCAAGTGGAACTAGTTCTAACATGTCGACAGCGCGCAACCGTGATATGGTTTGTCATACATGTGGTGGCAAGGGTCACTTCAAGAAGGATTGTCCTAATCGTAATGTTATGATAATTAATGAGGACAATGAGTATGAAACTGGAGATGATGTTGATCCAAATGCTCCAGATGAGGATGATTATGATAGTGATGGTTATGATGCTTTTTCTTCTGAAGCTCAAACTATTGTTGTCTCGCAGCGTGTTCTTAATGTGCAGTCAAGTGCATCTACACAGTGCTGTAATTTGTTCCAAACAAAGGCACTAGTTGGTCCTGATAAAGCTTGCAAGGTCATTATTGATGGCGGGAGTTGTCGCAATCTAGCAAGCAAAGAGTTATGTGCCAAGCTGAAACTGAAGTATCTACCGCACCCACATCCATATTATATTCAGTGGTTGAGCAATAATGGTGAGATGAAGGTGAGCCACATGGTGCGAGTTGATTTTGAGATTGGACCGTATAAGGATTCCATTGATTTTGATGTGGTTCCTATGACGGTTTGTCACCTGCTGTTGGGCCGGCCATGGCTCTATGACCGTTCTGTGCAACACAATGGCCGCGCCAATACATATCACTTGGAGTTCAAGGGCAAGAAAATTAACTTACATCCTATGTCACCATAGCAAATTGTCAATGAGTCTCGTCAGAAGATTGAAGTAAACTTGGAGGATGCATCCATAGATAGACGAGAGAATTGTAATGCCGTGAGTGATATAACGAAAAGTGAGAGAGTGAATTCCTTAGTCTCATTAGCCACCAAACAAGACATGAGAGAATTTTGTGAGGATCCTACAGCCATGCCTATTGTGCTCATGTACAAGGGTACGGTTTTGGTTTCTAACGACATGACCCCTCTTCCTCTTGGTGTTTCTAATGTTTTGCAGGAATTCAGCGACGTGTTTCCGGAAGAGGTACCCGCAGGACTTCCACCATTGCGAGGTATTGAGCATCAAATTGACTTGATCCCCGGAGCATCGCTGCCCAATAGGGCGCCATATAGAACGAATCCCGAAGAAACGAAGGAGACATAAGGCAAGTACAAGCGCTACTCGACAAAGGTTATATCCGCATAAGCCTTAGTCCTTGTGCTGTTCCTGTTATTCTTGTTCCTAAGAAAGATGGTACATGGCGTATGTGCGTAGATTGTAGAGCGATAAAAAACATTACTATTCGATATCGTCATCCTATTCCCCGTTTAGAGGATATGCTAGATGAATTGAGTGGTGCTGCTGTTTTCACTAAAATTGATTTGCGTAGTGGTTATCATCAAATTAGGATGAAAGAAGGGGATGAGTGGAAAACCGCCTTTAAAACAAAATTTGGTTTATATGAGTGGTTAGTAATGCCTTTTGGTTTAACTAATGCACCTAGCACTTTCATGAGACTGATGAACCATGTTTTGCGTGATTTTATTGGCAAGTTTGTGGTTGTGTATTTTGATGACATATTAATCTACAGCCGCAATGAATCTGATTATATTATACATATTCGACATGTTTTGCAAGTGTTGCGTCATAGTAAACTCTATGGTAATCTTGAGAAGTGCACATTTTGCAAAGATAAGGTCATATTTCTGGGTTATATTGTCTCTAAGCATGGAGTAGAAGTAGATGTGTCTAAAATTGAAGCTATTCAAAATTGGCCTACTCCCATGAATGTGAGTCAAGTTAGAAGTTTTCATGGTCTAGCTGGGTTTTATCGCCGTTTTGTGCCCAATTTTTCTACTATTGCTGCACCTTTGAATGAATTGACTAAAAAGGGTGTTGTCTTTGAGTGGGGCGTTGCCCAAGATCATGCTTTTGATGAACTGAAACGATTGTTAACTTCTGCACCGTTGCTTGCACTTCCTGATTTCAATAAGCAATTTGAGATTGAATGTGATGCTAGTGGTATTGGAATTGGTGGTGTGTTGATGCAAGAGGGTCGCCCAATTGCATATTTTTCTGAGAAACTTTCTGGTGCTAAGTTGAACTATCCAATATATGATAAAGAATTGTATGCTTTAATTAGAGTTCTTGAGGTTTGGCAACATTATTTGTGGCCAAAAGAATTTATCATACATTCTGATCATGAAGCTTTGAAATATCTGAAAGCCCAATCTACTTTGCATAGGCGTCTTGCTAAGTGGGTTGAGTTTATTGAGTCTTTTCCGTACATTATTAAGCATAAGAAGGGAAAAGATAATATTGTTGCTGATGCTCTATCTAGGAAAACTATGCTATTAACCCATCTTGATGTTAAAATTCCTGGATTAGAGGTGTTATGTGATTTATATGCGACTGATCATGATTTTGCTGAACCATACCGCTTATGTGTTATTGGTAAAGCATGGGAAAAATATCACATACACGATGGGTTCTTGTTTAGAGCTAACAAACTATGTGTTCCAGAATCGTCTGTGCGTTTGCTCTTATTGCAGGAATCTCATGCTGGAGGTTTGATGGGTCACTTTGGGCGTGAGAAGACGCTACTTATGCTCGCTGATCACTTTTATTGGCCAAAGATGAGGCGGGACGTGGACAGGTATGTCAAGAGGTGCATTACTTGCAACAAGTCCAAGTCCAAGCTGAAGCCTCACGGCTTGTATACTCCTTTACCGGCACCTACTACACCTTGGGAAGATATTAGTATGGATTTTGTGTTGGGTTTGCCGCGTACTAAGAGAGGCCATGATTCTATATTTGTGGTAGTGGACAGATTTTCTAAAATGTCACACTTTATTGCCTGCCACAAAAGCGACGATGCGTCGCATATTGCTAACCTGTTTTTCAGGGAGATTGTTCGACTACATGGAGTCCCGAAGACTATTGTTTCTGATCGTGATGTGAAGTTCATGAGCTACTTCTGGAAGACACTTTGGGGGAAGCTGGGGACAAAGCTACTGTTCAGTACTACTTGTCATCCCCAAACTGATGGTCAAACTGAGGTGGTGAATCGAACCTTGTCACAACTGTTGAGATCCATGATCAAGAAGAACCTGAAGGAGTGGGAAGAGTGTTTGACGCATGTGGAGTTTGCTTACAACAGGGCGGTACACTCTACCACAGAGCTGTGTCCTTTTGAGGTGGTGTATGGTTTCAAACCCATTACTCCACTTGACTTGTTGCCTTTGCCCATACATGAGAGAGTTAATATGGAGGCATCCAAGAGGGCAGATTTTGTGAAGAAAATACATGTGAAGACTAAAGAGTTGATAGAAAAGAAAGGCAAGAGCAATGCTGCAAGGATGAACAAGAAGCGCAAAGAGATGTTGTTCAAGCCTGGTGATATGGTCTGGGTACATTTTCGCAAGGATAGGTTCCCGAAGCTGCGGAAGTCTAAGTTGAAGCCTCGTGGTGCTGGTCCTTACAAAGTGCTTGCCAAGATCAATGATAATGCATACTCGATAGATCTTCCAGTAATTCTTTCAATGTTGCTGATTTGACACCATATGACGGAGAAGACCTTGGAGCGTCGAGGTCGACGCCTTTTGAAGGGGGGGGAGATGATGAGGACATCCCTACCACACTACTACCTCCGTCATTGCAAGATGAAGATGAAGCTGTGAAGCTCAAGTCCAATGAAGTTAGGATTGGACCAATGACACGAGCTCGTGCGAAGCTACTTAAACAACAGGTGAACTTGTTCCTAAATGATACTTTGATCGATGAGAACTTTATATTACCTAAGTCGTATTACTTATGTATGATCAGGTATGAGGAGGAACCAAGCATCGCACGAGGAGGAGAGGAGCAGCTGGACAAGAAGCTGGACGTGAAGCTGGACATGGAGCTGGACGTGAAGACATCCCATGGACGCACGAGGGAGGAGCGGGAGGCATGCGCGAGAGGAGGAGTTCTTCAGGCCGGTCCCAGGCCCGATCAGACCGGCCGTGGCACCGGGCCACCCGGTCGCAAACCGGATTTTGCACCGGTGCCATCCGGGCAACATCCAGGGAACGCGGACCCTTCGTCCGGTTTCCGCCCGGTCACAGACCCGGTCTAGGACCGGACCACCCGGTCCCAGGTTCCGGCCGATCGGCCCCCCGACCGCCGAGTCCGAGTCTGCCTCGACCAGATCTATTCTGGGTCGGTTATTTCCGTACTTTTTCGACCTGAGGTCGTCCCGAACGCCTATATAAGTCCCCTCGGGACGCCCCAAAGTTGCTTTAGACCACGTTTAAGATAAACCCTAGTTCTTAGTTGTTTGCTCTGCAAAACTATTGAATACTACTCTCCAATTCGCATCGATCTGGAGTTTTATGCTACTGAAAGTTTGTGTGTGATCTGCTGTTCCATTGGGGATTAGAAGATTGCAATTTACCGCTTCGTGGTCGGCAGCTACGTGCGCAAGTGTGTGGAGTTGCGAATATCTTGCAGGGTTGAGAGCTGTTGCATTGGCATCAGGAATCAATCGAGAGACTTCGTCGGCGTCATACAAGTTATCCTCCTCATCATCATCGATTCCATCCGCTACTACCATCGTGTGTTCATCACCACCGTCGCTTACTGAGAAGATCGGGACACCCCATATCACCTTTGGGGAAAGTTGATAATGTTCGCATTACCGTTAACAATAACCTTGTCCCCGTTGATTTTGTTGTCTTGGATATTGAATGCAATGCATCTTGTCCCATTATATTGGGAAGACCTTTTCTTCGAACTGTTGGTGCTATCATTGATATGAAGGAAGGTAATATAAAATATCAATTTCCTCTCAAGAAAGGTATGGAACACTTCCCTAGAAAGAGAATGAAGTTACCTTTTGATTCTATTATTAGAACAAATTATGATGTTGACACTTCGTCTCTTGATAATACTTGATACACACTTTCTGCGCCTAGCTGAAAGGCGTTAAAGAAAAGCGCTTATGGGAGACAACCCATGTTTTTACTACAGTACTTTGTTTTATATTTGTGTCTTGGAAGTTGTTTACTACTGTAGCAACCTCTCCTTATCTTAGTTTAGTGTTTTGTTGTGCCAAGTAAAGTCGTTGATAGTAAAGTTCATACTAGATTTGGATTACTGCGCAGAAACAGATTTCTTTGCTGTCACGAATCTGGGCAAAATTCTCTGTAGGTAACTCAGAAAATTATGCCAATTTACGTGAGTGATCCTCAGATATGTACGCAACTTTCATTCAATTTGAGCATTTTCATTTGAGCAAGTCTGGTGCCTCAATAAAATTCGTCAGTACGAACTGTTCTGTTTTGATAGATTCTGCCTTTTATTTCGCATTGCCAGTTTTGTTATGTTCGATGGATATTTCGATTCCATTGAATTTCAGTAGCTTTGTGCAATGTCCAGAAGTGTTAAGAATGATTATGTCACCTCTGAGCATGTATATTTTGATTGTGCACTAACCCTCTAATGAGTTGTTCTAAGTTTGGTGTGGAGGAAGTTTTCAAGGATCAAGAGAGGGAGATGATACAACATGATCAAGGAGAGTGAAAGCTCTAAGCTTGGGGATGCCCCGGTGGTTCACCCCTGCATATATCAAGAAGACTCAAGCGTCTAAGCTTGGGGATGCCCAAGGCATCCCCTTCTTCATCGACAACATTATCAGGTTCCTCCCCTGAAACTATATTTTTATTCCATCACAGCTTATGTGCTTTTCTTGGAGCGTCGGTTTGTTTTTGTTTTTGTTTTGTTTGAATAAAATGGATCCTAGCATTCACTTTGTGGGAGAGAGACACGCTCCGCTGTAGCATATGGACAATTATGTCCTTAGGCTCTACTCATATTATTCATGGCGAAGTTTCTTCTTCGTTAAATTGTTATATGGTTGGAATTGGAAAATGATACATGTAGTAATTTGCTAAAATGTCTTGGATAATGTGATACTTGGCAATTGTTGTGCTCATGTTTAAGCTCTTGCATCATATACTTTGCACCCATTAATGAAGAAATACATAGAGCATGCTAAAATTTGGTTTGCATATTTGGTCTCTCTCTAAAGTCTAGATAATTTCTAGTATTGAGTTTGAACAACAAGGAAGACGGTGTAGAGTCTTATAATGTTTTCAATATGTCTTTTATGTGAGTTTTTGATGCGGGCTAAGCCCGAGGGTGTGCCCAATCTTTACGGTTTGACCCGGGTGAGTGTGACTGCGGAGGGGGATTCGCGGGGAAAGTGGATGAACGCGAAGAACACGATACAAACACACGCACACACACAAATCGGTTATCCTCGTTGGCCCGAACCACCAACCGATAGAATTGCGAGAGAAAGACCAAAGGTAGAATCTCTTGCAAAAGATCGACAAATCCAAATAGAAGTCCAAAGAGTAAAAGACCAACTAAGAATAGAGTTGGAAAGCAAGAGATTCTCAATTGATAGAATTACTAGAATGGAAAAGATCCGGATTAGGAGGGGTACAATAGATGATCACACCTAAGGTGGGGGTTTCCCAAATCCACAAAGGGATAGTAGAGGCATAAGCCAATTCATCTAAACATCATCTCTCTCTCATGAAGGTGGGGGTAGGTGTCTATTTATAGGCAAGGGGATGAAGGGGTAAGTTACAAGCCAAAGGGGGCTGAGATCTGGCTGAGGTTCGATGGGGCGGATGTTCCGGCCGTCCTGGGCGGAAGTTCCGGTCCTGGGCGGAAGTTCCGGCCATCAGGGGCGGAAGTTCCGGCCACAGCTCTGTTGTGCGAGCATCTTCAGTCTTGACAGCATCTGGGCGGAAGTTCCGGCGATGTTGGGCGGAAGTTCCGGCCTGGAGCGTCCAGCGCTTCTTCCTCCTTCTCTTCCATGCTTCCGTGACATCGGCCTTGCGTCCTCGGGTCTCCATGGCATCCTCTCTTCTCTCCGTACTTGTCGTCGAGTTCCTATCATCAAGATATGTCGGAGTATGAAGTAGTATATTGTTCCACATAGGCGATTCGAGGCACGCGTAAAGGAGAAGATTCACCTTAGCGTGTCGTCTTGGCGATGAAGCACATGATGCGGTGAAGACCGAAGGTCGCCCCGTATCATCTCCCCCCCACTTGAAAAAGAGTCGTCCTCGACGATAAATCTTCATGAATGTGTAGAGGAGGTAGATGACACCAACGCTTGAATGTCGCTTCACTTGTCAAGAGCCCTATCAATAGCACAAGAAAAACCAAGCAACACTCAAAGCATAGCCAATGTTCCACGGGTTTATTAAGAGAGCGCAAGTAGAAGGAGGTCACCTTAGCAAGATGTCGGTGTGCTCTCATTGAGAGATCTTGTGTAGTAGATGTATGGGGTTGAACCCATTCGTTGACGCTCATCCATATGTCACGTGTACCTTCACACAACAAAGACCAAGCAAAGTATATGTGTGCGTGATAGAGGAGCATATCATCAGCGACATGTCCATTTATGTTCACAACACCGTTAGCACAACACAAATTTATCAAGAATAATGCATGTGCAAGGTCAATGTGTAAGAACTCCATATGAACATCTTCCAAATGTGGGAACACAAAAACTCCAAGTTGTGAGACGACCATGGTGTCCATCTCATGTAGAAACTCATGTGTATTATTGCACTCAAGGCATCGGAAAGAGAAATTGTTCAACATCCTTGAAGAAACAAGTGGAGAATTTGGCAAAAACACATACGAAAAAGTGTCCAAAATATCATCAATATGTGTGCATACAAACCATTGGAAAGAGAAATTGGTCCTCATATTTGGTGCAACACACAACATATCATCCAAAAAGTTCACCAAGTAGAAAGTTGCACAACCGTGCGTGCCAACAAACCAAAGGAAAGAGAAATTGCTCAACTTGTTTGAGGCAACACCAACGGTAAAAATCACATCGTCATGCTTGCAAAAGAACCATAAGAAAGAGAAATTGTTCGGCATGTTCAATGCAAAGCATGGGAAAGGTATTAGAGCCGGGTTCGATCTTGTACTCACTTTTATTATGCTCTCTAGAGCTCTCTTTGTCAACTCGTGCTCAATCGAGGTTGACATTGGCATTCTTGTACCTACACACACAATAGGCAAAGCAAAGAACGTGTGTGCATGGTATATGAACACATCATCCATCATGATGGTCCATTTCTTTTGCACATCACCATTAGCGTTAAGCAAAGCATCATAATAGATATGGTGAATATGCGGGGTAAACACATGAACATGCTCATCATGGACATAGGCAAAGTCTCCAAAATTTGAGAGAGCTATGGGGGCAATCTCATTTACAAGCATATTAACATCATTGCAAACCAAGCATTGGAAAGAACAATTTTTCAACATTTTGGTTGCATTAATGGGAGAGTATCGCAAGCATGTAGCACAAAACATGTTCAACATTTTATCATTGTTGTCGACAAACCTAGGGAAAGAGCAATTGTTCGGCAAGGTTGTCACAACACTAGCATCATTATCATTATCATTGCAAGCAATACATTGGAAAGAGCAATTGTTCGACATATTGCAAGCAATAGGAGAGAAAGTGAAACTCTCATAGCATGGCATGGACATATTATCATAAGCAACTACTTCCACATGATCAACAATGGTGGTATCACAAGTATCACAAGGGAAAGTGAAAGGAGCATATGACATGGCAATAGGATCATCCAACTCATGCAAGCACTCACAAATCATCATGTCCACTAGTGGGATCATGGCATCATCAACACCCATATAGGTACCTTTATAGTCCGACTCATTTGAAGTGGGTGTTGTGGAAGAGGTAGGCTCCATGTGGCCTCCATGTTCAACTTCAATCAAGCATGGTGTGATAGCATCATCTTCATGCACCATGTACATCTTCTCCATGATCGGGAACTCGTCCTCCATGGAACCTATTGCAACATGAGAAAACACACTAGAGGTAGAGGTTAAGTTGTTAGAATGTGAAATGGCCTCCATAGACCTATCAACTACCTCTCTCAACTCACTCGGTGTATCACTCATGTCCTCCAAATGGAAGCACTCAAACTCACATATGGGGTGGAAGTCAGTCAACTCACTATCACTCTCACTCAAGTGGGCTAAGTGGCTCTCATGCTCACATGGGATTGGTACTATATCATCATTCAAGCATATAGGAGTAGGCTCAATTTTCTCATCTCCATGCGCCTCCATTGGTGAAGGGATCATCCCATACTCACCATTCTCAACTCCATTCGCCTCCTTGGTTGAAGGGAAAATCCCATGCTCAACCTTCTCAACTCCATCGCCTCCCATGTTGACACCATTTGATGGCGCTATGGTGTTGTTGAGAGCTAGGCTCGAATCAACGTCACCCTTGACTTGGCCTTCTCGTGCTTCATCTTGAAGTGTGGACTTCATAGTCGTCCTCTTGGCCATTTCCTTGCACCATTCTTTGAAGACAACGGTATCTTGAAGTGTCTTGTTGGCGATTTCGGCATCCAATTGGGCGAAGTAGAGCTTGTGGGCTTGTGGTGTGTTGCATTCCCATATCATGTGCTTGTTGGATGTGCACACATCACAATGGAGATTGGGGCATTCCCAAAGATGACCATCTTGGTTGCAACGAAAGCATTGGGAGCTACTTGATCTTGGTGGACAACGCAATGTCATGTTGGCATAAAGATTGTTAGATCGTCCATCATCTTGAAGTGTAGACTCCATGGTCTTCATCTTGGGGCTTGAACTTCTTGTAGGCGCCATTATGGTGGTGGCGGTAGGAGGAGGAAGCACCATGATATGTGGTTCCTCTTTCTTTGTACTTGGCACCATCTTGCTTGTTGGTGTAGCGCCTTGTCTTGCACCATTGGAGATCTTCTCATGTGTAGGCGGTCTTGGAGATGCCATTTTGGTGGTGGCGCTAGGCTTTGTGGACACCATATGGTTGGTGTTGTTGTTCTTTGTAGCCTTGGCCGCTTCATGTCGAGGATCTCGTCTTCTTGCATCATCACCATGTCTTGTGGGGTGTCGTCGAAGATCCTTGCGAGGTGTTGGTCGATGGCGATCATGAGGTGACTTGTGTCGGCGAAGATCCTTGGGAGGTGTTGGTCGATGGCGAACACGAGGTGACTTGTGTCGGCGACGATCATGTGGTGATGCATGTCGATGGTGGTCATGGGGTGGTGATGGTCGACGACGATCGTGAGGCGACAAGTGTTGATGACGATCCTCGGCATGCCTAGATGATGGTTCATGTGGCTTGGCACTTTGCTTGTGGCGCCGTCTTGAGCTCGGAGGAGAGTGTCGATGGAGATCATGGTGGTGGCGCTCTTGATGTTCTATTGGATGAGCTCGATGTAGATGATCGTGTGCATAAGCACTCTCATGGTTGCGCCGTCTTGGAGGTCCTCTATCTTCATATGTAGTTCCATTGGCCAAGATGGGGAACTTGTAGGCACCGGTCTTGTTCAAGGTGGGGTCGAAGCTAGGCTCCACCATGGTGTCGATGTCATGCTCGAGGTAGTGCTCGGTGTGGTGCTCCATCATGGTGTCGTAGTCGTAGTCGAGGTAGTGCTCCACCATGTCGTCGTGGTCGTAGTCGTGGTCGAGGTAGTGCTCCACCATGTCGTCGTAGTCATAGTCGTGGTCGAGGTGGTGCTCCACCATGTCGTCGATGTTGTGGTCGAGCTCGGAGTGGTCCTCCATCATGTTGTCCATGCTTGGCGAGTCATGGTCGGTGTAGAGATGCTCGATGTCGGTCATGTCGCCAATGCATGCGGAGCCATTGTCGGTGTCGAGCTCCACATGGTCCTCCATATCGTCGGTGCTTGCGGAGCTATCACCCTCATAGTACTCCATGTCGTCCTCCGTAGGTTCATCCTCACTATCCATGTTAGTCTCTAGGATTGGTGTATATATATGGTGGAAAGAAAAAGGGAGGCCAGGTGTGGTGCAGCGAGGAAGAAGGGGATTGACCAAATCGAACCGAGCGGAAGTTCCGGTTGATGGGAGCGGAAGTACCGGAAATACCCCGATTTTCCAGATCTGAGATCTGCGAGACGAACTGCACGAACACGATGAACACAGGGCGGAAAAGTGGGCCGAAATCGCTGGATTTGAGGGGGAAAACGGTGGAATTTGACGGAGAAAAGTTGGGGAATGATAGATCAACACCAATAACAATAGATCTGTGGACCAAAACCACAAACAACTCAACAAATCCAGAGATCCAAATTCGAGCTATTTTTTGGGGAAAAATTTTTGGGCAAATTTTTGGGCGAAATTGGTGGAATCGGAGGGTCAAATCTGTGGCAACCTTTGCTCTGATACCATATGATGCGGGCTAAGCCCGAGGGTGTGCCCAATCTTCACGGTTTGACCCGGGTGAGTGTGATTGCGGAGGGGGATTCGCGGGGAAAGTGGATGAACGCGAAGAACACGATACAAACACACGCACACACACAAATCGGTTATCCTCGTTGGCCCGAACCACCAACCGATAGAATTGCGAGAGAAAGACCAAAGGTAGAATCTCTTGCAAAAGATCGACAAATCCAAATAGAAGTCCAAAGAGTAAAAGACCAACTAAGAATAGAGTTGGAAAGCAAGAGATTCTCAATTGATAGAATTACTAGAATGGAAAAGATCCGGATTAGGAGGGGTACAATAGATGATCACACCTAAGGTGGGGGTTTCCCAAATCCACAAAGGGATAGTAGAGGCATAAGCCAATTCATCTAAACATCATCTCTCTCTCATGAAGGTGGGGGTAGGTGTCTATTTATAGGCAAGGGGATGAAGGGGTAAGTTACAAGCCAAAGGGGGCTGAGATCTGGCTGAGGTTCGATGGGGCGGATGTTCCGGCCGTCCTGGGCGGAAGTTCCGGTCCTAGGCGGAAGTTCCGGCCATCAGGGGCGGAAGTTCCGGCCACAGCTCTGTTGTGCGAGCATCTTCAGTCTTGACAGCATCTGGGCGGAAGTTCCGGCGATGTTGGGCGGAAGTTCCGGCCTGGAGCGTCCAGCGCTTCTTCCTCCTTCTCTTCCATGCTTCCATGACATCGGCCTTGCGTCCTCGGGTCTCCATGGCATCCTCTCTTCTCTCCGTACTTGTCGTCGAGTTCCTATCATCAAGATATGTCGGAGTATGAAGTAGTATATTGTTCCACATAGGCGATTCGAGGCACGCGTAAAGGAGAAGATTCACCTTAGCGTGTCGTCTTGGCGATGAAGCACATGATGCGGTGAAGACCGAAGGTCGCCCCGTATCAGTTTTGCTGCACCGCTTCATCCTTGTGTTTGTTTCAAATAGCCTTGCTAGCCTAAACCTTGTATCGAGAGGGAATACTTCTCATGCATCCAAAATACTTGAGCCAACCACTATGCCATTTGTGTCCACCATACCTACCTACTACATGGTATTTCTCCGCCATTCCAAAGTAAATTGCTTGAGTGCTACCTTTAAATTTCCATTCTCCACCTTTACAATATATAGCTCATGGGACAAATAGCTTAAAAACTATTGTGGTATTGAATATGTACTTATGCACTTTATCTCTTATTGAGTTGCTATGCATGTTCGTCTTGTCTGAAGTAAGAGCGATCTACCACCTTATGGTTAGAGCATGCATATTGTTAGATAAGAACATTGGGCTGCTAACTAAAGCCATGATCCATGGTGGAAGTTTCAGTTTTGGACAATATCCTCAATCTCAAATGAGAAAATTAATTGTTGCTACATGCTTATGCATAAAAGAGGAGTCCATTATCTGTTGTCTATGTTGTCCCGGTATGGATGTCTAAGTTGAGAATAATCAATAGCGAGAAATCCGATGCGAGCTTTCTCCTTAGACCTTTGTACAGGCGGCATAGAGGTACCCCTTTGTGACACTTGGTTAAAACATGTGCATTGCGATGATCCCGGTAGTCCAAGCTAATTAGGACAAGGTGCGGGCACTATTAGTATACTATGCATGAGGCTTGCAACTTGTAAGATATAATTTACATGATACATATGCTTTATTACTACCGTTGACAAAATTGTTTCTTGTTTTCAAAATCAAAGCTCTAGCACAAATATAGCAATCGATGCTTTCCTCTTTGAAGGACCTTTCTTTTACTTTTATTGTTGAGTCAGTTCACCTATCTCTCTCCACCTCAAGAAGCAAACACTTGTGTGAACTGTGCATTGATTCCTACATACTTGCATATTGCATTTGTTATATTACTCTATATTGACAATGTGCATGAGATATACATGTTATAAGTAGAAAGCAACCGCTGAAACTTCATCTTCCTTTGTGTTGCTTCAATGCCTTTACTTTGAATTATTGCTTTATGAGTTAGCTCTTATGCAAGACTTATTGATGCTTGTCTTGAAGTACTATTCATGAAAAGTCTTTGCTATATGATTCACTTGTTTACTCATGTCATATACATTGTTTTGATCGCTTCATTCACTACATATGCTTATAAATAGTATGATCAAGGTTATGATGGCATGTCACTCCAGAAATTATCTTTGTTTATCGTTTACCTGCTCGGGACGAGCAGGAACTAAGCTTGGGGATGCTGATACGTCTCCGACGTATCGATACTTTCTTATGTTCCATGCCACATTATTGATGATATCTACATGTTTTATGCACACTTTATGTCATATTCGTGCATTTTCTGGAACTAACCTATTAACAAGATGCCGAAGTGCCAGTTGCTGTTTTCTGCTGTTTTTGGTTTCAGAAATCCTAGTAAGGAAATATTCTCGGAATTGGACGAAATCAACGCCCAGGGTCCTATTTTGCCACGAAGCTTCCAGAAGACCGAAGAGGAGACGAAGTGGGGCCACGAGGCAGCCAGAGCATAGGGCGGCGCGGCCCAAGCCCTGGCCGCGCCGACCTATGGTGTGGGCCCCTCGTGACGCCCCTTGACCTGCCCTTCCGCCTACAAATAGCCTTCGTCGCGAAACCCCCAGTATCGAGAGCCACGATACGGAAAACCTTCCAGAGACGCCGCCGCCGCCAATCCCATCTCGGGGGATTCAGGAGATCGCCTCCGGCACCCTGCCGGAGAGGGGAATCATCTCCCTGAGGACTCTACGCCGCCATGGTCGCCTCCGGAGTGATGTGTGAGTAGTCTACCCCTGGACTATGGGTCCATAGCAGTAGCTAGATGGTTGTCTTCTCCCCATTGTGCTTAATTGTCGGGTCTTGTGAGCTGCCGAACATGATCAAGATCATCTATCTGTAATTCTATATGTTGTGTTTGTTGGGATCCGATGAATAGAGAATACTTGTTATGTTGATTATCAAAGTTATGTCTATGTGTTGTTTATGATCTTGCATGCTCTCCGTTATTAGTAGATGCTCTGGCCAAGTTGATGCTAGTAACTCCAAGAGGGAGTATTTATGCTCGATAGTGGGTTCATGTCTCCGTGAATCTGGGGGAGTGAGAGAAACCTCTAAGATTATGGATGTGCTGTTGCCACTAGGGATAAAACATTGGTGCTATGTTCGAGGATGTAGTTACTGATTACATTACGCGCAATACTTAATGCAATTGTCTGTTGTTAGCAACTTAATACTGGAGGGGGTTCGGATGATAACCTGAAGGTGGACTTTTTAGGCATAGATGCATGCTGGATAGCGGTCTATGTACTTTGTCGTAATGCCCAATTAAATCTCACAATACTCATCATAATATGTATGTGCATGGCCATGCCCTCTCTATTTGTCAATTGCCCAACTGTAATTTGTTCACCCAACATGCTGTTTATCTTATGGGAGAGACACCTCTAGTGAACTGTGGACCCCGGTCCAATTCTCTTTACTGAAATACAATCTACTGCAATACTGTTCTACTGTTTTCTGCAAACAATCATCATCCACACTATACATCTAATCCTTTGTTACAGCAAGCCGGTGAGATTGACAACCTCGCTGTTTCGTTGGGGCAAAGTACTTGGTTTGTGTTGTCCAGGTTCCACGTTGGCGCCGAAATCCCTGGTGTTGCGCCGCACTACATCTCGCCGCCATCAACCTTCAACGTGCTTCTTGACTCCTACTGGTTCGATAAACCTTGGTTTCTAACTGAGGGAAACTTACTGCTGTACGCATCACACCTTCCACTTGGGGTTCCCAACGGTCGCGTGCTGTACGCGTGTCATGCGCCATCCAACTTCTCACTATAATATGCCACGGGTTTGCCCTCTTGCATAAGAACACCACCAATACCGAGTCCACTTGCATCACACTCAATCTCAAAAGTTTTTGCAAAATTTGGAAGCACAAGAAGGGGAGCTTCGGTAAGGCGTTTCTTCAACTCATCAAAAGCATTTTGTTGGGCCTTGCCCCAAACAAACGGAACATTCTTCTTGGTAAGCTCATTCAAAGGGCAAGCAATGGTGCTAAAATCTTTCACAAAGCGGCGGTAAAACCCGGCAAGTCCATGGAAACTTCGGACTTGACCAACATTTGTAGGAGTAGGCCAATTGTGGATGGCCTCCACATTGGAAGAATCAACTTCAATCCCATTAGCGGAAACCACAAAGCCAAGGAAAACCAATTTGTTTTGAGCAAAGGTGCACTTGGGGAGGTTAGCATAAAGCTTTTCATGACGCAAGATGCACAATACCTCTCTCACATGTTGCACATGGTCCTCGAGGTTTTTGCTATAAATGAGAATATCATCGAAATAGACAACCACACTCTTGCCAATGAGAGGATGCAAGATGTGATTCATGAGGCGCATGAAAGTAGATGGAGCATTGGAAAGACCGAAAGGCATAACGAGCCATTCATAGAGACCGAGTTTGGTCTTGAATGCCGTTTTCCATTCATCACCAATGGCCATGCGGATTTGGTGGTAGCCACTACGCAAATCGACTTTAGAGAAAATCGTGGCACCACTTAACTCATCAAGCATGTCATCTAAACGCGGAATGGGATGGCGGTAACGGACGGTAATGGCATTGATGGGGTGACAATCCATACACATCCGTTGCGTCCCATCCGGTTTAGGCACAAGAATCAAGGGAACCGCACAAGGGCTAAGGCTTTCGCGGACATACCCTTTGGCGAGGAGATCTTGAATTTGGCGTTGGATCTCCTTTGTATCTTCGGGGTTGGTGCGGTAGGCGGCACGGTTTGGAAGCGGAGCGCCGGGTATGAGGTCGATGCGGTGTTCTATGCCTCGAAGTGGTGGTAGTCCATGAGGGAGCTCATCGGGGAAGACGTCTTGAAACTCCTGCAAAAGAGACAACAAAGACGGAGGAATGTTGGTTAAGTCGTTAGTTGCCGACGATGGTCCCTTGCAAATGAGCACGTAGTGCAATATGGTGGACGGGTTCTCTTGGACCTCTCTCCACTCACTCTTGGTGGCTAGGAGAACACTCTTGGTCTCACTCATATATGGCTTGTGGCGCTCACTATCTTTGTGGTGGGTCGCTCCCTCTCCTCTCCTCTCACTATGGTGGGTGCGGAGTTGTGCCCTCGCTAAAGCCTTCGCATTATCCGCGATGATTTGGCTAGGAGTCATCGGGCGCAACTCGAACTTCTTGTCGTTGACCTTGAAGGTGTATGTGTTGGAGAGTCCATCATGTATAGCCTTCTTGTCAAATTGCCAAGGGCGGCCAAGCAACATGTGGCACACCGTCATGGGTATCACGTCACACTCGATAGTGTCCTCATAGGGTCCAATCTTGAACGTGACGGTGACGGTATGTTGTATCTTGATGTTGCCCTTGTCACTCAACCATTGGATATGGTAAGGGTGAGGATGCGTGCGGAGAGTGAGGTTGAGCTTCTCACACAACTCGGTGCTAGCAAGGTTATGGCAACTTCCACCATCTATGATGACCTTGATCGACTTGCCACCAATTCCGGCACGGGTTTGGAAGATGTTGCACCGTTGGTCTTCCATAGCTTGAGGTTGTGTTGTTAGCACCCTTGTGACCACAAGTGAGGGACTTGGGTCATGCTCGCATAAGATAGGGTCTTCTCCACTATCTTCCTCATAAGCTTCTTCATTTGCAACGGCGGCTTGCACAAGGGCTTCATATTCATCCTCATCAAGCGTCTCGATGTCACCATTCTCCATAGTGATCATAACCTTGGTGTTCTTGCACTCAAACGACTTGTGGCCTTGGGTGCCACACTTGAAGCAAGTGACATTAGAGGGTCCCGTAGATGCCTTAGAGGAGGCGGTGGAAGACACCGTTTGCTTCATGCGACTTTGGATAGTCGTTTTCTTGGATGGTGTAGAGGACACGTCGGGCTTGACACTTGTAGTAGGAGGAGTTGATGTAGCGAGCTTGGAGGAGAAGTATGTCTTGGCCTTAGAGTACTTGGTGTCCTCAACCACTTGGCGCTCGGCCTTCGATGCTTGGTGGACCAACTCAACCATGTTGGAGTATGGTTGGAACTCCACGATCCTCTTGATGGGGTAATTGAGGCCATTGAAGAAACGAGCAATGGTTTGGTCCTCGGACTCTTGGATGTTGGCTCGCATCATAGTGAGCTCCATCTCCTTGAAGAACTCCTCAACGGTCTTGGTGCCTTTCTTCAACTTTTGGAGCTTGTTGAAGAGGTCGGTCATGTAGTGCGTTGGGACAAAACAAGCATGCATCTCCTTCTTCATTTCTTCCCAAGTGTCAATTGGAGGTTCACCCTTTTTTTCCCTAAGAGTGAGGATTTGCTCCCACCAAGTGTTGGCGTAATCCTCAAACTCAAGCGATGCCATAGCCACTTTCTTGGCACCGGAGTAATTGTGGATGCGGAATATCTTGTCAACCTTGAGTGCCCATGAGAGGTAGGCCTCGGCATCTTCTTCACCCTTGAACTTTGGCATGGTGAATTTGAGCCTTCCAAACATGTTTTCTTCATCCTCCAAGTTTCTTCTACGAGGAGGGGCGACTTCATCTCTTGCGGCTTGAGGAGGAAAAGGAGGTCTTCTACGGCAAACCATAGCATTGGGTTGGCGTTGAAGGTGAACACTTGCTTCACTTGGTTCACGGTGAGGATGTGGTTGAAGATCTTGTCGCGGTTGTTGACGATGCTCAATGTTGGCCCTCTCATCTTGATCATGGTGTGGCTCTCCTCGTCCACGTTGGTCATGGCGAGGGTGGCGGCGGAGATCTCGTCGAGGTTGATCTTGAGGACCTTGGTCTTGGGGTTGGTCGTCACGCCCATGGTGGGCATGGCGATCCGTTTGGTGACGATCTTGTTGTAGGCCTTGGTCTTGTGGAGGACGCTCATGTGGACGAGCATGGCGATGTATTTCTCCACGCCTAGAGTTGGAGCGAGAGTCTTCATGACGAGCATGTGGTTGATGATGTCGATGATGGTCTTCATGCCTTGAGGAAGAGCTTGAGGACGAAAGGCCGCCATGAGAGTAGTAATCTTGTGGCGAGCTTGATGAAGAGGAAGTAGAGCGGTGTCGACGATGGCGACCCAAGTTGGTGATGGCGCGCTCGAGGATATCCATGCGCCGCTCCATGTTCGCATCATTAGCCGCCATTTGGCCATTCAAGTTGTCCGTAGCTTCACGAAGGAGAGCCAAGTCTTGGTTCACGGTAGAGAAGATGTGAGCCACTTCCTCGTATTGTTCATCGATGCGCGTCTCGAAGAGAGCGAGTTGCTCCTTGAACTCTTGGCGTTGTGTCCATAGGTTGTGTTGAGTAGCCAACCTCTCGGTGTTGCGGAGTACTTCTCCATCCCTTGAGTCATCTCCGTTCCTATCCATGATGGCAAGACAAGAACTATGTTGTGTATGTTAGTGGAAGGAGACTACCTCGCACTTTTACCAAGGTAAGATAGTATTGAGGCAATCAACCAAGCCAAAAGCAAGATCAAGTGTATCGGGACACACGCAAAACCACACGCAAAAGCTAGCAAATATGGTGTTAGGCGAGTGTTGTGGAAAGCCAAAAGACAAATCCAAGATCGAGTATGTTGTTAAAAGTGGGTAAGGTCCAAAAATCCAAATGTCAATGTGAAGATCACTATAAACACGGAAAAGTTGTGGAACACACACACGGGATAAGCGGGGTTAGTGCAACCAAAAGTGAGCGGAAAAGTGTATTTAAAGGTGCTCGGTGTCACACTAACACAAGGAGAGCCAAAGCTTCGGTTGCAATTGAAGAGACAACAAGATTCACACGCGGCCTCTCTTCTCTTATCTCTCCTTTGCTTAAAAGCTTATGACTCTTTTGTACACGGTGACACTCACACTCCTTTGTATCCTTGGTGGCACTTGCACACTTTTGTATGTATGGATATATGGATGTATGGATGTATGGATGTATGGATGTATGGTGCTACTTGCACTCTTTTTGTGTTTTTGGGGCTTCTTCATGCACTATGTTAGCGTTAGCCTCACTTTTGCTATCTTGCCACACAAGTGTTTGCTTGGATGCTTTACTCAACACGACACACACACCTCACAATGCGGGGCCACGTGCAATGTCTCGCAACACTAAACAAGCAATGCTCGATGGGATAGATCGCAAAAGGAAGAGGGGTTACAAGGGAAAACTGCAAGTTATACCTGCGATGATGGTGGTGGTGGTGGTGGTTGTCGCCGGAAATCGAGCTCGAAGGAGGGCGTGGAGTTGCGCCCGGTTTGGATCCGGTTGGACCGGGTCCTGGACCGGCGGATCCGGTTGCCGCCCGGTTGACCGGCTGCTGGGCCTGCTGGTCCGGTCTGGGGCCCGGTTGACCGGGTTTCTCAACCGGATTTCGCGTTTCTCTCTCCTGTTCTTCCCCAAACCAAAACCAAAAGAGCAAATTGACGGGAAACGATGGAATTGGAGGCTCAAAGTTGGGGAAATAGTAGATCAAGCACAAAAACACCGAATCCACGGACCAAAACCACTCAAAACGCAACCAAATCACAGATCGGTCAAGAGGCACTTTGAGGCTATTTTTGGGGATTTTAAGAAAATTTTCTAGAAACGAAATCGGGTGGGTGGAGGGTCAAATTCGCGGTAACCAAGAGCTGCTGATACCATATGATGAGATCTAGGATCCTGTGAGTGGCCCGATCTCGCGATTTGACCCCGAAGACCAAGGGAAGAGGTGGGAGAACGCGAGGAACACGAAGAACACGAAGAACGCCGGTACTCACGCACACACACCAACCCGATACACCCGATGCTTACCCCCGTGGCTCGATGGACCACGCCAATAAAATCTCCTGGAAGAGGCACGCGGCAGAATTCCTGGAGAGAGATTGGGGTTGGAGAAGAAGAGATTGATGAGGGCGAGAGAGTAGCTTGTACTAGAGTCTCACTCAACAATATCCAAATCAACAACCAGGATGCCTTGATTACAGAGGGATGGTAACCCTAGGGAGACTAAGCTCAAAGGTAGGTTTGAGTTCAAAACAAGTCTGAGGGGTAAAGGAGGGGTCCAGGCTACTTATATAGGCATACATGGCCAGCAAGGGCGAACAGGTACGCGAAGGGATAACTTAGGCAGTTTGGTGGGTCATTCCCGTCAAACCCGGTTTGGATCCGGTCTGACCGGGCCTATGATCGGGCGGTCCGGTCCTGGGTCCAGTCGACCGGGCGCCAACCGGGAATCTGTGAGGTTTCCGGTTTCCTGCCGGTACGAGGGAGCTGCGCCCGGTTGGGCGCCCGGTTGACCGGGCCTGGGACCGGGTCGTCCGGTTGTGGGGCCGGTCTGACCGGGTCCTGGACCGGCCAGCTCTCTTCTCTTCCGTGGAGCGCTTCGAGCAACGTCGGGTTCGGCTTCGTGATCATCTCCATGTCCAGCTACTCCTCTCCTTCCCTTGACCATGGCTTGTCCTCCTCTCCGGGGTCTTGATGCGCCTTGTACCTAATGACACATAACACATCGGCATGAGGTAGCATTCCGTCCAAAGGGGTACCAAGATCAAGGGTGGTGAGGAGTGAGTTCACCTCATCATGTAGGGCTTTAACTCGGGCTCGTGTCATCGGTCCACTTGGGGGACTTGTTGGTCTTGGTGTAGCGACGTCGGTGAGCGGGGCTACATCAACACGTCTATGACCATGAGAAAATCATCACTCACTCATTTGCATGATTTCACCATGTAAACATGTAGCTCTTGTCGCCCTCATTCCAACAAAATTGGTTTCATGTCATTCGGAGTTGTCTAGCTCAAGTTATGGATTTTACGGTTGCTGCATATTTAAAAAGAAAAAGAAAAGTCTTATTGGGCCGGGCGGTAGTACCGCGGGCGGTACCGGCCAAAGTACCGCACGCGCGTTTTTGCTTACTGGATCGCAAGCGGTACCAGGCCGATACCGGCCCGGTAGTACCGTAACCCAATTACGGTACCAGGACCGGTACCGGGCCCGGTACTACCGGCTCATCTTCTCCTCCAAACCACCAGCCTCCACTGCCTTCCGCCCCCGCGTGGGCCGCACCGCCGCCAGCCCACCAAGCCGCCTCGCCGCTCGCTCGCCTTGGCCGCTGCTCGTGCATGCTCCCGCTCGACACGGATCGAGCGTTGACCCGCTCGATTGGTGTGCTGCTCCCGCACGCGCCCCCATACACATTCCCGCGCGGGAGAGCCACCTCCTTGGCCCCCACGTATGCGCTGCTGCCTGCCTCGCTGCGTTGCTGCTGCTGCAGCGCTGCTACTGCTCCTTCTCCCTTTCTCTCTCTTTGCTGCACAGATTCTCAGATTTGCTCAGATTTAGACACGAGCGGTAGTACCGCTTCGAACAGCGGTACTACCGGTTCGGGCCGTTTTTCAGCTGTTTCTGCGCAGTTCGCGCGCGAGCGGTAGTACCGCTCCGACAAGCGGTAGTACCGCTTTGTGCGCGGATCTGACCGTTTTTCAGCCCGAACAGTCATATTTCTGGGCCCCCTATATATACCTCTCTTCCACCTCCGACCAAACTAACCCTTCCCCTCCATTCTCTCTCCTCCATTGTTGACCTTGGGTTCTTGCTTCCTCCTCTTGATCCCCCCACTATTTGTTGCATATTTTTGGGGGAAAGGAGAGAGGAGATCTAGATCTAGAGCTTCACCAATTGAATCCCTCTCTAAGAGAGGGGATCTTGCTAGATCTAGATCTTGGAGTTTTTGGTGTTTCTCCACTCTTTGTTCTTCCTCCCTTATTCCCACAATAGCTTCTTCTAGCTTTGTTGGAATTTGGGAGAGAAGAACTTGGGCATCCTAGTGGTGTTCTTAGCCATTGAATTAGGTGCATTGGTTTGAGTTCTCTCCGGGGTTTCGATCTCGTAGAGTGTGTGTTCCTCCGTAGTGGTGTTCTTGTCTTAGTGGCCATCTTGCCTCTTGTGGCGCATTGCATCCTTGGTGGAGTTGGTTTGCTTGGTGGAGTGTGTTAGCCTCTTGTAGCGCATTGCATCCTTGGTGGAGTTGGTTTCCTTGGTAGAGAGTGTTAGCCTCTTGTGGCGCATCGCATCCTTGGTGGAGTTGGTTTCCTTGGTGGAGTGTGTTAGCCTCATGTGGCGCATAGCATCCTTGGTGGAGTTGGTATCTTGGTGGCCTTGCCGCCGGTGTGGCGTGTTGTAGCCTCTAGTGGCCTTGTACTTGAGAGCCTCCGTGTTGTGGAGTTGCCTCAAGCTTGATACTTGGGAGTTTGCCCAAGCTTGTACGGGTTCGGTGACCACCCTCAAGGGTCCCTTAGTGGATCGAGGCTTTTCTCCTTGGAGGAAAGGCTCGAGGAGAATACGGTGGCCCTAGTGGCTCATTGGAGTGTCTCGTGCCTCCACACCGCTCCAACGGAGACGTAGCACCCTTGGGTGTGAACTTCGGGATACATCGTCATCTCCTCGTGCACCAGTTACTTCTCAACCCGAGCTCCTTTACCTATGCGCTTTACATTGTGATATCTATCATGCTTGATGCTATACCTATCTTGTTATCACCTTGTTGCTCATCATGCTTGCATAGTTTATTGGAGCACTTAGGCAAACCCCTAGTTGTTAGGCTTTGAGCTAAACTAGTAAACACTTGTAGTTTTATTCCGCCTAGTTTAGCTCTCTAGTAGAAGTTTTTATACACCGCCTATTCACCCCCCCTCTAGGCGACGTCCTAGAACATTCAATTGGTATCAGAGCTAGGGCTCTCTTATCTTGTTGGGCTTCACCGCCTAGAGAGTATGACGTCGGCTAGAGGATTAGTGCACATTTCCTCCTTTACATTTGATGGCACTAATTATGATGCTTGGAAATTCTACATGCTTGATTATTTTAGGGACATGCACCCACATGTGGAGCGAATTCTTGATATGGGTTTTTCTCCTCCAAAGGATCCACAAAATCCAACTTTTGAGGAGAAGAAAAACTCTTATCTAGATGCTCAAGCTACTAAAGTCCTTTGCCGTGTTGTGAATCATGTAGTGATTTTCTCCATTGCGCCTTTCCGGAGTGCTCATGAGGTTAGGACAAAGCTTCGAGATACATATGGTGGATCGAAGACCATTGAGGATGATCACGCTCCTTCCACTTTGAAGGAGATATGCCCTAGAGGCAATAATAAAGTGGTTATTATTTATATCTTTATGTTTATGATAAATGTTTATATATCATGCTATAATTGTATTAACCGAAACATTAGTACATGTGTGATATGTAGACAACAAGAAGTCCCTAGTATGCCTCTTAAACTAGCTTGTTGATTAGTGGATGATTAGTTTCATAATCATGAACATTGGATGTTATTAATAACAAGGTTATATCATTATATGAATGATGTAATGGACACACCCAATTAAGCGTAGCATAAGATCTCGTCATTAAGTTATTTGCTATAAGCTTTCGATACATAGTTACCTAGTCCTTATGACCATGAGATCATGTAAATCACTTATACCGGAAAGGTACTTTGATTACACCAAACACCACTGCGTAAATGGGTGGCTATAAAGGTGGGATTAAGTATCCGGAAAGTATGAGTTGAGGCATATGGATCAACAGTGGGATTTGTCCATCCCGATGACGGATAGATATGCTCTGGGCCCTCTCGGTGGAATGTCGTCTAATGTCTTGCAAGCATATGAATGAGTTCATAAGAGACCACATACCACGGTACGAGTAAAGAGTACTTGTCAGGAGACGAGGTTGAACAAGGTATAGAGTGATACCGAAGATCAAACCTCGGACAAGTAAAATATCGCGTGACAAAGGGTATTGGTATTGTATGTGAATGGTTCATTCGATCACTAAAGTCATCGTTGAATATGTGGGAGCCATTATGGATCTCCAGATCCCGCTATTGGTTATTGGTCGGAGTGAGTACTCAACCATGTCCGCATAGTTCACGAACCGTAGGGTGACACACTTAAAGTTGGATGTTAAAATGGTAGTACTTGAATATGGAATGGAGTTCGAATATTTGTTCGGAGTCCCGGATGAGATCCCGGACATCACGAGGAGTTTCGGAATGGTCCGGAGAATAAGATTCATATATAGGATGTCATTTTATGTGAATTAAATTGACGCGGAAGGTTCTATGGAAGGTTCTAGAAAAGTCCGGAAGAAACCACCAAGGAAGGTGGAGTCCACATGGGACTCCACCTCCATGGCCGGCCAACCCTAGTGGGGGAGGAGTCCCAAGTGGACTCCCCCTTAGGGGGCCGGCCACCCCCCCATATGGGAGGTGGAACTCCCACCTCTAGTGGGAGTCCTAGCTTGGCTAGGTTTCCCCTCCATATGGAAGGTTTTTGGTTCGGGTCTTATTCGAAGACTTGGAGACCAACTCTTGGGGTTCCACCTATATAATGAGGGCCAAGGGGGAGGGGGCCGGCCACCTAAAACACCACCAAGGTGGCCGCACCCCATAGTGGCCGGCGCCCCCCTCTCCCCAAACCCTAGCCGCCCCGCTCCTCCACTTCCCGCACGCTTAGCGAAGCTCCGCCGGACTTCTCCACCACCACCGACACCACGCCGTCGTGCTGTCGGATTCAAGAGGAGCTACTACTTCCGCTGCCCGCTGGAACGGGGAGGTGGACGTCGTCTTCATCAACAACAGAACGTGTGACCGAGTACGGAGGTGCTGCCCGTTCGTGGCGCCGGAACCGATCGTGATCAAGATCTTCTACGCGCTTTTGCAAGCGGCAAGTGAACATCTACCGCAGCAACAAGAGCCTCCTCTTGTAGGCTTTGGAATCTCTTCAAGGGTGAGACTCGATAAACCCCTCGTTGCTACCGTCTTCTAGATTGCATCTTGGCTTGGATTGCGTGTTCGCGGTAGGAAATTTTTTTTTTCTATGCAACGTTATCCTACAGTGGTATCAGAGCCGTGTCTATGCATAGATGGTTGCACGAGTAGAACACAATGGTTTTGTGGGTGTTGATGCTCTTGTTATCTTTAGTTTGAGTACTTTGCATCTTTGTGGCATAGTGGGATGAAGCGGCTCGGACTAACTTTACATGACCGCGTTCATGAGACTTGTTCCTCGTTCGACATGCAACTTGTATTGCATAAGAGGCTTTGCGGGTGTCTGTCTCTCCTACTATAGTGAAGATTCAATTTACTCTTCTATTGAAAACATTAGTATCAACGTTGTGGTTCATGTTTGTAGGTAGATTAGATCTCTCTCGAAAACCCTAAACCACGTAAAATATGCAAACCAAATTAGAGATGTCTAACTTGTTTTTGCAGGGTTTGGTGATGTGATATGGCCATAATGTGATGATGAATATGTATGAGATGATCATTATTGTATTGTGGCAACCGGCAGGAGCCTTATGGTTGTCTTTAAATTTCATGTTGAGTAGTATTTCAAAGTAGTTGTAATAGTTGCTACATGGAGGACAATCATGAAGACGGCGCCATTGACCTTGACGCTACGCCGACGATGATGGAGATCATGCCCGAAGATGATGGAAATCATGTCCGTGCTTTGGAGATGAAGATCAAAGGCGCAAAGACAAAAGGGCCATATCATATCACATATGAACTGCATGTGATGTTAATCCTTTTATGCATCTTATTTTGCTTAGATCGCGACGGTAGCATTATAAGATGATCCCTCACTAAAATCTCAAGATAATAAAGTGTTCATCCTTAGTAGCACCGTTGCCAAGACTTGTCGTTTCGAAGCATCTCGTGATGATCGGGTGTGATAGAATCAACAAGTGCATACAACGGGTGCAAGACAGTTTTGCACATGCGGATACTAAGGTGGCCTTGACGAGCCTAGCATGTACAGGCATGGTCTCGGAACACGTGATACCGAAAGGTAGAGCATGAATCATATGGTTGATATGATGAACACTTTGAGTGTTCGCCATTGAAATCACACCTTGTCTCGTGATGATCGGACATAGGTGCGGTGGATTTGGTTCGTGTGATCACTAAGACAATGCGAGGGATATTGTTTTGAGTGGGAGTTCACCTAGTTTTTTAATTATGTTGAATTAAAATTTGAACTCAATTTGTCATAAACTTAGTCTAAACTTTTGCAAATATATGTTGTAGAGATGGCGTCCCCAATCAATTTTAATCAGTTACTAGAGAAAGAGAAACTTAAGAGCAACGGTAGCAACTTCACCGACTGGTTCCGTCATGTGAGGATCTTCCTCTGGCGGAAATCTGCAATATGTGCTTGATGCACCGCTAGGTGACCCTCCTGCAGAAACTGAAACCGATGAAGTAAAAGCTGTTTACGAGACTCGGAAAATACGGTACTCTCAAGTTCAGTGTGCCATCCTATGCAGTCTGGAATCCGATCTTCAAAAACGTTTTGAGCACCACGATCCTCATGAGTTGATGAAAGAGCTGAAAGCTATTTTTGAGACTCATGCGGCCGTGGAATGCTATGATGCATCGAAACAATTCTTCAGCTGCATGATGGAAGAAGGCAGCTCCGTTAGTGAGCACATGCTCGCCATGACCGGGCATGCGAAGAAACTCAGTGACTTGGGAATAGTGATTCCTAACAGACTGGGGATTAATCGTGTCCTTCAATCACTGCCACCAAGTTACAAGAACTTTGTGATGAACTACAATATGCAGAACATGAACAAGGAGTTACCTGAACTCTTTGGCATGCTAAAAGCTGCTGAGATTGAGATCAAGAAAGAGCACCAAGTGTTGATGGTCAACAAGACCACCAGTTTCAAGAAACAGGGCAAGTCTAAGGGAAAATTCAAGAAGGGTGGCAAGAAAGCTGCCACGCCTCCTATGAAACCTAAGAACGGCCCTAAGCCTGATGCTGAGTGCTATTACTGCAAGGAGAAGGGACATTGGAAGCGTAATTGCTCCAAGTATCTGGCTGATCTGAAGAGCGGCCTTGTCAAGAAGAAGGAAGAAGGTATATCTGATATACATGTTATAGATGTTTATCTCACTGGTTCTCGTTCTTGTACCTGGGTATTTGAAACAGGAACTAAAGAATAAACGAAGACTACTGAAAGATGAAGTGACGATGCGCGTTGGAAATGGATCCAAAGTCGATGTGATCGCTGTCGGCACACTTCCTCTACATCTACCTTCGGGATTAGTTTTAAGCCTAAATAATTGTTATTTTGTACCCGCGTTGAGCATGAACATTATATCTGGATCTTGTTTAATGCAAGACGGTTATTCATTCAAGTCTGAGAATAATGGTTGTTCTATTTTTATGAATAATATCTTTTATGGTCGAGCACCACAAAAGAATGGCTTATTTCTGTTAGATCTCGATAGTAGTGATACGCATATACATAACATAGATGCTAAGCGAATTAAATTGAATGATAATTCTACTTATATGTGGCACTGTCGTCTTGGTCATATTGGAGTGAAACGCATGAAGAAACTCCATACTGATGGATTACTTGAATCACTTGACTTTGAGTCACTTGATAGATGCGAAGCATGTCTAATGGGAAAAATGACAAAGACTCCATTTTCTGGTATGATGGAGCGAGCTACTGACTTATTGGAAATCATACATACCGATGTATGTGGACCTATGAGCGTAGCATCACGCGGTGGTTATCGTTATGTTCTAACCTTCACAGATGATCTGAGTAGATATGGGTATATCTATTTCATGAAACATAAATCCGAAACTTTCGAGAAGTTTAAGGAATTCCAAAGTGAAGTAGAAAATCAACGTAACAAGAAGATCAAATTTCTACGATCTGATTGTGGAGGTGAATATCTGAGTTATGAGTTTGGCATGCATTTAAAGAAATGCGGAATACTTTCACAATTGACACCGCCGGGAACACCTCAACATAACGGTGTGTCCGAACGTCGTAATCGAACTCTCTTAGATATGGTTCGTTCTATGATGTCTCTTACTGATTTGCCATTATCATTTTGGAGTTATGCATTAGAGACAGCCGCATTCACTTTAAATAGAGCACCATCAAAATCCGTAGAAACGACACGGTATGAATTATGGTTTAATAAGAAACCTAAGCTGTCGTTCCTGAAAGTTTGGGGTTGCGAAGCCTATGTAAAGAAGTTACAACCGGACAAGCTAGAACCCAAAGCGGAGAAATGCGTCTTCATAGGATACCCTAAGGAAACTATAGGGTATACTTTCTATCACAAATCCGAAGGCAAAATCTTTGTTGCTAAGAATGGAACCTTTCTTGAGAAAGAATTTCTCACTAAAGAAGTGACTGGAAGAAAAGTAGAACTCGATGAGATTGATGAATCTATACTCGTTGATCAGAGTAGCGCAGTACCGGAAGTTGTACCTGTACCGCCTACACCGGCAACAGAGGAAGCTAATGATAATGATCATGAAACTTCGAACGAGGAAACTACTGAACCTCGCAGATCGACAAGGGAACGTACCACTCCTGATTGGTATGATCCTTGTCTAAATGTCATGATTGTGGATAACAATGATGAGGACCCTGCGACGTATGAAGAAGCGATGATGAGCCCAGATTCCAACAAATGGCAAGAAGCCATGAAATCCGAAATGGGATCCATGTATGATAACAAAGTATGGACTTTGGTAGACTTACCTGATAGCCGAAAGGCTGTCGAGAATAAATGGATCTTCAAGAGAAAAACAGATGCATATGGTAATATTACTGTCTATAAAGCTCGACTTGTCGCAAAAGGTTTCCGACAAATTCAAGGAGTTGACTACGATGAGACTTTCTCACCTGTAGCGAAGCTAAAATCTGTGAGGATTTTGTTAGCAATAGCTGCATTTTTCGATTATGAGATTTGGTAGATGGATGTCAAAACGGCGTTCCTTAATGGAGACATTGAGGAAGAGTTGTATATGGTACAACCCAAAGGTTTTGTCGATCCTAAAAATGCTGACAAAGTGTGCAAACTTCAGTGTTCAATCTATGGACTGAAGCAAGCATCAAGAAGTTGGAACCGACGCTTTGATAAGGTGATCAAAGACTTCGGGTTTATACAGTGTCATGGAGAGGCATGTATTTACAAGAAAGTGAGTGGGAGCTCTGTAGCATTCCTGATATTATATGTAGATGACATATTGTTGATCGGGAATAATATAGAACTATTAAGCAGTGTTAAAGGTTATTTGAATAATAGTTTTTCAATGAAAGACCTTGGTGAAGCATCGTATATATTAGGCATCAAGATTTATAGAGATAGATCAAGACGCCTAATAGGGCTATCACAGAGTACATATCTGGACAAGATTCTAAAGAAGTTTAGAATGGACGAAAGTAAGAAAGGGTTCTTACCTATGTTACCAGGCAAAGTCTTGAGTAAGACTCAAGGACCGGCTACGGCAGAAGAAAGAGAAAGGATGAGTAATATCCCCTATGCCTCGGCAGTAGGATCTATCATGTATGCCATGCTATGTACTAGACCGGATATAGCACATGCTGTTAGTTTGACTAGCAGATATCAAAGTGATCCAGGAATGGAACACTGGACAGCGGTCAAGAATATCCTGAAGTACTTGAAAAGAACTAAGGATATGTTTCTTTGTTATGGAGGTGACCAAGAGCTCGTTGTAAGTGGTTACACCGATGCAAGTTGGAACACTGATCCTGATGACTCTAAGTCACAATCTGGGTACGTGTTTATATTGAATGGTGCTGCAGCAGCTGGGCAAGCTCGAAGCAAAGGCACGGTGGCGAAGTCTTCAACAGAATCAGAGTACATAGCGGCTTCAGAGGCTTCATCAGAAGCGGTATGGATGAAGAGGTTCATTGTAGAGCTCGGTGTGGTTCCTAGTGCATTGGACCCATTAATCATTTACTGTGATAACATGGGTGCCATCGCCAATGCACAAGAGCCAAGGTCACACAAGAGGCTGAAGCATATCAAGCTGCGTTACCACTCGATTCGCGAGTACATCAAAGATGGAGAAGTAAAGATTTGCAAAGTACACACTGATCTGAATGTAGCAGATCCGTTGACTAAAGCTCTCCCTAGGGCAAAGCATGACCAACACCAGAATGCCATGGGTGTTAGGTATATTACAATGTAATCTAGATTATTGACTCTAGTGCAAGTGGGAGACTGAAGGAGATATGCCCTAGAGGCAATAATAAAGTGGTTATTATTTATATCTTTATGTTTATGATAAATGTTTATATATCATGCTATAATTGTATTAACCGAAACATTAGTACATGTGTGATATGTAGACAACAAGAAGTCCCTAGTATGCCTCTTAAACTAGCTTGTTGATTAGTGGATGATTAGTTTCATAATCATGAACATTGGATGTTATTAATAACAAGGTTATATCATTATATGAATGATGTAATGGACACACCCAATTAAGCGTAGCATAAGATCTCGTCATTAAGTTATTTGCTATAAGCTTTCGATACATAGTTACCTGGTCCTTATGACCATGAGATCATGTAAATCACTTATACCGGAAAGGTACTTTGATTACACCAAACACCACTGTGTAAATGGGTGGCTATAAAGGTGGGATTAAGTATCCGGAAAGTATGAGTTGAGGCATATGGATCAACAGTGGGATTTGTCCATCCCGATGACGGATAGATATACTCTGGGCCCTCTCGGTGGAATGTCGTCTAATGTCTTGCAAGCATATGAATGAGTTCATAAGAGACCACATACCACGGTACGAGTAAAGAGTACTTGTCAGGAGACGAGGTTGAACAAGGTATAGCGTGATACCGAAGATCAAACCTCGGACAAGTAAAATATCGCGTGACAAAGGGAATTGGTACTGTATGTGAATGGTTCATTCGATCACTAAAGTCATCGTTGAATATGTGGGAGCCATTATGGATCTCCAGATCCCGCTATTGGTTATTGGTCGGAGTGAGTACTCAACCATGTCCGCATAGTTCACGAACCGTAGGGTGACACACTTAAAGTTGGATGTTGAAATGGTAGTACTTGAATATGGAATGGAGTTCAAATATTTGTTCGGAGTCCCGGATGAGATCCCGGACATCACGAGGAGTTCCGGAATGGTCCGGAGAATAAGATTCATATATAGGATGTCATTTTATGTGAATTAAATTGACGCGGAAGGTTCTATGGAAGGTTCTAGAAGGTTCTAGAAAAGTCCGGAAGAAACCACCAAGGAAGGTGGAGTCCACATGGGACTCCACCTCCATGGCCGACCAACCCTAGTGGGGGAGGAGTCCCAAGTGGACTCCCCCTTAGGGGGCCGGCCACCCCCCCCATATGGGAGGTGGAACTCCCACCTCTAGTGGGAGTCCTAGCTTGGCTAGGTTTCCCCTCCATATGGAAGGTTTTTGGTTCGGGTCTTATTCGAAGACTTGGAGACCAACTCTTGGGGTTCCACCTATATAATGAGGGCCAAGGGGGAGGGGGCCGACCACCTAAAACACCACCAAGGTGGCCGCACCCCATAGTGGCCGGCGCCCCCCTCTCCCCAAACCCTAGCCGCCCCGCTCCTCCACTTCCCGCACGCTTAGCGAAGCTCCACCGGACTTCTCCACCACCACCGACACCACGCCGTCGTGCTGTCGGATTCAAGAGGAGCTACTACTTCCGCTGCCCGCTGGAACGGGGAGGTGGACGTCGTCGTCATCAACAACAGAACGTGTGACCGAGTACGGAGGTGCTGCCCGTTCGTGGCGTCGGAACCGATCGTGATCAAGATCTTCTACGCGCTTTTGCAAGCGGCAAGTGAACGTCTACCGCAGCAACAAGAGCCTCCTCTTGTAGGCTTTGGAATCTCTTCAAGGGTGAGACTCGATAAACCCCTCGTTGCTACCGTCTTCTAGATTGCATCTTGGCTTGGATTGCGTGTTCGCGGTAGGAAATTTTTTGTTTTCTATGCAATGTTATCCTACACACTTCACCAACGTGTGGTAAGACACAAGGTAATGGTATGGTGAGTGGTGATGAACATTGCATTGTTGATGGTGAGCTCTCTCTTGATGATTCTTCATCTCTATCCCATTGCAATGTCTCATCTTTGGACTTTAACACTTGTAGCACTATAAATGATTTACATGCTAGTGTTGATAGTCCTTGCATATCTTCATCCCATGATGATATGCTTCTCTTTTCTTGTTGCCATAATGAAGATACTTTGCTTTCCTCTAGTATTTGTGTGACTAACAATGTAGAGGAAACCAAAGATACTATGGGCCAAGACAAGATCTTGGATGGAGCTTCAAGTAGTTCATCTTCTTCATCATCGCACGGTTTCTACACTTGCCTTTTGGCTAAGGCTTCTAAGGTATCTCCTTCCTTGGAACCCTATCTATCTAGTGATGATGAGGATGATGATATGGAAGGACTTAATGTTGCTTCCTTAAACAAGTTGGGAGAGTCGGTTTATCATGCTCTTCCTAAGAAGAAACTTGTTCGCTCTAACTTCATGAAAATCTTCAATTTTGCCATTAAGAGCACAAAACTTATTGACAAAAAGGAAGAGTATGAGCGCGAGGATGCAATTGAGATTGCAACTCTTAGAAAAGCTCTTAAAAAACAAAAAGGCACCAAAGAAACTCTTGAAAAGAACTTTGCCATAAGGATACTTATGGAAAGGGAATCTAGTGATAGTGCTTTAGAGGTGGCACAAGATCTTCGAACTAAAAATGGTGAGCTAGAAATTGCTCGTGATAAACTCCTTGAGGATTTTGAGCTTCTTAAAGGTAGCTCTAGGGCTATTGAGAGTGAGCTCATCAAACTCACCGAGTCACATGAGCAATTTAAAGCTCTCAACCTAATATAGCTTGCTAAGTTGCCTTCTCCTTGTTCCATTATTGATAATGCTTGTGCTACTAACTCTATCTCTTGTGAAGCCTCCATCTTGAAGGAGAATGTTGAGCTAAGGGCTCAACTTGCTTTGCTAACAAGCAATTATGTGAAATTGGAAGAAAACTATGGAAAGCTTTCTAGCTCCCATGATGATCTTCTAGCCTCTCATAATTTGCTAAAGTTAGCCCATGAGGCTATCATGTCAAAGGTAAAATCTTCTAAGCCTCATGTGAGTACTAGCACTACCTCTCAAAATGCTATTTGCCATGTGCTAGTGCTTTTAGTTCACCCACTCATGCTATTGACTTATCTTGTGGTGAACTACCTTCTATGCCTTGTTCTACAATTCCATGTGCTAGTGCTAGTAAATCACCCACCCATGCTATTGCAATATCTTGTGGTGACATACCTTGCCTTGTTGCTCTAACAATAAAGCTTCCACTTCCTCTAGTACTTGTGTTGTTACTAACCATGTAGGGGAAATCGAAGAGCTCGAGGCCCAAGTCTCTTCTTTTAAGAAGGACTTGGTAAAGGGACATGAAGGGAAGCAATTCCGCAATGACAAGAGTGGACTTGGATTCAACTTCAACAACAAGAACAAGTCCACCTCGCACAAGCGGAAGAAGGGCCAAGGGCATGTGAAGGACCCCGCCAAGATTGTGTGCTTCAAGTGCAAGATTGAAGGGCATCATGTTAGATTGTGCCCCTTGAAGAAGAAGCCACTTGGCGTGAAGAAACAAGGGAAGCGGCCTCAAGATGGAGCTCATGGTCTACCTCAAGGCCAAGCTCAAGGTCTACCTCAACTTGAAGAAGGGCCGCTACCCGAGAAGGATCAAGCCAAGGCTCCCGTTGCGGAGAAATCAAGTGAGAAGAAGGGGAGAAGAAGAAGATGCTACATATGCCGTGAGAAGGGCCACATCTCCTCCTTTTGCACTAGTGGTAACTCATCCAACCCTATCTTGATCCATGGTGCTTACTCTCTACATAAGGATAAGGTTGGCGATGTGTTTGCCAAATATGTTGGCACTCAAAGTGGTTTCGCAAAAAGAACCATTTGGGTTGCCAAGCCTATTGTGACTAACTTCTTAGGTCCCAACTTAGTTGGGGACCAACAAGCCAAAACTTAATCAATAGGTACAAGTGGAGGGCATGGAGGCTTGACTAGCTCATGAAGACTTAGGGGATCTTCATCATTCTCACTTCCTCAAGTCAAGTTATTTTCCTTTCATCCTTTACCCATGCACCTCCTCGCGGTAACAAGTCCTCAACTCCTTTGCATTGAAAAGTTACTCGCTCCCCTTTTACATGTGTTGGTTTTGTACCTTGCATGTGATTGTGTATGTTGTGCTTCCTACTTGCTTATCTTGCTTCTTATATGTTGGGTGGCACATCATGTACAATTGTTCTTTGTTGAGCCTATTGCATCCTGTTCATATCTTAGTTGTTGGCTCATGTGAGAAATTAATGGACTATCCCATTTTGGGGGAGTGATATGCTTCGTGCATTTCACAATCCTAAAATGTGTGACATGATGAATTAAAATCCTATAATGTCCATTAATTATCTCACTTGGTTCTTATTTACCTCTTGCATGGAAAATGTCTTTATCACATTATGGGGGAGTATTGTGCCATGTGCATTTTACAAGCCTAGAAAATGTGAACATTTGAGGTTGTGTCACATAGAGTTGATATTATAGATTATCTTGTTCCTATGTGACATGTGTGCTCAAACCAATCCCACTTTACCATTTGCTTTCTTGTTGTGAAGATAATCTTGGACATACTCACAAACTACATATGGATATTTCCTATACACCTCTTGTCCTTTGACAATTGGTAATAAATTGTGTAGTATTGGTCCGGATCATCCTCACACTTGGCTCATGTGCTCAATTGCTTCATTTCTTGCCAAGAATTTGTCCTTGTGGGTTAGACTCCCATTTGTCTTCCTCGCTTCTTTTGGATCTCCTTATTTCACTTGAACCTTGTTGGTGTTTTGACAAACATGATTGAGCAAATCCCACATTTGTGCATTTTGTATTCACATGAAAAATTCTAAATGATGCACTAATTTTGGGGGAGCTCTCCTATGTTTGCTAGAACACTCCCTTGTTTCAAGAATTTGACCTTGGAAGACAAACCTTTTCTTTTCGGTACATTTGTGCCATCATGAAAAGTGTTGAGGGTTTGGTTTATTCGAACCTTGCTTTCTTTGGGAGTGGGTTATCTCATTTCTTATATTTGGTTTTGATGAGGTCTAAGACCCCGTTTGTGGCCCGATCTCGCGAATTGACCCGGAATCGAAAGGGGAAAAGAGGGGAAACGAAGAACACGATGAACACGACAAACGCGAAGAACACACGCACGCACACCAACCCGATACAATCGATACTTACCCCCGTGGCTCGATGGACCATGCCAATAAATCACCCACGGAAGAGACCGCGGTAGAATTCCGAGGTGAGAGACCGGTGTTGGAGACGGAGATCGGTGAGGGAGAGAGAGTGCACCACACTAGAATCTCACTTACAAATCCAATCAACAACAAGGGTTGCCTTGATTACAGAGGGATGATACCCTAGGGAGACAAAGCTCAAAATCTATTCTAAGCCAAATCTTGTCTAACCCTAATTTGGGGAGGGGAATGAGATACATATAGGTTCAGATTCGTCCAAGGGTAAAAGGGGAAAGACTGAATAAGTTACAGCTGCTAGATGGCGAATGAACGGTTCAGATCTGGGCTACTTCGCGCGCGGGCGGTACCTCGGGCGGAGGCTCCGGCCATGGTACTGGAAACAGCATCAAAAAGGAAGCGAAGTATACTGTGAAGCTGGGCGGCCGAGCGGTACCTCGGCCGGTACCATGGCCGGAGGTACCGTGCTGGCCTCCTCTTCCCGCGGGGCGACGTGGCCGCATCTGGGCGCACCAGGACCGGCCGGTAGTACCGGCCAGTTGTGGCCGGTAGTACCGGGCCTGGCCCCATCCCGCCTGGGCGCCTTCTCCTGGGCGTGGTACCGGCCAGGCAGGCCCTGGAGGCTCCGGCCTCCCCTTGGTGGAGGCTCCGGCCTCACCTTGGTGGAGGCTCCAGCCTCCACTCCCTCTTCTCCTCTTCTCTTCTTTCTTCTCCTTTGCTCTTCCTTTCTTCTTCTCTTCTTCTCCCTTGCACCAAGTGAGTGGCTCCTCTTCCCTTCCTTGTCGACCCTCGTACCTAATGACACATAACACATATCCATGAGGTAGTATACCTTCCAATGTATTTTCGACGTCGAGTGTCGAAAGGAATGAGTTCACCTTGTCATGTATCGCGTAGGTTCGGGTTGTCGGTCCACTTGGGGGATTCCGTGGCCATGGTTTAGCGTCGTCGTTAGGAGGGGCTACATCAGGTTTAGATTCTTAAAATGAGATAAGTCCTTGAGCATGCTTGTTTTGGATATCTTGCTCTATCTCTCTTGTACCTATCTTGTGTGTGCATGTTTCTTTGTGAATAAACGTCTTCGTGATGTTGTCTACTTAGAGAAACTTATACACATAAGAGATGGTGCATATCTTTTGATATCCCTCTTTGTTGGAGTCTATTCCTTCATTCTTATTTGACTTGTTGATGACTCCACAAAGATTGTGGCTATGAGTGCTCGTTTTACACTATTTACATCTTCAAGCACTCATAGTTGATTTTGGCACATGCTTTGAGTGGTCTTGTGGGAGTGATGATGCCATGCTTGTGCACCTTATTCTTCAATGCAAATTGTTTATCTTGTGCACAAACTTTGGCGAGCTTCCACATATTACTTAGAGCATTGTGTTGGTTCATTGATTGCTTGCTTCATAGTGTCTCACCTTCATATCCTCTTTCAATCTTTGATCCTCAGTATAGTTTGATTTCCTCCGTATATTCGTCATTGAATATGTGCATTTGATTTCACTCACAATTATGAGGAATCCACAACTTATGGAGGAACGCTCACTATATTGGCCTTTCAAACCTTTCGTCCATTTTGGCCATCGATGCCAATGGGGGAGAAGTTTGGAGGGTTTAAGGGAATTGCTTTTGTTCTTCTTAAGCATTTGCCTTTCATGCTTTGCATTCGTTGCTTTGCATGGTTGAATATTTAGATGATACTCCGCTAGGCTTTAATTGCCGGTATATGCAATGAAATTCAAGTTCATTCACACATGCATATATTATGGGGGAGTTTGTTCTAAATATTCAGCTTGGGTTGTTCGCTAAATTCCATATCTAAACCCTCTCAAAGAGATTGTCATCAATTACCAAAATGGGGGAGATTGTAAGAACATGTCCTTTACCCCATGTGTGGTTTTGGTAATTGATGACAATCCCTATGGACTAACGGTTGCATTGAGAATCAATCTTAGGTCAAGTCCAGAGTCATGTTGGACTCAAGGTTGTAAGATGGAGAAGATGGAGTACAATGATGAAGATGGTGTCGAAGAGAGACAAAGACGGTGTTGAAGATGAAGAGAGAAGATGGCGTAGAAGATAAAGAGAGAAGACAGCGTTGAAGATGGATGAAGACGGTGGTGTGCGTACAAGATGGAAGAAGGCGGTGGCGTGTATGTTGGAGGAAGACGGTGGCATGGAAAATGATGAAGAGGTGGCATGGACAATGATGAAGAGGGTGAAGACGGAGCTTGCCGACTCGAGAAGAACGCGCAAGGGCTAGGTTTGTGCTCGATAGGATAGTGGGTCGTATCTTTGGAGAGAGCTCAAACCTTGCATGCATTGCATCGTGTTCTTGGTTCTTCTTGGTTCTTATGCATGAAACGGATTTCGGTTGCATCACATATTGCATAGGCGAGAGTGATGATTTTCCCGATATACCGTATTGAGAGGTTACACCTCTACGACCATGAGAAAATCAACACTCACTCATTTGCATGATTTCACCTTGTAAACATGTAGCTCTTGTCGCCCTCTTTCCAACAAAATTGGTTTCATGTCATTCGGAGTTGTCTAGCTCAAGTTATGGATTTTACGGTTGCTGCATATTTAAAAAGAAAAAGAAAAGTCTTATTGGGCCGGGCGGTAGTACCGCGGGCGGTACCGGCCAAAGTACCGCACGCGCGTTTTTGCTTACTGGATCGCAAGCGGTACCAGGCCGGTACCGGCCCGGTAGTACCGTAACCCAATTACGGTACCAGGACCGGTACCGGGCCCGGTACTATCGGCCCATCTTCTCCTCCAAACCACCAGCCTCCACTGCCTTCCGCCCCCGCGTGGGCCGCACCGCCGCTAGCCCACCAAGCCGCCTCGCCGCTCGCTCGCCTTGGCCGTTGCTCGTGCATGCTCCCGCTCGACACGGATCGAGCGTTGACCCGCTCGATTGGTGTGCTGCTCCCGCCCGCGCCCCCATACACATTCCCGCGCGGGAGATCTACCTCCCTGGCCCCAACGCATGCGCTGCTGCCTGCCTTGCTGCGTTGCTACTGCTGCGGCGCTGCTACTGCTCCTTCTCCCTTTCTCTCTCTTTGCTGCACAGATTCTCAGATTTGCTCAGATTTAGACACGAGCGGTAGTACCGCTTCGAACAGCGGTACTACCGGTTCGGGCCGTTTTTCAGCTGTTTCTGCGCAGTTCGCGCGCGAGCGGTAGTACCGCTCCGACAAGCGGTAGTACCGCTTTGGGCGCGGATCTGACCGTTTTTCAGCCCCAACAGTCATATTTCTGGGCCCCCTATATATACCTCTCTTCCACCTCCGATCAAACTAACCCTTCCCCTCCATTCTCTCTCCTCCATTGTTGACCTTGGGTTCTTGCTTCCTCCTCTTGATCCTCCCACTATTTGTTGCATATTTTTGGGGGAAAGGAGAGAGGAGATCTAGATCTAGAGCTTCACCAATTGAATCCCTCTCCAAGTGAGGGGATCTTGCTAGATCTAGATCTTGGAGTTTCTTGGTGTTTCTCCACTCTTTGTTCTTCCTCCCTTATTCCCCCAATAGCTTCTTCTAGCTTTGTTGGAATTTGGGAGAGAAGAACTTGGGCATCCTAGTGGTGTTCTTAGCCATTGCATTAGGTGCATTGGTTTGAGTTCTCTCCGGGGTTTCGATCTCGTAGAGTGTGTGTTCCTCCTTAGTGGTGTTCTTGCCTTAGTGGCCATCTTGCCTCTTGTGGCGCATTGCATCCTTGGTGGAGTTGGTTTCCTTGGTGGAGTGTGCTAGCCTCTTTTGGCGCATTGCATCCTTGGTGGAGTTGGTTTCCTTGGTGGAGAGTGTTAGCCTCTTGTGGCGCATCGCATCCTTGGTGGAGTTGGTTTCCTTGGTGGAGTGTGTTAGCCTCGTGTGGCGCATAGCATCCTTGGTGGAGTTGGTGTCTTGGTGGCCTTGCTGCCGGTGTGGCGTGTTGTAGCCTCTAGTGGCCTTGTACTTGAGAGCCTCCGTGTTGTGGAGTTTCCTCAAGCTTGATACTTGGGAGTTTGCCCAAGCTTGTACGGGTTCGGTGACCACCCTCAAGGGTCCCTTAGTGGATCGAGGCTTTTCTCTTTGGAGGAAAGGCTCGAGGAGAATACGGTGGCCCTAGTGGCTCATTGGAGTGCCTCGTGCCTCCACACCGCTCCAACGGAGACGTAGCACCCTTGGGTGTGAACTTTGGGATACATCGTCGTCTCCTCGTGCACCGGTTACTTCTCAACCCGAGCTCCTTTACCTATGCACTTTACATTGTGATATCTATCATGCTTGATGCTATACCTATCTTGTTATCACCTTGTTGCTCATCATGCTAGCATAGTTTATTGGAGCACTTAGGCAAACCCCTAGTTGTTAGGCTTTGAGCTAAACTAGTAAACACTTGTAGTTTTATTCCGCCTAGTTTAGCTCTCTAGTAGAAGTTTTTATACACCGCCTATTCACCCCCCCCCCTCTAGGCGACGTCCTAGAACATTCAACGTTGATGACGTTGCTGGCTCATGGGTCCCCAATGTCAGCCTCCCCGTACTGCAAATCCTCTTTCTGCAAAGGTTGTATTTCTAGCTAGATAGCTAAGGTGGATTCGAATCTGCCGTGGTTCAGGCAACTCAGGTAAGCCTTCTTGCACTGATTATTGGAACTAGTGTATAGCAAGGTCAAGACATGTGGCTCGGTGTAATGAATCTATTTGAATCATGTTGTGGATTCAATCTGATAGTTCTCTAACAGGTCAACCAAAATAGAAATTAAGTTTTTTTCTAAAACGGAAATGCAAATTAAGATGAACACAAACATTAGTTATCATAATAGCTGATCATACATACATACTTGCTAAGAGCAAAAGCTTGCCAGACTTTTACCACCCATACAATTAATTAGCAGTTCAGATAAGATAACCTTATATAACTATAACTACAAATGCATTTGCTAAGGGCTCATGGGACAACAGAACTAGACAACCGCAAACTTTATGACCAGCATGTCACAGCGGCATCGAAAGATCTTGACCTTCAACTTTGATCCAAAGCGAAATTGGGCACCGTCAATGAACTTTTTCCACCTGGAAGTAACAGCCAAGCGGCCATCTGTGGGACTGACGGAGCACCGTCCCTCCACGGTGAGACCTTCACTCTCCATGACGAGGGAAATCTTGCCCCTTCGGCCAGCATTGAGATCCTTGGAGATACTTTTAGGCAATTTCTGATTCAAAGCAAGAGATACCACCAAAAATTAGTCAATGGCACCAATACACTAAAGACTGAACCATGTGAGACTTTGAGGAGAGAAGACATCAAGATAAGAGCAGTTATGCTGTCGTATACTCACAAACATAGCCTTCAGATGCGTCCTGGTCACCACACGGGTGGCCACAGCAATGAGCTGAGACCTCGGTGATCTGGCTGGGGCAGGTGCATGAGCCTGGGCTGGTACACGAGCTAGTGCTGATGCAGGAGACTGCTGGGCAGGTGCAATAAACGGTGCCTCTAGAGGAACCGGTGCTGATGCAGGAGACTGTTGGGCAGGTGCAGTAAACGGTGCAGCTAGAGGAACCAGTCGATGCAGAGGCCTGCTGGGCAGGTGTAGTATATGGGGCCTCTACAGGAACCAATGCTGATGTAGGGGCCTGCTGGGTAGATGCAGTAAACGGAGCTGGTACAGGAACCGGTGCTGATGCAGGAGAGTGGGAAGCCGGTGCCGGTGCTGGTGTGGGTGCCCTTTGTGACATCCGCTCCTGTTCCATCAGGGGATCTGCAGCTTTGATCATGTTAAACCCAGCAAGCTAGAACAGAGGGAATGGTTTAGAACAACTGCTCAGAATGCAGTAATCAAAGGATATGAGTACAAAAAAGTTACATATTATATATTTGGAAGTGTCTCCAACTCTGTAAGCAGTTACGTATATCTGCCCGTTTGAGTTTCTGATCTTCAGCTCGTCGCCCTTCTTCAGACCGTAGTCAAAAGCAAACTTTCTCCAATCATGTCCATACAAATATGTGATGGCCTGCGTCTTGTAGACATACACCTCATAGACCGTGTAGGTGTTCATCAATTTTCCATTGCCATGCATAGTGAAAGACCCTTCATGCGGACACATCTGGTTAATCATTGGACGAAGTTCACAAGGTACAGTCTGCAGGTGAAAATTGATACTAATGTAAGAAACAGGATGACTAAAAACAAGACTTTACTATATGCCAATTCATGCTAAACCACTGAGAATACATACCTGTAACTCTGTGAAGGAGTTATTAGAAAGGTAGATAGAGCCATAGGAGGTGTTATATGCGGGGTATGTACATGGGCCCGCCATATTCCCGCAAGCTCGGTGATGAGGACATCTCTATAATAGATACAACCAATACTCCTACAACCACATCTCAGGTACATTCGTTACTAGGAATCCTTCCTGATATATATGAGAATATGATGCTGCCTAAATCAAATGTATTTATATTATTTAGGAATGGATCTAGCATGGACGTCAAGCATTGGATTAGGAACGTGCATGGAGATGGCAGCAGACCTGCAAGGATTCAGGATGGCGTTGCAAGCGAGGATTTCAGAACATTGAAGCCACCATAGTGAAGCAACGATGCTTGGATGAATTATACAAGTTACTCCATCATAAAATTCGTCCAAAGAGTTATTTGTGGTGCTGCGTCACCTTATTTAATGGGCCAGGCCCATGTATTTTTGGATTAGGTATTTTAGGGGATTTTAAGAGGCCATATAAGTGGAGGAAGGCCCATTTAGGGGTGTTTTTGGCCAACCCTAGCTGGTTGGACGAAAATCCCTTGACTTCCCCCATATATATCCCTCTATAGCCGTCATTAGATCTTGGATTTTGATTAGATTAAAAGTTAGCCAATTGCTGCAACTTCGTGTACTTCTTTTGAGGCCAACGCCCAGAACAAGACCGACTATTCGGAATCCCACCTTTTCAATAAAGCTTTCATCTATATCCGCAATATTCTGATTGCATTATTAGTTCTTACTTGTTCTCGATTTCAGGTAGGAATTAAGACCCTTGCTGGTCAGGCTGATCGTGCTCCCGCAAGATCAGTAACTCCCGGAGATTGTCCTAGCGATTGCATTGGCGCACGAGCTTTGCACGTGCAGTCGGATCGTCAAGCACGAACTCCACCAACAAATCGAATTATCCCCATCTCATCGAAAGATCGGACACCTTTGCCCTATCAAGTGGTATGAGGACATGATTACCTGCGATTTGAAGGCATATCTTGGTGAAAAAGATAAGACTACGTCGAGGACGACTTCAATTCAAGTAGGGGAGGATGATGAGGACATCTCTATAATAGATACAACCAATACTCCTACAACCACATCTCAGGTACATTCGTTACTAGGTATCCTTCCTGATATATATGAGAATATGATGCTGCCTAAATCAAATGTATTTATATTATTTAGGAATGGATCTAGCATGGACGTCAAGCATTGGATTAGGAACGTGCATGGAGATGGCAGCAGACCTGCAAGGATTCAGGATGGCGTTGCAAGCGAGGATTTCAGAACATTGAAGCCACCATAGTGAAGCAACGATGCTTGGATGAATTATACAAGTTACTCCATCATAAAATTCGTCCAAAGAGTTATTTGTGGTGCTGCGTCACCTTATTTAATGGGCCAGGCCCATGTATTTTCGGATTAGGTATTTTAGGGGATTTTAAGAGGCCATATAAGTGGAGGAAGGCCCATTTAGGGGTGTTTTTGGCCAACCCTAGCTGGTTGGACGAAAATCCCTTGACTTCCCCCATATATATCCCTCTATAGCCGTCATTAGATCTTGGATTTTGATTAGATTAAAAGTTAGCCAATTGCTGCAACTTCGTGTACTTCTTTTGAGGCCAACGCCCAGAACAAGACCGACTATTCGGAATCCCACCTTTTCAATAAAGCTTTCATCTATATCCGCAATATTCTGATTGCATTATTAGTTCTTACTTGTTCTCGATTTCAGGTAGGAATTAAGACCCTTGCTGGTCAGGCTGATCGTGCTCCCGCAAGATCAGTAACTCCCGGAGATTGTCCTAGCGATTGCATTGGCGCACGAGCTTTGCACGTGTAGTCGGATCGTCAAGCACGAACTCCACCAACAAATCGAATTATCCCCATCTCATCGAAAGATCGGACACCTTTGCCCTATCACTCGGCATCGGGATGGTGAAGGAAACATGGGAGGTACTACTGGTGCGTAGCGCTGAATGTAAGTGGAAGAATTAGGTTGTGTAAAGTGCATAGTTCAGAGCAATGCAAATGTTGACAAGCGAGTGCATAACACTATGTTACAAACTGAACAGTCAAAATTTAGTGTATGATGAATATAAGCATGCTAATTTGGCGTTTCCGAATTCCAAAAAGCATTAGACAGAGCCGGTGATAATATCAGACATAAATCATGGCATGTATATGTGGCTTAAGAAAATATACCCGAACCCTTGGATGGTTACGGCCCGGCTGGTCCTTGGACTTGAGCTTATATAAGCATCCAGAAGGTGGGGCTGACAGTAACTTGGTGGCAGCCTCTGCAGATGCCTCATCAGCAGCAGTTGCAATCCTTTTGACCAATGAAGGCTTAGCAGTTTCAGTCTGCATATGAAAATTGAAGAGCAACAGACATCAGCAGTGATATATAAAATGAATCTATGAGACACTGATGCATATAGTGCTGGATGTAAGTGGAAGAATAGGGTTGTGTGTGTTTCTGAACTATTGGTAAGCATTAGACAAAGCCGGCAATAAACAGACAAATCAAATCATGTATGAGGATTAAGAAAATATACCTTCTTACTGAAAAGGATACCACCCAGCTGGCTCGTGGCCTTGTGCTTGAGGAGGTTTTCAGAAGATGGTGGCGGCACCATCGTCTTCACAGCAGCCTCATCAGGATCATTTTTTCCATTTGAGTAGAGGCACAGAAGCTTCATCCTGCATATGAATAGCAACAGAATTCATCATTGATATTTAATAAATCTATGAGATGGACTGATGCAAATAGTGCGGGATGTAAGTGGAAGAATAGGGTTGTGCATAGACAACAGTTGACAACAATGCAAATGATTACAAAAGAAGCCAACGGAACTCAACAGTTTATATACTGGATGAGACAGACTGAAAAGTGAAAAATTAGTGTATGATGATTGTAAGCAAACGCAGTGTTTCTGAACCTTTGTTAAGCATTAGGCAAAGTCAACAGTAATTAAACAAATAATAATAAAATCATGTATGTGGATTAAGAAAATATACCAGATTCATTAAAAGGTCACCACCCAGCTGGCCCATGGCCTCGTGCTTGTAGAGGTTTTCGGATGATGGTGCCGGCACCATCGTCCTCACAGCAGCCTCATCAGCCTCATTTTGCATCCACTTGAGTAAAGGCGCAGCAGTTTCAGCCTGCATAAGAATGGGAACAGATCCCAACAGTGATATTGAATGACTCGAGACGCATCGATGCATATAGTGCTGGATGTAAGTGGAAGGGTATGGCTGTGTATGGACAACGGTTCACAACAATGCAAGGGTGTGTTCGGTTCTGAAACAGCGTGGAATGGAATGGAATGGTTCCATTTCAGAGGAATGGAATGGTTACATTTTTTCGGTTGGGAAAAATGGAGAGCAGAACAGATCGAGGTTAAACTAATCATTTGTCTCAAAATTGTAATTAGCAATTGCAAATGACATTTTAATCTCAAAGTCGTAATTAACAGCGCCTAATGGTGCTCTTTTAATCTAAAAATCGTAATTAACATCATTTTTTGTTGGGTTAGGGGAACTGGAGAGTAGATGAACATTACTGTATGATGATTGTAAGCAAACGAATTTGGTGTTTCTAAACTTTTGGCTTCGAGATCTTATGGGCTTCAACTCTAGCCTACCCCAGCTTGTTTGGGACTGAAAGGCTTGGTTGTTGTTGTTGTTGTTGTTGTTGTAAACTTTTGGCAAGCATTAGAAAAAACCGACAATAAACAGACAAAAATCAAGGCATGTTTTGTGGATTAAGAAAATATACCATATTCATTAAAAGATCACCACCCAGCGGGCGCGTGGCCTTGTGCTTGTAGAGGCATTTAGAAGATGGGGGCGGCATCAACATACTGGCAGCCTGATCAGCCGCAGTTTTGATCTTCCTTTTGAGTAAAGGCCCTAAAGTTTGAGTCTGCATATGAATAGCAAAACAAAAGGCAGACCTCAGCAGTGATATTGAATTACTGTATGAGATAGACTGATACATATAGTGGATGCTCTTAGCTTTTTGCACCATGAACACTAGCTATGGATAGACAAAAATAACTAGTTGACTCAGCTTTGTCTAGATACCTCCATCCCAAAGCTTAAGGCTTATTTATTTTTGAGAAATCAAAACAAGTAAAGTTTGACCAAAATTTTAGAACATTCTATCAACAAATATAATATTGTGTAGATACCGTAGGAAAATATATTTCACAACCTATTTAATGACATTAATTTTGTATTTTGCATGTTAATGATTTTTGGTAAAAGCTTAGTCAAATATGGTATAGTGTGACTTTCTAAAAATAATATAAGCCCTAAGCTTTGGGATGGAGGTAGTAGTATCTAGAGCTAAAACACGTCTAGATACATCCGTATCTACAGACAGTTGAGTCAATTAATTTGGATCTCAGGGAGTACAAACAGGTGAAGACATGTGCTACTTTAAGCATTTTCCAGAACATGAACAGATTGAGGATGCAGATAGACAGAGTGGATAAGCAAACGGAGTACCTGCTTTGCGGGGCTGGGGACGCAGCTCAGGCTCAGCCAACTGTCCACATGCGTGGTGGCCTTACGCTCCATTGCCCCCCACCAATACCGAGGTCTTTCCTTTCCTGTACAAGCTGACAAAAGATACAGTGAGGATCAGCAAAAACTACAAAGGTTGCAAATGTCGACAAATAAAGGAACAACACCCCAATCCAAGCAAAGGTAGCCCCCGCCCCCCACCCCCATCAATCACTCCCAGCGCGAGGGTGACCAGAAAGATACCCCTTCGCCCAGAATAGGAAATAGATGCGCAAGATATCGAGGTGAGGAAAAAAGAACCGATCTCGAGAAAGGAAAGAACATTACTAGTACTACCTAATCCACTTGGTCTAGATGCAGCTTGCCCCTCCAAGCTGGATGCCTGGACTGTGGAGGCGAAAGGAGGGGATCGAGCTAGCGGCTTGCATCCGTCGGCTGTCGGCACTCGATCGGGAGAGACAAGGGGGGCTACATAAAGGGGAGGGGTAACATATTTTATTACACAGTGAACTTACTGATGTGACTAGTCATTACATGTCTCACTGAAACTGGGGCCCATAGTGTGGCACCCCAAATTCACTTGAACCTGCCCGGCGGGACGCATTGGCACGTCAAGAAAACCCCCGAATTGTAGCGGGGAAATGAAACATTTCACAAAAATTTGAAATTCAAGCACACTGCCACGCGCCAAGCACGCAGGCTGTTCCTTCCTCTTCCTCGGTTCCTCCTTCCCTATCCGAAAAAACCCAAATCCCAAGCTCAAACAACAACAAAAAAAACCGAAATCCCCTGGCCGCCATGCATGTCCTCGTTAACCCGCTGGAGATCGTTCCCGGACGAGGCGGACCCCCCGCCCTGAGATCCCGAGTTCGTCCGTTCCGTCCACCTCGAGGCACTGCGTGCTGTCTCGCAGTGGCGGCTTGAGGGCGCTGCAGAGGAAGTTCCGCCGGAAAGTGCTCATGGCAACCATGCAAGCTCACAGGCATGCTGTATCCCGAGAGGAACTGGTCAAAGCTTTGCTATTCGCAAAAAAAAAAGCGGGCAAAGATCTGGTCAAAGCTTCGTCGATGGCTTGCCGCGAGAGGCTTGGAGTCCAGAGTCAATAAACTAGCTGCTCGAGGACTTGGGCGGTTTACACCGATTCATATTAACTGACTCAAGTTTGTGTCTAGTTAACAAATGCATCTAGATACATCCATATCTAGAAAAATTGAGTCAATTAATATGAATCAGAGGGGAGTGCCTGAAAGTGTTTCATGCTACCAATTAATGCGCTGGCAGGACTGGCTGTAGAAGTAATTGTGCTACTACTCATACGATGAACTGATTGTGTGGGTGTCAAATTTTGCAACGCGATCATCCACTGAATGCTTAATTATAGTTCTAGCGCCAAAGGGGTACAAATCATAACAAAGATAGTACATACTACAGCACCAGAACATAAGAGTACGAATCATAAAGTAGCTCAACATTTTGCATCAGGGCTGGGTGGTCCTGAGACTACTGGGACGCCCCTGATGATCTTCGGGCGTGCATCCACTTCAACGCAAAGCTGTGTACTCAGTCCACGGCCTCCTTCTGTAGGCTGGATAATCTCAGGTGCAGGACCTTCGTCTATGAAAGGCTCATCATCAGTACCATCCACAGGTGCATCAGGGCTGGGTGGTCCTGAGACTACCCGAACGCCCCTGATGATCTCTGGGCGTGCGTCCACTTCAACGCAAAGCTGTGTACTCGGTCCACGGCCTCCTTCTGTAGGCTGGATAATCTCAGGTGCAGGACCTTCGTCTATGAAAGGCTCGTCATCAGTACCATCCACAGGTGCATCAAACTGAGATTCATCTTCAAATCTCCCATCAAACTGAGAGACCTCTTCAACTCTATGCTTCTGCAATTAGTACATCAACAGATTAGACAAACATCTAAGGGATGCAACCTGAACAAATGCCGTTTTACATATTTACCTTCTCATCTGGCACAGCACATGTCCCAGAGCTTAAACCCGTTTCCTGAAGCAAGCGCTTTTTCTCTCCTTCCCGTCCATCCATCTGCAACAAGTTAAATTTGAGTACAGAACCTTGCACGGCAATGCAAACTATTGATCGAAACAGCGGCAGCATCAATATAAATAATTAACTACATATGCCAGCACACATACAGTGTGAGCAAGATCTGCTTCTCCCGCTGAAGGATCATTATATGGTTCACCATGATAAACCCACTTTACATATGTGCGGTTCATCCCAAAAATGTGTAAATGATCTTCCACTACATGGTGAGGCCTCTTCTCACCATTCATACATGTGCAGCGCGGGCAATATACGTCCAGGTTGTGACCTTCATGAGCTCTAATAAACCCCATAAAGTGATGAGGTCTGAGACCCGTGTGTGGCCCGATCTCGCGGATTGACTTCGAAACCAAGGGGGAAGATGGGAAAAACGCGAGGAACACGAAGAACACGGCGATGAACACGAGGAACTCCGAGACTCACGCACACACACACCCCGATACACCCGATGCTTACCTCCGTGGCTCGATGGACCACGCCAATAGAATCACCCGGAAGAGGCACGCGGCAGAATTCCCGGTGAGAGATTGGGATTGGAGAAGAAGAGCTTGGTGAGGGAGAGAGAGTATCTTGTACTAGAATCTCACTCAACAAGTTCCAAATCAACAACCGAGGTGCCTTGATTACAGAGGGATGATACCCAAGGGAGACTAAGCTCAAATTTAGGTTTGAGTTCAAAACAAGTCTAAAGAGCTAATGAGGGGTTCCAGCTACTTATATAGTCATACACGGCCAGCAAGGGCGAACAGGTACGCGAGTGGATAAGTTAAGGCAGTTTGGTGGGGCATTCTCGTCAGGTCCGGTTTGGGGCCGGTCGGACCGGGTCTGGGACCGGGCTGTCCGGTTTGGGGCCGGTCTGACCGGGCCTGTGACCGGGCCGTCCGGTCATGGGTCCGGTCGACCGGGCGCAAACCGGGAAAACTGCGAAGTTTCCGGTCCTGGGTCCGGTCGTCGTCCAGTACGATGGAGCTGGCCCGGTTTGCGCCCGGCCGACCGGGCCTATGACCGGGCGTCCGGTTGTAGGTCCGGTCTGACCGGGTCTGACCGGCCGGCCAGCGTCCGTCTCTTCCTTGGAGCGCTTCGTGCGACGTCGGCTTCGGCTTCATGATCATCTCCATGTCCAGTTGCTTCTCTCCTTCCCTTGACCTTGGCGTCTTCTCCTCCCCGTGGTCTTGACGCGCCTTGTACCTAATGACACATAGCACGTCGGCATGAGGTAGCAATCCATCCAAAGGGGTACCAAGATCAAGGGTGGTGAGGAGCGAGTTCACCTCATCATGAAGAGCTTTGACTCGGGCTCGTGTCATCGGTCCACTAGGGGGACTTGTTGGTCTTGGTGTAGCAACGTCGGTGACCGGGGCTACATCATCTCCCCCCCCTTGGGAAAGAGTCGCCCTCGACTCTTGCACCTCCTCATCTCCATGATAGGGTGACAAGTCCGAGACGTTGAACGTGTTGCTCACCAAGTACTTGGATGTTGGTATGTCGATGACGTAAGCGTTGTCATTGATGCGCTTGAGGACCTTGAAGGGGCCATCTCCTCTTGGCTTGAGCTTGGAGTTTCGCTCATGGGGAAACCGGTCCTTCCGGAGGTGGATCCAAACGAGGTCTCCTTCTTCGAATATCCTTGCCTTCTTCTTGGCGTTGATGTGGTTGGCTTGACGAAGAACATGTGCTTGTATGGTTGCCCTTGTCTCTTCATGTAGTTTCTTGACGGCGGCGGCGCGCTTGTCGAAGTCCATGTTGATGCGCTCGTGGAGGGGAAGCGGAAGTATGTCGAGTGCCGTGTAAGGTTCGAAGCCGTAGACGACCATGAAGGGGCTCCTTGATGTAGTCTTGTGCTTGGCGCGGTTGTAGGCGAACTCGGCGTGGGGAAGGCACTCCTCCCATGACCTCAAGTTTTTCTTCACGAGGACCCGTAGGAGGGTGGAGAGGCTTCGATTGACCACTTCCGTTTGGCCGTCCGTTTGCGGGTGCGATGATGATGAGAACAAGAGCTTGACTCCAAACTTCGCCATGATTGACTTCCAAAGATAGCTCATGAACTTGACGTCTCGATCCGACACAATGCTTTGCGGTACTCCATGTAGGCGAACGATTTCCCGAAAAACAATGAAGCAATGTGTGAAGCATCGTCGCTCTTATGGCAAGGTATGAAATGAGCCATCTTAGAGAATCTATCCACTACAACAAATATGGAATCATGACCATGCTTAGTGCGAGGCAAGCCTAGAACGAAATCCATGCTAATATCTGTCCATGGTGCAAAAGGAATAGGCAATGGCATGTAGAGACCATAAGGGTTGGAGGTAGACTTAGCTTGTAAGCATGTTGTGCACCGACGGCAAAGGCGTTCCACATCTCGCTTCATCTTTGGCCAATAGTAGTGGGTTGAGAGCATGGCATATGTCTTGTCACGGCCAAAGTGGCCCATAAGACCTCCTCCATGTGACTCTTGCAAAAGCAATTTTCGAAGCGAAGACTCGGGAATGCAAATCTTGTTAGCTTTGAACAAATAGCCATCATGCAAATAGAAATCATCCACTCCTCGCTCAACGGAGCACTTCTCAAAAATGGGAGCAAAGAAAGAATCGGAAGGATAGAGTTCTTTGATCTCTTCAAGTCCCAAAACATGAAAATCCAAACGAGTTAGCAAAAGGGTGTTTTTGCGGGAAAGAGCATCCGCCACAACATTGTCCTTGCCCTTCTTGTATTTGATCACATATGGGAAGGACTCAATGAACTCGACCCATTTTGCATGTCGTTTGTTCAAGTTGTGTTGGCTTTTCAAATATTTCAAGGACTCATGGTCGGAATGAATGATAAACTCTTTTGGCCAAAGGTAATGTTGCCAAACTTCAAGAACACGAACCAAAGCGTAGAGCTCCTTGTCATATATAGGATAGTTGAGGCGTGCGCCATCTAACTTCTCACTATAGTATGCCACGGGTTTGCCCTCTTGCATAAGAACACCGCCAATACCAAGCCCACTTGCATCACACTCAATCTCAAAAGTTTTGGCAAAATTTGGAAGAACAAGAAGTGGAGCTTCGGTAAGACGTTTCTTCAACTCATCAAAAGCATTTTGTTGGGCCTTGCCCCAAACAAACGGAACATTCTTCTTGGTAAGCTCATTCAAAGGGCAAGCGATGGTGCTAAAATCTTTCACAAAGCGGCGATAAAACCCGGCAAGTCCATGGAAGCTTCGGACTTGGCCAACATTTGTAGGGGTAGGCCAATTATGGATGGCCTCCACCTTGGAAGAATCAACTTCAATCCCATTAGCGGAAACCACAAAACCAAGAAAAACCAATTTGTTTTGAGCAAATGTGCATTTGGGGAGGTTAGCATAAAGCTTTTCATGGCGCAAGATGCACAAGACTTCTCTCACATGTTGCACATGGTCCTCGAGGTTTTTGCTATAAATAAGAATATCATCGAAGTAGACAACCACGCTCTTGCCAATGAGAGGACGCAAGATGTGATTCATGAGGCGCATGAAAGTAGATGGTGCATTGGAAAGACCAAAAGGCATAACGAGCCATTCATAGAGACCAAGTTTGGTCTTGAATGCCGTTTCCATTCGTCACCAATAGCCATGCGGATTTGATGGTAACCACTACGCAAATCGACTTTAGAGAAAATCGTGGCACCACTAAGTTCATCAAGCATGTCATCTAAACGCGGAATGGGATGGCGGTAACGGACGGTAATGGCATTGATGGGGCGACAATCCATACACATCCGTTGCGTCTCATCCGGTTTAGGCACGAGGATCACGGGAACCGCACAAGGGCTAAGGCTTTCACGGACATACCCTTTGGCGAGGAGATCTTGAATTTGACGGTTGATCTCCTTGGTCTCTTCGGGGTTGGTGCGGTAGGCGGCACGGTTTGGGAGCGGAGCGCCGGGTATTAGGTCGATGCGGTGTTCTATGCCGCGGAGTGGTGGTAGTCCATGAGGGAGCTCGTCGGGAAGACGTCTTGAAATTCCTGCAAAAGAGACAACAAAGACGGAGGAATGTTGGTTAAGTCGTTAGTTGCCGACGAGGGTCCCTTGCATATGAGCACGTAGTGCAATATGGTGGATGGGTTCTCTTGTAGCTCTCTCCACTCACTCTTGGTGGCTAGAAGGACACTCTTGGACTCACTCATATATGGCTTGTGGTGCTCACTATCTTTGTGGTGGGTCTCCCTCTCCTCTCATTTCACTATGGTGGGTGCGGAGTTGTGCCCTCGCTAAAGCCTTCGCATTATCCGCGATGATTTGGCTAGGAGTCATCGGGCGCAATTCGAACTTCTTGTCGTTGACCTTGAAGGTGTATGTGTTGGAGAGTCCATCATGTATAGCCTTCTTGTCATATTGCCAAGGGCGGCCAAGCAACATGTGGCACACCGTCATGGGTACCACGTCACACTCGATGGTGTCCTCATAAGGGCCGATCTTGAAGTTGACGGTGACGGTATGTTGTATCTTGACGTTGCCCTTGTCACTCAACCATTGGATATGGTAAGGGTGAGGATGCTTGCGGAGAGTGAGGTGGAGCTTCTCACACAACTCGGTGCTCGCAAGGTTGTGGCAACTTCCACCATCGATGATGACCTTGATAGACTTGCCACCAATTCCGGCACGGGTTTGGAAGATGTTGCACCGTTGTTCTTCCATATCATGAGGTTGTGTGGTTAGCACCCTTGTGACCACAAGTGAGGGACTTGGGTCATGCTCACATAAGAGAGGATCTTCTCCACTTTCTTGTTCATAGGCTTCTTCACTTGCCACGGCGGCTTGCACAAGGGCTTCATATTCATCTTCATCAAGAGTCTCGATGTCACCATTCTCCATAGTGATCATGACCTTGGTGTTCTTGCACTCAAACGATTTGTGACCTTGGGTGCCACACTTGAAGCAAGTGACACTAGAGGGTCCCGTGGATGCCTTAGAGGAGGCGGTGGAGGAGACCGTTTGCTTCATGCGACTTTGGATAGTCGTCTTCTTGGACGGTGTAGAGGATGCGTCGGCCTTGGCACTTGTAGCATAAGGAGTTGATGTAGTAGGAGGAGTCGATGTAGCGAGCTTGGAGGAGAAATAGGACTTGGCCTTGGAGTACTTGATGTCCTCAATCACTTGGCGCTCGGCCTTCGATGCTTGGTGGACTAGCTCAACCATGTTGGAGTAAGGTTGGAACTCGACAATCCTCTTGATGGGATAAGTAAGGCCATTGAAGAAGCGAGCAATGGTTTGCTCCTCGGATTCTTGGATGTTGGCTCGCATCATAGTGAGCTCCATCTCCTTGTAGAACTCCTCAACGGTTTTGGTGCCTTGCTTCAAGTTTTGGAGCTTGTTGAAGAGGTCTTTCATGTAGTGCTTTGGGACAAAGCGAGCATGCATCTCCTTTTTCATATCTTCCCAAGTGTCAATTGGAGGGTCACCCTTCTCTTCTCGGAGAGTGAGGACTTGCTCCCACCAAGTGTTGGCGTAGTCTTCAAACTCGAGTGATGCCATAGCCACTTTCTTGGCACCGGAGTAGTTGTGGATGCGGAAAATCTTGTCCACCTTGAGTGCCCATGAGAGGTATGCTTCGGCGTCGTCTTCACCTTTGAACTTGGGCATGTTGAACTTGAGCTTGCCATACATGTTCTCTTCATCCTCCAAGTTTCTTTTACGAGGAGGGGCGCCGTCAACTCTTGCGGCTAAAGGTGGAATAGGAGGTCTTCTATGGCCAACCATAGCATTAGGTTGGCGTTGGAGTTGAACACTTGCTTCACTTGGTTCACGGTGAGGATGTGGTTGAAGATCTTGTCGCGGTTGAGGACGATGCTCAATGTTGGGTCTCTCATCTTGATCATGGTGAGGCTCTCCTCGGCCACGTTGGTCATGGTGAGGGTGGCGACGAAGATCTCGCCGAGGTGGATCTTGAAGGTCTTGGTCTTGTGGATGATCATCACGCCCATGGTGAGCATGGCGATCCGCTTGGTGACGATCTTGTTGAAGGCCTTGAGCTTGTGGAGGACGCTCATGCGGACGAGCATGGCGATGTATTTCTCCACGCCTAGAGTTGGAGCGGGAGTCTTCATGACGAGCATGTGAGCGATGAGGTCGATGATGGTCTTCACGCCTTGAGGAGGAGCTTGGGGACGAAAGGCCACCATGAGAGTAATGGTCTTCATGCCTTGAGGAAGAGCTTGATGAAGAGGAAGTAGAGCGGTGTCGACGATGACGACCCAAGTTGGTGATGGCGCGCTCGAGGCTATCCATGCGCCGCTCCATGTTGGCATCATTGGCCGCCATTTGGCCATTCAAGTTGTCCGTAGCTTCACGAAGAAGGGCCAAGTCTTGGTTGACGGTGGAGAAGTTGTGAGCCACCTCATTGTATTGCTCATCGATGCGCGTCTCGAAGAGAGAGTTGCTCCTTGAACTCTTGTCGTTGCGTCCATAGGTTGTGTTGAGTAGCCAACCTCTCGGTGTTGCGAAGGATCTCTTCATCCCTATTGGTATCTCCGGTCCTATCCATGATGCAAAGACAAGAACTATGTTGTGTATGTTAGTGGAAGGAGACTACCTCGTACCCTTACCAAGGTAAGATAGTATTGAGGCAATCCACCAAACCGAAAGCAAGATCAAGTGTATCGGGAACACACGCAAAACCACACGCAAAAGCTAGCAAATATGGTGTTAGGCGAGTGTTGTGGAAAGCCAAAAGACAAATCCAAGATCGAGTATGTTGTCAAAAGTGGGTGAGGTCCAAAAATCCAAATGTCAATGTGAAGATCACTATAAACACGGAAAAAGTTGTGGAACACACACACGAGATAAACGGGGTTAGTGCAACCAAAAGTGAGCGGAAAAGTGTATGTATAAGTGCTCGGTGTCACACTAACACAAGGAGAGCCAAAGCTTTGGTTGCAAAGGAAGAGACAACAAGATTCACACGTGGCCTCTCTTCTCCTATCTCTCTTTGCTTAAAAGCTTTTTCTCTTTTGTATATGGCGGCACTTGCACTCGTTTGTATCTTTGGTGGCACGTGGACACTTTTGTGTATATGGGCGTATGGATGTATGGATGTATGGATGTATGGTGCTACTCGCACTCTTTTTGTGTTTTTGGGGCTTTTTGACGCACTATGCTAGCGTTAGCCTCGCTTTTGCTATCTTGCCACACGAGTGTTTGCTTGGGTGCCTTACTCAACGCGACACACACACCTCACAATGCGGGGCCACGTGCAATGTCTCGCAACACTAGACAAGCAATGCTCGATGGGATAGATCGCAAAAGGAAGAGGGTTACAAGGTGACCTGCAAGTTATACCTGCGATGATGGTGGTGGTGGTGGTGGTGGTGGAGATCGCCGGATGTCGAGGTCGAAGGAGGGGGCGTAGATGCGCCCGGTCTGGGGTCCGGTTGGACCGGCTCCTGGACCGGCCTGTCCGGTTGCCGCCCGGTCGACCGGGTTCTGTGCTGGGCCGTCCGGTCTGTGGGTCTTGCTGACCGGGCTCGAAACCGGATTTCGCGGGATGAAGGTTTCTCTCTCCTGTTCTTCACGAAAACCAAGCCAAATCGACCAAATCGAAGGGAAACGATGGAATTGGAGGCTAAAAGTTGGGGAAATAGTAGATCAAGCACAACAACACCAGATCCACGGACCAAAACCACTCAAAACGCAACCAAATCACAGATCGGTCAAGAGGCAATTTAGGGCTATTTTTGGGGATTTTTTGGAAAATTTTCTAGGGACGAAATCGGGTGGGTGGGAGGTCAAATCCGCGGTAACCAAGAGCTGCTGATACCATATGATGAGGTCTGAGACCCGTGTGTGGCCCGATCTCGCGGATTGACTTCGAAACCAAGGGGGAAGATGGGAAAAACGCGAGGAACACGAAGAACACGGCGATGAACACGAGGAACTCCGAGACTCACGCACACACACACCCCGATACACCCGATGCTTACCTCCGTGGCTCGATGGACCACGCCAATAGAATCACCCGGAAGAGGCACGCGGCAGAATTCCCAGAGAGATTGGGATTGGAGAAGAAGAGCTTGGTGAGGGAGAGAGAGTATCTTGTACTAGAATCTCACTCAACAAGTTCCAAATCAACAACCGAGGTGCCTTGATTACAGAGGGATGATACCCAAGGGAGACTAAGCTCAAATTTAGGTTTGAGTTCAAAACAAGTCTAAAGAGCTAATGAGGGGTTCCAGCTACTTATATAGTCATACACGGCCAGCAAGGGCGAACAGGTACGCGAGTGGATAAGTTAAGGCAGTTTGGTGGGGCATTCTCGTCAGGTCCGGTTTGGGGCCGGTCGGACCGGGTCTGGGACCGGGCTGTCCGGTTTGGGGCCGGTCTGACCGGGCCTGTGACCGGGCCGTCCGGTCATGGGTCCGGTCGACCGGGCGCAAACCGGGAAAACTGCGAAGTTTCCGGTCCTGGGTCCGGTCGTCGTCCGGTACGAGGGAGCTGGCCCGGTTTGCGCCCGGTCGACCGGGCCTATGACCGGGGCGTCCGGTTGTAGGTCCGGTCTGACCGGGTCCTGGACCGGCCAGCGTCCGTCTCTTCCTTGGAGCGCTTCGTGCGACGTCGGCTTCGGCTTCATGATCATCTCCATGTCCAGTTGCTTCTCTCCTTCCCTTGACCTTGGCGTCTTCTCCTCCCCGTGGTCTTGACGCGCCTTGTACCTAATGACACATAGCACGTCGGCATGAGGTAGCAATCCATCCAAAGGGGTACCAAGATCAAGGGTGGTGAGGAGCGAGTTCACCTCATCATGAAGAGCTTTGACTCGGGCTCGTGTCATCGGTCCACTAGGGGGACTTGTTGGTCTTGGTGTAGCAACGTCGGTGACCGGGGCTACATCATAAAGGGTTGAACACCATTTATATATGAAGGGGAACATAAGTGTCCATGTAGTATCCAAGTTCTGTCCATCTGTTTAATTATGAGATACAATGGTTGGTGATTAATTTAAGGCGAAGTAGGAAATGTATATCCATCGAGTACAAAACTATACTAGTACATGATTATGCATTTCAGCAATCATGTCGAGTACAAAACAAAAATTGCCCATTGACATTTTAGCAAACAGATCGTGTACAAAACTCTGCCATGGCATTTCAGCAAATTAACGGATCGAGTGCAGAACTGACTCTATATGCCCACGCAAATGAACAAATTGATCGAGGACAAATCGAGCGGAAAACTATAAAGTGCCAATTAGTTCGAGCATACTGATAATTTTTTAGCAGCATCAAGAAAATATAAATCGTTAGGCCGTCTTGCCCGATGCATGATTGAGCTAGAGATAGCAGCCCTACCGTGGATCAACTTGACCGCCGGTGCGTCTCGAGAAGAACGACGGGGAGGGGAAGCTTCTTCTTCGCACGGACAGGACGGGGAGGGGAAGCTCTTCGCACGGACGGGGATAAGTTGTGTAGCGGTGGGTGGGGGGTCATGCGGCCGGGCCGCCCGGTAGGTGGTGTTTAATGGAGTTGCGTGTGTAATTTGCCGTGCACAAGGTTGAGGAATAGGCGGTTCCCTTTGCCGCGCGCACAATTCAAACTATCCCGCCCATGTAGTTTAAATTCGCCCTATTTTCGTTAAATCGACATAAAATCATGTGAGTGGGTGGAAATTAGCAAAGTTGCTTGAAAAATAGTAAAACTCTAGAATTATCCTTTAAATATGCTTTACTTCGTGTGAAAATCGGGGTGTGGAGGCATGTTGAGCTGTTTTATTTGTACTTTCTTCATTAAAATTCCCATTTTATGCACTTTGGATGGAAAGAAATCATTTGTACATAAATTTTGACAACGCCATTTGCAAACATTAATTGTTTTACATGCCAAGATGCACCCATCCACCAAATATGGGGCAAAAGTTTATCACAATCTAGATATATATGTATAATTAGTGAGGGGCCCCTTTTGATTTTGTGCAATTTCCACTAATTAGCTAGAGAGAAGGGGTCAATTAATTAGGCCATGTTAGGGGCTATGTGTTTTAGATTAGGGTTGTGTGGATTCAAATACAACTTCTTTATTTGTGTTATCAGTACTTATATATATAATTAATTGAATTATCAGTACTTATTATATAATTAATGAATCCCAATAATGTCTATATATATATATATATATATATATATATATCTATATATATATATATATATATATATATATGATCGGTATAGGCCATATATATTAATTGGGGTTATATAATCTAGGGTTTACTAGCTATATATATATAGCAAGGTTTTATTATATTGAGTTATTAATTAGCTTGGGGTTATGTGTTTTAACGAGGGTTTGATTATCTAATTAAGGTTAGTTTTCTATATATATACGGTTTAGGGTTTTGGGTTAATGGCACATATATTTAATTCGAGGACCGCGAGGACCCCTGGCCTGCTTGATGCGCAATTAAGGGTCGTCGTTGGCCTATAGCTAGCTATATAGGGTTTTATGGTTTATTTAGAGGGTTTATGTGTTAGGGTTAATTATAACTTGTTGTGAATTAAATTACAACTCTTTTATTAGTGTACTACACAATTAATCGAAACTCTAGCTAGATCGATCGAGTGTGCACAGACATGCACTATTAGAGGCACCCGCCTTTGCGCGTAAAGTGAAGCATAATGTGTGTCGTTGCGCTGGCCACACCAATCGATAAAGAGAGAGATAGAGATGAGAGATTATTGAAATCGCCAAGAATGTTCAAATATATATATGCATGCATGGTAGGCCATGCATGCATGAACACTAATTATATATATATATATATTGTGAGGCAACTTAATCAAATGTACGTGTTTTTCATTCGAAAACTTGTCAAAATTCAAGTTAATTAATTTATCAGCGCTAATTAGTTGGTTGCCTGCTTGATGCACAATTAAGTGTCGTTGGCCTATATATACATGTAGGGTTTAATTAGGGTTTATTGTTTAGTGTTTAGGGTGTTTAGGCTGTACGTTTAGGGTTTAGGGTTTAGGGTTTAGGGTGTTTAGGGTGTTTAGGGATTAGGGATTAGGGTTTTAGGGTTGTATGGTTTAAGGTTTAGGGATCATCGATCGAGTGCACACACACATTATTATTAGAGGCACTCGCGCCTTTGCGCATAAAGTGCATGCGTATATAAGTGTGTTTTTTGGCCACCAACGATATATAGATCGAGAGAGAGATTGAACTATATATATATCCCCAAGAATATGTTCAAATATATATATTGAAATATATGCACGAATGATATGCAAGCTAGGTATGCCATGCGCGCATGCACACTAATTATATATATATTATGAGGCAACTTAATCAAATGTGTTTTCATTCGAGAGAACTTGTCAAAAATCAAGTTAATTAATTTATTAGCGCTAATTAGTTGGCCGCCTGCTTGATGCGCAATTAAGTGTCGTTGGCCTATATATGTAGGGTTTAATTATAGGGTTTAGGGTTTAGGGTTTGGTGTTTAGGGTTTAGGGTGTAGTGTTTAGGGTTTAGGGTCTAGGGTTTAGGGTTTAGTGTTTACATTGTTTAGGTTGTACGTTTAGGGTATAATTAGGGATTAGGGTTTTAGGGTTTAAGGTTTAGGGATCATCGATCGAGTGCACACACACATTATTAGAGGCACCCGCGCCTTTGCGCATAAAGTGCATGCGTATATATATAAGTGTGTTTCTTGGCCACCAACGATATATAGATCGAGAGAGAGATTGAAATATATTTAGGGTTTAGGGTTTAGGGTTTAGGGTCTCGGCCGGGTTAGGGTTTAGGGTTTAGGGTCTAGGGTTTAGGGTTTAGCGTTTAGGGTGTTTAGGGTGTATGTTTACAGTATAATTAGGGATTAGGGATTAGGGTTAATTTAGGGTTTAAGGTTTAGCGATCATCGATCGAGTGCACACACACATTATTAGAGGCACCCGCGCCTTTGCGCATAAAGTGCATGCGTATATATATAAGTGTGTTTCTTGGCCACCAACGATATATATATAGATCTAGAGAGAGATTGAAATATATTTAGGGTTTAGGGTTTAGGGTTTAGGGTCTAGGGTTAGGGTTTAGTGTTTAGGGTTTAGGGTTTAGGGTGTAGTGTTTAGGGTTTAGGGTCTAGCTAGGGTTTAGGGTTTAGTGTTTAGGGTGTACGTTTAGGGTATAATTAGGAATTAGGGATTAGGGTTTTAGGCCGGGTTTAAGGTTTAGGGATCATCGATCGAGTGCACACACACATTATTAGAGGCACCCCTGCCTTTGCGCATAAAGTGCATGCGTATATATAAGTGTGTTTCTTGGCCACCAACGATATATAGATCGAGAGAGAGAGATTGAAATATATATATCCCCAAGAATATGTTCAAATATATATTGAAATATATGCACGAATGATATGCAAGTATGCCATGCGCGCATGCACACTAATTATATATATATATATTATGAGACTACTTGATGCGGGGTGGCCTTCGGACACCTCCACCTCAAGACCGTCAAGTGCAGCCCCGCCTATCGTCGACGCTACACCATGGCCAAGGAGTCCCCCAAGTGGACCAACAACACAAACCCCCGCCATATATGTCAAGGTGAACTCTTTCCTCTCTATGGTTGACCTCAACACCAACTTGAATGGTATGCTACCTCATGCCTATCATCATGGTGTCCATAGGTGCCGACATCGACAAGGACCAAGAGAGAAGGAACTCCCACGGTGCAAGGAAGAGAGAAGAAGAAGAGAAGATGAAGAAGGAAAAAGGAGAAGAAGGCTGGCCGGCCCAGAACCCGGTTGGACCGGCCCCACAACCGGACCGTCCGGTTGGCGCCCGGTCGACCGGACCCAGGACCGGACCACCCGGCCACAGGCCCGGTCTTACCGGACCCAAACCGGATTTGACGGGAATGACTCACCAAGCTGCCTAAGTTATCCACTTGCATACCTTTTCGGCCCAAGCTGCCTTGTACCTCTATATAAGCACCTAGGTCATCCCCTTTACCCCGTAGACAAGATTTAGGCTTAGACATGAAGTTGAGCTTTGTCTCCCTAGGGTTTCATCCCCTTTGTATCAAGGCTACCCTTGTTGGATGTATGGATTTGTGAGTGTGAGATTCTAGTGCTACCCACTCTCTCTCCCACTTCTAGATTCATCTCCCTCACCAATCTCTCCGCTCGGAATTCTACCGCGTGTCTCTTCCGGGTTGATTCTATTAGCGTGGTCCATCGAGCCACGGGGTAAGTATCGATTGTATCGGGTTGGTGTGCGTGCGTGAGTTCATCGTGTTCTTCGTGTTCTTCGCGCTCTCCCTCTCTTCCTCCTTTGGATTTCGGGTCAACCGCAAGATCGGGCCACAAACGGGGTCTTAGACCACATCATATGGTATCAGCAGCCTTTGGTTTCCGCGGATTTGACCCCCCACCCACCCAATTTCATCTCTGAAATTTTTTCCCCAAAAATCCACAAAAATTGCCCTAAATTGCCTTTTGACCGATCTGTGATTTGGTTGCGTTTTGAGTGGTTTTGGTCCATGGATTTGGTGTTGGACTGCTTGATCTACTATCTCCCCAACTTTTAGCCCCCAATTCCATCGTTTCCCTTCGTTTTGGTCGATTTGGCTTGGTTTCACTCAAGAACAGGAGAGAGAAACTGCGCCCCGAGAAATCCGGTCAACCGGGCGCCAACCGGGCTGCAGACCGGACCACCCGGCGCTAGGGCCGGTCCAACCGGGCGCCAGACCGGGCGCCAACTGGGCGCCAACCGGGCCAGAACCCGGTCAACCGGGCTGTAGACCGGCCAGGCCGGCCCAGGGCCCGGTCAACCGGGCGCCAACCGGGCGCCACCACCACCACCACCTCCGCCAACCACCGCCGCCATCTCCGCCGCTGGCAAGCACCGCCACCCTCCCCAAACCACCGGGAAACATCACCGCGGCCCCATAACCTCCGCCGCAACCGCAAGAGCATCGACACCACCCACCACCGGCTTAACACCGCCACCACCGCCAAGCTACTTTGATCGTTTTCTTCCGCTAACTTGTGTTTGCTTGTTCCGGTTTGAGTGCCTTGTTTGTGAAACTAACCCGAAGCTCTGAAGCAAGCGACGACATCCGAGGCACCCCGAGCTTGCAACCGTACTCTTGACACCACCGCCATCATCGCAAGTTGTGTGTTCCGACACCGCCTAACATTTTCATCTAGGTATAACTTGCATTCCCCTTGTAACCCCTCTTCTTTTGCGATCTATCCTATCGAGCATTGCTTATCAAGTGTTGCGAGACATTGCACGTGGCCCCGATTGTGAGATGTGTGTGTGTAGTGTGGAGTTAAGCTTCTAAGCAAAACTCGTGTGGCAAGATAGCAAGAGCGAGCTAACGCTAACATAGTGCAAGAAAAAAGCCGCCAAAACACAAAAATAGCAAAAGAGTGCAAGTGCCCCCATACATACAAATACAAAAGAGTGTCAAGTGCCACCAAATACAAAAGAGAAAAAGCTTTTAAGCAAAAGAGAGAAAAGAGAAGAGAGGCCGCGTGTAAATCTTGTTGTCTCTCCGTTTGCAACCAAAGCTTTGCCTCTCCTTGTGTTAGTGTGACACCGAGCACCCTTGCTTTTGGGTTCTTACATTTTTCCGCTCATTCCTTGGTCGCACTAACCCCGTTCATCTCGTGTGTGCGTTCCATATCCTTTCCGTGTTTATAGTGATCATCGCTTTGACATTTGAATTTTTGGATTTCACCCACTCTTGACAACATACTTGATCTTGGATTTCGTCTTTTGGCTTTCCACCATACTCACCTAACACCATATTTGCTAGCTTTTGCGTGTGCTTTTGTGTGAGTACCCGATACAATTGTTCTAACTCTCGGTTTTGTTGGATCACCCCAATCTTGTCATACGACGGTAAGGTTGCGGGGTAGTGTTCTTCCACTAACATACACCATATAGATCTTGTCGTGCTAACATGTATAGCGACGAAGAAGATACGGAGGAGTACACGGAGCACTTCGAGGAAGATACCTCTTCAAGCACCGCGGATGTGGAGGAACATGTGGAGCTCGACACCGACTATGGCTCCACAAGCATCACCGACATGACCGACATCGAGGAGCTCTACATCGACAATGGCTCCTCAAGCATGGACGACATGGTGGAGCACCAACTTGAGGACGACATCGATGAGCACTACATCGACAATGGCTCCTCAAGCATGGACGACATGGTGGAGCACCACCTTGAGGACGACATCGACGAGCTCTACATCGACAATAGCTCACCACTCATGGACGACATGATGGAGCAATGCCACGAGTACGACATCGACGACATGGTGGAGCAACACCATGAGTACGACATCGACACCATGGCGGAGCCTCACCTACGCTCCACGATGAGCAAAGACGATGCTCCCAAGTACACCTACGTCGCCAATGGAGCTACATATGAAGATAGAGGACCTCCAAGATGGCACCATCATATGGAGCATCAAGAGCGTCCCCAACATGATCGCCATCGACACACTTCTCCGAGCTTCACAAGGCGCCACCATGAGAGTGCTTATGCACAAGATCGTCGACTTCAAGTACACCATATGGAGCATCAAGAGCGTCCCCATCATGAGCGTCATCGACACTCTTCTCCAAGCTCCACAAGGCACCGCAAGCAACATGCCAAGTCGCATGAGCCATCATCTAGGCATGGCAAGGACCGTCATCGACATACGTCACCACATGAGCTTCGCCGCCACAAGCCACTTCATGATTGCCATCGACCAACATCTTCCACGAGTCTTCGACGACACCACTCAAGCCATGGTGATGATGCACGAAGACGAGAGCCTCGACATGAAGGCGACAAACACCATGATAGGGTGCCTACCACTCCAAGGATGGCAAGTGCACATCGAGCATACCTTCCTCATAAGGTGACTTCCACCTCTTGTGCCACCACCACAAGGGCCTCTACCTCGTCACGTGCCTATGGACTCCGATGCTACAAGTGCAAGCAACAAGGCCACCCTCCACGGGAATGTCCAAATCTCCTATGTGAGGTGTGCAAGGCCAAGGGTCACGTGGCATGGCTGATGAGGTCTAAGACCCCGTGTGTGGCCCGATCTCGCGGATTGACTTCGAAACCAAGGGGGAAGATGGGAAAACGCGAGGAACACGAAGAACACGGCGATGAACACGAGGAACTCCGAGACTCACGCACACACACAACCCGATACACCCGATGCTTACCTCCGTGGCTCGATGGACCACGCCAATAGAATCTCCGAGGAAGAGACACGCGGTAGAATTCCCCGGGGAGAGATTGGGATTGGAGAAGAAGAGCTTGGTGAGGGAGAGAGAGTATCTTGTACTAGAATCTCACTCAACAAGTTCCAAATCAACAACCAAGGTGCCTTGATTACAGAGGGATGATACCCAAGGGAGACTAAGCTCAAAGTTAGGTTTGAGTTCAAAACAAGTCTAAAGAGCTAAAGGGGCGTCCTGGGGGTATTTATAGTCTTACAAGGCGTCATGGGCCGAAAAGGTAAGTTCGGGCCGAAATTATAACTTAAGTCGTGCAGGCCGGTCAGGAGGCCGGTCAGACCAGGAACTGTGACCGGGCGGGCAGTCGAGGCCGGTCGGCCGGGCTCGTGACCGAGCAGCCCGGTTTCGTGACCGGGCACTGGACCGGCGGCGACCGGACGAGGCGCCAAGTCCCCTCGAGGGCGCCCGGAGGTCCCGAGCGCAAAGCCCGGTTGCTGACCGGGCGGTCCGGTCAGAGGCCGGTCGAGCCGGGCTGTGGACCGGGTGATCCGGTCAGGGAGCCGGTCGACCGGGTTCTGGACCGGCCGTCCGTCTTCTCTTCCTTGCGCTCTTCGGGCGACTTCCTGTCCAGCTCCATGTCCATCTTCATGTCCATCTTCTTGTCCAGCTGCTCCTCTCCTCCCTTTGACCATGGCGTATCCTCCTCTTGGTGACCTTGATGCTCCTTGTACCTAATGACACATAACACGTCGGCATGAGGTAGCAATCCATCCAAAGGTGTACCAAGATCAAGGGTGGTGAGGAGCGAGTTCACCTCATCATGTAGTGCTTTGACTCGGGCTCGTGTCATCGGTCCACTTGGGGGACTTGTTGGTCTTGGTGTAGCGATGTTGGTGACCGGGGCTACATCATCTCCCCCCCCTTGGGAAAGAGTCGTCCTCGACTCTTGCACTTCCTCATCTCCATGATAGGGTGACAAGTCCGAGACGTTGAACGTGTTGCTCACCAAGTACTTGGATGTTGGTATGTCGATGACGTAAGCGTTGTCGTTGATGCGTTTGAGAACCTTGAAGGGGCCATCTCCTCTTGGCTTGAGCTTGGAGTTGCGCTCATGAGGGAACCGTTCCTTCCGGAGGTGGATCCAAACGAGGTCTCCTTCTTCGAATATCCTTGCCTTCTTCTTGGCGTTGAGGCGGTTGGCTTGACGAAGAACATGTTCTTGTATGGTTGCCCTTGTCTCTTCATGTAGTTTCTTGACGGCGGCGGCGCGCTTGTCGAAGTCCATGTTGATGCGCTCGTGGAGGGGAAGCGGAAGTATGTCGAGTGCCGTGTAAGGTTCGAAGCCGTAGACGACCATGAAGGGGCTCCTTGATGTAGTCTTGTGCTTGGCGCGGTTGTAGGCGAACTCGGCGTGAGGAAGGCACTCCTCCCATGACCTCAAGTTTTTCTTCACGAGGACCCGTAGGAGGGTGGAGAGGCTTCGATTGACCACTTCCGTTTGGCCGTCCGTTTGCGGGTGCGATGATGATGAGAACAAGAGCTTGACTCCAAACTTCGCCATGATCGACTTCCAAAGATAGCTCATGAACTTGACGTCTCGATCCGACACAATGCTTTGCGGTACTCCATGTAGGCGAACGATTTCCCTGAAAAACAATGAAGCAATGTGTGAAGCATCGTCGCTCTTATGGCAAGGTATGAAATGAGCCATCTTAGAGAATCTATCCACTACAACAAATATGGAATCATGACCATGCTTAGTGCGAGGCAAGCCTAGAACGAAATCCATGCTAATATCGGTCCATGGTGCATAAGGAATAGGCAATGGCATGTAGAGACCATAAGGGTTGGAGGTAGACTTAGCTTGTAAGCATGTTGTGCACCGGCGACAAAGGCGCTCCACATCTCGCTTCATCTTTGGCCAATAGTAGTGGGTTGAGAGCATGGCATATGTCTTGTCACGGCCAAAATGGCCCATAAGACCTCCTCCATGAGACTCTTGCAAAAGCAATTTTCGAAGCGAAGACTCGGGAATGCAAATCTTGTTAGCTTTGAACAAATAGCCATCATGCAAATAGAAATCATCCACTCCTCGCTCAACGGAGCACTTCTCAAAAATGGGAGCAAAGAAAGAATCGGAAGGATAGAGTTCTTTGATCTCTTCAAGTCCCAAAACATGAAAATCCAAACGAGTTAGCAAAAGGGTGTTTTTGCGGGAAAGAGCATCCGCCACAACATTGTCCTTGCCCTTCTTGTATTTGATCACATATGGGAAGGACTCAATGAACTCGACCCATTTTGCATGTCGTTTGTTCAAGTTGTGTTGGCTTTTCAAATATTTCAAGGACTCATGGTCGGAATGAATGATAAACTCTTTTGGCCAAAGGTAATGTTGCCAAACTTCAAGAACACGAACCAAAGCGTAGAGCTCCTTGTCATATATAGGATAGTTGAGGCGTGCGCCATCCAACTTCTCACTATAGTATGCCACGGGTTTGCCCTCTTGCATTAGAACACCACCAATACCAAGCCCACTTGCATCACACTCAATCTCAAAAGTTTTGGCAAAATTTGGAAGAACAAGAAGTGGAGCTTCGGTAAGGCGTTTCTTCAACTCATCAAAAGCATTTTGTTGGGCCTTGCCCCAAACAAACGGAACATTCTTTTTGGTAAGCTCATTCAAAGGGCAAGCGATGGTGCTAAAGTCTTTCACAAAGCGGCGATAAAACCCGGCAAGTCCATGGAAGCTTCGGACTTGGCCAACATTTGTAGGGGTAGGCCAATTATGGATGGCCTCCACCTTGGAAGAATCAACTTCAATCCCATTAGCGGAAACCACAAAACCAAGAAAAACCAATTTGTTTTGAGCAAATGTGCACTTGGGGAGGTTAGCATAAAGCTTTTCATGGCGCAAGATGCACAAGACATCTCTCACATGTTGCACATGGTCCTCGAGGTTTTTGCTATAAATAAGAATATCATCGAAGTAGACAACCACGCTCTTGCCAATGAGAGGACGCAAGATGTGATTCATGAGGCGCATGAAAGTAGATGGTGCATTAGAAAGACCGAAAGGCATAACGAGCCATTCATAGAGACCAAGTTTGGTCTTGAATGCCGTTTTCCATTCATCACCAATAGCCATGCGGATTTGATGGTAACCACTACGCAAATCGACTTTAGAGAAAATCGTGGCACCACAAAGTTCATCAAGCATGTCATCTAAACGCGGAATGGGATGGCGGTAACGGACGGTAATGGCATTGATGGGGTGACAATCCATACACATCCGTTGCGTCTCATCCGGTTTAGGCACAAGGATCACGGGAACCGCACAAGGGCTAAGGCTTTCTCGGACGTACCCTTTGGCGAGGAGATCTTGAATTTGGCGGTTGATCTCCTTGGTCTCTTCGGGGTTGGTGCGGTATGCGGCACGGTTTGGGAGCGGAGCGCCGGGTATGAGGTCGATGCGGTGTTCTATGCCGCGGAGTGGTGGTAGTCCATGAGGGAGCTCGTCGGGGAAGACATCTTGAAATTCCTGCAAAATAGACAACAAAGACGGAGGAATGTTGGTTAAGTCGTTAGCCGCCGACGATGGTCCCTTGCATATGAGCACATAGTGCAATATGGTGGATGGGTTCTCTTGGAGCTCTCTCCACTCACTCTTGGTGGCTAGAAGGACACTCTTGGGCTCACTCATGTATGGCTTGTGGCGCTCACTCTCTTTGTGGTGGGTCGCTCCCTCTCCTCTCATCTCACTATGGGTGCGGAGTTGTGCCCTCGCTAAAGCCTTCGCATTATCCGCGATGATTTGGCTAGGAGTCATCGGGCGCAACTCGAACTTCTTGTCATTGACCTTGAAGGTGTATGTGTTGGAGAGTCCATCATGTATAGCCTTCTTGTCATATTGCCAAGGGCGGCCAAGCAACATGTGGCACACCGTCATGGGTACCACGTCACACTCGATGGTGTCCTCATAAGGGCCGATCTTGAAGTTGACGGTGACGGTATGTTGTATCTTGACGTTGCCCTTGTCACTCAACCATTGAATATGGTAGGGGTGAGGATGCTTGCGGAGAGTGAGGTGGAGCTTCTCACACAACTCGGTGCTCGCAAGGTTATGGCAACTTCCACCATCGATGATGACCTTGATAGACTTGCCACCAATTCCGGCACGGGTTTGGAAGATGTTGCACCGTTGTTCTTCCATATCATGAGGTTGTGTGGTTAGCACCCTTGTGACCACAAGTGAGGGACTTGGGTCATGCTCACATAAGAGAGGATCTTCTCCACTATCTTGCTCATAAGCTTCTTCACTTTCCACGGCGGCTTGCACAAGGGCTTCATATTCATCCTCATCAAGAGTCTCGATGTCACCATTCTCCATAGTGATCATGACCTTGGTGTTCTTGCACTCAAATGATTTGTGACCTTGGGTGCCACACTTGAAGCAAGTGACACTAGAGGGTCCCGTGGATGCCTTAGAGGAGGCGGTGGAGGAGACCGTTTGCTTCATTCGACTTTGGATAGTCAGCTTCTTGGAAGGTGTAGAGGATGCGTCGGCCTTGGCACTTGTAGCATAAGGAGTTGATGTAGTAGGAGGAGTCGATGTAGCGAGCTTGGAGGAGAAATAGGACTTGGCCTTGGAGTACTTGATGTCCTCAATCACTTGGCGCTCGGCCTTCGATGCTTGGTGGACTAGCTCAACCATGTTGGAGTAAGGTTGGAACTCGACAATCCTCTTGATGGGATAAGTAAGGCCATTGAAGAAGCGAGCAATGGTTTGCTCCTCGGATTCTTGGATGTTGGCTCGCATCATAGTGAGCTCCATCTCCTTGTAGAACTCCTCAACGGTTTTGGTGCCTTGCTTCAACTTTTGCAGCTTGTTGAAGAGGTCTTTCATGTAGTGCTTTGGGACAAAGCGAGCATGCATCTCCTTCTTCATATCTTCCCAAGTGTCAATTGGAGGTTCACCCTTCTCTTCTCGGAGAGTGAGGACTTGCTCCCACCAAGTGTTGGCGTAGTCTTCAAACTCGAGTGATGCCATAGCCACTTTCTTGGCACCGGAGTAGTTGTGGATGCGGAAGATCTTGTCCACCTTGAGTGCCCATGAGAGGTAAGCTTCGGCGTCGTCTTCACCTTTGAACTTGGGCATGTTGAACTTGAGCTTGCCATACATGTTCTCTTCATCCTCCAAGTTTCTTCTACGAGGAGGGGCGCCGTCAACTCTTGCGGCTAGAGGTGGAATAGGAGGTCTTCTACGGCCAACCATAGCATTGGGTTGGCGTTGGAGTTGAACACTTGCTTCACTTGGTTCACGGTGAGGATGTGGTTGAAGATCTTGTCGCGGTTGAGGACGATGCTCAATGTTGGGTCTCTCATCTTGATCATGGTGTAGTTCTCCTCGTCCACGTTGATCATGGTGAGGGTGGCGACGAAGATCTCGCCGAGGTGGATCTTGAGGGTCTTGGTCTTGTGGATGGCCATCACGCCCATGGTGGGCATGGCGATCCGCTTGGTGACGATCTTGTGGAAGGTCTTGAGCTTGTGGAGGACGTTCATGTGGACGAGCATGGCGATGTATTTCTCCACGCCTAGAGTTGGAGCGGGAGTCTTCATGACGAGCATGTGAGCGATGAGGTCGATGATGGTCTTCACGCCTTGAAGAAGAGCTTGGGGACGAAAGGCCACCATGAGAGTAATGGTCTTCATGCCTTGAGGAAGAGCTTGATGAAGAGGAAGTAGAGCGGTGTCGACGATGGCGACCCAAGTTGGTGATGGCGCGCTCGAGGCTATCCATGCGCCGCTCCATGTTGGCATCATTGGCCGCCATTTGGCCATTCAAGTTGTCCGTAGCTTCACGAAGAAGGGCCAAGTCGTGGTTCACGGTGGAGAAATTGTGAGCCACTTCATCGTATTGCTCATCGATGCGCGTCTCGAAGAGGGAGAGTTGCTCCTTGAACTCTTGTCGTTGTGTCCATAGGTTGTGTTGAGTAGCCAACCTCTCGGTGTTGTGAAGGATCTCTTCATCCCTATTGGTATCTCCGTTCCTATCCATGATGCAAAGACAAGAACTATGTTGTGTATGTTAGTGGAAGGAGACTACCTCGTACCCTTACCAAGGTAAGATAGTATTGAGGCAATCCACCAAACCGAAAGCAAGATCAAGTGTATCGGGAACACACGCAAAACCACACGCAAAAGCTAGCAAATATGGTGTTAGGCGAGTGTTGTGGAAAGCCAAAAGACAAATCCAAGATCGAGTATGTTGTTAAAAGTGGGTGAGGTCCAAAAATCCAAATGTCAATGTGAAGATCACTATAAACACGGAAAAAGATGTGGAACACACACACGAGATAAGCGGGGTTATTGCAACCAAAAGTGAGCGGAAAAGTGTATGTATAAGTGCTCGGTGTCACACTAACACAAGGAGAGCCAAAGCTTTGGTTGCAAAGGAAGAGACAACAAGATTCACACGTGGCCTCTCTTCTCCTCTCTCTCTTTGCTTACAAGCTTTTTCTCTTTTGTATATGGCGGCACTTGCACTCGTTTGTATCTTTGGTGGCACGTGGACACTTTTGTGTATATGGGCGTATGGATGTATGGATGTATGGTGCTACTCGCACTCTTTTTGTGTTTTTGGGGCTTTTTGACGCACTATGTTAGCGTTAGCCTCGCTTTTGCTATCTTGCCACACGAGTGTTTGCTTGGGTGCCTTACTCAACGCGACACACACACCTCACAATGCGGGGCCACGTGCAATGTCTCGCAACACTAAACAAGCAATGCTCGGTGGGATAGATCGCAAAAGGAAGAGGGGTTACAAGGTGACCTGCAAGTTATACCTGCGATGATGGTGGTGGTGGTGGTGGTGGTGGAGATCGCCGGAAGTCGAGGTCGAAGGAGTGGCGTTGCGTCGCCCGGTCGGAGGCCCGGTTGGACCGGGTTCTGGACCGGCTTTCCCGGTTTGCCGCCCGGTTGACCGGGTCTTTGGCCCGGCTCGGCCGGTCGTGGGCCCGGTTGACCGGCTGCTCAACCGGATTTCGCGTGATGAACTTTCTCTCTCCTGTTCTTCACGAAAACCAAGCCAAATCGACCAAATCGAAGGGAAACGATGGAATTGGAGGCTAAAAGTTGGGGAAATAGTAGATCAAGCACAACAACACCAGATCCACGGACCAAAACCACTCAAAACGCAACCAAATCACAGATCGGTCAAGAGGCAATTTAGGGCTATTTTTGGGGATTTTTTGGAAAATTTTCTAGGGACGAAATCGGGTGGGTGGGAGGTCAAATCCGCGGTAACCAAGAGCTGCTGATACCATATGATGAGGTCTAAGACCCCGTGTGTGGCCCGATCTCGCGGATTGACTTCGAAACCAAGGGGGAAGATGGGAAAACGCGAGGAACACGAAGAACACGGCGATGAACACGAGGAACTCCGAGACTCACGCACACACACAACCCGATACACCCGATGCTTACCTCCGTGGCTCGATGGACCACGCCAATAGAATCTCCGAGGAAGAGACACGCGGTAGAATTCCCCGGGGAGAGATTGGGATTGGAGAAGAAGAGCTTGGTGAGGGAGAGAGAGTATCTTGTACTAGAATCTCACTCAACAAGTTCCAAATCAACAACCAAGGTGCCTTGATTACAGAGGGATGATACCCAAGGGAGACTAAGCTCAAAGTTAGGTTTGAGTTCAAAACAAGTCTAAAGAGCTAAAGGGGCGTCCTGGGGGTATTTATAGTCTTACAAGGCGTCATGGGCCGAAAAGGTAAGTTCGGGCCGAAATTATAACTTAAGTCGTGCAGGCCGGTCAGGAGGCCGGTCAGACCGGGCCTGTGACCGGGCGGGCCGGTCAGGGCCGGTCGACCGGCTGTGACCGGGCCCGCCGGATTCAGACCGGGCCAGGGCCCGGCCGGCGACCGGACCAGGCTCCAAGTCCCCTGGATGGCGCCCGGATGTCACGAGCGCAAATCCCGATTCTTGACCGGGCAGTCCGGTCGAGAGGCCGGTCGGGACCGGGCTGTGGACCGGGTGATCCGGTCAGGGAGCCGGTCGACCGGGTTCTGGACCGGCCGTCCGTCTTCTCTTCCTTGCGCTCTTCGGGCGACTTCCTGTCCAGCTCCATGTCCATCTTCATGTCCATCTTCTTGTCCAGCTGCTCCTCTCCTCCCTTTGACCATGGCGTATCCTCCTCTTGGTGACCTTGATGCTCCTTGTACCTAATGACACATAACACGTCGGCATGAGGTAGCAATCCATCCAAAGGTGTACCAAGATCAAGGGTGGTGAGGAGCGAGTTCACCTCATCATGTAGTGCTTTGACTCGGGCTCGTGTCATCGGTCTACTTGGGGGACTTGTTGGTCTTGGTGTAGCGACGTTGGTGACCGGGGCTACATCAATGGCAATGCACAACGCCAAGTGCCAAGACGCTCTACTTCGACAAGCTACAAGCACAAGTCCCCAAGATGCCTATTGCACCAACACTTCAAGATGAAGATCGCCAAGGTGAACTCAAGGGTGAAATTGAGCCGAGCCTAGCTCTCATCAACACTATGGCGCCACCGCTTGAGGATGACTTGGGAGGCGATGGAGTTGAGCATGGTGACCATGGGATTCTCTCTTCACCTATGGAGGCGCAAGGAGTTGAGATGGTTGAGCATGGGAATTTCCCTTCAACCAAGGAGGCGCATGGAGATGAGAAAGTCGAGCCTACTCCTATATGCTTGATTGATGAGTTAGTACCAATCCCATGTGAGCATGAGAGCCACCTAGCCCACTTGAGTGAGAGTGATAGTGAGTTGAGTGACTTCCACCCCATATGTGAGTTTGAGTGCTTCCGTTTGGAGGACATGAGTGATACACAAAGTGAGTTGAGAGAGGTAGATGATAGGTCCATGGAGGACATCGCTTTGGCTAACACATTAACCTCTCCCTCTTTTGTGTCTTCTTATGTTGCACTAGGTTCCACGGAAGACGAGTTTCCGCTCATGGAGACTATGTACATGGTGCATGAAGATGATGATATCTCACCATGCTTGCTCCAAGATGGACATGTCGACCACATGGATCCTCCTACTTCCACAGCACCTACTTCAAATGAGTCAACCTACAAAGGTAACAACATAGGTGTTGATGATGCCATGATCCCACTAGTGGACATGATGAATTTTGAGTGCATGCATGATCTCGATGATCCATTTTCTACTTCACATGCTACTTTCACTTTCCCATGTGATGCTTTGCTTGATAACATTGTTGATCATGTGGACTTGATTGCTTGTGATACCATGACCATGCCATGCTATGAGAGTTTCACTTTTTCCCCGCTTGCTTGCAATGATAATGATTATGATAATACTTGTGTTGTGCCACCCTTGATGAACACTTGCTCTTTACATAGGGTTGTCGACAGCAATGATAACATGTTGAACATGCTTTGCCAAAAATGTTTGCACCATTCCATGATCCTTGCATCCAAGATTGTGAACAATTGCTCTTTCTTATGCTTGGTATGCAAGAATGCTTATTTCATTGTCCACGAGATGGCCCCCATAGCCTTCTCACTTTTTGATGATCATGAGTTACCACATGCCATGAATGCAACTTCTTGCCATATGCACCATCGCCATGCATTTCATACTATCTTGATTGACACTAATGGTGATGTGCACAAGACATGGAACATCATGACGGATGATGTGTTCCTATACCATGCACACACGCTTTTTGTTTTCTCTTTTGTGTGTATAGGTACCCGAAGGACAACGTCCACCGCTACGGAGCATGAGCTCATGAAACGCGCAATTGAGAGCTACCCCAACAAGGACGAGATACATGATCCAACCCATGGGATTCACGCCAAAGGGTATGTTCCCAAACGCCTTCGCCCTCGTGTGTTTCCGGCTTGTCTTGTCGAGCTTCCGGTTTGGACCAATGCCTCGTCACCTCTTTTGCCTCTTATGCAACATATCTTGACACATCTTGTTGGCACAATGGTTGTTGTATGTCTTGATGCTTTCATCATACACTTCGAGAATCTCAAGGACCATGTCATACATGTGAGAGACACCTTATGCATCTTGTGCCACATGTCACTCATAAAGTTGCTCTTCTTTGGATTTCTCATTTCATCTTTGGCATTTGACATGGATTCTTTGACACTTGAGGATACCCATACTTGGCTCACGCCAACCATACTTTCCCAAGCTAGAAGTCTCCATCCCTTTGCCATTGCACATAACAATTTTGCCCACAATTTTGCCGCCGATACTTGCCTTTTGATTGTTCCATTTGTGTGGGACAATGCTACACATCACATTTTTGACACTTTACAAACCAAACTATTACACGAACAAACTTTTGGCCCACCAATTTTTGGATACATCGACACTCTTTTGGTTCCCATTTTTGCCAAATGCCTCTTGGAGAAACGACTTGATGCTTCGTATTTGATTGAGAGCCTCTTGTTCGCCGATCACCACATTGGCATCCACAAGCTTTCCATTCGCAAGTTTTTTTCCCCAAGTTCTTCTTCGACCGCGACTTCGTCCATCCATTAATACATGGGAGAACCGTCATGATGCGGCCTAAGGCGACGTGGGTTGCCCGATCTCACGAATTGACCGAGGGAAAGGCGGGGGAGAGGAAGAACACGAAGAACATGGCGATGAACACGATGAACACACGCAAACACACACCAACCCGATACAATTCCGTTTACTCCCGATAGTCCGAACCACTATCCCGATAGAATCCCTCAAGAGAAAGACACGCGGTAGAATCCCCGAGAGGAAGATCGGTATACGATCGGTGGAATCACACGAGTGAGAGACCGGTGGTAGAATCACAAGTGTGAGAGACTAATCATATAAGGAGTGCCTTGTACAATAGATTATGGTAATCTAAGGAGGGGGTTTCCCTAATCCCAAAGGGATGGTGGAGGCATGAGCCTAGTTCTAGTTCATCAACTCTTACCTAATGAAGGGGGAGGTGGGAGCCTATATATAGGGAGCCACTAAGGAGGGGTAGTTTAGGCATAGAAGGGGGTACATGGGCCTTGGCCCTAATTGACTTGTGGCTAGCGCTTCACATAGTCCGGAGACTCTCGTGTATGTAGGCCGGAGACTCCGGTCTTGATCTTCATGGGCCAGAGACTCCGTTGTGAGTTGGCGAGGCCGGCGACTCCGGTGTAGCTGCGCCTGGAGCTTCTTCCATGCTTTCACGACCTCGGCCTTGAGTCCTCGAGCATCCATGGCATCCTCCACTTCCTCCGTACTTGGCGATGTATTCCTATCATGGTCATATGACGGAGGATGAAGTAGCATACCATTCCACATAGGTAATTGTACGCACGCATAAAGGGGAAGATTCACCTTTGCGTGACATGTCGGCGTCGATGCATATGATGTGGCGAAGACCGAAGGTCGGGCTACATCATCTCCCCCACTTGAAAAAGAGTCGACCTCGACGATAACTCATCATGAACGGGTAGAGGTGGGAGATGACAACAACTCTTGAATGTGGCATCACTTATCATGAACCCTATCAATAGCACAAGACAAGCAACGCAACACTCAAAGAGTAGCCGAAGTTCCATGGGTATAGCAAGAGAGCGCAAGTTGAAGGAGGTCACCTTATCGAAGTGTCGTTGTGCTCTCATTGAGAGATCTTGTGTAGTCAAAGTGTGTGGGCGAAACCACTCATTGGAGCTCACTTGTATCATGCTCTCAAGAGCTCGTTTGGTCAACTCGTGCTCAATCGAGGTTGACCTTGTCTTCCGTGTACCTACACACACAATAGGCAAAGCAAAGAACGTGTGTGCATGGTATATGAACACATCATCCATCATGATGGTCCATTTCTTTTGCACATCACCATTAGCATTAAGAAATTTACCATAGTAGATGTGGTGAATATGCGGAGTAAACATGGGAACATGCTCAACATGGATATATGCAAAGTCTCCAAACTGTGAGAGAGCTATGGGGGCAATCTCATTTACAAGCATATTAACATTATGGCAAACCAAGCATTGGAAAGAGAAAGTATTCAACATTTTGGTTGCACTAATGGGAGAATATTGCAAGCATGTAGCACAAAACATGTTCAAGTTTGTATCATAGCATGGCATGGTCAAATTGTCACAAGCAACTATTTCCACATGATCAACAATGGTGGTATCACAAGTATCACAAGGGAAAGTGAAAGAAGCATATGACATAGCAATAGGATCATCCAACTCATGCAAGCACTCATAAATCATCATGTCCACTAGTGGGATCATGGCATCATCAACACCCATATAGGTACCTTTGTAGTTCCGCTCATATGAGGTAGGTGTTGTGGAAGTGGTAGGCTCGATGTGGCATCCATGTTCATCTTCAATCAAGCATGGTGTGATATCATCATCTTCATGCACCATGTACATCTTCTCCATGATCGGCGTCTCGTCATCCATGGGACCTAATAAGACACAAGGAAACACACTAGAGGTAGAGGGTAAGTTGTTAGAATTCGAAATGGCCTCACATGACCTATCAACTACCACTCTCATCTCACTTGGTGTATCGCTCATGCTCTCGAAGTGGAGGCACTCAAGCTCACATATGGTGGAATCGCTCATCTCACATATAGTGGAGTCGCTCATCTCACATATAGTGGTGTCCCTCATCTCCATGGCAATGGCGTCGTCGATGTCCGAGCAACCTAGGAAAGAGGAAGACAACACAAGAAGAGTAGATGTTAAGTTGTTAGAAATCAAAGTGTCCTCACTCAACTCATGGGGTGTGTCACTCTTGCTCTCAAGGTGTTTGAAGTATGCATTGCACTCGGCTTTATCTTTGGGTGTCATTTGGGCTTCTCGAGCATCTAGCTCGGCGAAGTATGCTCCAATCTCGGCTTGCTCTTGTGGGGTCATCATGTATATGGCTCACTAGGATAGGTGTATGTGTATGTGGTGGAAGGAAAGCTACACAAGTATCTCACCTTTCAAGAAAGTATCGGAAAAATGGTTCAAGTCAAGAGCAAAGTCGAAATGTATCGGGGTTACTCACACACACACTCAAAGCACACGCAAAAGGCTAAGAAACACTATATGTGGTGGGTAAGGGGTGGATAGCAAACGAAAAAGATCAACGGAAAAGTCTATTGTCAAATGTGGGTAAGATCCAAAGTCAAATGTCAAAAGTGGTGATCTATGTCAAGGAAACACGGAAACACACACAAAGGAGAACAATGGGGTTAGCGCGACCAAGGAAGTGAGCAAGTGACAAAGATGGTCCTAACGAAGACTATATGCTCGATGTCACGCCAACACAAGAGAGACCGTAGCTTGGTTGCACAAGAAAGAAGCAACAAGATTTGCACAAGGGCCACTCTTCTCTTATCTCGCTTAGTGCGCACAAGCTTTGCACTTCTCGGTATTGGTGGACACACACTCTTTTCTATTTTTTTTTCACTTTTTTTTTCTATGCTTAGAAGCTTTTTTTTTCACTTTTTTTTTCTATGCTTAGAAGCTTTTTTTTTTCTCTATGTATATGTCACGCTTTTTTCTTCTTTTGTGTATCTTTCTCACCGAGCTTGCTTTGGAGCTTCGCTCAACACAACGCACACACACCCTCTCAAGGTCGTGACACTTGTGCAATGCTTCGCAACGCTCGGAAAGCCACTCTGAATGGGATAGGTACACAAAGAAAGAAACGGGGCTACAAGGGGTAAGGGGGCAAGTTATACCTAGTGAAAAGGTTAGGCGGTGTCAAGCACACGAACTTGCGATGGTGTCGATGATGGCGGTGTCGAAGTTGCGCCGGAATCCGGGGTGCCGAAGGTGTCGCCGCGGTGTTGATGTAGACGCGGACGCTTGGTAGACAATCCTTGCACTCCAAAACGGAAACCGAGCAAATTAAGTCAATGCCCGAAAAGTTTGGTCAAAACGAGCGGTCAAAAGTTAGGTTCCAAAAATCGTCAAAAATTGAGGGTAGACTATGTGGAGTATTTGGGGGATGGTGTTAAAATTTGGAGTCAAACGGGCTCCGGAAAGTTGTCAAAATTTGGGGCAAAAAGTGGAGTTAAAATTGGCCGAAATTTGGGTCAAAGTTGCGAAATCCGGTCATGGGGCCGGTTGGACCGGATCCTGGGCCGGACTATCCGGTTGCCGCCCGGTCCGAGCTGGTTTTCCCGGTTGGCGCCCGGTTTGGCTCCGGTCGGAGGAATTTTTCTGCCCGAATTGAGAATTGGAAAGAGATGGCGAGGAACTGGCTTCGCGTGGAGAAAAGCTGCGTGCGGGAGTGGATTGGAGGAGCTGCTGCGCGGGCCAGGCAGGCTGTATCAGGGCGCGCGCGTGCGGCCAGGCAGGGAATTGAGCTGCGGTTGGCGACCGCTGATGCGCGTTGGATGCGGCAGGGAGGCAGCCAAACGGAGGCGCGGCGTGGTGGTGGCTCGCTCGGCAGGGAGCAGATTGCTGCGTTGGCGGCCGGGAGGTGGTGGGCGCGTGGGCCAGCGGGGGCGGCGCCAAGGAGCGGCGGGAGCACTCGATGGTGCGGGCGGCCTTGCGCGTGGGCGGCCAGGCCCGAGCGGGAGTTGGCCGGGGCGCGTGATGGGCGGCGGCTGTTGGCGCGAGCGGCAGGGCCGAGGAGAGCGGCGGCGGGGTTGGTGCCAGCGGCGCGGCGGCGTTGGCCTGGGCTGGCCGGCAGGGGCGTTGGCCTGCGTGTGGGCACCAGGCCAGAGCTTGGCGCGGCGGGATGGGGCAGGGGCGGTGGTTGGCCGGCGGCAGCGCGGCAGTGAGGTGGGCCAAAAGGCGGTGGTCAACGCGGGCGCGTGGAGTTCGAGCGAGCAGACGAAAACGAGCACGAACGGGATTCTTCCCTGTTCTTGACCAAAACTGAACCAAAACTCCTCAGATTTGCATGAAATTGGACGAATTGGAAGGGGAAAAAGATGGGGAAGCATAGATCAGCACCAATAACATCAGCTCTGTGGATCAAAACCACAAAAAATGCAACAAATTCGGAGATCAAATTTCGAGCTATTTTTTGGGGCAATTTTTTGGGAAAAATTTTGGGCGAAATTGGAGAGATTCGAGGGTCAAATTCGTGGCAACCTTTGCTCTGATACCATATGATGCGGCCTAAGGCGACGTGGGTTGCCCAATCTCACGAATTGACCGAGGGAAAGGCGGGGGAGAGGAAGAACACGAAGAACACGGCGATGAACACGATGAACACACGCAAACGCACACCAACCCGATACAATTCGGTTTACTCCCGATAGTCCGAACCACTATCCCGATAGAATCCCTCAAGAGAAAGACACGCGGTAGAATCCCCGAGAGGAAGATCGGTATACGATCGGTGGAATCACACGAGTGAGAGACAGGTGGTAGAATCACAAGTGTGAGAGACTAATCATATAAGGAGTGCCTTGTACAATAGATTATGGTAATCTAAGGAGGGGGTTTCCCTAATCCCAAAGGGATGGTGGAGGCATGAGCCTAGTTCTAGTTCATCGACTCTTACCTAATGAAGGGGGAGGTGGGAGCCTACATATAGGGAGCCACTAAGGAGGGGTAGTTTAGGCATAGAAGGGGGTACATGGGCCTTGGCCCTAATTGACTTGTGGCTAGCGCTTCACATAGTCCGGAGACTCTCGTGTATGCAGGCCGGAGACTCCGGTCTTGATCTTCATGGGCCGGAGACTCCGTTGTGAGTTGGCGAGGCCGGCGACTCCGGTGTAGCTGCGCCTGGAGCTTCTTCCATGCTTCCACGACCTCGGCCTTGAGTCCTCGAGCATCCATGGCATCCTCCACTTCCTCCGTACTTGGCGATGTATTCCTATCATGGTCATATGACGGAGGATGAAGTAGCATAACATTCCACATAGGTAATTGTACGCACGCATAAAGGGGAAGATTCACCTTTGCGTGACATGTCGGCGTCGATGCATATGATGTGGCGAAGTCCGAAGGTCGGGCTACATCACGTCATGGCCTACATCATCGCTGAGGAGGCGCAAGAGTCGAGGGCGACTCTTCCCCAAGGGGGGGGTGATGATGCGGGGTGGCCTTCGGACACCTCCACCTCAAGACCGTCAAGTGCAGCCCCGCCTATCGTCGACGCTACACCATGGCCAAGGAGTCCCCCAAGTGGACCAACAACACAAACCCCCGCCATATATGGCAAGGTGAACTCTTTCCTCTCTATGGTTGACCTCAACACCAACTTGAATGGTATGCTACCTCATGCCTATCATCATGGTATCCATAGGTGCCGACATCGACAAGGACCAAGAGAGAAGGAACTCCCACGGTGCAAGGAAGAGAGAAGAAGAAGAGAAGAAGAAGAAGAAGGAAAGAGGAGAAGAAGGCTGGCCAGCCCAGAACCCGGTTGGACCGGCCCCACAACCGGACCGTCCGGTTGGCGCCCGGTCGACCGGACCCAGGACCGGACCACCCGGTCACAGGCCCGGTCTTACCGGACCCAAACCGGATTTGACGGGAATGACTCACCAAGCTGCCTAAGTTATCCACTTGCGTACCTTTTCGGCCCAAGCTGCCTTGTACCTCTATATAAGCACCTAGGTCATCCCCTTTACCCCTTAGACAAGATTTAGGCTTAGACATGAAGTTGAACTTTGTCTCCCTAGGGTTTCATCCCCTTTGTATCAAGGCTACCCTTGTTGGATGTATGGATTTGTGAGTGTGAGATTCTAGTGCTACCCACTCTCTCTCCCACTCCTAGATTCATCTCCCTCACCAATCTCTCCGCTCGGAATTCTACCGCGTGTCTCTTCCGGGTTGATTCTATTGGCGTGGTCCATCGAGCCACGGGGTAAGTATCGATTGTATCGGGTTGGTGTGCGTGCGTGAGTTCATCGTGTTCTTCGTGTTCATCATGTTCTTCGCGCTCTCCCTCTCTTCCTCCTTTGGATTTCGGGTCAACCGCAAGATCGGGCCACAAACGGGGTCTTAGACCACATCACTACTTAATCAAATGTGTTTTCATTCGAGATCGAGAACTTGTCAAAATTCAAGTTAATTAATTTATCAGCGCTAATTAGTTGGTCGCCTGCTTGATACGCAATTAAGTGTCGTTGGCCTATATATATGTAGGGTTTAATTAGGGTTTAGGGTTAGCTAGCTAGGGTTTTAGGGTTAGGGTTAGGGTTAGGGTTAATTAGGGTTTAGGGTCTATATAGGGTTTAGGGCTTAGGGTTTGGGGTTTAGTGTTTAGGGTTTAGGGTCTAGCTAGGGTTAGGGTTTAGGGTTTAGGGTTTAGGGTTTAGGGTGTAGTGTTTAGGGTCTAGGGTTTAGGGTTTAGTGTTTAGGGTGTTTAGGGTGTACGTTTAGGGTATAATTAGGGATTAGGGATTAGGGTTTTAGGGTTTAAGGTTTAGGGATCATCGATCGAGTGCACAAGGCACCCGCGCCTTTGCGCATAAAGTGCATGCGTATATATATAATTGTGTTTCTTGGCCACCAACAATATATAGATCTAGAGAGAGATTGAAATATATTTAGGGTTTATGGTTTAGGGTTTAGGGTTTATGTTCTAGGGTTAGGGTTTAGGGTTTAGGGTTTAGGGTGTAGTGTTTAGTAGGGTTTAGGGTCTAGGGTTTAGGGTTTAGTGTTTAGGGTCTAGGGTTTAGGGTCTATATAGGGTTTAGGGCTTAGGGTTTGGGGTTTAGTGTTTAGGGTTTAGGGTCTAGCTAGGGTTAGGGTTTAGGGTTTAGGGTTTAGGGTTTAGGGTGTAGTGTTTAGGGTCTAGGGTTTAGGGTTTAGTGTTTAGGGTGTTTAGGGTGTACGTTTAGGGTATAATTAGGGATTAGGGATTAGGGTTTTAGGGTTTAAGGTTTAGGGATCATCGATCGAGTGCACACACACATTATTAGAGGCACCCGCGCCTTTGCGCATAAAGTCCATGCGTATATATACAAGTGTGCTTCTTGGCCACCAACGATATATAGATCGAGAGAGAGAGATTGATATATATATATATCCCCAAGAATATGTTCAAATATATATTGAAATATATGCACGAATGATATGAAAGGTATGCCATGCGCGCATGCACACTAATTATATATATATTATGAGACACTTAATCAAATGTGTTTTCATTCGAGATCGAGAACTTGTCAAAATTCAAGTTAATTAATTTATCAGCGCTAATTAGTTGGTCGCGTCCTTGTTGCGCAATTAAGTGTCGTTGGCCTATATATACATTTAGGGTTTATTTAGGGTTTAGGGTTTAGGGTTAGCTAGCTAGGGTTTTAGGGTTAGGGTTAGGGTTAATTATGGTTTAGGGTCTATATAGGGTTTAGGGTTTAGGGTTGGGGTTTAGTGTTTAGGGTTTAGGGTCTAGCTAGGGTTAGGGGTTAGGGATTAGGGTTTAGTGTTTAGGGTTTAGGGTCTAGGGTTTAGGGTTTAGTGTTTAGGGTGTTTAGGGTGTACGTTTAGGGTATAATTAGGGATTAGGGATTAGGGTTTTAGGGTTTAAGGTTTAGGGATCATCGATCGAGTGCACACACACATTATTAGAGGCACCCGCGCCTTTGCGCATAAAGTGCATGCGTATATATATAAGTGTGTTTCTTGGCCACCAACGATACATAGATCTAGAGAGAGATTGAAATATATTTAGGGTTTATGGTTTAGGGTTTAGGGTTTATGGTCTAGGGTCAGGGTTTAGGGTTTAGTGTTTAGGGTTTAGGGTTTAGGGTTTAGGGTGTAGTGTTTAGGGTTTAGGGTCTAGGGTTTAGGGTTTAGTGTTTAGGGTGTTTAGGGTGTACGTTTAGGGTATAATTAGGGATTAGGGATTAGGGTTTAAGGGTTTAAGGTTTAGGGATCATCGATCGAGTGCACACACACATTATTAGAGGCACTCGCGCCTTTGCGCATAAAGTGCATGCGTATATATATAAGTGTGTTTCTTGGCCACCAACGATATATAGCTAGATCGAGAGAGAGAGAGAGAGAGATTGATATATATATATCCCCAAGAATATGTTCAAATATATATTGAAATATATGCACGAATGATATGCAAGGTATGCCATGCGCGCATGCACACTAATTATATATATATATATTATGAGACTACTTAATCAAATGTGTTTTCATTCGAGATCGAGAACTTGTCAAAATTCAAGTTAATTAATTTATCAGCGCTAATTAGTTGGTCGCCTGCTTGATGCGCAATTAAGTGTCGTTGGCCTATATATGTAGGGTTAATTAGGGTTAGGGTTAGGGTTAGGGTTAGTGTTAATTAGGGTATAGGGTCTAGGGTTTAGGGTCTAGTGTTTAGGGTTTAGTGTTTAACTTTTAGGGTTTAGGGTTTAGTGTTTAGGGTTTTTGGGTTTAGGGTTTAGTGTTTAGGGTTTAGGGTTTAGTGTTTAGGGTGTTTAGGGATTAGGGATTAGGGTTTTAGGGTTTTATGGTTTAAGGTTTAGGGATCATCGATCGAGTGCGCACACACATTATTAGAGGCACCCGCCTTAATTTGCGCATAAAGTGCATGCGTATATATATAAGTGTGTTTCTTGGCCACCAACGATATATAGATCGAGAGATAGAGATTGAAATCCCCAAGAATATGTTCAAATATACGCACACACATGAATTATTAGAGGCACCCGCGCCTTTGCGCATAAAGTGCATGCGTATATATATAAGTGTGCTTCTTGGCCACCAACGATATATAGATCGAGAGAGAGAGATTGATATATATATATATATATCCCCAAGAATATGTTCAAATATATATATTGAAATATATGCACGAATGATATGCAAGGTATGCCATGTGCGCATGCACACTAATTATATATATATATTATGAGACTACTTAATCAAATGTGTTTTCATTCGAGATCGAGAACTTGTCAAAATTCAAGTTAATTAATTTATCAGCGCTAATTAGTTGGTCGCCTGCTTGATGCGCAATTAAGTGTCGTTGGCCTATATATATGTAGGGTTTAATTAGGGTTTTAGGTCAGGGTCAGGGTTAATTAGGGTTTAGGGTCTATATAGGGTTTAGGGTTTAGGGTTTGGGGTTTAGTGTTTAGGGTTTAGGGTCTAGCTAGGGTTAGGGATTAGGGTTTAGTGTTTAGGGTTTAGGGTGTAGTGTTTAGGGTTTAGGGTCTAGGGTTTAGGGTGTACGTTTAGGGTATAATTAGGGATTAGGGATTAGGGTTTTAGGGTTTAAGTTTTAGGGATCATCGATCGAGTGCACACACACATTATTAGAGGCACCCGCGCCTTTGCGCATAAAGTGCATGCGTATATATATAAGTGTGTTTCTTGGCCACCAACGATATATAGATCTAGAGAGAGATTGAATTATATTTAGGGTTTATGGTTTAGGGTTTAGCGTTTATGGTCTAGGGTTAGGGTTTAGGGTTTAGTGTTTAGGGTTTAGGGTTTATGGTGTAGTGTTTAGGGTTTAGGGTCTAGGGTTTAGGGTTTAGTGTTTAGGGTGTTTAGGGTGTACGTTTAGGGTATAATTAGGGATTAGGGATTAGGGTTTAAGGGTTTAAGGTTTATGGATCATCGATCGAGTGCACACACACATTATTAGAGGCACCCACGCCTTTGCGCATAAAGTGCATGCGTATATATATAAGTGTGTTTCTTGGCCACCAACGATATATAGCTAGATCGAGAGAGAGATTGATATATATATATCCCCAAGAATATGTTCAAATATTGATGCGGGCTAAGCCCGAGGGTGTGCCCAATCTTCACGGTTTGACCCGGGTGAGTGTGATTGCGGAGGGGGATTCGCGGGGAAGTGGATGAACGCGAAGAACACGATACAAACACACGCACACACACAATCGGTTATCCTCGTTGGCCCGAACCACCAACCGATAGAATCGCGAGAGAAAGACCAAAGGTAGAATCTCTTGCAAAAGATCGACAAATCCAAATAGAATTCCCAAAGAGTAAAAGACCAACTAAGAATAGAGTTGCAAAGCAAGAGATTCTCAATTGATAGAATTACTAGAATGGAAAAAGATCCGGATAAGGAGGGATACAATAGATGGTTAATCTAAGGTGGGGGTTTCCCAAATCCACTAGGGGATAATAGAGGCATAAGCCAATTCATCTAAACATCATCTCTCCCTCATGAAGGTGGGGGTAGGTGTCTATTTATAGGCAAGGGGATGAAGGGGTAAGTTACAAGCCAAAAGGGGCTGAGATCTGGCTGAGGCTCGACAGGGCGGAAGTTCCGGTCCCTGAGGGCGGAAGTTCCGGTCGGGGGCGGAAGTTCCGGCCATGAGGGGCGGAAGTTCCGGTCGCAGTTCTTCAGTGCGAGCATCTTCAGTCTTGGATGGAATCTGGGCGGAAGTTCCGGCGGTGGTGGGCGGAAGTTCCGGCCTGGAGCGTCCAGCTCCTCTTTCTCCTTCTCTTCCATGCTTCCGTGACATCGGCCTTGCGTCCTCGGGTCTCCATGGCATCCTCTCTTCTCCCCGTACTTGTCGTCGAGTTCCTATCATCAATATGTGACGGAGTATGAAGTAGTATATCGTTCCAAGTAGGCGATTCGAGGCACGCGTAAAGGAGAAGATTCACCTTAGCGTGTCGTCTTGTCGATGAAGCATATGATGTGGCGAAGACCGAAGGTCGGGCTACATCATCTCCCCCCACTTGAAAAAGAGTCGTCCTCGACGATAAATCTTCATCAATGTGTAGAGGAGGTAGATGACACCAACGCTTGAATGTCGCTTCACTTGTCAAGAGCCCTATCAATAGCACAAGAAAAGCCAAACAACACTCAAAGCATAGCCAATGTTCCACGGGTTTAGCAAGATAGCGCGAGTAGAAGGGGGTCACCTTAGCAAGATGTCGGTGTGCTCTCATTGAGAGATCTTGGGTCGTCGAAGTATGTGGGCGAAACCACTCATTGACGCTCATCCACAAGTCACATGTACCTTCACACAACAAAGATCAAGCAAAGTGTATGTGTGTGTGATAGAGGAGCATATCATCAACGACATGTCCATTCATGTTCATAACACCGTTAGCACAACACAAATTTATCAAGAATAAGGCATGTGCAAAGTCAATGTGTAAGAACTCCGTATGAACATCTTCCAAATGCGGGAACACAAAAACTCCAAAATGTGAGATGACCATGGTGTCCATCTCATGTAGTAATCCATTTTCATTGTTGCACTCAAGGCATCGAAAAGAGAAAGTGTTCAACATCCTTGAAGCAACAAGTGGAGAATTTGGCAAAAACACATAGGGAAGAGTGTCCAAAATATCATCAATATGTGTGCACACAAACCATTGGAAAGAGAAATTGGTCCACATATTTGGTGCAACACACAACATATCATCCAAAAAGTTCATCAAGAAGACATTTGCACAACCGTGCGTGCCAACAAACCAAAGGAAAGAGAAATTGCTCAACTTGTTTGAGGCAACACCAACGGTAACAATCACATCATCATGCTTGCAAAAGAACCAAGAGAAAGAGAAATTGTTCGGCATGTTCAATGCAAAGCATGGGAAAGGTATTAGAGCCGGGTTCGATCTTGAACTCACTTGTATTATGCTCTCTAGAGCTCTCTTTGTCAACTCGTGCTCAATCGAGGTTGACAATGGCATTCTTGTACCTACACACACAATAGGCAAAGCAAAGAACGTGTGTGCATGGTATATGAACACATCATCCATCATGATGGTCCATTTCTTTTGCACATCACCATTAGCGTTAAGCAAAGCATCATAATAGATATGGTGAATATGCGGTGTAAACATGGGAACATGCTCAACATGGATATATGCAAAGTCTCCAAAATTTGAGAGAGCTATGGGGGCAATCTCATTTACAAGCATATTAACATCATTGCAAACCAAGCATTGGAAAGAGAAAGTATTCAACATTTTGGTTGCACTAATGGGAGAGTATTGTAAGCATTTTGCACAAAACATGTTCAACATGTTATCATTGTTGTCGACAAACCTATGGAAAGAGCAATTGTTCGGCAAGGTTGTCACAACACAAGCATCATTATCATTATCATTGCAAGCAATGCATGGGAAAGAGCAATTGTTCGACATATTGCAAGCAATAGGAGAGAAAGTGAAACTCTCATAGCATGGCATGACCATATTGTCACAAGCAACTAATTCCACATGATCAACAATGTTATCAAGCAAATCATCACATGGGAAAATGAAAGAAGTATATGACATAGCAATTGTATCATCAAGATCATGCATGCATTCATAAGTCATCATGTCCACTAGTGGGATCATGGCATCATCAACACCCATATAGGTACCTTTGTAGTCCCGCTCATATGAGGTAGGTGTTGTGGAAGTGGTAGGCTCCATATGGCCTCCATGTTCATCTTCAATCAAGCATGGTGTGATAGCATCATCTTCATGCACCATGTACATCTTCTCCATGATTGGGAACTCATCATCCATGGGACCTAATGAGACATGAGGAAACACACTAGAGGTAGATGGTAAGTTGTTAGAATTTGAAATGGCCTCACATGACCTATCAACTACCACTCTCATCTCACTCGGTGTATCACTCATATCCTGAAGGTGTATGCACTCAAGCTCACATATAGTGGATGCACTCATCTCACATATAGTGGAGTCTCTCATCTCACATATAGTGGAGTCGCTCATCTCACATATAGTGGAGTCCCTCATCTCCATGGTAATGACGTCGTCGATGTCCGAGCAACCTAGCAAAGAGGAAGACAACACAAGAGGAGTAGAGGTTAATGTGGTAGAAATCAAAGCGTCCTCACTCAACTCATGTGGTGTGTCACTCTTGCTCTCAAGGTGTTTGAAGTAGGATTTGCACTCGGCTTTATCTTGGAGGGTCATGTTGGCTATTTGATCATCTAAGTTGGCAAAGTAGGCTCTCATCTCGGCTTGTTCTTGTGGTGTCATTTTGGGTGGCTCTCACTAGGAAAGGTGTATGTATGGTGGAAAGAGAACTACCAAAAGGTCAAAAACTAGCAACAAAATCGAGAAAATGGTTCAAGTTAGAGAATAACCGATATGTACTCACACACACTCAAAGCACACACAAAAGGCTAAGAACTCTATATGGTGGTAGGTGCAGAAGTGGATAGCAAACGAAAAGAACCAAAGAAAATGTCTATTGTCAAATGTGGGTAAGATCCAAAGTCAAATGTCAAAAGCGGTGATCTATGTCAAGGAAACACGGAAACAGACACAAGGAAGAACAATGGGGTTAGCGCGACCAAGGAAGTGAGCAAGTAACAAGGATGGTCCTAACGAAGACTAATAGCTCGGTGTCGCGCCAACACAAGAGAGACCGTAGCTTGGTTGCATATGAGAGAAGCAACTAGATTTGCACAAATGCCACTCTTCTCTTTTCTCTCTTAGTGCTTACAAGCTTTGCACTCTTTTGTATCGGTGGACACACACTCTTTTTGTATTTCCTTTTCCTTTTTCTCTTTTTTTTCACTTTTTTTTTCTATGCTTAGAAGCTTTATTTTTCTCCATGTCACACTTTTTCTTCTTTTGTGTATCTTTCTCACCGAGCTTGCTTCGGAGCTTTGCTCAACACAACGCACACACACACCCTCTCACGGTCGTGACACTTGTGCAATGCTTTGCAACACTCGGAAAGCCACTCTCAATGGGATAGCTACACAAAGAAAGAAACGGGGCTACAAGGGGTGGGGCAAGTTATACCTATTGATGTTAGGCGGTGTCAAGCACACGAACTTGCGATGAACGAGGTGGTGTCGATGATGGTGTCGAAGTTGCGCCGGAATCCGGGGTGCCAAAGGTGTCGTCGCGGTGTTTATGTAGGCGCGGAAGCGAAATAGACAACCAATGCACTCCAAATCGGAAACCGAGCAAAATAAGTCAATGCCCGAAAAGTTGGGTCAAAACGAGCGGTCAAAAGTTGGGCTCCAAAAATCGTCAAAAATTAGACGTTGACTATGTGGATTAGATGGAGGATGTTGTTAAAGTTTGGAGTCAAACGGGCTCCGGAAAGCTGTCAAAATTTGGGCAAAAAGAGAAGTCAAAACTGGACGAAATTTGAGTCAAACTGCGCGCCGGGGCGGAACTTCCAGTCTACTTCCGGTAATACGTGAAATCAGTCCAGGGGCTACTGTGAGCAAAATAGGCAATTTCGGAACTTGGGCGGATGTTAGGCGGAAGTACCGGTTACCCGGATGTTCCGGTGACTTCGGCCGGAAGTTCCGGTCAGGGATTTTCTGATGAATTTGGAAATTGACTGAGCTGAAACTGCTGCGATCTGTGAGGGAATCAAGCGGATTTAGCAGGATGGGCCTTGTCTCACGCGTGCGTGAACGGAGGAGGTGGCGCTGGGGCAGCTTGGCCTGCGCAACTTGAGGAGCAGCGTGGCGAGCGGAGCGGCAGGTGCGGGCGTGCGTGCTGTTGGGGCGAATTGGGATCGAGCTGGTGGCGCGGCTCGAGCGGGGAGTGGCTTGCGCGTGCGTGATGTGCTTGCGGCGGGAGCGGGGCGGCGCGGATGGGCCAAAGCTGGCGGGCGACGCGCGTGGTGGTGGTTGGCAGGGGCAGCGAGCGAGGCTTGCGGCGCAGGCGTAGCGCGTGGGCGAGCGAGTGAGGCGGCGCTGTGCGGCACTTGCAGCCGATCGATGCGGGGCGTCGCGCGAGGAGCTGTGGGGAAGGTGGGCCTGATCGAGGCTAGGGCCAGGCGAGCGGCGGCTTGCGGAGCCTGCGCGGATGGAGCGGCGAGCTGGGCGTAGATGGTTGCACTGCTGTAGCGCGTAGTGGCTTGGCGCGATTTGGTTGGGGATGCACAGCGAGGAAGACAACGACTGTGTTGACTAGATGGGAAAAAAAAATTGGGCTGAGCGGAAGTTCCGCTAGGATCGGCCGGTAATACCGGAAATACCCAAAATTTCGGATCTGAGATCTGGAGCGAAGAACAGCACGAACACGGAGCGGAAAATAGAACAGAAATTGATGGATTTGAGGGGTAAATGGTGGAATTGACGGATGAAAATTGGAGGAATGATAGATCAACACCAAAGACAACAGATCTGTGGACCAAAACCACAAACAACGCAACAAATTCAGAGATCCAAATTCGAGCTATTTTTTTGGGGAAAAATTTTTGAGGAAATTTTTGGGCGAAATTGGTGGAATCGGAGGGTCAAATCCGTGGCAACCTTTGCTCAGATACCATATGATGCGGGCTAAGCCCGAGGGTGTGCCCAATCTTCACGGTTTGACCCGGGTGAGTGTGATTGCGGAGGGGGATTCGCGGGGAAGTGGATGAACGCGAAGAACACGATACAAACACACGCACACACACAATCGGTTATCCTCGTTGGCCCGAACCACCAACCGATAGAATCGCGAGAGAAAGACCAAAGGTAGAATCTCTTGCAAAAGATCGACAAATCCAAATAGAATTCCCAAAGAGTAAAAGACCAACTAAGAATAGAGTTGCAAAGCAAGAGATTCTCAATTGATAGAATTACTAGAATGGAAAAAGATCCGGATAAGGAGGGATACAATAGATGGTTAATCTAAGGTGGGGGTTTCCCAAATCCACTAGGGGATAATAGAGGCATAAGCCAATTCATCTAAACATCATCTCTCCCTCATGAAGGTGGGGGTAGGTGTCTATTTATAGGCAAGGGGATGAAGGGGTAAGTTACAAGCCAAAAGGGGCTGAGATCTGGCTGAGGCTCGACAGGGCGGAAGTTCCGGTCCCTGAGGGCGGAAGTTCCGGTCGGGGGCGGAAGTTCCGGCCATGAGGGGCGGAAGTTCCGGTCGCAGTTCTTCAGTGCGAGCATCTTCAGTCTTGGATGGAATCTGGGCGGAAGTTCCGGCGGTGGTGGGCGGAAGTTCCGGCCTGGAGCGTCCAGCTCCTCTTTCTCCTTCTCTTCCATGCTTCCGTGACATCGGCCTTGCGTCCTCGGGTCTCCATGGCATCCTCTCTTCTCCCCGTACTTGTCGTCGAGTTCCTATCATCAATATGTGACGGAGTATGAAGTAGTATATCGTTCCAAGTAGGCGATTCGAGGCACGCGTAAAGGAGAAGATTCACCTTAGCGTGTCGTCTTGTCGATGAAGCATATGATGTGGCGAAGACCGAAGGTCGGGCTACATCATCTCCCCCCACTTGAAAAAGAGTCGTCCTCGACGATAAATCTTCATCAATGTGTAGAGGAGGTAGATGACACCAACGCTTGAATGTCGCTTCACTTGTCAAGAGCCCTATCAATAGCACAAGAAAAGCCAAACAACACTCAAAGCATAGCCAATGTTCCACGGGTTTAGCAAGATAGCGCGAGTAGAAGGGGGTCACCTTAGCAAGATGTCGGTGTGCTCTCATTGAGAGATCTTGGGTCGTCGAAGTATGTGGGCGAAACCACTCATTGACGCTCATCCACAAGTCACATGTACCTTCACACAACAAAGATCAAGCAAAGTGTATGTGTGTGTGATAGAGGAGCATATCATCAACGACATGTCCATTCATGTTCATAACACCGTTAGCACAACACAAATTTATCAAGAATAAGGCATGTGCAAAGTCAATGTGTAAGAACTCCGTATGAACATCTTCCAAATGCGGGAACACAAAAACTCCAAAATGTGAGATGACCATGGTGTCCATCTCATGTAGTAATCCATTTTCATTGTTGCACTCAAGGCATCGAAAAGAGAAAGTGTTCAACATCCTTGAAGCAACAAGTGGAGAATTTGGCAAAAACACATAGGGAAGAGTGTCCAAAATATCATCAATATGTGTGCACACAAACCATTGGAAAGAGAAATTGGTCCACATATTTGGTGCAACACACAACATATCATCCAAAAAGTTCATCAAGAAGACATTTGCACAACCGTGCGTGCCAACAAACCAAAGGAAAGAGAAATTGCTCAACTTGTTTGAGGCAACACCAACGGTAACAATCACATCATCATGCTTGCAAAAGAACCAAGAGAAAGAGAAATTGTTCGGCATGTTCAATGCAAAGCATGGGAAAGGTATTAGAGCCGGGTTCGATCTTGAACTCACTTGTATTATGCTCTCTAGAGCTCTCTTTGTCAACTCGTGCTCAATCGAGGTTGACAATGGCATTCTTGTACCTACACACACAATAGGCAAAGCAAAGAACGTGTGTGCATGGTATATGAACACATCATCCATCATGATGGTCCATTTCTTTTGCACATCACCATTAGCGTTAAGCAAAGCATCATAATAGATATGGTGAATATGCGGTGTAAACATGGGAACATGCTCAACATGGATATATGCAAAGTCTCCAAAATTTGAGAGAGCTATGGGGGCAATCTCATTTACAAGCATATTAACATCATTGCAAACCAAGCATTGGAAAGAGAAAGTATTCAACATTTTGGTTGCACTAATGGGAGAGTATTGTAAGCATTTTGCACAAAACATGTTCAACATGTTATCATTGTTGTCGACAAACCTATGGAAAGAGCAATTGTTCGGCAAGGTTGTCACAACACAAGCATCATTATCATTATCATTGCAAGCAATGCATGGGAAAGAGCAATTGTTCGACATATTGCAAGCAATAGGAGAGAAAGTGAAACTCTCATAGCATGGCATGACCATATTGTCACAAGCAACTAATTCCACATGATCAACAATGTTATCAAGCAAATCATCACATGGGAAAATGAAAGAAGTATATGACATAGCAATTGTATCATCAAGATCATGCATGCATTCATAAGTCATCATGTCCACTAGTGGGATCATGGCATCATCAACACCCATATAGGTACCTTTGTAGTCCCGCTCATATGAGGTAGGTGTTGTGGAAGTGGTAGGCTCCATATGGCCTCCATGTTCATCTTCAATCAAGCATGGTGTGATAGCATCATCTTCATGCACCATGTACATCTTCTCCATGATTGGGAACTCATCATCCATGGGACCTAATGAGACATGAGGAAACACACTAGAGGTAGATGGTAAGTTGTTAGAATTTGAAATGGCCTCACATGACCTATCAACTACCACTCTCATCTCACTCGGTGTATCACTCATATCCTGAAGGTGTATGCACTCAAGCTCACATATAGTGGATGCACTCATCTCACATATAGTGGAGTCTCTCATCTCACATATAGTGGAGTCGCTCATCTCACATATAGTGGAGTCCCTCATCTCCATGGTAATGACGTCGTCGATGTCCGAGCAACCTAGCAAAGAGGAAGACAACACAAGAGGAGTAGAGGTTAATGTGGTAGAAATCAAAGCGTCCTCACTCAACTCATGTGGTGTGTCACTCTTGCTCTCAAGGTGTTTGAAGTAGGATTTGCACTCGGCTTTATCTTGGAGGGTCATGTTGGCTATTTGATCATCTAAGTTGGCAAAGTAGGCTCTCATCTCGGCTTGTTCTTGTGGTGTCATTTTGGGTGGCTCTCACTAGGAAAGGTGTATGTATGGTGGAAAGAGAACTACCAAAAGGTCAAAAACTAGCAACAAAATCGAGAAAATGGTTCAAGTTAGAGAATAACCGATATGTACTCACACACACTCAAAGCACACACAAAAGGCTAAGAACTCTATATGGTGGTAGGTGCAGAAGTGGATAGCAAACGAAAAGAACCAAAGAAAATGTCTATTGTCAAATGTGGGTAAGATCCAAAGTCAAATGTCAAAAGCGGTGATCTATGTCAAGGAAACACGGAAACAGACACAAGGAAGAACAATGGGGTTAGCGCGACCAAGGAAGTGAGCAAGTAACAAGGATGGTCCTAACGAAGACTAATAGCTCGGTGTCGCGCCAACACAAGAGAGACCGTAGCTTGGTTGCATATGAGAGAAGCAACTAGATTTGCACAAATGCCACTCTTCTCTTTTCTCTCTTAGTGCTTACAAGCTTTGCACTCTTTTGTATCGGTGGACACACACTCTTTTTGTATTTCCTTTTCCTTTTTCTCTTTTTTTTCACTTTTTTTTTCTATGCTTAGAAGCTTTATTTTTCTCCATGTCACACTTTTTCTTCTTTTGTGTATCTTTCTCACCGAGCTTGCTTCGGAGCTTTGCTCAACACAACGCACACACACACCCTCTCACGGTCGTGACACTTGTGCAATGCTTTGCAACACTCGGAAAGCCACTCTCAATGGGATAGCTACACAAAGAAAGAAACGGGGCTACAAGGGGTGGGGCAAGTTATACCTATTGATGTTAGGCGGTGTCAAGCACACGAACTTGCGATGAACGAGGTGGTGTCGATGATGGTGTCGAAGTTGCGCCGGAATCCGGGGTGCCAAAGGTGTCGTCGCGGTGTTTATGTAGGCGCGGAAGCGAAATAGACAACCAATGCACTCCAAATCGGAAACCGAGCAAAATAAGTCAATGCCCGAAAAGTTGGGTCAAAACGAGCGGTCAAAAGTTGGGCTCCAAAAATCGTCAAAAATTAGACGTTGACTATGTGGATTAGATGGAGGATGTTGTTAAAGTTTGGAGTCAAACGGGCTCCGGAAAGCTGTCAAAATTTGGGCAAAAAGAGAAGTCAAAAGCGGACGAAATTTGAGTCAAACTGCTCGCCGGGGCGGAACTTCCAGTCTACTTCCGGTAATACGTGAAATCAGTCCAGGGGCTACTGTGAGCAAAATAGGCAATTTCGGAACTTGGGCGGATGTTAGGCGGAAGTACCGGTTACCCGGATGTTCCGGTGACTTCGGCCGGAAGTTCCGGTCAGGGATTTTCTGATGAATTTGGAAATTGACTGAGCTGAAACTGCTGCGATCTGTGAGGGAATCAAGCGGATTTAGCAGGATGGGCCTTGTCTCACGCGTGCGTGAACGGAGGAGGTGGCGCTGGGGCAGCTTGGCCTGCGCAACTTGAGGAGCAGCGTGGCGAGCGGAGCGGCAGGTGCGGGCGTGCGTGCTGTTGGGGCGAATTGGGATCGAGCTGGTGGCGCGGCTCGAGCGGGGAGTGGCTTGCGCGTGCGTGATGTGCTTGCGGCGGGAGCGGGGCGGCGCGGATGGGCCAAAGCTGGCGGGCGACGCGCGTGGTGGTGGTTGGCAGGGGCAGCGAGCGAGGCTTGCGGCGCAGGCGTAGCGCGTGGGCGAGCGAGTGAGGCGGCGCTGTGCGGCACTTGCAGCCGATCGATGCGGGGCGTCGCGCGAGGAGCTGTGGGGAAGGTGGGCCTGATCGAGGCTAGGGCCGAGCGAGCGGCGGCTTGCGGAGCCTGCGCGGATGGAGCGGCGAGCTGGGCGTAGATGGTTGCACTGCTGTAGCGCGTAGTGGCTTGGCGCGATTTGGTTGGGGATGCACAGCGAGGAAGACAACGACTGTGTTGACTAGATGGGAAAAAAAAATTGGGCTGAGCGGAAGTTCCGCTAGGATCGGCCGGTAATACCGGAAATACCCAAAATTTCGGATCTGAGATCTGGAGCGAAGAACAGCACGAACACGGAGCGGAAAATAGAACAGAAATTGATGGATTTGAGGGGTAAATGGTGGAATTGACGGATGAAAATTGGAGGAATGATAGATCAACACCAAAGACAACAGATCTGTGGACCAAAACCACAAACAACGCAACAAATTCAGAGATCCAAATTCGAGCTATTTTTTTGGGGAAAAATTTTTGAGGAAATTTTTGGGCGAAATTGGTGGAATCGGAGGGTCAAATCCGTGGCAACCTTTGCTCAGATACCATATGATGCGGGCTAAGCCCGAGGGTGTGCCCAATCTTCACGGTTTGACCCGGGTGAGTGTGATTGCGGAGGGGGATTCGCGGGGAAGTGGATGAACGCGAAGAACACGATACAAACACACGCACACACACAATCGGTTATCCTCGTTGGCCCGAACCACCAACCGATAGAATCGCGAGAGAAAGACCAAAGGTAGAATCTCTTGCAAAAGATCGACAAATCCAAATAGAATTCCCAAAGAGTAAAAGACCAACTAAGAATAGAGTTGCAAAGCAAGAGATTCTCAATTGATAGAATTACTAGAATGGAAAAAGATCCGGATAAGGAGGGATACAATAGATGGTTAATCTAAGGTGGGGGTTTCCCAAATCCACTAGGGGATAATAGAGGCATAAGCCAATTCATCTAAACATCATCTCTCCCTCATGAAGGTGGGGGTAGGTGTCTATTTATAGGCAAGGGGATGAAGGGGTAAGTTACAAGCCAAAAGGGGCTGAGATCTGGCTGAGGCTCGACAGGGCGGAAGTTCCGGTCCCTGAGGGCGGAAGTTCCGGTCGGGGGCGGAAGTTCCGGCCATGAGGGGCGGAAGTTCCGGTCGCAGTTCTTCAGTGCGAGCATCTTCAGTCTTGGATGGAATACGGCGGAAGTTCCGGCGGTGGTGGGCGGAAGTTCCGGCCTGGAGCGTCCAGCTCCTCTTTCTCCTTCTCTTCCATGCTTCCGTGACATCGGCCTTGCGTCCTCGGGTCTCCATGGCATCCTCTCTTCTCCCCGTACTTGTCGTCGAGTTCCTATCATCAATATGTGACGGAGTATGAAGTAGTATATCGTTCCAAGTAGGCGATTCGAGGCACGCGTAAAGGAGAAGATTCACCTTAGCGTGTCGTCTTGTCGATGAAGCATATGATGTGGCGAAGACCGAAGGTCGGGCTACATCAAATATATATTGAAATATATGCACGAATGATATGCAAGGTATGCCATGCGCGCATGCACACTAATTATATATATATTATGAGACTACTTAATCAAATGTGTTTTCATTCGAGATCGAGAACTTGTCAAAATTCAAGTTAATTAATTGATCAGCGCTAATTAGTTGGTCGCCTGCTTGATGCGCAATTAAGTGTCGTTGGCCTATATATGTAGGGTTAATTAGGGTTAGGGTTAGGGTTATTGTTAATTAGGGTATAGGGTCTAGGGTTTAGGGTGTAGTGTTTAGGGTTTAGGGTTTAGTGTTTAGCATTTAGGGTTTAGGGTTTAGTGTTTAGGGTTTTTGGGTTTAGGGTTTAGTGTTTAGGGTTTAGGGTTTAGTGTTTAGGGTGTTTAGGGATTAGGGTTTTAGGGTTTTATGGTTTAAGGTTTAGGGATCATCGATCGAGTGCGCACACACATTATTAGAGGCACCCGCCTTAATTTGCGCATAAAGTGCATGCGTATATATATAAGTGTGTTTCTTGGCCACCAACGATATATAGATCGAGAGATAGAGATTGAAATCCCCAAGAATATGTTCAAATATACGCACACACATGAATTATTAGAGGCACCCGCGCCTTTGCGCATAAAGTGCATGCGTATATATATAAGTGTGCTTCTTGGCCACCAACGATATATAGATCGAGAGAGAGAGATTGATATATATATATATCCCCAAGAATATGTTCAAATATTTATTGAAATATATGCACGAATGATATGCAAGGTATGCCATGTGCGCATGCACACTAATTATATATATATTATGAGACTACTTAATCAAATGTGTTTTCATTTGAGATCGAGAACTTGTCAAAATTCAAGTTAATTAATTTATCAGCGCTAATTAGTTGGTCGCCTGCTTGATGCGCAATTAAGTGTTGTTGGCCTATATATATATGTAGGGTTTAATTAGGGTTTATGGTTAGCTAGCTAGGGTTTTAGGGTTAGGGTTAGGTTTAATTAGGGTTTAGGGTCTATATAGGGTTTAGGGTTTAGGGTTTGGGGTTTAGTGTTTAGGGTTTAGGGTCTAGCTAGGGTTAGGGATTAGGGTTTAGTGTTTAGGGTTTAGGGTTTAGGGTGTTGATGAGGTCTAAGACCCCGTTTGTGGCCCGATCTTGCGGTTGACCCGAAATCCAAAGAGGGAAGAGAGGGAGAGCGCGAAGAACACGATGAACACGAAGAACACGATGAACTCACGCACGCACACCAACCCGATACAATCGATACTTACCCCGTGGCTCGATGGACCACGCCAATAGAATCAACCCGGAAGAGACACGCGGTAGAATTCCGAGCGGAGAGATTGATGAGGGAGATGAATCTAGGAGTGGGAGAGAGAGTGGGTAGCACTAGAATCTCACACGCACAAATCCATACATCCAACAAGGGTAGCCTTGATACAAAGGGGATGAATCCCTAGGGAGACAAAGCTCAACTTCATGTCTAAGCCTAAATCTTGTCTAAGGGGTAAAGGGGATGACCTAGGTGCTTATATAGAGGTACAAGTCAACTTGGGCCGAAAAGGTATGCGGTTGATTGACTCGGGCCGTTTCCGGTCGAGTCAGTCCCGTGAAATCCGGTTTGGATCCGGTCAGACCGGGCCTGTGACCGGGTGGTCCGGTCCTGGGTCCGTTCAACCGGGTCTGGGACCGGACGATCCGGTTGTGGGGCCGGTCCAACCGGGTCCTGGGCTGGCCAGCCTTCTTCTCCTCTTTCCTTCTTCTTCTTCTTCTTCTTCTTCTTCTTCTTCTTCTTCTTCTTCTTCTTCTTCTTCTTCTTCTTCTTCTTCTTCTTCTTCTTCTTTCTTCTTCTTCTTCTTCTTCTTCTTCTTCTTCTTCTTCTTCTTCTTCTTCTTCTTCTTCTTCTCTTCTTCTTCTCTCTTCCTTGCACCGTGGGAGTTCCTTCTCTCTTGGCCCTTGTTGATGTCGGCACCTATGGACACCATGATGATAGGCATGAGGTAGCATACCATTCAAGTTGGTTTTGAGGTCAACCATAGAGAGGAACGAGTTCACCTTGACATATATGGCGGGGGTTTGTGTTGTTGGTCCACTTGGGGGACTCCTTGGCCATGGTGTGGCGTCGACGATAGGCGGGGCTACATCATCTCCCCCCCCTTGGGGAAGAGTCGCCCTCGACTCTTGTTCCTCCTCACCGACGATGTAGTCCATGATGGTTGTCCCATGTTGTGGTAGAGGGATAAAGTCGCGGTCGAAGAAGAGCTTGGGGAAAAACAACTTGCAAATGGAAAGCTTGTGGATGCCACTTTTGTGATCGGCGAACAAGAGGCTCTCAATCAAATACGAAGCATCAAGTCGTTTCTCCAAGAGGTATTTGGGAAAAATGGGAACCAAAAGAGTGTCGATGTATTCAAAATTTGGTGGGGCAAAAGTTTGTGCATGTAAAAGTTTGTTTTGTAAAGTGTCAAAATTGTTATGTGCAATGGAAAAGAGATGGAAACTTCTAGCTTGGGAAAGTATGGTTGGCGTGCGCCAAGTATGGGTATCCTCAAGTGTCAAAGAATCCATTTCAATTGCCAAAGATGAAATGAGAAATCCAAAGAAGAGCAACTTTATGAGTGACATGTGGCACAAGATGCATAAGGTGTCTCTCACATGTATGACATGGTCCTTGAGATTCTCGGAGTGTATGATGATAACATCAAAACATACAACAACCATTGTGCCAACAAGATGTGTCAAGATATGTTGCATAAGAGGCAAAAGAGGTGACGAGGCATTGGTCCAAACCGGAAGCTCGACAAGACAAGCCGGAAACACACGAGGGCGAAGGCGTTTGGGAACATACCCTTTGGTGTGAATCCCATGGGTTGGATCATGTATCTCGTCCTTGTTGGGGTAGCTCTCAATTGCGCGTTTCATGAGCTCATGCTCCGTAGCGGTGGAAGTTGTCATTCGGGTACCTATACACACAAAAGAGAAAACAAAAAGCGTGTGTGCATGTTAGAGGAACGCATCATCCATCATGATGGTCCATGTCTTGTGCACATCAACATTAGTGTCAATCAAGATAGTATGAAATGCATGGCGATGGTGCATATAGCAAGAAGGTGCATTCATGGCATGTGGTAACTCATGATCATCAAAAAGTGAGAAGGCTATGGGGGCCATCTCGTGGACAATGAAATAAGCATTGTTGCATACCAAACATAAGAAAGAGCAATTGTTCACAATCTTGGATGCAAGGATCATGGAATGGTGTAAACATTTGGGGCAAAGCATGCGGAAGCTAATGTCATCCTTACCATTATCATTGCAAGCAATACATGGGAAAGAGCAAGTGGTCGACATATTGCAAGCAATGGTATAAAAATTGAAGCTCTCATAGCATGGCATGGTCATGGTATCACAAGCATTCACTTCCACATGATCAACAATGTTAACAAGCAAAGTATCGCATGGGAAAATGAAAGTAGCATGTGAAGTAGCAAATGGATCATCGAGATCATGCATGCACTCATAAGTCATCATGTCCACTAGTGGGATCATGGCATCATCAACACCTATGTTTTTACCTTTGTAGGCCGACTCATTTGAAGTAGGTTTTGTGGAAGTAGGAGGATCCATGTGGTCGACATGTCCATCTTGGAGCAAGCATGGTGAGATATCATCATCTTCATGCACCATGTACATCGTCTCCATGAGCGGGAACTCGTCCTCCGTGGAACCTAGTGCAACATAAGAAGACACAAACGAGGGAGAGGTTAATGTGTTAGCAAATGCGATGTCCTCCATGGACCTATCATCTCCCTCTCTCAACTCACTTCGTGTATCACTCATGTCCTCCAAACGGAAGCACTCAAACTCACATATGGGGTGGGAGTCACTCAACTCACTATCACTCTCACTCAAGTGGGCTAGGTGGCTCTCATGCTCACATGGGATTGGTACCATCTCATCAATGAAGCATAGGGGAGTAGGCTCGACTTTCTCATTTCCATGCTCCTCCTTGGTTGAAGGGAAATTCCCATGCTCAACCATCTCAACTCCATGCGCCTCCATAGGTGAAGGGAGAATCCCATGGTCACCATGCTCAACTCCATCGCCTCCCAAGTCATCCTCAAGCGGTGGCGCCATAGTGTCGTAGAGAGCGAGGCGCCGATCCACATCATCCTTGAGTTGACCTTGTAGATCTCCATCTTGAAGTGTGGGCGCAATAGGCATCTTGGGGACTTGTGCTTGTAGCTTGTCGAAGTAGAGCGTCTTGGCACTTGGCGTTGTCCATTGCCATGCCACGTGACCCTTGGCCTTGCACAACTCACATAGGAGATTGGGACATTCCCGTGGAGGGTGGCCTTGTTGCTTGCACTTGTAGCATCGGAGTCCATAGGCACGTGACGAGTTAGAGGCCATTGTGGTGGTGGCACAAGAGGTGGAAGTCGCCTTATGAGGAAGGTATGCTCGATGTGCACTTGCCATCCTTGGAGTGGTCGGCACCCTATCATGGTGTTTGTCGCCTTCATGTCGAGGCTCTCGTCTTCGTTCATCATCACCATGGCTTGAGTGGTGTCGTCGAAGACTCGTGGAAGATGTTGGTCGATGGCGATCATGAAGTGGCTTGTGGCGGCGAAGCTCATGTGGTGACGTATGTCGATGACGGTCCTTGCCATGCCTAGATGATGGCTCATGCGACTTGGTATATTGCTTGGGGCGCCTTGTGGAGCTTGTAGAAAAGTGTCGATGACGATCATGTTGGGGACGCCCTTGAAGCTCCATATGATGTCCTTGATGTCGATGATCTGGTGCATAAGCACTCTCATGGTGGCGCCTTGTGGAGCTCGGAGAAGTGTGTCGATGGCGATCATGTTGGGGACGCTCTTGATGCTCCATATGATGGTGCCATCTTGGAGGTCCTCTATCTTCATATGTAGCTCCATTGGCAACGTAGGTGTACTTGGGAGCATCGTCTTTGCTCATCGCGGAGCGTAGGTGAGGCTCCGCCATGGTGTCGATGTCGTACTCGTGGTGTTGCTCCACCATGTCGTCGATGTCGTACTCGTGGCGTTGCTCCACCATGTCGTCCATGAGTGGTGAGCCATTGTCGATGTAGAGCTCGTCGATGTCGTCCTCAAGGTGGTGCTCCACCATGTCGTCCATGCTTGAGGAGCCATTGTCGGTGTAGAGCTCCTCGATGTCGGTCATGTCGGTGATGCTCGTGGAGCCATAGTCGGTGTCGAGCTCCACATGTTCCTCCACATCCGCGGTGCTTGAAGAGGTATCCTCCTCGAAGTGCTCCGTGTACTCCTCCGTATCTTCTTCGTCGCTATACATGTTAGCACGACAATATCTATATGGTGTATGTTAGTGGAAGAACACTACCCCGCAACCTTACCGTGGTATGACAAGATTGGGGTGATCCAACAAAACCGAGAGTTAGAACAATTGTATCGGGTAGTCACACAAAAGCACACGCAAAAGCTAGCAAATATGGTGTTAGGTGAGTATGGTGGAAAGCCAAAAGACGAAATCCGAAATGAAGTGTATTGTCAAGAGTGGGTGAAATCCAAAAATTCAAATGTCAAAGCGATGATCACTATAAACACGGAAAAGATATGGAACGCACACACGAGATGAACGGGGTTAGTGCGACCAAGGAATGAGCGGAAAAGTGTAAGAAGCCCTTAAGCAAGGGTGCTCGGTGTCACACTAACACAAGAAGAGATCAAAGCTTTGGTTGCAAACGGAGAGACAACAAGATTTACACGCGGCCTCTCTTCTCTTATCTCTCTTTTGCTTAAAAGCTTTTTTCTCTTTTGTATATGGTGGCACTTGCACTCTTTTGTATCTATGGTGGCACTTTGTACACTTTTGTATGTATGATGGCACTTGCACTCTTTTGCTATTTTTCTTTCTTTTTCACGCTCTATGTTAGCGTTAGCTCACTTTTGCTATTTTGCCACACGAGTTTTGCTTAGAAGCTTGACTCCACACTACACACACACCTCACAATCGGGGCCACGTGCAATGTCTCGCAACACTTGATAAGCAATGCTCAATAGGATAGATCGCAAAAGAAGAGGGGTTACAAGGGGAATGCAAGTTATACCTAAGATGTTAGGCGGTGATGAACACACAACTTGCGATGAAGGTGGTGGTCTCAAGAGTACGGTTGCAAGTCCGGGGTGCCGAGGATGTCGTCGCTTGCTTCGTAGCTGCGGATTAGTTGTACAAACAAGGCACTCAAACCGGAACAAGCAAACACAAGTTAGCGGAAGAAAAGGGTCAAAGTTGCTTGGCGGTGGTGGCGGTGGTAAGCCGGTGGTGGTGGTGTCGATGCGGTTGCGGCGGAGGTTATGGGGCCGCGGTGATGTTTCCCGGTGGTTTGGGGAGGGCGGCGGTGCTTGCCGGCGGCGTAGAGGGCGGCGGTGGTTGGCGGAGGTGGTGGTAGTGGTGGTGGCGCCCGGTTGGCGCCCGGTTGACCGGGCCCTAGGCCGGCCTGGCCGGTCTACTGCCCGGTTGACCGGGTTCTGGCCCGGTTGGCGCCCGGTTGGCGCCCGGTCTGGCGCCCGGTTGGACCGGCCCTGACGCCGGGTGGTCCGGTCTGCAGCCCGGTTGGCGCCCGGTTGACCGGATTTCTTGGGGCGCAGTTTCTCTCTCCTGTTCTTGAGCGAAACCAAGCCAAATCGACCAAAACGAAGGGAAACGATGGAATTGGGGGCTAAAAGTTGGGGAGATAGTAGATCAAGCACTCCAACACCAAATCCATGGACCAAAACCACTCAAAACGCAACCAAATCACAGATCGGTCAAAAGGCAATTTAGGGCTATTTTTGGGGAAAATTTTTCAGAGATGAAATTGGGTGGGTGGGGGGTCAAATCCGCGGAAACCAAAGGCTGTGATACCATATGATGAGGTCTAAGACCCCGTTTGTGGCCCGATCTTGCGGTTGACCCGAAATCCAAAGAGGGAAGAGAGGGAGAGCGTGAAGAACACGATGAACACGAAGAACACGATGAACTCACGCACGCACACCAACCCGATATAATCGATACTTACCCCGTGGCTCGATGGACCACGCCAATAGAATCAACCCGGAAGAGACACGCGGTAGAATTCCGAGCGGAGAGATTGGTGAGGGAGATGAATCTAGGAGTGGGAGAGAGAGTGGGTAGCACTAGAATCTCACACTCACAAATCCATACATCCAACAAGGGTAGCCTTGATACAAAGGGGATGAAACCCTAGGGAGACAAAGCTCAACTTCATGTCTAAGCCTAAATCTTGTCTAAGGGGTAAAGGGGATGACCTAGGTGCTTATATAGAGGTACAAGGCAACTTGGGCCGAAAAGGTATGCGGTTGATTGACTCGGGCCGTTTCCGGTCGAGTCAGTCCCGTGAAATCCGGTTTGGATCCGGTCAGACCGGGCCTGTGACCGGGTGGTCCGGTCCTGGGTCCGGTCAACCGGGTCTGGGACCGGACGATCCGGTTGTGGGGCCGGTCCAACCGGGTCCTGGGCTGGCCAGCCTTCTTCTCCTCTTTCCTTCTTCTTCTTCTTCTTCTTCTTCTTCTTCTTCTTCTTCTTCTTCTTCTTCTTCTTCTTCTTCTTCTTCTTCTTCTTCTTCTTCTTCTTCTTCTTCTTCTTCTTCTTCTTCTTCTTCTCTTCTTCTTCTCTCTTCCTTGCACCGTGGGAGTTCCTTCTCTCTTGGCCCTTGTTGATAGGCATGAGGTAGCATACCATTCAAGTTGGTTTTGAGGTCAACCATAGAGAGGAACGAGTTCACCTTGACATATATGGCGGGGGTTTGTGTTGTTGGTCCACTTGGGGGACTCCTTGGCCATGGTGTGGCGTCGACGATAGGCGGGGCTACATCAGGTGTAGTGTTTAGGGTCTAGGGTTTAGGGTTTAGTGTTTAGGGTGTTTAGGGTGTACGTTTAGGGTATAATTAGGGATTAGGGATTAGGGTTTTAGGGTTTAAGGTTTAGGGATCATCGATCGAGTGCACACACACATTATTAGAGGCACCCGCGCCTTTGCGCATAAAGTGCATGCGTATATATATAAGTGTGTTTCTTGGCCACCAACGATATATAGATCTAGAGAGAGATTGAAATATATTTAGGGTTTATGGTTAAGGGTTTAGGGTTTATGGTCTAGGGTTAGGGTTTAGGGTTTAGGGTTTAGTGTTTAGGGTTTAGGGTGTAGTGTTTAGGGTTTAGGGTCTAGGGTTTAGGGTTTAGTGTTTAGGGTGTTTAGGGTGTACGTTTAGAGTATAATTAGGGATTAGGGATTAGGGTTTTAGGGTTTAAGGTTTAGGGATCATCGATCGAGTGCACACACACATTATTAGAGGCACCCGCGCCTTTGCGCATAAAGTGCATGCGTATATATATAAGTGTGTTTCTTGGCCACCAACGATATATAGATCGAGAGAGAGATTGATATATATATCCCCAAGAATATGTTCAAATATATATTGAAATATATGCACGAATGATATGCAAGGTATGCCATGCGCGCATGCACACTAATTGATGTAGCCCCGGTCACCGACGTCGCTACACCAAGACCAACAAGTCCCCCAAGTGGACCGATGACACGAGCCCGAGTCAAGGCTCTCCATGATGAGGTGAACTCGCTCCTCACCACCCTTGATCTTGATACCCCTTTGGATGGATTGCTACCTCATGCCGACGTGTTATGTGTCATTAGGTACAAGGAGCATCAAGAGTACGAAGAGGAGGACACACCATGGTCAAGAGGAGGAGAGGAGCAGCTGGACGCGAAGATGGACCTGGAGCTGGACCGGAAGTCGCCCGACGAGCGCAAGGAAGAGAAGATGGCCAGCCGGTCCAGAACCCGGTCTGACCGGCCTCCTGACCGGGTCACCCGGTCCACAGCCCGGTCTGACCGGCCTCCTGACCGGGCCACCCGGTCAGAAACCGGGATTTCCGCTCGTGCCATCCGGGCGCCATCCAGGGGACTCGGAGCCTCGTCCGGTCGCCGCCCGGTCCCAGGCCCGGTCTGACCGGCCCTCTGACCGGCCTGCACGACTTAAGTCATCTTTTCGGCCCGAACTTGTTTCCTTCGTACCTTTTCGGCCCGTGACGCCTTGTAAGACTATATAAGCACCCCAGACGCCCCTTTAGCTCTTTAGACTTGTTTTGAACTCAAACCTACCTTTGAGCTTAGTCTCCCTAGGGTTATCATCCCTCTGTAATCAAGGCACCTTGGTTGTTGATTTGGATCTTGTTGAGTGAGATTCTAGTACAAGCTACTCTCTCTCCCTCACCAAGCTCTTCTTCTCCAATCCCAATCTCTCTCCGGGAATTCTACCACGTGTCTCTTCCTCGGAGATTCTATTGGCGTGGTCCATCGAGCCACGGAGGTAAGCATCGGGTGTATCGGGTTGTGTGCGTGCGTGAGTCTCGGAGTTCCTCGTGTTCGTCGCGTTCTTCGTGTTCCTCGCGTTTTCCCATCTTCCCCCTTGGTTTCGAAGTCAATCCGCGAGATCGGGCCACACACGGGGTCTTAGACCTCATCATATGGTATCAGCAGCTCTTGGTTACCGCGGATTTGACCTTCCACCCACTCGATTTCGTCCCTAGAAAATTTTCCAAAAAATCCCCAAAAATAGCCCTAAATTGCCTTTTGACCGATCTGTGATTTGGTTGCGTTTTGAGTGGTTTTGGTCCGTGGATCTGGTGTTGTTGTGCTTGATCTACTATTTCCCCAACTTTTAGCCTCCAATTCCATCGTTTCCCTTCGATTTGGTCGATTTGGCTTGGTTTTCGTGAAGAACAAGAGAGAGAAATCGCGCGATCCGGTTGAGCACCGGTCAACCGGGCTACAGACCGGCCGGTCCGGTCCAGAATCCGGTCGACCGGCCATACAACCGGCCAGGCCGGTCCAGGAGCCGGTCCAACCGGGCCACAGACCGGGCGCAGCAACGCCCCCTCCTTCGACCTCGACTTCCGGCGATCTCCACCACCACCACCACCACCACCATCGCAGGTATAACTTGCAGCTTTCACCTTGTAACCCCTCTTCCTTTTGCGATCTATCCCTTCGAGCATTGCTTGTCTAGTGTTGCGAGACATTGCACGTGGCCCCGCATTGTGAGGTGTGTGTGTCGCGTTGAGTAAGGCACCCAAGCAAACACTCGTGTGGCAAGATAGCAAAAGCGAGGCTAACGCTAACATAGTGCGTGAAAAAGCCCCAAAAACACAAAAAGAGTGCGAGTAGCACCATACATCCATACATCCATACATCCATACGCCCATACATACAAAAGTGTCCACGTGCCACCAAAGAGACAAACGAGTGCAAGTGCCACCATATACAAAAGAGAAAAAGCTTCTAAGCAAAGAGAGATAGGAGAAGAGAGGCCGCGTGTGAATCTTGTTGTCTCTTCCTTTGCAACCAAAGCTTTGGCTCTCCTTGTGTTAGTGTGACACCGAGCACTTATACATACACTTTTCCGCCAACTTTTGGTTGCACTAACCCCGTTTATCTCGTGTGTGTGTTCCACAACTTTTTCCGTGTTTATAGTGATCTTGATGAGGTCTAAGACCCCGTGTGTGGCCCGATCTCGCGGATTGACTTCGAAACCAAGGGGGAAGATGGGAAAACGCGAGGAACACGAAGAACGCGACGAACACGAGGAACTCCGAGACTCACGCACTCACACAACCCGATACACCCGATGCTTACCTCCGTGGCTCGATGGACCACGCCAATAGAATCTCCGAGGAAGAGACACGCGGTAGAATTCCCCGGGGAGAGATTGGAGTTGGAGAGGAAGAACTTGGTGAGGGAGAGAGAGTAGCTTGTACTAGAATCTCACTCAACAAGTTCAAAGTCAACAACTAAGGTGCCTTGATTACAGAGGGACGATACCCAAGGGAGACTAAGCTCAAAGGTAGGTTTGAGTTCAAAACAAGTCTAAAGAGCTAAAGGGGCGTCCGGGGGGTATTTATAGTCTTACAAGGCGTCATGGGCCGAAAAGGTACAAGTGAAACGATTCGGGCCGAAATAAGTGACTAAGTTGTGCAGGCCGGTCAGGGGGCCGGTCAGACCGGGTCTCAGGACCGGGCTGGCCGGTTTCAGACCGGGCTCAGGACCGGGCGGCGACCGGACGAGGCTCCAAGTCCTCTCGGATGGCGCCCGGATGTCACGAGCGCAAATCCCGCTTTCGACCGGGCGGCCCGGTCCAGAGGCCGGCCGACCGGCCGTGGACCGGTGATCCGGTCAGGAGGCCGATCTGACCGGGTTCTGGACCGGCCGTCCATCTTCTCTTCCTTGCGCTCTTCGGGCGACTTCCTGTCCAGCTCCATGTCCATCTTCGTGTCCATCTTCTTGTCCAGCTGCTCCTCTCCTCCCTTTGACCATGGCGTATCCTCCTCTTGGTGACCTTGATGCTCCTTGTACCTAATGACACATAACACGTCGGCATGAGGTAGCAATCCATCCAAAGGGGTACCAAGATCAAGGGTGGTGAGGAGCGAGTTCACCTCATCATGTAGCGCCTTGACTCGGGCTCGTGTCATCGGTCCACTTGGGGGACTTGTTGGTCTTGGTGTGGAGGTGACCGAAGGCCACCCCGCATCATCTCCCCCCCTTGGGAAAGAGTCATCCTCGACTCTTGTTCCTCTTCATCTTCATGATATGGTGACAAGTCCGCAACGTTGAAGGTGTTGCTCACCAAGTACTTGGAGGTGGGGATGTCGATGACGTAAGCGTTGTTGTTGATGCGTTTGAGGACCTTGAAGGGGCCATCTCCTCTTGGCTTGAGCTTGGAGTTGCGCTCACGAGGGAACCGTTCCTTCCGGAGGTGGATCCAAACGAGGTCTCCTTCTTGACATATCCTTTACTTCTTCTTGGCGTTGAGGCGAGTAGCTTGACGAAGCACATGTTCTTGTATGGTTGCCCTTGTCTCTTCATGTAGTTTCTTCACGTCGGCGGCGCGCTTGGCGAAGTCCATGTTCGTCCTCTCATGAAGGGGAAGTGGTAGTATGTCGAGTGCCGTGAGCGGCTCAAACCCATAGACGACCATGAAGGGACTCCTTGATGTAGTCGAATGCTTGGCGCGGTTGTAGGCGAACTCCGCGTGTGGAATGCATTCCTCCCATGACTTCAAGTTCTTCTTCACGAGGATGCGTAGGAGGGTGGAGAGGCTTCGATTGACCACTTCCGTTTGGCCGTCCGTTTGCGGGTGCGAGGATGATGAAAATAAGAGCTTCACTCCAAACTTTGCCATGAGCGTCTTCCAAAGATAACTCATGAACTTGACGTCTCGATCCGACACAATGCTTTGCGGTACTCCATGTAGGCGAACGATTTCCCTGAAAAACAATGAAGCAATGTGTGAAGCATCGTCGCTCTTATGGCAAGGTATGAAATGAGCCATCTTAGAGAATCTATCCACTACCACGAATATAGAATCATGACCATGCTTAGTGCGAGGCAATCCTAGAACAAAATCCATGCTAATATCGGTCCATGGTGCATATGGAATAGGCAATGGGGTATAAAGACCATAGGGATTGGAGGTAGACTTAGCTTGTAAACATGTGGTGCACCGGCGGCAAAGGCGTTCGACGTCGCGGTACATTCTTGGCCAATAGTAGTGGGTTGAGAGCATGGCATATGTCTTCTCTCGACCAAAGTGACCCATAAGACCTCCTCCATGAGACTCTTGCAAAAGCAATTTTCGAAGCGAAGACTCGGGAATGCAAATTTTGTTAGCTTTAAACAAATAGCCATCATGCAAATAGAAATCATCCACTCCTCGCTCAACGGAGCACTTCTCAAAAATTGGAGCAAAGAAAGAATCGGAAGGATAGAGTTCTTTGATCTCTTCAAGTCCCAAAACATGAAAATCCAAACGAGTTAGCAAAAGGGTGTTTTTGCGGGAAAGAGCATCCGCCACAACATTGTCCTTGCCCTTCTTGTATTTGATCACATATGGGAAGGACTCAATGAACTCGACCCATTTTGCATGTCGTTTGTTCAAGTTGTGTTGGCTTTTCAAATATTTCAAGGACTCATGGTCGGAATGAATGATAAACTCTTTTGGCCAAAGATAGTGTTGCCAAACTTCAAGAACACGAACCAAAGCGTAGAGCTCCTTGTCATATATAGGATAGTTGAGGCGTGCGCCATCTAACTTCTCACTATAGTATGCCACGGGTTTGCCCTCTTGCATGAGAACACCACCAATACCAAGCCCACTTGCATCACACTCAATCTCAAAAGTTTTGGCAAAATTTGGAAGAACAAGAAGTGGAGCTTCGGTAAGGCGTTTCTTCAACTCATCAAAAGCATTTTGTTGGGCCTTGCCCCAAACAAACGGAACATTCTTCTTGGTAAGCTCATTCAAAGGGCAAGCAATGGTGCTAAAGTCTTTCACAAAGCGGCGGTAAAACCCGGCAAGTCCATGGAAGCTTCGGACTTGGCCAACATTTGTAGGGGTAGGCCAATTATGAATGGCCTCCACCTTGGAAGAATCAACTTCAATCCCATTAGCGGAAACCACAAAACCAAGAAAAACCAATTTGTTTTGAGCAAATGTGCACTTGGGGAGGTTAGCATAAAGCTTTTCATGGCGCAAGATGCACAAGACTTCTCTCACATGTTGCACATGGTCCTCGAGGTTTTTGCTATAAATAAGAATATCATCGAAGTAGACAACCACGCTCTTGCCAATGAGAGGACGCAAGATGTGATTCATGAGGCGCATGAAAGTAGAAGGAGCATTGGAAAGACCAAAAGGCATAACGAGCCATTCATAGAGACCAAGCTTGGTCTTGAATGCCGTTTTCCATTCATCACCAATAGCCGTGCGGATTTGATGGTAACCACTACGCAAATCGACTTTAGAGAAAATCGTGGCACCACTAAGTTCATCAAGCATGTCATCTAAACGCGGAATGGGATGGCGGTAACGGACGGTAATGGCATTGATGGGGCGACAATCCATACACATCCGTTGCGTCTCATCCGGTTTAGGCACAAGAATCACGGGAACCGCACAAGGGCTAAGGCTTTCTCGGACGTACCCTTTGGCGAGGAGATCTTGAATTTGGCGGTTGATCTCCTTGGTCTCTTCGGGGTTGGTGCGGTAGGCGGCACGGTTTGGAAGCGGAGCGCCGGGTATGAGGTCGATGCGGTGTTCTATGCCTCGGAGTGGTGGTAGTCCATGAGGGAGCTCGTCGGGGAAGACGTCTTGAAATTCCTGCAAAAGAGACAACAAAGACGAAGGAATGTTGGTTAAGTCGTTAGTTGCCGACGAGGGTCCCTTGCATATGAGCACATAGTGCAATATGGTGGATGGGTTCTCTTGTAGCTCTTTCCACTCACTCTTGGTGGCTAGAAGGACACTCTTAGACTCACTCATGTATGGCTTGTGGCGCTCACTCTCTTTGTGGTGGGTCGCTCCCTCTCCTCTCATCTCACTATGGGTGCGGAGTTGTGCCCTCGCTAAAGCCTTCGCATTATCCGCGATGATTTCGCTAGGAGTCATTGGGCGCAACTCGAACTTCTTGTCGTTGACCTTGAAGGTGTATGTGTTGGAAAGTCCATCATGTATAGCCTTCTTGTCATATTGCCAAGGGAGAGATTGGAGTTGGAGAGGAAGAACTTGGTGAGGGAGAGAGAGTAGCTTGTACTAGAATCTCACTCAACAAGTTCAAAGTCAACAACTAAGGTGCCTTGATTACAGAGGGATGATACCCAAGGGAGACTAAGCTCAAAGGTAGGTTTGAGTTCAAAACAAGTCTAAAGAGCTAAAGGGGCATCCTGGGGGTATTTATAGTCTTACAAGGCGTCATGGGCTGAAAAGGTACAAGTGAAACGATTCGGGCCGAAATAAGTGACTAAGTTGTGCAGGCCGGTCAGGGGGCCGGTCAGACCGGGTCTGTGACCAGGCTGGCCGGTGTCAGACCGGGCCTGGGACCGGGCGGCGACCGGACGAGGCTCCAAGTCCCCTGGATGGCGCCCGGATGTCTCGAGCGCAAATCCCGGTTTCTGACCGGGCGGCCCGGTCAGGAGGCCGGTCAGACCGGGCTGTGGACCGGGTGATCCGGTCAGGAGGCCGGTCTGACCGGGTTCTGGACCGGCCGTCCATCTTCTCTTCCTTGCGCTCTTCGGGCGACTTCCTGTCCAGCTCCATGTCCATCTTCGTGTCCATCTTCTTGTCCAGCTGCTCCTCTCCTCCCTTTGACCATGGCGTATCCTCCTCTTGGTGACCTTGATGCTCCTTGTACCTAATGACACATAACACGTCGGCATGAGGTAGCAATCCATCCAAAGGGGTACCAAGATCAAGGGTGGTGAGGAGCGAGTTCACCTCATCATGTAGCGCCTTGACTCGGGCTCGTGACATCGGTCCACTTGGGGGACTTGTTGGTCTTGGTGTGGAGGTGACCGAAGGCCACCCCGCATCATCTCCCCCCCCCTTGGGAAAGAGTCGTCCTCGACTCTTGTTCCTCTTCATCTTCATGATATGGTGACAAGTCCGCAACGTTGAAGGTGTTGCTCACCAAGTACTTGGAGGTGGGGATGTCGATGACGTAAGCGTTGTTGTTGATGCGTTTGAGGACCTTGAAGGGGCCATCTCCTCTTGGCTTGAGCTTGGAGTTGCGCTCACGAGGGAACCGTTCCTTCCGGAGGTGGATCCAAACGAGGTCTCCTTCTTGAAATATCCTTTCCTTCTTCTTGGCGTTGAGGCGAGTAGCTTGACGAAGCACATGTTCTTGTATGGTTGCCCTTGTCTCTTCATGTAGTTTCTTCACGTCGGCGGCGCGCTTGGCGAAATCCATGTTCGTCCTCTCATGAAGGGGAAGTGGTAGTATGTCGAGTGCCGTGAGCGGCTCAAACCCATAGACGACCATGAAGGGACTCCTTGATGTAGTCGAATGCTTGGCGCGGTTGTAGGCGAACTCCGCGTGTGGAATGCATTCCTCCCATGACTTCAAGTTCTTCTTCACGAGGATGCGTAGGAGGCACTAGTAGGAAAACCCTTATAGGCAAAAGCTTAGTTCTGTGGCGCACCACTAAATATGCGCCACAGAAACTTTTTTTGTGGCGCACCAGGCAAGGTGCGCCACAAAAATAGCTTAATTTTGTGGCGCACCAAAGAACCCTGCGCCACAAAAACTAGGTGGGCCCCACCAGCTGACACCCCCAATCATTGGTTTTACTATTTCTATGGCGCATGTACTGCAGTGCGCCACAAAAATAAGATATTCTGTGGCGCACGGCCACGGTGCGCCACAAAAATAAGCTATTCTGTGGCGCACAGCCACGGTGCGCCACAAAAATAAGCTATTCTGTGGCGCAGCTTGGCTCGTGCGCCACAGAAATAAGGTATTCTGTGGCGCATTTGTTCAGGTGCGCCACAGAATTAGCGAACCAGATCTACAAAAGTGAGCCAACCTCCCACCTACCACACTACACAAGTCATTCTTCTTCCTCCATCTAGCTCGTCCCCCCCTTCTCTCTCATACCATTTTGACTCTACTTTTCACTTGCTTGGGTATTTATTGCACTTACTTTGGTTGATACTTAATTGGAGTTGAGGAGAAGGCTCTCCATACTCTCTCCTCCTCTCGAACTCATCGATCGCGGTCTCGTCTCGGTATCGAATCTAGAAGGTGAGTAGTTGGAGGAGACATACATATGCTTGGAGGAGACATGCATATGCTTGTTGATCTTGTGTGGCCGTCGTGTGTATGGATGCTTGTTGCAGGTGAAGCGCTTGTGTGTGTCGGTGTGGTGCATGGATGTTTGCCGAAATGTTGATTCATTTCCGTTTCGGCAAGTTTTGCACTACCCATATGTCCTACTTTGAGGAGAGGTCATGCCGAATTTTTCCGCTCCATGTAATACCTTGAGGAGAGGTACGGCCCATGCATGTGTGTGCATTTGGTGCGGTTCTAATTTCCTGTTCTATGTATACCATTTGCAGGCAAGCATGGTCCTCTCGATGAGTTCCGCTCGAATCTCTAGATACAAGATAGACGCGAAGGAGGACATGATTCGGAACAATAGGCGCCAGATAAGATGTCCGTGTCGATCATGCAAACTCGAGCGCTGGATCAACCCTGATTCCGGACAACTGGAGGAGCACCTGCTGAGGCGCGGTTTCATGCAAGACAACCAGGCGCGGCCGGCCCCATCAAATGGTGCGCATGAAGACCATGTCGAGCGAGATGACTATCATCATGAAGAAGACTATCATCATGCCGACGGGGACTATCATCATGAAGAAGAAGTCGGCGGAGAAGATCATCATGAAGAAGAAGATGCCGGCGGAGAACATCATCATGATGAAGAAGAAGATTCCGGCGCGACCCCGCTAATTTCGGCCTTGCGGGACTCTCATGTTCAAGATCTTCTCCTCCAGGAGACGAGCAACGATAGAGTTGCAGCTAGAGAGAGAGCCAAGCTGTCGCAAATGGAGAAAGACGGGATGACTCCGATCTTTCCTGGGTGTCGTCCGCAGGATACGCGCTTGCATGTAACGCTTGATTACCTGCAGATGAAGACGCAGAACAAGTGGACCGATTCCAGCTTCAGCAAGAACTTAAAATTCTGGCACGATCGTCTCCCGGAGGGGAACACATTGCCAAGTAGTACCGAGGAGGCCAAGAAAGTCGTGTGTCCCCTTGACCTACCGCACGAAAAATACCACGCCTGCATTAATGATTGTGTGATTTATAGGTGCGAGTACAAGGACAGAACCACATGTCCGGTGTGTGGCCACGGACGGTACAAGGTTGGGAACAAGAAGGTACCTCGAAAGGTGGTATGGTACTTTCCTATCACTCCCCGTCTGCAGCGGTATTTCGTGGACCCTAAGGAAGCAAAGCTCATGCAATGGCACGCGGAAAGGCAGAAGCCCGAAGAAGATCCGGAGATGGGCTATATGCTGACACACAGCCTCGATGTCATGCACATTACGAAGAACGTTACCGAGAGTCTGCTTGGCACTCTTTGCAACTCAGAAAAGTCCAAGGATGGACCGAAAGCAAGATACGATCTTAAACATTTTGGCATCAGGAAAGATCTTCAAGCCCCCGATACTGACGATGATGATGATGATGATGATCAGACGGAAGGGACTCAACGTCTCCGTAAAAGGGCTAAGAAGAACGCGGTGCAGCTTCCCGCTGCCTGCTTCACAACGAGTCCGGAGGAGCTCGAGCAGTTTTTCAGGTGCCTCCTAGGAGTGAAAGTTCCTCACGGTTACTCGGGGAATATAAGCAGATATCTGGACGTAGCGAAGAAGAGGTTCACCGGGATGAAGTCTCACGATTGCCACGTGCTAATGACGCAGATACTTCCCGTTGCGATCCGAGGCATAATGGACGAGCACGTCCGTGATACGCTGTTTGGCCTATGCAACTTTTTTGACGTTATCACCAGGAAGTCGATCGGCGTGAGGCAGCTCAAGATGCTACAGGATGAGATCGTGGTGATACTATGTGAGCTCGAGATTTACTTCCCGCCTGCATTCTGTGATATATGCGTCCATCTCCTTCTCCATGTCGTTGAAGACATCAAGCAGCTCGGCCCAACGTTCCTCCACAACATGATGCCTTTCGAAAGGCAGAACGGTGTCATGAAAGGATACGTTCGCAATAGGGCCCGTCCAGACGCAAGCATGGCCAAGGGGTTTCTAACCTACGAGTGCATCTCCTTCTGCCAGAATTATCTAAGCACCGAGGACGACGAGGATCATGTTGGTCAACCCCCAGACACACCTCGGGAGGCTCGCCGGAGTCGGTCTCCGCGAGGGCTCCCGCTCAGTCCATGTCGGCATTGAATAGCGACGCGACGACTTTGACAAGGCTCACCGGGTCGCGCTACAACACTTAAAACTGATCGAACCTTTCGTGCAAGAGCACAAAAGCATGGTCGAGCAGAATTACATCGATATGGGCCGGCCGAGGAAGATGGGAGACGTAACCAAAGAGCACAACTCCAGCTTCACGCGTTGGTTCAAGCAAACACAACTGCTTGAAGCACTTAGAAATCCTCCTTGTACCTAAGATGAAAAAATGATTTACCCCTTATCACAGGGTACCGCTCATAACGTAAGGACCTATCAGGTACGACATCAACGGTTACAGATTCTACACCGAGGAGAAGGACAGAAATAGTGAAAATCAAAACTCAGGAGTAACTATGCTGTCATACGCCGATGATGAGACTAATGTCAATGAAAGATTTTTTGGAAGGATCGAGGAGATATGGGAGCTCAATTACTGTGGAGAGACGGTGCCAATGTTTCGTGTGAGATGGGCCAAGAAGGTCGAAAAAGAAGGCCGATATTTCACAACCATGGTTATACCCGATGCAAAATCGAAGAACGCATCCGCGAAAAATGAGCCATGGGTACTCGGTAGCCAAGTTGACCAATGCTTCTTCATCACCGATCCGTCGAGGCCTAGCCGTGTTGTCGTCAGGAGGGGCAAGAGGAGCATCATAGGAATGCAAGGAGACGCCAACGAGGAAGACTTGGACAAGAACGGTGACCCGAAGATTGAGGAGGAATTCGACAGGCACTTCGACATGCCTACTACTAGTAAAGTAAGAAGGAAGACCTCCCTACCCTCTAAAGGTTGTCCGTTCACGCGAAGAAATCTCAAGGTGGCCGGCATAAAGTATTCAACCGCCAACAACCGAAAGGGCAAGAAGATTGCGAAGAGACGCTAGCTAGAGCTCGAAGCCGGACGAAGAAGATCTTTTTTGGTCTATCACATGTGTGTGTGAGTGTGTGTTAGACAAGTACATCCATGTGTGTGTGAGAGAAACAAGAACGTACATGTTTGTATGAGACAATTAATTTATAATACTCTACTAATTACTAAATAATGTTGTGTTATTTATTGAAATGTAACTAAAATGTGAAAAAAAGGAAGAAAAATTGTGTGGCAGCCAGGGTTCGAACCTGGGTACTAATGGGCTAACATTGACCTTAACCACTGGGCTAGTGCTAAGTAACTGTCAGTACACAGCAGTAAACCATTTTGTTTTGCTAAGTGCCTAAATTATGTGGCGCACGCCACTTTAGGTGCGCCACAGAATTAAGGGATTCTGTGGCGCACGTCGAGCTGGTGCGCCACGGAATGCTTAATTCTCGTGGCGCACATGGAGGGGTGCGCCACAGAATTTAGACACTTGGTGAAATATCGATCGACCCTTTCTTCCCCACACTCACAACAGCGGTTTCCTTCCCCGACAACCCTAGCGCCACTGCAACCACCACCACCGCCAAGCGCCGCTGCCGCCGAGGAGGAGGAGGAGGAGGAGGACGGCCACGCCACCGCCGAGCAGGACGCCCAAGCCCGAGCCGCCACCGCAGATCGAGGAGGAGGACGCGCGAGCCCGAGCCGCCGCCGCAGAGGAGGAGGGAGGAGGACCGCCACGCCGCCACCTAGCGCTGCTGCCGCCGAGGAGGAGGAGGAGGAGGACGGGCACGCCACCGCGAGCAGGACGCCCAAGCCCGAGCCGCCACCGCGAGATCGAGGAGGAGGACGCGCAGCCCGAGCCGCCGCCGCGAGAGGAGGAGGACGTACAACGCCATCACCACCGCGCCCTGCCACCGCCGCCGTTCGGTGAGACTCCCTCTCCCCTCCCCACTCCCTTGTCCCCCTCCCCACCTGTCTTGTGCCCGAATTTCGGAGAAGAAGGGCAACATTGGTCAGATTTTGTATTGTCTCATGTTCTTGTTGTTTGCATTGCCATGATCCAAGCCATCCAAGCCATCAAAGAATTGCCATGATCCTAACAGTAGCTAATTTCTTGGTTATGGCATTATATTCTTTCTATGTGATGAAATTCAGGGGCTCCATAGCTAGATGTAGAAAGTTCTTGCTATTTTTTTAATTCATTGGTTGCTGTTTTTTTTAATTCATTGCTTGCACTAGAGCTAATTGGTTTTGCAGTAAACAATTAATTGGTCTCTTGTGTTTTGCAGTAAACAATTATACAATTTTAGGACAATTTTAATTAGTTGATAAAGTAGCAGCAGTAGCTAGCAGTAGGTTTATTTAGTTGATATAATTTGGTGATTTAAATTTGCTACTGCTGGGTAATGCTATGCTAGCTATTGGTAGGTAATGCTATGTTAGCAATAGCTCATGCTCATTTTCTAAATTCGAATTGGCAGAGAAATGTAGATACAAATAATTGGTTGATTTAGGTTTTGAATGTAGTTAGTGAATTGGCAGATACAAATTGGTTAGTGAATGTAGTTAGTGAATTGGTTGATTTAGGTTTTGAATGTAGTTAGTGAATATAGATACAAATTTACTACTGCTAGGTAATGTTTTGAATGTAGATGGTTTTAGTTCACCTTTGGCCACTGATTAAATAGATGGTTTTAGTTCACATATGACCACTAATTAAATACATGATTAAATGCATAGATGGTTGCAGTATATATACAGTATATATATAGTATATATGAACTGTGTTCGTTGAGAAAATGCAGTAGAGCTAATAAAGTTCTTGAAGTTCTCTCTGAAAAAGAATGAAGTTTGTTTAAATGAAAATTAAAATGAAGCTGCTACTACTCTGTTGATGTACATGGTTCAATAAAATGAACAATGCAGTAGGTTTTTTAATACAATGCAATAGGTTTTTTAATACAAATGAAAAAATGAACAAGCTAATGATGAAATGATACTGCCTAGTTGATTTTGAATGAAATGCTACTGCCTACTATTGAAGTCATTTTTCTAAGTCATTAGCTACTGCCTTGGCTGCACTAAATATGCTAACAGTTGGTTAAAAAGATGCTCCAGGTTTGTTGTAGTGCTCCAGGTGATTGCTCCAGGTTTTGTTTGATGTATTGTAGATTCTCCAGGTTAATTTGTTGTAGATGCTCCAGGTTAATAATATCTGTTGTATTGATGCTCTAGGTTAATAATGCCTCCTGTACTGATGCTCCAGGTTTTGTTTGATGTATTGTAGATGCTTCAGGTTAATTTGTTGTAGTGCTCCAGGTTAAAAAAAATAGGAACTATATGGTGTTGTAGTGCTCCTTGTTTCTGGTTTTTAGTACTGCTGGTTAATTTGTTGTAGTGCTCCGTGTTTCTGGTTTGTAGTACTAACTGATATGGTGGATATGGTGGATATATGGTGTATATGGTGGATATATGGTGTATATGGTGGATATTTTTGCAGGGATTTCATTGAGTTGCCCATTTCTCCCGAAGCGTTGATTAACTTCCGTTTCGGTTGAGAAATGGGCACTCCTACGTAGAAAAAATAGCAAAGGTCATGCCGAATTTTTTGGTTCACTTTTGTACTAACTTGTTGCCTCTTTTTAATGAAGTGCAAAAATAAACATGTCGGGCAACACTTCTAAGCCCAGGAGCCAGAACGAAGAAGCGAGAGAGGCCAACAAGGACTTCTGGGAGGACTACGAGCAGCCCCGGAAGGCCGCCGCCGAGTCGCCCGACGATGAGGAAGAGGGCCGGGACACTGCCTCCGAGGGAGAGGGCCGGGGGGCCGCCGCCGACACCGGCGACGATGAAGATACCCGGGACGACGCCGCCAGCACCGGTGAAGAGACGACCGGTGAAGAGAACGCGGCCAACCGCACGGAAGGTGATAGCGGCGGCAACCCTCGTGGAGGGTAAGAAGAAGAGGACGGCGAGGAGGGCGAGGAGGGATCGGAGGCCGCAAGTGCTCGCCAACGTCACCGATGTTGTCACGGTAGTCTCCCCAAGTGGCCAACCGATGGAGCCTTCGTGGGTTGCCAAAGGGTACGGCATGCAACTAGGGTGCATCGTCCGTGAAACCGTGCCGATCCTAACTCAAGACCTCAGAAGCAAGGAGAACGAGGCTATCGTCCAATCCCTCCTCCAGAAGCTTCATCAACGATACACGTTCCCGGAGCCGTTCAATAAGAAGGTGGACTCTTTAGCTCTCACGAAGATGAGCACCGCCTTGAGCAGCTGGAAGAACCGGCTGAAGAAAAAGATCGACGCCGGTGAAAGCTGGGAGAGGATAAGTACCAAAGAACCGTCGCTCTCCTTACAAGACTTTAATGCATTCAAGTCTTACTTAGAGAGTGACGATGTTAAAAAATGGACCGCCTGGGGGAAGAAAATGCGGGATTTGAACTTAGGGACCCACCATTGCGGAAGCGGCGGTTACCGAGGAAAACAGCCCACTTGGGACAAGGAGGATGCCGAGATGGTACGTCTGGGGAAAGAAAACCCCGGCACAAAATCCAGGATGAACAAAGTTAGGAACTTTGTCCGGTCCCGCTACTACTTAGATCGGAAGACGGGGGAATTTATTACGGATCACGAAGACGTGAAGGATTTCGAGAAGTACCTGGTAAGGATAGTTCTATATTATTTCGCTCATCTTATTAGGCAATGAAGCCAAATGGGCTAACCTTAAGTTCCTTTGTCTCAAGGATGAAGAGTTGACGAAGGGCTGGCCCGTCGTCCCGTGGGTCGACGGAACCGTGGGACACGCCTTTCAACAGGGCGATGAACAAATACAAGGAGAGGGAGCTAGACAAGCCACCGACGTCGGGTGGCCGTGTGTCCGGCTTTGGCACAAGTATGAAGCTATCCGAGTACTACGGATCGGATGCCAAGACGAGAAAGCTGGAGAGGAGGTCATCGGCAAAGGATAAATCCGAGGTTCAGGAGCTGAAGAAGAAGGTGGAGTCACTAGAGAAGCTGGTGGCCGAAAAGCCTGGAGAACACGGAGATGATGAACAAGTTGTTGGACGAGAAGATCCGCAGATCATCCCCCTGGGGTGAGGGAGGGGGTAGCTGCTGGGACTGCGGGAGGTCAAGTGGGGCCGGTACGTGTGCCCCGCAGTCGCGGCCGCAACTCCAGCGTCGACGTGTCGCCGACGGTGCCGCTCCACCCGACGCCGGCGTCGGGCTCCACCGTACGCCGCCGCAGCTCCAACCGCCGCCGCAGCTCCAATCGGTCGCATCGACGCCCCAACCGCCGCCCTTGTATCGACAGAGCCGAGATCGACGCCATCAAGGAGGTAAACTCATTAGTTACTCCTTCGCGTCATCTTCTTTAACTATATATGCCTTTCGTGACTGCCATCTCACGATGCCCAACATGGCGCCCCTGACTCAGGATGAACAATGCATACTTCTGCAAACGGTGGAGCCCGGCGGCGAGTTGGTGGAAGTTGCTAGCGGCTATGTCATGGCTTCCCGCGTTATGCACGGCACTACATTGGCGAAAGACGTGGCGAAGGTCAAGTTGGTAATGGTAGTGCCGGAGTACCGCTACGCCCTCCCCCTTTCAACCTCCGGCACGAGCACGAAGGCGACGTTTTCCCCCTTGGGGATTGCACCTCATGGCTTATGACATGGCCGAAGAACCAGATTCGTGCTGGGGGGGTCTTCCGAGTGGTAAGAAAAGCACCGGCGCCACCTCCCCTATCATCCGGCCCAAGATCGCCGGCGCGACGACACCCTTAAGGAAACGGCGGTCGCCGCCCCACTACCCTGAAGGAACCGGCGGTCGCCGCCCCACTACCCTGAAGGAACCGGCGGTCGCCGCCGCCACCCGGAAGGAACCGACGATCACCGTCACCACCAGACGACACAAACAGCTTGTTGGGAGCGCTACCGCAACGACCGTCTACTAGACACGCGGTACGCCAAGCGGCGGCATCGCAACCGCCACCACCTAAGGTCCAGGACATGGCGCCACTTGATGGCAACGATGTAGATGATGATGATGACATCGATGCCTACATCAACACTGGCGCCTGCAGCCAAGATATGTACATGCCTCCTATGGATGAACAAGCCTTCCGCACACACGGCGATCAACTTACTCGTCCCCCTACAGTCACGAAGCAGCGCCTGGTCTTCACGGGTCTTTCTCAAGACACTCCTCCGGAGGCTGGCAATCCAGCTCAAGTCAAGCCTGCTACCGTTTTCAGCCCTAACACGCTGCGTAAGACGATCATCGGGAGCCACCCAAATCAACCCCAGCAACCTCGTAAGCACCACCAGCACCCGAAGCACCACCATCAGCACCACAAGCACCCCCGTAGGTCAGGTGAAGAAGGGAAGGAAGAGAGGACCCAAGAAGGGCGCATCTTCGAGCCAGCCTGCTCCTAAGAGGATCCGGCCGACGACATGGTACCACCTACCCCGGATGGCTTGCCCCGGTGTCATGAGGCTGGTAAACCTATACCGCCTCCGGACATGGAACACCTCGCAAGTGGACAAATGCTCCCTTTGCAGCACTCTATTCATTATCAAGAGAGCGTCCTTCTTAAAGAAAAGGATCCAAATTACCCGGTGTTCTCGGTCAAGGTGCCGTCCGACCAGAGCTTCGTCAATGAAGACCCCGCGGATATCTTCTTCATAGCGTTCGAGGACGTCTTCAATCTATTTCACTCGAAACGGCTCGACTATAACTTGGTGCACCTATACGCGATCAATCTTCAGATGAAGATCAACAGAGAGAGACCCCGCCACATCGCGGTAGCGGATCCCTACTACATGCGCGATAGCCAGCTCCAGGACGGCTCAAGGACACGGACCAAGGCGGTGCGGTACCTCCGTAACTTCATGCTCATGCACAAAGAGAGCAACACCATTCTTCTCGCCTTTTTCCCGAGTAAGTACACATCCGCTCACGGCCGTCGTAACTTATGCTTTCTTATATATTTCTTCCATTGCCGATCATTTCCAACATTCCATTTCAATTGCATGTGTTGAGCAGGGACAACATCTTGCACACTCATCATCCTAGATCCAAAGTGGTCACTAGCCCAGTATTTCGACTCGTCGAGTACGACGACGAAGAAAGACTACACGAGAATAAGGGGTGTTCTCGATGAGGCTATCCTTGGCTACTCCAAAAGTGGAGGCACCTTCGACAAGAATGGGCAATATATCAGGCCGGACACTAAAAGATCGGGTTCAAGCACGTGATCAACTTCCCTTGTATCAAGCAGCCACCGGCAGCATTAAGGAGGCCTTCTATGTCCTCCATCACCTTAAAGGGTTTGTCGAGGATGCAGAGATGATGTCTCCGCCACCTAGTAAGCGAGACCCCATTAAAATGCTCTGGGAAATCAGTGATGATGATCTTAGAGAAGACTTCCATCGCATCCAAGTAAAGCTCTCGGAAATTATCTTACAAGATGTATCCAACGGATCGGGGCTCTTACATCGTAGCCGTAGCGTTGCCTAAGAGGGATCTCGAAGAACGACTACATAGGCTGGGTGTTTGAAGGACGGGGACGTCGAAGGACTTGTACAAGCCGTTCCCGGAGCCGCTCAAGAAGACGTCTCGTTGACCGAGGCCGGTGTGCCTAGCTAGCATTACTTTGAATCGATAGACAATTTGTACCGTGTTGTAAACTAAACTTGCTTAATTTGCTCGAAACGGTGGTCGTCGTTGTTGGACTTCAATTTCTATTGTAGTCGTTATCGTTGAACCATATTACTTATGTGATACCGATGCTATATTTCTTTTAGGTTTATTATTATTTCCTTGCTTTAATTCTTGTGAATATGTATGCATGTGAACCCTCTAACTCTTTCCATTGCGTTATATACTAATATGCCTTGTGTCCATAGAGATGACGTACTACGTCGTGTTCGAGGGGCGGGTTCCAGGAGTGTACGAGGAGTGGGAGGAGTGCAAGAAACAGGTGCACAAGTTCAGCGGCAACTGCTACAAAGGGTACCCGACTAGACACGAGGCGGTTGCCAAGTGGAGGGTGCACCAAGCGAACAAGAGCAAGATGAAGGCCTTCCTTGTGCTCTCGCTCTTGCTCACCATCGTCGCGGCGGTACTCTATTTCATCCTAGTGTAGGCGGTGGCCGGTGTCACTTCGTTTGTATCTAGAGATGATGAGAACTTTCTTAATTTGCATGGATTATGAGTTGTATGGAGCTATATGTATAACTCGATCGGGCTCTAAGTAATGTGATGATGATGTGATGATTATATATGTCCATATTATATCTGTCTATATTATATCAGTATATAACCTGTATACTGTGTATAAAACCAGTATAAAACCTGTATAATACACCAGGGAGCACAAAATCGAGTATACCTGTAGATAGTTCTGTGGCGCACCAAAAAATAATTCTGTGGCGCACCTATTTCTGTGGCGCAGCTATATCACATGCGCCACAGAACTACTTATTTCTGTGGCGCACCGGCCCGAGTGCGCCACAAAAACCTTAATTCTGTGGCGCACGGCCAGATGCGCCACAGAAAGCTTATTTTTGTGGCGAGGTTTCTGTGGCGCACCCTCCATGCGCCACAGAATCGAATTTTCGTGCGCCACTGATGAGGCTTTTCCTACTAGTGAGGGTGGAGAGGCTTCGATTGACCACTTCCGTTTGGCCGTCCGTTTGCGGGTGCGAGGATGATGAAAATAAGAGCTTCACTCCAAACTTTGCCATGAGCGTCTTCCAAAGATAACTCATGAACTTGACGTCTCGATCCGACACAATGCTTTGCGGTACTCCATGTAGGCGAACGATTTCCCTGAAAAACAATGAAGCAATGTGTGAAGCATCGTCGCTCTTATGGCAAGGTATGAAATGAGCCATCTTAGAGAATCTATCCACTACCACGAATATAGAATCATGACCATGCTTAGTGCGAGGCAATCCTAGAACAAAATCCATGCTAATATCGGTCCATGGTGCATATGGAATAGGCAATGGGGTATAAAGACCATAGGGATTGGAGGTAGACTTAGCTTGTAAACATGTGGTGCACCGGCGGCAAAGGCGTTCGACGTCGCGGTACATTCTTGGCCAATAGTAGTGGGTTGAGAGCATGGCATATGTCTTCTCTCGACCAAAGTGACCCATAAGACCTCCTCCATGAGACTCTTGCAAAAGCAATTTTCGAAGCGAAGACTCGGGAATGCAAATTTTGTTAGCTTTAAACAAATAGCCATCATGCAAATAGAAATCATCCACTCCTCGCTCAACGGAGCACTTCTCAAAAATTGGAGCAAAGAAAGAATCGGAAGGATAGAGTTCTTTGATCTCTTCAAGTCCCAAAACATGAAAATCCAAACGAGTTAGCAAAAGGGTGTTTTTGCGGGAAAGAGCATCCGCCACAACATTGTCCTTGCCCTTCTTGTATTTGATCACATATGGGAAGGACTCAATGAACTCGACCCATTTTGCATGTCGTTTGTTCAAGTTGTGTTGGCTTTTCAAATATTTCAAGGACTCATGGTCGGAATGAATGATAAACTCTTTTGGCCAAAGATAGTGTTGCCAAACTTCAAGAACACGAACCAAAGCGTAGAGCTCCTTGTCATATATAGGATAGTTGAGGCGTGCGCCATCTAACTTCTCACTATAGTATGCCACGGGTTTGCCCTCTTGCATGAGAACACCACCAATACCAAGCCCACTTGCATCACACTCAATCTCAAAAGTTTTGGCAAAATTTGGAAGAACAAGAAGTGGAGCTTCGGTAAGGCGTTTCTTCAACTCATCAAAAGCATTTTGTTGGGCCTTGCCCCAAACAAACGGAACATTCTTCTTGGTAAGCTCATTCAAAGGGCAAGCAATGGTGCTAAAGTCTTTCACAAAGCGGCGGTAAAACCCGGCAAGTCCATGGAAGCTTCGGACTTGGCCAACATTTGTAGGGGTAGGCCAATTATGAATGGCCTCCACCTTGGAAGAATCAACTTCAATCCCATTAGCGGAAACCACAAAACCAAGAAAAACCAATTTGTTTTGAGCAAATGTGCACTTGGGGAGGTTAGCATAAAGCTTTTCATGGCGCAAGATGCACAAGACTTCTCTCACATGTTGCACATGGTCCTCGAGGTTTTTGCTATAAATAAGAATATCATCGAAGTAGACAACCACGCTCTTGCCAATGAGAGGACGCAAGATGTGATTCATGAGGCGCATGAAAGTAGAAGGAGCATTGGAAAGACCAAAAGGCATAACGAGCCATTCATAGAGACCAAGTTTGGTCTTGAATGCCGTTTTCCATTCATCACCAATAGCCATGCGGATTTGATGGTAACCACTACGCAAATCGACTTTAGAGAAAATCGTGGCACCACTAAGTTCATCAAGCATGTCATCTAAACGCGGAATGGGATGGCGGTAACGGACGGTAATGGCATTGATGGGGCGACAATCCATACACATCCGTTGCGTCTCATCTGGTTTAGGCACAAGAATCACGGGAACTGCACAAGGGCTAAGGCTTTCTCGGACGTACCCTTTGGCGAGGAGATCTTGAATTTGGCGGTTGATCTCCTTGGTCTCTTCGGGGTTGGTGCGGTAGGCGGCACGGTTTGGAAGCGGAGCGCCGGGTATGAGGTCGATGCGGTGTTCTATGCCTCGGAGTGGTGGTAGTCCATGAGGGAGCTCGTCGGGGAAGACGTCTTGAAATTCCTGCAAAAGAGACAATGATGTAGCCCCGGTCACTGACGTCGCTACACCAAGACAAACAAGTCCCCCAAGTGGACCGATGACACGAGCCCGAGTCAAAGCGCTACATGATAAGGTGAACTCACTCCTCACTACCCTTGATCTTGATACCCCATTGGACGGACTGCTACCTCAGGCCGATATGCTTTGTGTTATCAGATATGAACCTCGAGAGAAGGACGTCGCAGCAGACCCGAAGATGGACAAGGAAGGAGGAGGAGAAGAGTGGCCGCCGAAGGACTTCCTTCAGGGCCGGCACTGCCGGCCTCCAGGCACCGGCACTGCCGGCCTGCTCACCCGGCAGCTGCCGGCCTCAAGCCACCCAACGCTGCCGGCCTGCTCGCACCGGCAAGACCTGCCGGCCTCGGGACACCGGCACTGCCGGCCCCTCCATCTGCAGACGCGACCAGCGGCACTGCCGGCCTCGGACCAGGCCGGCCAATCATCACCGGCACTGCCGGCCAAGCCCCTGTTGACTTCATCTCAGCCGTTGATTTCGCATCTATGGACCAGGATAATTTATGTAGTGCCGATTTTACCCCTGTACGAATCTGGACCTATAAGTACCTCACCCCTTCCTCCAGATTAGGGTTAGACTTGTTTTGAACTCAAACCTAACTTTGAGCTTAGTCTCCCTTGGGTATCATCCCTCTGTAATCAAGGCACCTTGGTTGTTGATTTGGAACTTGTTGAGTGAGATTCTAGTACAAGATACTCTCTCTCCCTCACCAAGCTCTTCTTCTCCAATCCCAATCTCTCCCCGGGGAATTCTACCGCGTGTCTCTTCCTCGGAGATTCTATTGGCGTGGTCCATCGAGCCACGGAGGTAAGCATCGGGTGTATCGGGTTGTGTGTGTGCGTGAGTCTCGGAGTTCCTCGTGTTCTTCGTGTTCCTCGCGTTTTCCCATCTTCCCCCTTGGTTTCGAAGTCAATCCGCGAGATCGGGCCACACACGGGGTCTTAGACCTCATCATATGGTATCAGCAGCTCTTGGTTACCGCGGATTTGACCTCCCACCCACCCGATTTCGTCCCTAGAAAATTTTCCAAAAAATAGCCCCAAATTGCCTTTTGACCGATCTGTGATTTGGTTGCGTTTTGAGTGGTTTTGATCCATGGATTTCGTGCCCCTCTGGTTGATCTACGTTTTCCCCACTTTCTAGACCTCAATTCCATCGATTTCTGACGTTTTGGTCGAATTTGGGCCGCTTTTCGCGAAGAACAGCTCGAGCTGTTCGTCAGGGACCGGCACTGCCGCCCCCATCAGCCGACAAGATCGCCGCCCGTGCCGGCATCGTCGCCCAGGCCGGCTCGCCGCCCGATTCAGGCCGGCACTGCCGCCAGAGACCAGCCAAGCTCACCAGCCACATTTCGACCACGTTTTCACCTTTGTGTTTGCTTGTTCTGGTTTGAGTGCCTTGTGTGTGAATCTAACCCGCAGCTACGACGCAAGCGACGACACTCTCGGCACCCCGACTTGCAAACGTACTCTTGATCCTTCCACCATATTGCAAGTTGTGTGATCATCACCGCCTACGACACATCGAGGTATAACTTGCAACTCCTCACTCCTTTTGCGATCCAACCTTCCCGAGCATTGCTTGTTTAGTGTTGCGAGACATTGCACGTGGCCCCGCATTGTGAGGTGTGTGTGTCGTGTTGAGTAAAGCATCCAAGCAAACACTCGTGTGGCAAGATAGCAAAAGCGAGGCTAACGCTAACATAGTGTGTGAAAAAGCCCCAAAAACACAAAAAGAGTGCGAGTAGCACCATACATCCATACATCCATACATCCATACATCCATACGCCCATACATACAAAGTGTCCACGTGCCACCAAAGATACAAACGAGTGCAAGTGCCAACATATACAAGAGAGAACAAGCTTTTAAGCAAAGAGAGATACGAGAAGAGAGGCCGCGTGTGAATCTTGTTGTCTCTTCCTTTGCAACCAAAGCTTTGACTCTCCTTGTGTTAGTGTGACACCGAGCACTTATACATACACTTTTCCGCTCACTTTTGGTTGCACTAACCCCGCTTATCTCGTGTGTGTGTTCCACAACTTTTCCGTGTTTTTGTGATCACCATTTGGACACTTAATTTTTGGAACTCACCCACTTTTAACAACATACTCGATCTTGGATTTGTCTTTTGGCTTTCCACAACACTCGCCTAACACCATATTTGCTAGCTTTTGCGTGTGGTTTTGCGTGTGTTCCCGATACACTTGATCTTGCTTTCGGTTTGGTGGATTGCCTCAATACTATCTTACCTTGGTAAGGGTACGAGGTAGTCTCCTTCCACTAACATACACAACATAGTTCTTGTCTTTGCATCATGGATAGGAACGGAGATACCAATAGGGATGAAGAGATCCTTCACAACACCGAGAGGTTGGCTACTCAACACAACCTATGGACACAACGACAAGAGTTCAAGGAGCAACTCTCCCTCTTCGAGACGCGCATCGATGAGCAATACGATGAAGTGGCTCACAACTTCTCCACCGTGAACCACGACTTGGCCCTTCTTCGTGAAGCTACGGACAACTTGAATGGCCAAATGGCGGCCAATGATGCCAACATGGAGCGGCGCATGGATAGCCTCGAGCGCGCCATCACCAACTTGGGTCGCCATCGTCGACACCGCTCTACTTCCTCTTCATCAAGCTCTTCCTCAAGGCATGAAGACCATTACTCTCATGGTGGCCTTTCGTCCCCAAGCTCTTCTTCAAGGCGTGAAGACCATCATCGACCCCATCGCTCACATGCTCGTCATGAAGAGTCCCGCTCCAACTCTAGGCGTGGAGAAATACATCGCCATGCGCGTCCACATGAGCGTCCTCCACAAGCTCAAGACCTTCCACAAGATCATGACCAAGCGGATCGCCATGCCCACCATGGGCGTGATGGCCATCCCCAAGACCAAGATCCTCAAGATCCACCTCGGCGAGATCTTCGTCGCCACCCTCGCCATGACCAACGTGGACGAGGAGAGCTACACCATGATCAAGATGAGAGACCCAACCTTGAGCATCGTCCTCAACCGCGACAAGATATTCAACCACATCCTCACCGTGAACCAAGTGAAGCAAGTGTTCAACTCCACCACCAACCCAATGCTATGGTTGGCCGTAGAAGACCTCCTATTCCACCTCTAGCCGCAAGAGTTGAAGGCGCCCCTCCTCGTAGAAGAAACTTGGAGGATGAAGAGAACATGTATGGCAAGCTCAAGTTCAACATGCCCAAGTTCAAAGGGGAAGACGACGCCGAAGCTTACCTCTCATGGGCACTCAAGGTGGACAAGATCTTCCGCATCCACAACTACTCCGGTGCCAAGAAAGTGGCTATGGCATCACTCGAGTTTGAAGACTACGCCAACACTTGGTGGGAGCAAGTCCTCACTCTTCGAGAAGAGAAGGGTGAACCTCCAATTGACACTTGGGAAGATATGAAGAAGGAGATGCATGCTCGCTTTGTCCCAAAGCACTACATGAAAGACCTCTTCAACAAGCTCCAAAAGTTGAAGCAAGGCACCAAAACCGTTGAGGAGTTCTACAAGGAGATGGAGCTTACTATGATGCGAGCCAACATCCAAGAATCCGAGGAGCAAACCATTGCTCGCTTCTTCAATGGCCTTACTTATCCCATCAAGAGGATTGTCGAGTTCCAACCCTACTCCAACATGGTTGAGTTAGTCCACCAAGCATCGAAGGCCGAGCGCCAAGTGATTGAGGACATCAAGTACTCCAAGGCCAAGTCCTATTTCTCCACCAAGCTCGCTACATCGACTCCTCCTACTTCATCAACTCCTTATGCTACAAGTGCCAAGGCCGACGCATCCTCTACACCTTCCAAGAAGCCGACTATCCAAAGTCGAATGAAGCAAACGGTCTCCTCCACCGCCTCCTCTAAGGCATCCACGGGACCCTCTAGTGTCACTTGCTTCAAGTGTGGCACCCAAGGTCACAAATTGTTTGAGTGCAAGAACACCAAGGTCATGATCACTATGGAGAATGGTGACATCGAGACTCTTGATGAGGATGAATATGAAGCCCTTGTGCAAGCCGCCGTGGCAAGTGAAGAAGCTTATGAGCAAGAAAGTGGAGAAGATCCTCTCTTATGTGAACATGACCCAAGTCCCTCACTTGTGGTCACAAGGGTGCTAACCACACAACCTCATCATATGGAAGAACAACGGTGCAACATATTCCAAACCCGTGCCGGAATTGGTGGCAAGTCTATCAAGGTCATCATCGATGGTGGAAGTTGCCATAACCTTGCGAGCACCGAGTTGTGTGAGAAGCTCCACCTTACTCTCCGCAAGCATCCTCACCCCTACCATATCCAATGGTTGAGTGACAAGGGCAACGTCAAGATACAACATACCGTCACCGTCAACTTCAAGATCGGCCCTTATGAGGACACCATCGAGTGTGACGTGGTACCCATGACGGTGTGCCACATGTTGCTTGGCCGCCCTTGGCAATATGACAAGAAGGCTATACATGATGGACTCTCCAACACATACACATTCAAGGTCAACGACAAGAAGTTCGAGTTGCGCCCGATGACTCCTAGCCAAATCATCGCGGATAATGCGAAGGCTTTAGCGAGGGCACAACTCCGCACCCATAGTGAGATGAGAGGAGAGGGAGCGACCCACCACAAAGAGAGTGAGCGCCACAAGCCATACATGAGTGAGCCCAAGAGTGTCCTTCTAGCCACCAAGAGTGAGTGGAGAGAGCTCCAAGAGAACCCATCCACCATATTGCACTATGTGCTCATATGCAAGGGACCCGCATCGGAGACTAACGACTTAACCAACATTCCTCCGTCTTTGTTGTCTCTTTTGCAGGAATTTCGAGACGTCTTCCCCGACGAGCTTCCTCATGGACTACCACCACTCCGCGGCATAGAACACCGCATCGACCTCATACCCGGCGCTCCGCTCCCAAACCGTGCCGCCTACCGCACCAACCCGAAGAGACCAAGGAGATCAACCGCCAAATTCAAGATCTCCTCGCCAAAGGGTATGTCCGCGAAAGCCTTAGCCCTTGTGCGGTTCCCGTGATCCTTGTGCCTAAACCGGATGAGACGCAACGGATGTGTATGGATTGTTGCCCCATCAATGCCATTACCGTCCGTTACCGCCATCCCATTCCGCGTTTAGATGACATGCTAGATGAACTTAGTGGTGCCACGATTTTCTCCAAAGTCGATTTGCGTAGTGGTTACCATCAAATCCGCATGGCTATTGGTGATGAATGGAAAACGGCATTCAAGACCAAACTTGGTCTCTATGAATGGCTCGTTATGCCTTTCGGTCTTTCCAATGCACCATCTACTTTCATGCGCCTCATGAATCACATCTTGCGTCCTCTCATTGGCAAGAGCGTGGTTGTCTATTTCGATGATATTCTTATTTATAGCAAAAACCTCGAGGACCATGTGCAACATGTGAGAGAAGTCTTGTGCATCTTGCGCCATGAAAAGCTTTATGCTAACCTCCCTAAATGCACATTTGCTCAAAACAAGTTGGTTTTTCTTGGTTTCGTGGTTTCCGCTAATGGGATTGAAGTTGATTCTTCCAAGGTGGAGGCCATCCATAATTGGCCTACCCCTACAAATGTTGGCCAAGTCCGAAGCTTCCATGGACTTGCCGGGTTTTACCGCCGCTTTGTCAAAGACTTTAGCACCATTGCTTGTCCTTTGAATGAGCTTACCAAAAAGAATGTTCCATTTGTTTGGGGCAAGGCCCAACAAAATGCTTTTGATGAGTTGAAGAAACGCCTTACCGAAGCTCCACTTCTTGTTCTTCCAAATTTTGCAAAAACTTTTGAGATTGAGTGTGATGCAAGTGGGCTTGGTATTGGTGGTGTGCTTATGCAAGAGGGCAAACCCGTGGCATACTATAGTGAGAAGTTGGATGGCGCACGCCTCAACTATCCTATATATGACAAGGAGCTCTACGCTTTGGTTCGCGTTCTTGAAGTTTGGCAACACTATCTTTGGCCAAAAGAGTTTATCATTCATTCCGACCATGAGTCCTTGAAATATTTGAAAAGCCAACACAACTTGAACAAACGACATGCAAAATGGGTCGAGTTCATTGAGTCCTTCCCATATGTGATCAAATACAAGAAGGGCAAGGACAATGTTGTGGCGGATGCTCTTTCCCGCAAAAACACCCTTTTGCTAACTCGTTTGGATTTTCATGTTTTGGGACTTGAAGAGATCAAAGAACTCTATCCTTCCGATTCTTTCTTTGCTCCCATTTTTGAGAAGTGCTCCGTTGAGCGAGGAGTGGATGATTTCTGTTTGCATGATGGCTATTTGTTCAAAGCTAACAAGATTTGCATTCCCGAGTCTTCGCTTCGAAACTTGCTTTTGCAAGAGTCTCATGGAGGAGGTCTTATGGGCCACTTTGGCCGTGACAAGACATATGCCATGCTCTCAACCCACTACTATTGGCCAAAGATGAAGCGAGATGTGGAGCGCCTTTGCCGTCGGTGCACAACATGCTTACAAGCTAAGTCTACCTCCAACCCTTATGGTCTCTACATACCATTGCCTATTCCTTATGCACCATGGACCGATATTAGCATGGATTTCGTTCTAGGCTTGCCTCGCACTAAGCATGGTCATGATTCCATATTTGTTGTAGTGGATAGATTCTCTAAGATGGCTCATTTCATACCTTGCCATAAGAGCGACGATGCTTCACACATTGCTTCATTGTTTTTCAGGGAAATCGTTCGCCTACATGGAGTACCGCAAAGCATTGTGTCGGATCGAGACGTCAAGTTCATGAGCTATCTTTGGAAGTCGATCATGGCGAAGTTTGGAGTCAAGCTCTTGTTCTCATCATCATCGCACCCGCAAACGGACGGCCAAACGGAAGTGGTCAATCGAAGCCTCTCCACCCTCCTACGGGTCCTCGTGAAGAAAAACTTGAGGTCATGGGAGGAGTGCCTTCCTCACGCCGAGTTCGCCTACAACCGCGCCAAGCACAAGACTACATCAAGGAGCCCCTTCATGGTCGTCTACGGCTTCGAACCTTACACGGCCCTCGACATACTTCCGCTTCCCCTCCACGAGCGCATCAACATGGACTTCGACAAGCGCGCCGCCGCCGTCAAGAAACTACATGAAGAGATAAGGGCAACCATACAAGCACATGTTCTTCCTCAAGCCAACCACATCAACGCCAAGAAGAAGGCAAGGATATTCGAAGAAGGAGACCTCGTTTGGATCCACCTCCGGAAGGAACGGTTCCCCCATGAGCGCAACTCCAAGCTCAAGCCAAGAGGAGATGGCCCCTTCAAGGTACTCAAACGCATCAACGACAATGCTTACGTCATCGACATACCAACATCCAAGTACTTGGTGAGCAACACGTTCAACGTCTCGGACTTGTCACCCTATCATGGAGATGAGGAAGTGCAAGAGTCGAGGACGACTCTTTCCCAAGGGGGGGGAGATGATGTAGCCCCGGTCACTGACGTCGCTACACCAAGACAAACAAGTCCCCCAAGTGGACCGATGACACGAGCCCGAGTCAAAGCGCTACATGATAAGGTGAACTCACTCCTCACTACCCTTGATCTTGATACCCCATTGGACGGACTGCTACCTCAGGCCGATATGCTTTGTGTTATCAGATATGAACCTCGAGAGAAGGACGTCGCAGCAGACCCGAAGATGGACAAGGAAGGAGGAGGAGAAGAGTGGCCGCCGAAGGACTTCCTTCAGGCCGGCACTGCCGGCCTCCGGTGCACCGGCATCGACTGCCGGCTTTGCTCACCCGGCCTTTGCCGGCCTCAAGCCACCGGCACTGCCGGCGCTGCTCGCCGCACCGGCCGGCCTCAGGACACCGGCACTGCCGGCCCCTCCATCTGCAGACGCGACCAGCGGCACTGCCGGCCTCGGACCAGCGGCACTGCCGGCCCCGCCGGCACTGCCGGCCAATCATCACCGGCACTGCCGGCCAAGCCCCTGTTGACTTCATCTCAGCCGTTGATTTCGCATCTATGGACCAGGATAATTTATGTAGTGCCGATTTTACCCCTGTACGAATCTGGACCTATAAGTACCTCACCCCTTCCTCCAGATTAGGGTTAGACTTGTTTTGAACTCAAACCTAACTTTGAGCTTAGTCTCCCTTGGGTATCATCCCTCTGTAATCAAGGCACCTTGGTTGTTGATTTGGAACTTGTTGAGTGAGATTCTAGTACAAGATACTCTCTCTCCCTCACCAAGCTCTTCTTCTCCAATCCCAATCTCTCCCCGGGGAATTCTACCGCGTGTCTCTTCCTCGGAGATTCTATTGGCGTGGTCCATCGAGCCACGGAGGTAAGCATCGGGTGTATCGGGTTGTGTGTGTGCGTGAGTCTCGGAGTTCCTCGTGTTCATCACCGTGTTCTTCGTGTTCCTCGCGTTTTCCCATCTTCCCCCTTGGTTTCGAAGTCAATCCGCGAGATCGGGCCACACACGGGGTCTTAGACCTCATCAGACAACAAAGACGAAGGAATGTTGGTTAAGTCGTTAGTTGCCGACGAGGGTCCCTTGCATATGAGCACATAGTGCAATATGGTGGATGGGTTCTCTTGTAGCTCTTTCCACTCACTCTTGGTGGCTAGAAGGACACTCTTAGACTCACTCATGTATGGCTTGTGGCGCTCACTCTCTTTGTGGTGGGTCGCTCCCTCTCCTCTCATCTCACTATGGGTGCGGAGTTGTGCCCTCGCTAAAGCCTTCGCATTATCCGCGATGATTTGGCTAGGAGTCATCGGGCGCAACTCGAACTTCTTGTCGTTGACCTTGAAGGTGTATGTGTTGGAAAGTCCATCATGTATAGCCTTCTTGTCATATTGCCAAGGGCGGCCAAGCAACATGTGGCACACCGTCATGGGTACCACGTCACACTCGATGGTGTCCTCGTAAGGGCCGATCTTGAAGTTGACGGTGACGGTATGTTGTATCTTGACGTTGCCCTTGTCACTTAACCATTGGATATGGTAAGGGTGAGGATGCTTGCGGAGAGTGAGGTGGAGCTTCTCACACAACTCGGTGCTCGCAAGGTTATGGCAACTTCCACCATCTATGATGACCTTGATCGACTTGCCACCAATTCCGCCACGGGTTTGGAAGATGTTGCACCGTTGTTCTTCCATATCATGAGGTTGTGTGGTTAGCACCCTTGTGACCACAAGTGAGGGACTTGGGTCATGCTCACATAAGAGAGGATCTTCTCCACTTTCTTGCTCATAAGCTTCTTCACTTTCCACGGCGGCTTGCACAAGGGCTTCATATTCATCTTCATCAAGAGTCTCGATGTCACCATTCTCCATAGTGATCATGACCTTGGTGTTCTTGCATTCAAACGATTTGTGACCTTGGGTGCCACACTTGAAGCAAGTGACACTAGAGGGTCCCGTGGATGCCTTAGAGGAGGCGGTGGAGGAGACCGTTTGCTTCATGCGACTTTGGATAGTCGGCTTCTTGGAAGGTGTAGAGGATGCGTCGGCCTTGGCACTTGTAGCATAAGGAGTTGATGTAGTAGGAGGAGTCGATGTAGCGAGCTTGGAGGAGAAATAGGACTTGGCCTTGGAGTACTTGATGTCCTCAATCACTTGGCGCTCGGCCTTCGATGCTTGGTGGACTAACTCAACCATATTGGAGTAGGGTTGGAACTCGACAATCCTCTTGATAGGATAAGTAAGGCCATTGAAGAAACGAGCAATTGTTTGTTCCTCGAACTCTTGGATGTTGGCTCGCATCATGGTGAGCTCCATCTCCTTGTAGAACTCCTCAACGGTCTTGGTGCCTTGCTTCAACTTTTGGAGCTTGTTGAAGAGGTCGGTCATGTAGTGTGCGGGGACAAAGCGAGCATGCATCTCCTTCTTCATATCTTCCCAAGTGTCAATAGGGGGTTCACCCTTCTCTTCTCGAAGAGTGAGGACTTGCTCCCACCAAGTGTTGGCGTAGTCTTCAAACTCGAGTGATGCCATAGCCACTTTCTTGGCACCGGAGTAGTTGTGGATGCGGAAGATCTTGTCCACCTTGAGTGCCCATGAGAGGTAAGCTTCGGCGTCGTCTTCACCTTTGAACTTGGGCATGTTGAACTTGAGCTTGCCATACATGTTCTCTTCATCCTCCAAGTTTCTTCTACGAGGAGGGACGCCGTCATCTCTTGCGGCTAGAGGTGGAATAGGAGGTCTTCTACGGCCAACCATAGCATTGGGTTGGCGTTGGAGTTGAACACTTGCTTCACTTGGTTCACGGTGAGGATGTTGTTGAAGATCTTGTCGCGGTTGAGGACGATGCTCAAGGTTGGGTCTCTCATCTTGATCATGGTGAGGCTCTCCTCGTCCACGTTGGTCATGGCGAGGGTGGCGACGAAGATCTCGCCGAGGTGGATCTTGAGGATCTTGGTCTTGGGGATGGCCATCACGCCCATGGTGAGCATGGCGATCCGCTTGGTGACGATCTTGGTGAAGGACTTGCTCTTGTGGAGGACGCTCATGTGGACGAGCATGGCGATGTATTTCTCCATGCCTAGAGTTGGAGCGGGAGTCTTCATGACGAGCATGTGAGCAATGAGGTCGATGATGGTCTTCACGCCTTGAGGAAGAGCTTGGGGACGAAAGGCCACCATGAGAGTAATTGTCTTCATGCCTTGAAGAGGAGCTTGATGAAGAGGAAGTAGAACGGTGTCAACGATGGCGACCCAAGTTGGTGATGGCGCGCTCGAGGCTATCCATGCGCCGCTCCATGTTGGCATCATTGGCCGCCATTTGGCCATTCAAGTTGTCCGTAGCTTCACGAAGAAGAGCCAAATCTTGGTTCACGGTGGAGAAGTTGTGAGCCACCTCTTCGTATTGCTCATCGATGCGGGTCTCAAAGAGTGAGAGTTGCTCCTTGAACTCTTGTCGTTGCGTCCATAGGTTGTGTTGAGTAGCCAACCTCTCGGTGTTGCGGAGGATCTCTTCATCCCTATTGGTGTCTCCGTTCCTATCCATGATGGAAAGACAAGAACTATGTTGTGTATGTTAGTGGAAGGAGACTACCTCGCACTCTTACCAAGGTAAGATAGTATTGAGGCAATCCACCAAACCGAAAGCAAGATCAAGTGTATCGGGAACACACGCAAAACCACACGCAAAAGTTAGCAAATATGGTGTTAGGCGAGTGTTGTGGAAAGCCAAAAGACAAATCCAAGATCGAGTATGTTGTTAAAAGTGGGTAAAGTCCAAAAATCGAAATGTCAATGTGAAGATCACTATAAACACGGGAAAAAGTTGTGGAACACACACACGAGATAAGCGGGGTTAGTGCAACCAAAAGTGAGCGGAAAAGTGTATGTATAAGTGCTCGGTGTCACACTAACACAAAGAGAGCCAAAGCTTTGGTTGCAAAGGAAGAGACAACAAGATTCACACGTGGCCTCTCTTCTCCTATCTCTCTTTGCTTAAAAGCTTTTTCTCTTTTGTATATGGTGGCACTTGCACTCGTTTGTATCTTTGGTGGCACGTGGACACTTTTGTATGTATGCGCGTATGGATGTATGGATGTATGGATGTATGGTGCTACTCGCACTCTTTTTGTGTTTTTGGGGCTTTTTGACGCACTATGTTAGCGTTAGCCTCGCTTTTGCTATCTTGCCACACGAGTGTTTGCTTGGGTGCCTTACTCAACGCGACACACACACCTCACAATGCGGGGCCACGTGCAATGTCTCGCAACACTAGACAAGCAATGCTCGATGGGGTAGATCGCAAAAGGAAGAGGGGTTACAAGGTGAAAGCTGCAAGTTATACCTGCGATGATGGTGGTGGTGGTGGTGGTGGTGGTGGAGATCGCCGGAAGACGAGGTCGACGGAGGGGGCGTAGCTGTGCCCGGTCTGGGGCCCGGTTGGACCGGCTGCTGGACCGGCCCGGCCGGTTGTATGGCCGGTCGACCGGATTCTGGACCGGACCGGCCGGTCTGTAGCCCGGTTGACCGGTGCTCAACCGGATCGCACGATTTCTCTCTCTTGTTCTTCACGAAAACCAAGCCAAATCGACCAAATCGAAGGGAAACGATGGAATTGGAGGCTAAAAGTTGGGGAAATAGTAGATCAAGCACAACAACACCAGATCCACGGACCAAAACCACTCAAAACACAACCAAATCACAGATCGGTCAAAAGGCAATTTAGGGCTATTTTTGGGGATTTTTTGGAAAATTTTCTAGGAACGAAATCGGGTGGGTGGGAGGTCAAATCCGCGGTAACCAAGAGCTGCTGATACCATATGATGAGGTCTAAGACCCCGTGTGTGGCCCGATCTCGCGGATTGACTTCGAAACCAAGGGGGAAGATGGGAAAACGCGAGGAACACGAAGAACGCGACGAACACGAGGAACTCCGAGACTCACGCACACACACAACCCGATACACCCGATGCTTACCTCCGTGGCTCGATGGACCACGCCAATAGAATCTCCGAGGAAGAGACACGCGGTAGAATTCCCCGGGGAGAGATTGGAGTTGGAGAGGAAGAACTTGGTGAGGGAGAGAGAGTAGCTTGTACTAGAATCTCACTCAACAAGTTCAAAGTCAACAACTAAGGTGCCTTGATTACAGAGGGATGATACCCAAGGGAGACTAAGCTCAAAGGTAGGTTTGAGTTCAAAACAAGTCTAAAGAGCTAAAGGGGCGTCCTGGGGGTATTTATAGTCTTACAAGGCGTCATGGGCTGAAAAGGTACAAGTGAAACGATTCGGGCCGAAATAAGTGACTAAGTTGTGCAGGCCGGTCAGGGGGCCGGTCAGACCGGGTCTGTGACCAGGCTGGCCGGTGTCAGACCGGGCCTGGGACCGGGCGGCGACCGGACGAGGCTCCAAGTCCCCTGGATGGCGCCCGGATGTCTCGAGCGCAAATCCCGGTTTCTGACCGGGCGGCCCGGTCAGGAGGCCGGTCAGACCGGGCTGTGGACCGGGTGATCCGGTCAGGAGGCCGGTCTGACCGGGTTCTGGACCGGCCGTCCATCTTCTCTTCCTTGCGCTCTTCGGGCGACTTCCTGTCCAGCTCCATGTCCATCTTCGTGTCCATCTTCTTGTCCAGCTGCTCCTCTCCTCCCTTTGACCATGGCGTATCCTCCTCTTGGTGACCTTGATGCTCCTTGTACCTAATGACACATAACACGTCGGCATGAGGTAGCAATCCATCCAAAGGGGTACCAAGATCAAGGGTGGTGAGGAGCGAGTTCACCTCATCATGTAGCGCCTTGACTCGGGCTCGTGTCATCGGTCCACTTGGGGGACTTGTTGGTCTTGGTGTGGAGGTGACCGAAGGCCACCCCGCATCATCTCCGGCTGCTAGACCGGCCCGGCCGGTTGTATGGCCGGTCGACCGGATTCTGGACCGGACCGGCCGGTCTGTAGCCCGGTTGACCGGTGCTCAACCGGAACGCACGATTTCTCTCTCTTGTTCTTCACGAAAACCAAACCAAATCGACCAAATCGAGGGGAAACGATGGAATTGGAGGCTAAAAGTTGGGGAAATAGTAGATCAAGCACAACAACACCAGATCCACGGACCAAAACCACTCAAAACGCAACCAAATCACAGATCGGTCAAAAGGCAATTTAGGGCTATTTTTGGGGATTTTTTGGAAAATTTTCTAGGAACGAAATCGGGTGGGTGGGAGGTCAAATCCGCGGTAACCAAGAGCTCTGATACCATATGATGAGGTCTAAGACCCCGTGTGTGGCCCAATCTCGCGGATTGACTTCGAAACCAAGGGGGAAGATGGGAAAACGCGAGGAACACGAAGAACGCGACGAACACGAGGAACTCCGAGACTCACGCACTCACACAACCCGATACACCCGATGCTTACCTCCGTGGCTCGATGGACCACGCCAATAGAATCTCCGAGGAAGAGACACGCGGTAGAATTCCCCGGGGAGAGATTGGAGTTGGAGAGGAAGAACTTGGTGAGGGAGAGAGAGTAGCTTGTACTAGAATCTCACTCAACAAGTTCAAAGTCAACAACTAAGGTGCCTTGATTACAGAGGGACGATACCCAAGGGAGACTAAGCTCAAAGGTAGGTTTGAGTTCAAAACAAGTCTAAAGAGCTAAAGGGGCGTCCTGGGGGTATTTATAGTCTTACAAGGCGTCATGGGCCGAAAAGGTACAAGTGAAACGATTCGGGCCGAAATAAGTGACTAAGTTGTGCAGGCCGGTCAGGGGGCCGGTCAGACCGGGTCTGTGACCGGGCTGGCCGGTTTAAGACCGGGCCTGGGACCGGGCGGCGACCGGACGAGGCTCCAAGTCCCCTGGATAGCGCCCGGATGTCACGAGCGCAAATCCCGGTTTCTGACCGGGCGGCCCGGTCAGGAGGCCGGTCAGACCGGGCTGTGGACCGGGTGATCCGGTCAGGAGGCCAGTCTGACCGGGTTCTGGACCGGCCGTCCATCTTCTCTTCCTTGCGCTCTTCGGGCGACTTCCTGTCCAGCTCCATGTCCATCTTCGTGTCCATCTTCTTGTCCAGCTGCTCCTCTCCTCCCTTTGACCATGGCGTATCCTCCTCTTGGTGACCTTGATGCTCCTTGTACCTAATGACACATAACACGTCGGCATGAGGTAGCAATCCATCCAAAGGGGTACCAAGATCAAGGGTGGTGAGGAGCGAGTTCACCTCATCATGTAGCGCCTTGACTCGGGCTCGTGTCATCGGTCCACTTGGGGGACTTGTTGGTCTTGGTGTGGAGGTGACCGAAGGCCACCCCGCATCAGATCTTCACATTGACATTTGGATTTTTGGACCTCACCCACTTTTAACAACATACTCGATCTTGGATTTGTCTTTTGGCTTTCCACAACACTCGCCAAACACCATATTTGCTAGCTTTTGCATGTGGTTTTGCGTGTGTTCCCGATACACTTGATCTTGCTTTCGGTTTGGTGGATTGCCTCAATACTATCTTACCTTGGTAAGAGTGCGAGATAGTCTCCTTCCACTAACATACACAACATAGTTCTTGTCTTTGCATCATGGATAGGAACGGAGATACCAATAGGGATGAAGAGATCCTCCGCAACACCGAGAGGTTGGCTACTCAACACAACCTCTGGACGCAACGACAAGAGTTCAAGGAGCAACTCTCACTCTTCGAGACCCGCATCGATGAGCAATACGATGAGGTGGCTCACAACTTCTCCACCGTGAACCAAGATTTGGCTCTTCTTCGTGAAGCTACGGACAACTTGAATGGCCAAATGGCGGCCAATGATGCCAACATGGAGCGGCGCATGGATAGCCTCGAGCGTGCCATCACCAACTTGGGTCGTCATCGTCGACACCGCTCTACTTCCTCTTCATCAAGCTCGTCACAAGACTATTACTCTCATGGTGGCCTTTCATCCCCAAGCTCTTCCTCAAGGCGTGAAGACCATCATCGACCTCATCGCCCACATGCTCGTCATGATGACTCCCGCTCCAACTCTAGGCGTGGAGAAATACATCGCCATGCTCGTCCACATGAGCGTCCTCCACAAGCTCAAGACCTTCACCAAGATCGTCACCAAGCGGATCGCCATGCCCACCATGGGCGAGATGGCCATCCCCAAGACCAAGATCCTCAAGATCAACCTCGGCGAGATCTCCGACGCCACCCTCGCCATGATCAACGTGGACGAGGAGAGCTACACCATGATCAAGATGAGAGACCCAACATTGAGCATCGTCCTCAACCGCGACAAGATCTTCAACAACATCCTCACCGTGAACCAAGTGAAGCAAGCGTTCATCTTCAACGCCAACCCAATGCTATGGTTGGCCGTAGAAGACCTCCTATTCCACCTCTAGCCGCAAGAGATGACGGCGCCCCTCCTCGTAGAAGAAACTTGGAGGATGAAGAGAACATGTATGGCAAACTCAAGTTCAACATGCCCAAGTTCAAAGGTGAAGATGACGCCGAAGCCTACCTCTCATGGGCACTCAAGGTGGACAAGATTTTCCGCATCCACAACTACTCCGGTGCCAAGAAAGTGGCTATGGCATCACTCGAGTTTGAAGACTACGCCAACACTTGGTGGGAACAAGTCCTCACTCTTCGAGAAGAAAAGGGTGAACCTCCTATTGACACTTGGGAAGACATGAAGAAAGAAATGCATGCTCGCTTTGTCCCCGCACACTACATGACCGACCTCTTCAACAAGCTCCAAAAGTTGAAGCAAGGCACCAAGACCGTTGAGGAGTTCTACAAGGAGATGGAGCTCACTATGATGCGAGCCAACATCCAAGAGTCCGAGGAACAAACCATTGCTCATTTCTTCAATGGCCTTACTTACCCCATCAAGAGGATCGTCGAGTTCCAACCCTACTCCAACATGGTTGAGTTGGTACACCAAGCATCGAAGGCCGAGCGCCAAGTGATTGAAGACATCAAGTACTCCAAGGCCAAGTCCTATTTCTCCTCCAAGCTCGCTACATCGACTCCTCCTACTACATCAACCCCTCATGCTACAAGTGCCAAGGCCGACGCATCCTCTACACCATCCAAGAAACCGACTGTCCAAAGTCGCATGAAGCAAACGGTCTCCTCCACCGCCTCCTCTAAGGCATCCACGGGACCCTCTAGTGTCACTTGCTTCAAGTGTGGCACCCAAGGTCACAAATCGTTTGAGTGCAAGAACACCAAGGTTATGATCACTATGGAGAATGGTGACATCGAGACTCTTGATGAGGATGAATATGAAGCCCTTGTGCAAGCCGCCGTGGAAAGTGAAGAAGCTTATGAGCAAGAATGTGGAGAAGATCCTCTCTTATGTGAGCATGACCCAAGCCCCTCACTTGTGGTCACAAGGGTGCTAACCACACAACCTCATGCTATGGAAGATCAACGTTGCAACATCTTCCAAACCCGTGCCGGAATTGGTGGCAAGTCGATCAAGGTCATCATAGATGATGGAAGTTGCCACAACCTTGCGAGCACCGAGTTGTGTGAGAAGCTCAACCTCACTCTCCGCAAGCATCCTCACCCCTACCATATCCAATGGTTGAGTGACAAGGGCAATGTCAAGATACAACATACCGTCACCGTCACTTTCAAGATTGGACCTTATGAGGACACTATCGAGTGTGACGTGGTACCCATGACGGTGTGCCACATGTTGCTTGGCCGCCCTTGGCAATATGACAAGAAGGCTATACATGATGGACTCTCCAACACATACACCTTCAAGGTCAACGACAAGAAGTTCGAGTTGCGCCCGATGACTCCTAGCCAAATCATCGCGGATAATGCGAAGGCTTTAGCGAGGGCACAACTCCGCACCCACCATAGTGAGATGAGAGGAGAAGGAGCGACCCACCACATAGAGAGTGAGCGCCACAAGCCATATATGAGTGAGTCCAAGAGTGTCCTTCTAGCCACCAAGAGTGAGTGGAGAGAGCTCCAAGAGAACCCATCCACCATATTGCACTATGTGCTCATATGCAAGGGACCATCATCGGCGGCTAACGACTTAACCAACATTCCTCCCTCTTTGTTGTCTCTTTTGCAGGAATTTCAAGACGTCTTCCCCGACGAGTTCCCTCATGGACTACCACCACTCCGAGGCATAGAACACCGCATCGACCTCATACCCGGCACTCCGCTTCCAAACCATGCCGCCTACCGCACCAACCCCGAAGAGACCAAGGAGATCAACCGCCAAATTCAAGATCTCCTCGCCAAAGGGTACATCCGAGAAAGCCTTAGCCCTTGCGCGGTTCCCGTGATTCTTGTGCCTAAACCGGATGAGACGCAACGGATGTGTATGGATTGTCGCCCCATCAATGCCATTACCGTCCGTTACCGCCATCCCATTCCGCGTTTAGATGACATGCTTGATGAACTTAGTGGTGCCACGATTTTCTCTAAAGTCGATTTGCATAGTGGTTACCATCAAATCCGCATGGCTATTGGTGATGAATGGAAAACGGCATTCAAGACCAAACTCGGTCTATATGAATGGCTCGTTATGCCTTTCGGTCTTTCCAATGCTCCTTCTACTTTCATGCGCCTCATGAATCACATCTTGCGTCCTCTCATTGGCAAGAGCGTGGTTGTCTACTTCGATGATATTCTTATTTATAGCAAAAACCTCGAGGACCATGTGCAACATGTGAGAGAGGTCTTGTGCATCTTGCGCCATGAAAAGCTTTATGCTAACCTCCCCAAATGCACCTTTGCTCAAAACAAATTGGTTTTTCTTGGTTTCGTGGTTTCCGCTAATGGGATTGAAGTTGATTCTTCCAAGGTGGAGGCCATCCATAATTGGCCTACCCCTACAAATGTTGGACAAGTCCGAAGCTTCCATGGACTTGCCGGGTTTTACCGCCGCTTTGTGAAAGACTTTAGCACCATTGCTTGCCCTTTGAATGAGCTTACCAAAAAGAATGTTCCGTTTGTTTGGGGCAAGGCCCAACAAAATGCTTTTGATGAGTTGAAGAAACGCCTTACCGAAGCTCCTCTTCTTGTTCTTCCAAATTTTGCCAAAACTTTTGAGATTGAGTGTGATGCAAGTGGGCTTGGTATTGGTGGTGTTCTTATGCAAGAGGGCAAACCCGTGGCATACTATAGTGAGAAGTTGGATGGCGCACGCCTCAACTATCCTATATATGACAAGGAGCTCTACGCTTTGGTTCGTGTTCTTGAAGTTTGGCAACACTATCTTTGGCCAAAAGAGTTTATCATTCATTCCGACCATGAGTCCTTGAAATATTTGAAAAGCCAACACAACTTGAACAAACGACATGCAAAATGGGTCGAGTTCATTGAGTCCTTCCCATATGTGATCAAATACAAGAAGGGCAAGGACAATGTTGTGGCGGATGCTCTTTCCCGCAAAAACACCCTTTTGCTAACTCGTTTGGATTTTCATGTTTTGGGACTTGAAGAGATCAAAGAACTCTATCCTTCCGATTCTTTCTTTGCTCCAATTTTTGAGAAGTGCTCCGTTGAGCGAGGAGTGGATGATTTCTATTTGCATGATGGCTATTTGTTTAAAGCTAACAAGATTTGCATTCCCGAGTCTTCGCTTCGAAAATTGCTTTTGCAAGAGTCTCATGGAGGAGGTCTTATGGGTCACTTTGGCCGTGATAAGACACTTGCGATGCTCTCCACTCATTACTATTGGCCAAAGATGAAGCGAGATGTGGAACGCCTTTACCGCCGGTGCACCACTTGCTTACAAGCTAAGTCTACCTCCAACCCTTATGGTCTTTACATGCCATTACCTATTCCTTTTGCACCATGGACCGATATTAGCATGGATTTCGTTCTAGGCTTGCCTCGCACTAAGCATGGTCATGATTCCATCTTTGTAGTAGTGGATAGATTCTCTAAGATGGCTCATTTCATACCTTGCCATAAGAGCGACGATGCTTCACACATTGCTTCATTGTTTTTCAGGGAAATTGTCCGCCTACATGGAGTACCGCAAAGCATTGTGTCGGATCGAGACGTCAAGTTCATGAGTTATCTTTGGAAGTCGCTCATGGCGAAGTTTGGAGTCAAGCTCTTGTTCTCATCATCATCGCACCCGCAAACGGACGGCCAAACGGAAGTGGTCAATCGAAGCCTCTCCACCCTCCTACGCATCCTCGTGAAGAAGAACTTGAAGTCATGGGAGGAGTGCCTTCCCCACGCGGAGTTCGCCTACAACCGCGCCAAGCACAAGACTACGTCAAGGAGCCCCTTCATGGTCGTCTATGGCTTCGAACCTTACACGGCACTCGACATACTTCCGCTTCCCCTCCACGAGCGCATCAACATGGACTTCGACAAGCGCACCGCCGCCGTCAAGAAACTACATGAAGAGACAAGGGCAACCATACAAGAACATGTTCTTCGTCAAGTCAACCGCATCAACGCCAAGAAGAAGGCAAGGATATTCGAAGAAGGAGACCTCGTTTGGATCCACCTCCGGAAGGAACGGTTCCCTCATGAGCGCAACTCCAAGCTCAAGCCAAGAGGAGATGGCCCCTTCAAGGTCCTCAAACGCATCAACGACAACGCTTACGTCATCGACATACCGACGTCCAAGTACTTGGTGAGCAACACGTTCAACGTCTCGGACTTGTCACCCTATCATGGAGATGAGGAGGTGCAAGAGTCGAGGACGACTCTTTCCCAAGGGGGGGGAGATGATGTAGCCCCGGTCACCGACGTCGCTACACCAAGACCAACAAGTCCCCCAAGTGGACCGATGACACGAGCCCGAGTCAAGGCTCTCCATGATGAGGTGAACTCGCTCCTCACCACCCTTGATCTTGATACCCCTTTGGATGGATTGCTACCTCATGCCGACGTGTTATGTGTCATTAGGTACAAGGAGCATCAAGAGTACGAAGAGGAGGACACACCATGGTCAAGAGGAGGAGAGGAGCAGCTGGACGCGAAGATCGGTCCAGAACCCGGTCTGACCGGCCTCCTGACCGGGTCACCCGGTCCACAGCCCGGTCTGACCGGCCTCCTGACCGGGCCACCCGGTCAGAAACCGGGATTTCTGCTCGTGCCATCCGAGCGCCATCCAGGGGACTCGGAGCCTCGTCCGGTCGCCGCCCGGTCCCAGGCCCGGTCTGACCGGCCCTCTGACCGGCCTGCACGACTTAAGTCATCTTTTCGGCCCGAACTTGTTTCCTTCGTACCTTTTCGGCCCGTGACGCCTTGTAAGACTATATAAGCACCCCAGACGCCCCTTTAGCTCTTTAGACTTGTTTTGAACTCAAACCTACCTTTGAGCTTAGTCTCCCTAGGGTTATCATCCCTCTGTAATCAAGGCACCTTGGTTGTTGATTTGGATCTTGTTGAGTGAGATTCTAGTACAAGCTACTCTCTCTCTCCCTCACCAAGCTCTTCTTCTCCAATCCCAATCTCTCTCCGGGAATTCTACCACGTGTCTCTTCCTCGGAGATTCTATTGGCGTGGTCCATCGAGCCACGGAGGTAAGCATCGGGTGTATCGGGTTGTGTGCGTGCGTGAGTCTCGGAGTTCCTCGTGTTCATCGCGTTCTTCGTGTTCCTCGCGTTTTCCCATCTTCCCCCTTGGTTTCGAAGTCAATCCGCGAGATCGGGCCACACACGGGGTCTTAGACCTCATCACTAATTATATATATTATGAGACTACTTAATTAAATGTGTTTTCATTCGAGATCGAGAACTTGTCAAAATTCAAGTTAATTAATTTATCAGCGCTAAGTAGTTGGTCGCCTGCTTGATGCGCAATTAAGTGTCGTTGGCTTATATATGTAGGGTTTAATTAGGGTTAGGGTTAGGGTTAGTGTTAATTAGGGTATAGGGTCTAGGGTTTAGGGTTTAGTGTTTAGGGTGTTTAGGGATTAGGGATTAGGGTTTCAGGGTTTTATGGTTTAATGTTTAGGGATCATCGGTCGAGTGCGCACACACATTATTAGAGGAACCCGCCTTAATTTGCGCATAAAGTGCATGCGTATATATATAAGTGTGTTTCTTGGCCACCAACGATATATAGATCCAGAGATAGAGATTGAAATCCCCAAGAATATGTTCAAATATACGCACACACATGAATTATTAGAGGCACCCGCGCCTTTGCGCATAAAGTGCATGCGTATATATATAAGTGTGCTTCTTGGCCACCAACGATATATAGATCGAGAGAGAGAGAGAGATTGATATATATATATATATCCCCAAGAATATGTTCAAATATATATTGAAATATATGCACGAATGATATGCAAGGTATGCCATGTGCGCATGCACACTAATTATATATATATTATGAGACTACTTAATCAAATGTGTTTTCATTCGAGATCGAGAACTTGTCAAAATTCAAGTTAATTAATTTATCAGCGCTAATTAGTTGGTCGCCTGCTTGATGCGCAATTAAGTGTCGTTGGCCTATATATATGTAGGGTTTAATTAGGGTTTAGGGTTTAGGGTTAGCTAGCAAGGGTTTTAGGGTTAGGGTTAGGGTTATTAGGGTTTAGGGTCTATATAGGGTTTAGGGTTTAGGGTTTGGGGTTTAGTGTTTACGGTTTAGGGTCTAGCTAGGGTTAGGGATTAGGGTTTAGTGTTTAGGGTTTAGGGTTTAGGGTGTAGTGTTTAGGGTTTAGGGTCTAGGGTTTAGGGTTTAGTGTTTAGGGTGTTTAGGGTGTACGTTTAGGGTTTAGGGTTTAGGGTTTAGTGTTTAGGGTGTTTAGGGTGTACGTTTAGGGTATAATTAGGGATTAGGGTTTTAGGGTTTAAGGTTTAGGGATCATCGATCGAGTGCACACACACATTATTAGAGGCACCCGCGCCTTTGCGCATAAAGTGCATGCGTATATATATAAGTGTGTTTCTTGGCCACCAACGATATATAGATCTAGAGAGAGATTGAAATATATTTAGGGTTTATGGTTAAGGGTTTAGGGTTGATGGTCTAGGGTCAGGGTTTAGGGTTTAGTGGTTAGGGTTTAGGGTGTAGTGTTTAGGGTTTAGGGTCTAGGGTTTAGGGTTTAGTGTTTAGGGTGTACGTTTAGTGTACAATTAGGGATTAGGGATTAGGGTTTTAGGGTTTAAGGTTTAGGGATCATCGATCGAGTGCACACACACATTATTAGAGGCACCCGCGCCTTTGCGCATAAAGTGCATGCGTATATATATAAGTGTGTTTCTTGGCCACCAACGATATATAGATCGAGAGAGAGATATTGATATATATATATCCCCAAGCATATGTTCAAATATATATTGAAATATATGCACGAATGATATGCAAGGTATGCCATGCGCGCATGCACACTAATTATATATATTATGAGACTACTTAATCAAATGTGTTCTCATTCGAGATCGAGAACTTGTCAAAATTCAAGTTAATTAATTTATCAGCGCTAAGTAGTTGGTCGCCTGCTTGATGCGCAATTAAGTGTCGTTGGCCTATATATGTAGGGTTTAATTAGGGTTAGGGTTAGGGTTAGTGTGATGCGGGGTGGCCTTCGGTCACCTCCACACCAAGACCAACAAGTCCCCCAAGTGGACCGATGACACGAGCCCGAGTCAAGGCTCTCCATGATGAGGTGAACTCGCTCCTCACCACCCTTGATCTTGGTACCCCTTTGGATGGATTGCTACCTCATGCCGACGTGCTATGTGTCATTAGGTACAAGGCGCATCAAGACCCCGGTGAGGAGGACAAGCCAAGGTCAAGGGAGGGAGAGAAGCAACTGGACAGGGAGATGATCATGAAGCCGAAGCCGACGTCGCCCGAAGCGCTCCAAGGAAGAGACGGACGCTGGCCGGTCCAGGACCCGGTCAGACCGGACCTACAACCGGACGCCCCGGTCACAGGCCCGGTCGACCGGGCGCAAACCGGGCCAGCTCCCTCGTACCGGACGACGACCGGACCCAGCACCGGAAACTGCGCAGTTTCCCGGTTTGCGCCCGGTCGACCGGACCCATGACCGGACAGCCCGGTCACAGGCCCGGTCAGACCGGACCCCTGACCGGACAGCCCGGTCCCAGGCCCGGTCAGACCGGACCCAAACCGGACCTGACGAGGATGCCCCACCAAACTGCCTTAACTTATCCATTTGCGTACCTGTTCGCCCTTGCTGGCCACGTGTGCCTATATAAGTAGCTGGAACCCCTCATTAGCTCTTTAGACTTGTTTTGAACTCAAACCTACCTTTGAGCTTTGTCTCCCTTGGGTATCATCCCTCTGTAATCAAGGCACCTTAGTTGTTGACTTTGAACTTGTTGAGTGAGATTCTAGTACAAGCTACTCTCTCTCCCTCACCAAGTTCTTCCTCTCCAACTCCAATCTCTCCCCGGGGAATTCTACCGCGTGTCTCTTCCTCGGAGATTCTATTGGCGTGGTCCATCGAGCCACGGAGGTAAGCATCGGGTGTATCGGGTTGTGTGTGTGCGTGAGTCTCGGAGTTCCTCGTGTTCGTCCCGTTCTTCGTGTTCCTCGCGTTTTCCCATCTTCCCCCTTGGTTTCGAAGTCAATCCGCGAGATCGGGCCACACACGGGGTCTTAGACCTCATCATATGGTATCAGCAGCTCTTGGTTACCGCGGATTTGACCTTCCACCCACTCGATTTCGTCCCTAGAAAATTTTCCAAAAAATCCCCAAAAATAGCCCCAAATTGCCTCTTGACCGATCTGTGATTTGGTTGCGTTTTGAGTGGTTTTGGTCCGTGGATCTGGTGTTGTTGTGCTTGATCTACTATTTCCCCAACTTTTAGCCTCCAATTCCATCGTTTCCCTTCGATTTGGTCGATTTGGCTTGGTTTTCGTGAAGAACAGGAGAGAGAAAGCTTCATCCCGCGAAATCCGGTTGAGCAGCCGGTCAACCGGGCCCACGACCGGCCGAGCCAGATCAAAGCCCGGTCGACCGGGCGGCAAACCGGGCAAGCCGGTCCACAACCCGGTCCAACCGGGCCTCCGACCGGGCGATGCAACGCCCCTCCTTCGACCTCGTCTTCCGGCGATCTCCACCACCACCACCACGACCACCACCATCATCGCAGGTATAACTTGCAGGTTTCACCTTGTAACCCCTCTTTCTTTTGCGATCTATCCCATCGAGCATTGCTTGTCTAGTGTTGCGAGACATTGCACGTGGCCCCGCATTGTGAGGTGTGTGTGTCGCGTTGAGTAAGGCACCCAAGCAAACACTCGTGTGGCAAGATAGCAAAAGCGAGGCTAACGCTAACATAGTGCGTGAAAAAGCCCCAAAAACACAAAAAGAGCGCGAGTAGCACCATACATCCATACATCCATACATCCATACGCCCATACATACAAAGTGTCTAAGTGCCACCAAAGATACAAACGAGTGCAAGTGCCACCATATACAAAAGAGAAAAAGCTTTTAAGCAAAGAGAGATAGGAGAAGAGAGGCCACGTGTGAATCTTGTTGTCTCTTCCTTTGCAACCAAAGCTTTGGCTCTCCTTATGTTCGTGTGACACCGAGCACTTATACATACACTTTTCCGCTCACTTTTGGTTGCACTAACCCCGCTTATCTCGTGTGTGTGTTCCACAACTTTTTCCGTGTTTATAGTGATCTTCACATTGACATTTGGATTTTTGGACTTTACCCACTTTTAACAACATACTCGATCTTGGATTTGTCTTTTGGCTTTCCACAACACTCGCCTAACACCATATTTGCTAGCTTTTGCGTGTGGTTTTGCGTGTGTTCCCGATACACTTGATCTTGCTTTCGGTTTGGTGGATTGCCTCAATACTATCTTACCTTGGTAAGAGTGTGAGGTAGTCTCCTTCCACTAACATACACAACATAGTTCTTGTCTTTGCATCATGGATAGGAACGGAGATACCAATAGGGATGAAGAGATCCTCCGCAACACCGAGAGGTTAGCTACTCAACACAACCTATGGACGCAACGACAAGAGTTCAAGGAGCAACTCTCACTCTTCGAGACCCGCATCGATGAGCAATACGAAGAGGTGGCTCACAACTTCTCCACCGTGAACCAAGATTTGGCTCTTCTTCGTGAAGCTACGGACAACTTGAATGGCCAAATGGCGGACAATGATGCCAACATGGAGCGACGCATGGATAGCCTCGAGCGCGCCATCACCAACTTGGGTCGTCATCGTCGACACCGCTCTACTTCCTCTTCATCAAGCTCATCACAAGACTATTACTCTCATGGTGGCCTTTCGTCCCCAAGCTCTTCCTCAAGGCGTGAAGACCATCATCGACCTCATCGCTCACATGCTCGTCATGAAGACTCCCGCTCCAACTCTAGGCGTGGAGAAATACATCGCCATGCTCGTCCACATGAGCGTCCTCCACAAGAGCAAGTCTTTCAACAAGATCGTCACCAAGCGGATCGCCATGCTCACCATGGGCGTGATGGCCATCCCCAAGACCAAGATCCTCAAGATCCACCTCGGCGAGATCTTCGTCGCCACCCTCGCCATGACCAACGTGGACGAGGAGAGCCTCACCATGATCAAGATGAGAGACCCAACCTTGAGCATCGTCCTCAACCGCGACAAGATCTTCAACAACATCCTCACCGTGAACCAAGTGAAGCAAGTGTTCAACTCCAACGCCAACCCAATGCTATGGTTGGCCGTAGAAGACCTCCTATTCCACCTTTAGCCGCAAGAGATGAAGGCGCCCCTCCTCGTAGAAGAAACTTGGAGGATGAAGAGAACATGTATGGCAAGCTCAAGTTCAACATGCCCAAGTTCAAAGGTGAAGACGACGCCGAAGCTTACCTCTCATGGGCACTCAAGGTGGACAAGATCTTCCGCATCCACAACTACTCCGGTGCCAAGAAAGTGGCTATGGCATCACTCGAGTTTGAAGACTACGCCAACACTTGGTGGGAGCAAGTCCTCACTCTTCGAGAAGAAAAGGGTGAACCTCCTATTGACACTTGGGAAGATATGAAGAAGGAGATGCATGCTCGCTTTGTCCCCGCACACTACATGACCGACCTCTTCAACAAGCTCCAAAAGTTGAAGCAAGGCACCAAGACCGTTGAGGAGTTCTACAAGGAGATGGAGCTCACTATGATGCGAGCCAACATCCAAGAGTCCGAGGAACAAACAATTGCTCGTTTCTTCAATGGCCTTACTTATCCCATCAAGAGGATCGTCGAGTTCCAACCCTACTCCAACATGGTTGAGTTAGTCCACCAAGCATCAAAGGCCGAGCGCCAAGTGATTGAGGACATCAAGTACTCCAAGGCCAAGTCCTATTTCTCCTCCAAGCTCGCTACATCGACTCCTCCTACTACATCAACTCCTTATGCTACAAGTGCCAAGGCCGACGCATCCTCTACACCTTCCAAGAAACCGACTATCCAAAGTCGCATGAAGCAAACGGTCTCCTCCACCGCCTCCTCTAAGGCATCCACGGGACCCTCTAGTGTCACTTGCTTCAAGTGTGGCACCCACGGTCACAAATCGTTTGAGTGCAAGAACACCAAGGTCATGATCACTGATGAGGTCTAAGACCCCGTGTGTGGCCCGATCTCGCGGATTGACTTCGAAACCAAGGGGGAAGATGGGAAAACGCGAGGAACACGAAGAACGCGACGAACACGAGGAACTCCGAGACTCACGCACACACACAACCCGATACACCCGATGCTTACCTCCGTGGCTCGATGGACCACGCCAATAGAATCTCCGAGGAAGAGACACGCGGTAGAATTCCCCGGGGAGAGATTGGAGTTGGAGAGGAAGAACTTGGTGAGGGAGAGAGAGTAGCTTGTACTAGAATCTCACTCAACAAGTTCAAAGTCAACAACTAAGGTGCCTTGATTACAGAGGGATGATACCCAAGGGAGACTAAGCTCAAAGGTAGGTTTGAGTTCAAAACAAGTCTAAAGAGCTAATGAGGGGTTCCAGCTACTTATATAGGCACACATGGCCAGCAAGGGCGAACAGGTACGCAAATGGATAAGTTAAGGCAGTTTGGTGGGGCATCCTCGTCAGGTCCGGTTTGGGTCCGGTCTGACCGGGCCTGGGACCGGGCTGTCCGGTCAGGGGTCCGGTCTGACCGGGCCTGTGACCGGGCTGTCCGGTCATGGGTCCGGTCGACCGGGCGCAAAGACCGGGCCTGTGACCGGGCTGTCCGGTCATGGGTCCGGTCGACCGGGCGCAAACCGGGAAACTGCGAAGTTTCCGGTCCTGGGTCCGGTCGTCGTCCGGTACGAGGGAGCTGGCCCGGTTTGCGCCCGGTCGACCGGGCCTGTGACCGGGGCGTCCGGTTGTAGGTCCGGTCTGACCGGGTCCTGGACCGGCCAGCGTCCGTCTCTTCCTTGGAGCGCTTCGGGCGACGTCGGCTTCGGCTTCATGATCATCTCCCTGTCCAGTTGCTTCTCTCCCTCCCTTGACCTTGGCTTGTCCTCCTCACCGGGGTCTTGATGCGCCTTGTACCTAATGACACATAGCACGTCGGCATGAGGTAGCAATCCATCCAAAGGGGTACCAAGATCAAGGGTGGTGAGGAGCGAGTTCACCTCATCATGGAGAGCCTTGACTCGGGCTCGTGTCATCGGTCCACTTGGGGGACTTGTTGGTCTTGGTGTGGAGGTGACCGAAGGCCACCCCGCATCATCTCCCCCCCCCTTGGGAAAGAGTCGTCCTCGACTCTTGTTCCTCTTCAACTTCGTGATATGGCGACAAGTCCGCAACGTTGAAGGTGTTGCTCACCAAGTACTTGGAGGTGGGGATGTCGATGACGTAAGCGTTGTTGTTGATGCGTTTGAGGACCTTGAAGGGGCCATCTCCTCTTGGCTTGAGCTTGGAGTTGCGCTCACGAGGGAACCGTTCCTTTCGGAGGTGGATCCAAACGAGGTCTCCTTCTTGAAATATCCTTTCCTTCTTCTTGGCGTTGAGGCGGGTAGCTTGACGAAGCACATGTTCTTGTATGGTTGCCCTTGTCTCTTCATGTAGTTTCTTCACGTCGGCGGCGCGCTTGGCGAAGTCCATGTTCGTCCTCTCATGAAGGGGAAGTGGTAGTATGTCGAGTGCCGTGAGCGGCTCAAACCCGTAGACGACCATGAAGGGACTCCTTGATGTAGTCGAGTGCTTGGCGCGGTTGTAGGCGAACTCCGCGTGTGGGATGCATTCCTCCCATGACTTCAAGTTTTTCTTCACGAGGATACGTAGGAGGGTGGAGAGGCTTCGATTGACCACTTCCGTTTGGCCGTCCGTTTGCGGGTGCGAGGATGATGAGAATAAGAGCTTCACTCCAAACTTTGCCATGAGCGTCTTCCAAAGATAACTCATGAACTTGACGTCTCGATCCGACACAATGCTTTGCGGTACTCCATGTAGGCGAACAATCTCCCTGAAAAACAATGAAGCAATGTGTGAAGCATCGTCGCTCTTATGGCAAGGTATGAAATGAGCCATCTTAGAGAATCTATCCACTACCACGAATATAGAATCATGACCATGCTTAGTGCGAGGCAATCCTAGAACAAAATCCATGCTAATATCGGTCCATGGTGCATGTGGAATAGGCAAAGGGGTATAAAGACCATAGGGATTGGAGGTAGACTTAGCTTGTAAGCATGTGGTGCACCGGCGGCAAAGGCGTTCGACGTCGCGGTACATTCTTGGCCAATAGTAGTGGGTTGAGAGCATGGCATATGTCTTCTCTCGACCAAAGTGACCCATAAGACCTCCTCCATGTGACTCTTGCAAAAGCAATTTTCGAAGCGAAGACTCGGGAATGCAAATCTTGTTAGCTTTGAACAAATAGCCATCATGCAAATAGAAATCATCCACTCCTCACTCAACGGAGCACTTCTCAAAAATGGGAGCAAAGAAAGAATCGGAAGGATAGAGTTCTTTGATCTCTTCAAGTCCCAAAACATGAAAATCCAAACGAGTTAGCAAAAGGGTGTTTTTGCGGGAAAGAGCATCCGCCACAACATTGTCCTTGCCCTTCTTGTATTTGATCACATATGGGAAGGACGTAATGAACTCGACCCATTTTGCATGTCGTTTGTTCAAGTTGTGTTGGCTTTTCAAATATTTCAAGGACTCATGGTCGGAATGAATGATAAACTCTTTTGGCCAAAGATAGTGTTGCCAAACTTCAAGAACACGAACCAAAGCGTAGAGCTCCTTGTCATATATAGGATAGTTGAGGCGTGCGCCATCCAACTTCTCACTATAGTATGCCACGGGTTTGCCCTCTTGCATAAGAACACCACCAATACCAAGCCCACTTGCATCACACTCAATCTCAAAAGTTTTGGCAAAATTTGGAAGAACAAGAAGTGGAGCTTCGGTAAGGCGTTTCTTCAACTCATCAAAAGCATTTTGTTGGGCCTTGCCCCAAACAAACGGAACATTCTTTTTGGTAAGCTCATTCAAAGGGCAAGCAATGGTGCTAAAGTCTTTCACAAAGCGGCGGTAAAACCCGGCAAGTCCATGGAAGCTTCGGACTTGACCAACATTTGTAGGGGTAGGCCAATTGTGGATGGCCTCCACCTTGGAAGAATCAACTTCAATCCCATTAGCGGAAACCACGAAACCAAGAAAAACCAATTTGTTTTGAGCAAATGTGCACTTGGGGAGGTTAGCATAAAGCTTTTCATGGCGCAAGATGCACAAGACTTCTCTCACATGTTGCACATGGTCCTCGAGGTTTTTGCTATAAATAAGAATATCATCGAAGTAGACAACCACGCTCTTGCCAATGAGAGGACGCAAGATGTGATTCATGAGGCGCATGAAAGTAGATGGTGCATTGGAAAGACCAAAAGGCATAACGAGCCATTCATAGAGACCAAGTTTGGTCTTGAATGCCGTTTTCCATTCATCACCAATAGCCATGCGGATTTGATGGTAACCACTACGCAAATCGACTTTAGAGAAAATCATGGCACCACTAAGTTCATCAAGCATATCATCTAAACGCGGAATGGGATGGCGGTAACGGACGGTAATGGCATTGATGGGGCGACAATCCATACACATCCGTTGCGTCTCATCCGGTTTAGGCACAAGGATCACGGGAACCGCACAAGGGCTAAGGCTTTCGCGGACGTACCCTTTGGCGAGGAGATCTTGAATTTGACGGTTGATCTCCTTGGTCTCTTCGGGGTTGGTGCGGTAGGCGGCACGGTTTGGAAGCGGAGCGCCGGGTATGAGGTCGATGCGGTGTTCTATGCCTCGGAGTGGTGGTAGTCCATGAGGGAGCTCGTCGGGGAAGACATCTTGGAATTCCTGCAAAAGAGACAACAAAGACGGAGGAATGTTGGTCAAGTCGTTAGTCGCCGACGAGGGTCCCTTGCATATGAGCACATAGTGCAATATGGTGGATGGGTTCTCTTGGAGCTCCCTCCACTCACTCTTGGTGGCTAGAAGGACACTCTTGGACTCACTCATGTATGGCTTGTGGCGCTCACTATCTTTGTGGTGGGTTGCTCCCTCTCCTCTCATCTCACTATAGGTGCGGAGTTGTGCCCTCGCTAAAGCCTTCGCATTATCCGCGATGATTTGGCTAGGAGTCATCGGGCGCAACTCGAACTTCTTGTCGTTGACCTTGAAGGTGTATGTGTTGGAGAGTCCATCATGTATAGCCTTCTTGTCATATTGCCAAGGGCGGCCAAGCAACATGTGGCACACCGTCATGGGTACCACGTCACACTCGATGGTGTCCTCATAAGGGCCGATCTTGAAGTTGACGGTGACGGTATGTTGTATCTTGACGTTGCCCTTGTCACTCAACCATTGGATATGGTAAGGGTGAGGATGCTTGCGGAGAGTGAGGTGGAGCTTCTCACACAACTCGGTGCTTGCAAGGTTATGGCAACTTCCACCATCTATGATGACCTTGATCGACTTGCCACCAATTCCGGCACGGGTTTGGAAGATGTTGCACCGTTGTTCTTCCATATCATGAGGTTGTGTGGTTAGCACCCTTGTGACCACAAGTGAGGGACTTGGGTCATGCTCACATAAAAGAGGATCTTCTCCACTTTCTTGCTCATAAGCTTCTTCACTTTCCACGGCGGCTTGCACAAGGGCTTCATATTCATTCTCATCAAGAGTCTCGATGTCACCATTTTCCATAGTGATCATGACCTTGGTGTTCTTGCACTCAAACGATTTGTGACCGTGGGTGCCACACTTGAAGCAAGTGACACTAGAGGGTCCCGTGGATGCCTTAGAGGAGGCGGTGGAGGAGACCGTTTGCTTCATGCGACTTTGGATAGTCGGTTTCTTGGAAGGTGTAGAGGATGCGTCGGCCTTGGCACTTGTAGCATAAGGAGTTGATGTAGTAGGAGGAGTTGATGTAGCGAGCTTGGAGGAGAAATAGGACTTGGCCTTGGAGTACTTGATGTCCTCAATCACTTGGCGCTCGGCCTTTGATGCTTGGTGGACTAACTCAACCATGTTGGAGTAGGGTTGGAACTCGACGATCCTCTTGATGGGATAAGTAAGGCCATTGAAGAAACGAGCAATTGTTTGTTCCTCGGACTCTTGGATGTTGGCTCGCATCATAGTGAGCTCCATCTCCTTGTAGAACTCCTCAACGGTCTTGGTGCCTTGCTTCAACTTTTGGAGCTTGTTGAAGAGGTCGGTCATGTAGTGTGTGGGGACAAAGCGAGCATGCATCTCCTTCTTCATATCTTCCCAAGTGTCAATAGGAGGTTCACCCTTTTCTTCTCGAAGAGTGAGGACTTGCTCCCACCAAGTGTTGGCGTAGTCTTCAAACTCGAGTGATGCCATAGCCACTTTCTTGGCACCGGAGTAGTTGTGGATGCGGAAGATCTTGTCCACCTTGAGTGCCCATGAGAGGTAAGCTTCGGCGTCGTCTTCACCTTTGAACTTGGGCATGTTGAACTTGAGCTTGCCATACATGTTCTCTTCATCCTCCAAGTTTCTTCTACGAGGAGGGGCGCCTTCATCTCTTGCGGCTAAAGGTGGAATAGGAGGTCTTCTACGGCCAACCATAGCATTGGGTTGGCGTTGGAGTTGAACACTTGCTTCACTTGGTTCACGGTGAGGATGTTGTTGAAGATCTTGTCGCGGTTGAGGACGATGCTCAAGGTTGGGTCTCTCATCTTGATCATGGTGAGGCTCTCCTCGTCCACGTTGGTCATGGCGAGGGTGGCGACGAAGATCTCGCCGAGGTGGATCTTGAGGATCTTGGTCTTGGGGATGGCCATCACGCCCATGGTGAGCATGGCGATCCGCTTGGTGACGATCTTGTTGAAAGACTTGCTCTTGTGGAGGACGCTCATGTGGACGAGCATGGCGATGTATTTCTCCACGCCTAGAGTTGGAGCGGGAGTCTTCATGACGAGCATGTGAGCGATGAGGTCGATGATGGTCTTCACGCCTTGAGGAAGAGCTTGGGGACGAAAGGCCACCATGAGAGTAATAGTCTTGTGATGAGCTTGATGAAGAGGAAGTAGAGCGGTGTCGACGATGACGACCCAAGTTGGTGATGGCGCGCTCGAAGCTATCCATGCGTCGCTCCATGTTGGCATCATTGGCCGCCATTTGGCCATTCAAGTTGTCCGTAGCTTCACGAAGAAGAGCCAAATCTTGGTTCACGGTGGAGAAGTTGTGAGCCACCTCTTCGTATTGCTCATCGATGCGGGTCTCGAAGAGTGAGAGTTGCTCCTTGAACTCTTGTCGTTGCGTCCATAGGTTGTGTTGAGTAGCTAACCTCTCGGTGTTGCGGAGGATCTCTTCATCCCTATTGGTATCTCCGTTCCTATCCATGATGCAAAGACAAGAACTATGTTGTGTATGTTAGTGGAAGGAGACTACCTCGCACTCTTACCAAGGTAAGATAGTATTGAGGCAATCCACCAAACCGAAAGCAAGATCAAGTGTATCGGGAACACACGCAAAACCACACGCAAAAGCTAGCAAATATGGTGTTAGGCGAGTGTTGTGGAAAGCCAAAAGACAAATCCAAGATCGAGTATGTTGTTAAAAGTGGGTAAAGTCCAAAAATCCAAATGTCAATGTGAAGATCACTATAAACACGGAAAAAGTTGTGTTACACACACACGAGATAAGCGGGGTTAGTGCAACCAAAAGTGAGCGGAAAAGTGTATGTATAAGTGCTCGGTGTCACACTAACATAAGGAGAGCCAAAGCTTTGGTTGCAAAGGAAGAGACAACAAGATTCACACGTGGCCTCTCTTCTCCTATCTCTCTTTGCTTAAAAGCTTTTTCTCTTTTGTATATGGTGGCACTTGCACTCGTTTGTATCTTTGGTGGCACTTGGACACTTTGTATGTATGGGCGTATGGATGTATGGATGTATGGATGTATGGTGCTACTCGCACTCTTTTTGTGTTTTTGGGGCTTTTTCACGCACTATGTTAGCGTTAGCCTCGCTTTTGCTATCTTGCCACACGAGTGTTTGCTTGGGTGCCTTACTCAACGCGACACACACACCTCACAATGCGGGGCCACGTGCAATGTCTCGCAACACTAGACAAGCAATGCTCGATGGGATAGATCGCAAAAGGAAGAGGGGTTACAAGGTGAAACCTGCAAGTTATACCTGCGATGATGGTGGTGGTGGTGGTGGTGGTGGTGGTGGTGGAGATCGCCGGAAGACGAGGTCGAAGGAGGGGCGTTGCGTCGCCCGGTCGGAGGCCCGGTTGGACCGGGTTGTGGACCGGCTTGCCCGGTTTGCCGCCCGGTCGATCGGGCTTTGAGCTGGCTCGGCCGGTCATGGGCCCGGTTGACCGGCTGCTCAACCGGATTTCGCGGGATGAAGCTTTCTCTCTCCTGTTCTTCACGAAAACCAAGCCAAATCGACCAAATCGAAGGGAAACGATGGAATTGGAGGCTAAAAGTTGGGGAAATAGTAGATCAAGCACAACAACACCAGATCCACGGACCAAAACCACTCAAAACGCAACCAAATCACAGATCGGTCAAGAGGCAATTTGGGGCTATTTTTGGGGATTTTTTGGAAAATTTTCTAGGGACGAAATCGAGTGGGTGGAAGGTCAAATCCGCGGTAACCAAGAGCTGCTGATACCATATGATGAGGTCTAAGACCCCGTGTGTGGCTCGATCTCACGGATTGACTTCGAAACCAAGGGGGAAGATGGGAAAACGCGAGGAACACGAAGAACGCGACGAACACGAGGAACTCCGAGACTCACGCACACACACAACCCGATACATCCGATGCTTACCTCCGTGGCTCGATGGACCACGCCAATAGAATCTCCGAGGAAGAGACACGCGGTAGAATTCCCCGGGGAGAGATTGGAGTTGGAGAGGAAGAACTTGGTGAGGGAGAGAGAGTAGCTTGTACTAGAATCTCACTCAACAAGTTCAAAGTCAACAACTAAGGTGCCTTGATTACAGAGGGATGATACCCAAGGGAGACTAAGCTCAAAGGTAGGTTTGAGTTCAAAACAAGTCTAAAGAGCTAATGAGGGGTTCCAGCTACTTATATAGGCACACATGGCCAGCAAGGGCGAATAGGTACGCAAATGGATAAGTTAAGGCAGTTTGGTGGGGCATCCTCGTCAGGTCCGGTTTGGGTCCGGTCTGACCGGGCCTGGGACCGGGCTGTCCGGTCAGGGGTCCGGTCTGACCGGGCCTGTGACCGGGCTGTCCGGTCATGGGTCCGGTCGACCGGGCGCAAACCGGGAAACTGCGAAGTTTCCGGTCCTGGGTCCGGTCGTCGTCCGGTACGAGGGAGCTGGCCCGGTTTGCGCCCGGTCGACCGGGCCTGTGACCGGGGCGTCCGGTTGTAGGTCCGGTCTGACCGGGTCCTGGACCGGCCAGCGTCTGTCTCTTCCTTGGAGCGCTTCGGGCGACGTCGGCTTCGGCTTCATGATCATCTCCCTGTCCAGTTGCTTCTCTCCCTCCCTTGACCTTGGCTTGTCCTCCTCACCGGGGTCTTGATGCGCCTTGTACCTAATGACACATAGCACGTCGGCATGAGGTAGCAATCCATCCAAAGGGGTACCAAGATCAAGGGTGGTGAGGAGCGAGTTCACCTCATCATGGAGAGCCTTGACTCGGGCTCGTGTCATCGGTCCACTTGGGGGACTTGTTGGTCTTGGTGTGGAGGTGACCGAAGGCCACCCCGCATCAATCACTATGGAAAATGGTGACATCGATACTCTTGATGAGGATGAATATGAAGCCCTTGTGCAAGCCGCCGTGGAAAGTGAAGAAGCTTATGAGCAAGAAAGTGGAGAAGATCCTCTTTTATGTGAGCATGACCCAAGTCCCTCACTTGTGGTCACAAGGGTGCTAACCACACAACCTCATGATATGGAAGAACAACGGTGCAACATCTTCCAAACCCGTGCCGGAATTGGTGGCAAGTCGATCAAGGTCATCATAGATGGTGGAAGTTGCCATAACCTTGCAAGCACCGAGTTGTGTGAGAAGCTCCACCTCACTCTCCGCAAGCATCCTCACCCTTACCATATCCAATGGTTGAGTGACAAGGGCAATGTCAAGATACAACATACCGTCACCGTCAACTTCAAGATCGGCCCTTATGAGGACACCATCGAGTGTGACGTGGTACCCATGACGGTGTGCCACATGTTGCTTGGCCGCCCTTGGCAATATGACAAGAAGGCTATACATGATGGACTCTCCAACACATACACCTTCAAGGTCAACGACAAGAAGTTCGAGTTGCGCCCGATGACTCCTAGCCAAATCATCGCGGATAATGCGAAGGCTTTAGCGAGGGCACAACTCCGCACCTATAGTGAGATGAGAGGAGAGGGAGCAACCCACCACAAAGATAGTGAGCGCCACAAGCCATACATGAGTGAGTCCAAGAGTGTCCTTCTAGCCACCAAGTGATGTAGCCCGACCTACGGTCTACGCTTCATCATGCGCGTCAACGTCAAGAACCACACTCAAGGCCGAGGTCACGGAGGCATGGAAGAGAAGAAGGAAGAAGAGCGTCCGAGGTCGCCTAGGAGAGAAGACGCCTGCCACCATTCAATTCGGGCCAAGGCCCATGTACCCCTTTGTTTCCCTAAACTACCCCTCCTTAGTGGCTCCCTATATATAGGCTCCCACCTCCCCCTTCATTAGGTTAGGGATGAACTTGAGAGAATTAGGCTCATGCCTCCACCATCCCTTTGGGATTAGGGAAACCCCCTCCTTAGATTTACCCAAATCTATTGTACAAGGCACTCCTTATATGATTAGTCTCTCACACTCGTGATTCAACCACCGGTCTCTCACTCGTGTGATTCTACCGATCGTATACCGATCTTCCTCTCGGGGATTCTATCGCGTGTCTCTCTCTTGAGAGATTCTATCGGGATAGTGGTTCGGGCTATCGGGAGTAAACCGAATTGTATCGGGTTGGTGTGTGTTTGCGTGTGTTCATCGTGTTCATCGCCGTGTTCTTCCTCTCCCCCGCCTTTCCCTCGGTCAATTCGTGAGATCGGGCAACCCACGTGGCCTTAGGCCGCATCATATGGTATCAGAGCAAAGGTTGCCACGAATTTGACCCCCCAATTTCACCAATTTCGCCAAAAAAAAATTCCCAAAAAAATTGCCCAAAAAATAGCTCGAAAATTGATCTCCGAATTTGTTGAGTTTTTTGTGGTTTTGATCCGCTGATTTGGTGTCTTTTGTGTTGATCTACACTTTCCCAAAATCTCTCGTTCCAATTCCATGTATTTCTCCTGAAATCGACCAATTTTGTGCTCAGTTTTGTCTCGTGTTCTTGGAGACGAAGAACATCTCGATCCCCTTTCATCCTCCGCTCAGTCAACGCCCGCAAGAGCTCGATTTTCCCTGGCCGCCGCCTAGCCCACCTGGGCTTTGCCTTCGCTCAATCTTCCCGACCAACCGCGCGCATCCAGGCCCGCGTTGACCTCCTGCTCCCTGGCCTCGCTCACCTCTGCGCAGCGCTGCACTCCCGCCGCCATCACCGACCCGCCCCGCTCGCCACAACGCAGCACGCCGCTCGAACCAGGCCCGACCCCACCAATCCGCCGCCTAGCAACCGCCCAAGGCCGCACCTGCTGTCGTGCCTCCGCTCGCCACCAGCCCGCATCCATCTGCCACCGCCCAGTGCGCCCAACTTCTGTCGCCCAGCACGCACCTCCGCAGCGCGGCCGACCCTGGCCTCCACCCTGCCAAATCGCGCCGCCGCTCGCTGGCCCCGCCACCATGGGAGTTCCTTCTCTCTTGGTCCTTGTCGATGTCGGCACCTATAGACACAATGATGATAGGCATGAGGTAGCATACCATTCAAGTTGGTGTTGAGGTCGACCATAGAGAGGAAAGAGTTCACCTTGACATATATGGCGGGGGTTTGTGTTGTTGGTCCACTTGGGGGACTCCTTGGCCATGGTGTGGCGTCGACGATAGGCGGGGCTACATCAGTTTAGGGTTTGGGGTTTAGTGTTTACGGTTTAGGGTCTAGCTAGGGTTAGGGATTAGGGTTTAGTGTTTAGGGTTTAGGGTTTAGGCTGTAGTGTTTAGGGTTTAGGGTCTAGGGTTTAGGGTTTAGTGTTTAGGGTGTTCAGGGTGTACGTTTAGGGTATAATTAGGGATTAGGGATTAGGGTTTTAGGGTTTAAGGTTTAGGGATCATCGATCGAGTGCACACACACATTATTAGAGGCACCTGCGCCTTTGCGCATAAAGTGCATGCGTATATATATAAGTGTGTTTCTTGGCCACCAACGATATATAGATCTAGAGAGAGATTGAAATATATTTAGGGTTTATGGTTTAGGGTTTAGGGTTTATGGTCTAGGGTTAGGGTTTAGGGTTTAGGGTTTACTGTTTAGGGTTTAGGGTGTAGTGTTTAGGGTTTAGGGTTTAGGGTTTAGGGTTTAGTGTTTAGGGTGTACGTTTAGGGTATAATTAGGGATTAGGGTTTAGGGTTTTAGGATTTAAGGTTTAGGGATCATCGATCGAGTGCACACACACACATTATTAGAGGCACCCACGCCTTTGCGCATAAAGTACATGCGTATATATATAAGTGTGTTTCTTGGCCACCAACGATATATAGATCGAGAGAGAGATTGATATATATATATATATATATATCCCCAAGAATATGTTCAAATATATATTGAAATATATGCACGAATGATATGCAAGGTATGCCATGCGCGCATGCACACTAATTATATATATATTATGAGACTACTTAATCAAATGTGTTTTCATTCGAGATCGAGAACTTGTCAAAATTCAAGTTAATTAATTTATCAGCGCTAATTAGTTGGTCGCCGGCTTGATGCGCAATTAAGTGTCGTTGGCCTATATATGTAGGGTTTAATTAGGGTTAGGGTTAGGGTTAGTGTTAATTAGGGTATAGGGTCTAGGGTTTAGGGTTTAGTGTTTAGGGTTTAGGGTTTAGTGTTTAGCTTTTAGGGTTTAGGGTTTAGTGTTTAGGGTTTTGGGTTTAGGGTTTAGTGTTTAGGGTGTTTAGGGATTAGGGATTAGGGTTTTATGGTTTAAGGTTTAGGGATCATCGATCGAGTGCGCACACACATTATTAGAGGCACCCGCCTTAATTTGCGCATAAAGTGCATGCGTATATATATGTGTGTTTCTTGGCCACCAACGATATATAGATCGAGAGATAGAGATTGAAATCCCCAAGAATATGTTCAAATATACGCACACACATGAATTATTAGAGGCACCCGCGCCTTTGCGCATAAAGTGCATGCATATGTGTGTTGTTCTGGCCACCAACGATAGATCGAGAGAGAGAGAGATTGAAATCCCCAAGAATTAGAGGACCCCCTTGCACAAGTGTTGGCCATCTATATATAATATGAATCCCAATAATGTTCATACATGATAGGGCATATGTGTGAAGCAAATTTTTTCGAGAACTTGTAAAGAATCAAATTTATCAGTGCTAATGGAAACTAGTGCACATTAGAGGGACCCCCCTTGCACACGTGTTGGCCATCTATGTATAGTTTGAATCCCAATAATGTTCATACATGATAGGCTATATGTGAATCATTTTTTCTTCCAAGAACTTGTCAAGATTCAAATTTATCGGTGCTAATGGAAACTAGTGCGCACTAGACGAGCCCCTTGCGCAAGTGCTGGCCATTACATATAGTTTAAATCTCAAGAATGTTCATACATGAGTGCAAAGGAATTTTTTCCCGTGAACTTGTCAAAATTCAATTTTATCGGTGCAAATGGAAACTAGTCCAAAAAATTACATAGAGGTCCAAAACAACTAGACAACAACTAATAGGACCTGCAACTTTACAAAAAGGACCCCAAAACATATAGAAGAAAATCAATCGAGTCCTTCTGGACCGCACATCAGATCTCTGCTTCGCATCCTTTCCAGCAACTCCGTTGCTGGGGACGCACCACTTGGGACGGTGTCGCCGGTAGTCACCAGGACGAAGGAGAAGAAGGGCCTCAGCAACGACATATTGGCTCTGAGAAGGGCCACTGAAAGGCCAAGATGTTCACGGGCAAGACGGATGACGCCGTCATATGCCCCGAGCTTGTGATCGTTAGCAGCTTGACTTCCCCATTGGCCAGATCTGAAGCACTGACCAAAGCAAGCCTCACCGTTAGCGCCATCACCTTGATGGCACTAGATCGGGGTTTGGCCGGCAAGATCCGCCAGATCTGATCCGCCATATTCACCATAGGCCAGATCTGAAGCCGATGACGAGATCCCCGACTCCATTCCGCCATTCTGCTCATGGGAAACACTGGATCTAGGCTTACAACAACACTAACTCCCTCGGATCCAAATTAGCTGACTCCACTTTGCTTATCTAAATATGGGTGTATCCACACATGTTTTTGCTCTAGATACATACACGTCTAAGGATAGTTGAATCAATTAATTTAGTTCGGAGGGTGTACGATATACAGAGAGAAATCGGCCTCGTCTCCGGCCGGCGAGGCCGCCGGAGAGAAGGGGGAGAGGAGCCGGGGGAGTGGGAGAGACTCGAGAGAGAAAGAGAAGAGGAAGAAATGAGAGCTCCCTGGGGAAGAACATTATTTTTGTCGTTCTGCTCGTAGCTTGAAACTAAAAATTTCGGCCGCGCGCCAAATCATCCCGCCGCATCCATTCGAAAATCCCGTGACCAGTTTTACCCTTTTAACCCTGGTCCGGAAGCTACAACCCACCGACCATGGAGGGCTCTTTCGGTAACAATGAAATATCTTGCCTAGATCCCGAACCCTCCCCACAGGCCCACACCCACCCACCAACCATTCGCCCCATTAACTCAAAAATACTCTCACACGCCAAAGCTCTGACTCTCTACAGTACTAGATCTGCTTCGCCGCCGGCATACTCCTCCATAGCGTAGCCTTGATCGTGTTGGCTGTCCACCCACCTGATTCGCTCCCCCGCCGCCCTCGCCACCGAAGGATCTGCTTCTCCGCCGACCTCACCACCGACGGATTTGCTTCACCGCCGACCTCATCCACATCGTAGCAATCAACGCCTTTCCTGTCAACGCACCGGATCCTCTCCAACGGAACCGGGTCTACTTCACCGCGGCCCCCCTCCACAGAAGCCGATCTATTTCACCGACTACCTCGGCGCAGCGGCTGTATCAACTTCACCGAATCCCTTGCCAGCCAACCAGATCTGGTTCACTAATGCCCGCTTCTACTGAAACAGGGTCGACTCATCGTCTCCCGCGTTCGCCGCCGCTGGAATGCAAGTTGCCGCCCCCGTCCACCCCGCCGCAGCTTGGTTAGTACGTTAGCCCGTTAGATCGCGGTGTTTCTTTAGCCATGGTTTGTGTAGTTATTTGCAGATCTCATATGCCATTAACTTTCTTGATGTGTTACTTCGCATGAAGTTCGTTTAAATATTGTACAGTACAAAAGCATTATCCGGTCGCTACCATCCTGTTCATTCTACTGACACATGTGTGCATCCACATATTTATAGACTTACACCCATTCATTTGCTGCCAACTATTTTTGTACTGCATGCTATTCCTTTTATAGTCATGCTATGGGCATTTCCAATCTGGTTGTTCTTATACCACGTCATTAGCTCACCGCTAGCCGCTAGCTGTTTTCCCGTGCCTGCTATTCTCACACTGCTTTTATAATCATGCTATGTGCATTTCCAATCTGCTTGCTCTTATACCTCGTCTTTAGCTTATAGCTATTTTTTTCCATGAATGCTCCTGTCGCACAGCTTGTATAGTTATTGCTGCGTGCATGTCTGGTCTTTGTATTATCGTAGACTAACTTGTCAATGTTATTTTTCCTAGGGATTGATCATGCGAACCACTTATTAGAATATCCAACATTAACAGCGGGGATGCTAGGGAAGGTTGTAATCTGAGTTCTTGGTTGGTAACTTTGGCAGTTTACTTCCGTTATTATCTATAACCTATATGCATTGTTCCTTATGCAAGAGATTAACACTTGGAACCCTGCCATAGCAATGCCATCCATGCTTTACTATGTTTCTGCCTATTTGATATGCTTGTCTTGGAGCAACTACGAAGGTGATTTGAACCTGACATTTGGTCATTCTTAATGCCAGTTTACTTTATGTGGAAAACCTTGGCATTACCCTACTCTAAATCTGAATGTCTGAAATTCGTATCTCATGCAAAGCAACATCTAGTTGGTTTTAATCTGATATCTGGTAAATATTGGCTTATTCATTTGGCAGCTCAAGTTTTTTGTTATTTGAAACTAGCTGACTTGGTCTTAAATGTGATATCTAAACACAGATTAAGGACAATGGAGCAGGAGGATTAGCATTTCACTTGATGGCTGAACCTAAAATGACAGGCATGTCGACCACGACTAGTGCATGCAAGAGAAGGACCTGCAGCGAGCCAGTATGTGCTTAGTACATGCATCTTATCTTATCTTGTGCTTATTTCTGCTACATGCTGTTATCTGATCTCTACATTGCGTAATACATTTTTGAATGGTTAATTGTTGTAACTATGTTTGCAATATTACCAGAATGCTGTTTTAGTGAAGCAGTCATCATTAGAAGATAGTCGCCAAAGCGACCCTGTGCAACATTATGATGTAAGTCTTCTTAGAGCAAGTTCCATACATTGTCTTATTTATGCAACTTGTTATTATCTTATATCTACATTGCATAATAAATGTTTGAATAGTTCACTGTTGTAACTATGTTTGCAATATTACTAGAATGCAGTTGTAATGAAGAAGTCCTTAGTAGAAGATAGAGCGCAAAAAAGGTTCCGGGGTGAGCCTATGCAACGATATAATGTAAGTTTGTGCTTAGTACTTGTGACTATCTCATATCGATAATGCTTAATACATGTTTGCATAGTTCATCATTTAACTCTTTTTGCATTATTATCAGAATGCAGTTGTGATGAAGCAATCTTCATCAGAAGAGAGGCCCACAAAAAGTTTTGATCTTTCTTCTAATGCATCCTCTCATAGCCGTCAACCTAGACCATTCCTTTCATCAAACAGTAAATATCTCAAGGTTGTACTTTATAAACGACATGGTATTGCTGCTTTAAGATCTGTAGCTGATATGTTGACCAAGAGTACACAAGATTCAATCAAGGCGATTGCCAAATGTCAACGTGTTATTGATGATGCTAATAGAAGTCCTCAATGATTCTATGTAATTTTTTTATCTGGGCACATTAATTGCCTTGTAATTTTCCTAGTTATTTTATTTGTGTATGTAATTGTGTGTATCATTGATATCAGATTGTAGGCTCATGAAATTTAATGCAATTTGACTAGTCAAACAACCAGGGCCCTACAACAGATTGGGCCGGCCTATTTACAATAGTGTGGGACCCACTTTCATTTTGGGCCGGCTCACTTACTTATTGGGCCGCCCCGTTAACACGATAGTGGGCCCACCTGCTTATTGGGTCGACCCACTATCTTGTTGGGCCGGCCCACTTGCTATATGGTGGACCCCACATACTAAATGGGCCGGCCCTTTAGTAGACAAATGGGACCCACCTGTGTTTTTAGCCCAGCCCACTATCTTTTTGGGCCGGCCCACTTGCTATATGGTGGACCCCACATACTAAATGGGTCGGCCCTTTAACATGCAAGTGGGACCCACCTGTGTTTTTGGCCCGGCCAACTTTCTTGTTGGGCCAGCCCACTAGCTATGTGGTGGACCCCACATACTAAATGGGCAGGCCCTTTAACAGGAAAGTGGGACCCACCTCTGTTTTTGGCCCGGCTTACTATCTTGTTGGGCCGGCCCACTGGCTATGTGGTGGACCCCACATACTAAATGGGCCGGCCCTTTAACAGGAAAGTGGGACACACCCGTGTTTTTGGCCCGGCCAACTATCTTGTTGGGCCGGCCCATTTGCTATATGGTGGACCCCACATACTAAATGGGCCAGCCCTTTAACAGGAAAGTGGGACCCACCCGTGTTTTTGGCCCGGCCCACTTTTTTGTTGGGCCAGCCCATTTGATCTATTGTGGATCCCACGTACTAAATGGGCCGACCCGATAGCAGGAAAGTGGGACCCACAGGCTAATTGGGCCGGCCCAATAACTTCTTGGGCCAGCCCACTTGCTTTAAGGTGGACCCCACTTGTTAAATGGGTCGGCCCGATAATAGGAAAGTGGGTCCCACATGTCTTGTGGGCCGGCCTTTTTGCATGTTGACCGGTCAAACGAGTGCATTTGGCCCGGCCAGCATGCTTAGTGGGCCGGCCCATTAAAGTTTTGACCAGTCAACCTTAGAGGTTAGGCCCGGCCCACGTAACTAATGGTCCAACCCAGCTATATAGTTGACCGGTCAAACTAAGTCAGCTGGCCCGACCCGCAAACTTAATGGGCCGGCCCGCTTAAGACGTGGCAGGCCTCGTGTGGGCCTACCATCTACCACGGGGTTTCAGCCGGTTAACGCCTTTAACTAACAGTTAACGGCGTCTGCGACGTGGCAGTTTGCATGACGTCAGCAGTCAACGGGCTCCCGGAAACACTTCTGCAACGGTCCAATTTTCCGTGGCGGAAGGGCGCCCAAGCGCGACGGACCGAAAAAAACGTGGTAGGACTTTGCCTGACGCAGTTTCGACAACAGAACCCATATCGTCGGGTTAGGCCCATAGGCGACGAAAAATACCCCTTAGCGGACGATTTTGGGACGTTGTCTATCAGAACTTTTCTTGTAGTGCTTCGTACCTAATAACACAAAGTGTGTCGGCATGAGGTAGCAATCCATCCAATGGGGTACCGAGATCGAGGGTAGTGAGGAGCGAGTTCACCTTATCATGTAGCGCTTTAACTCGAGCCCGCGTCATTGGTCCACTTGGGGGACTTGTTGGTCTTGGTGTAGTGTCGTCGGTGAGCGGGGCTACATCATCTCCCCCCTTGGGAGAGAGTCGTCCTCGACTCTTGTTCCTCCTCATCTCCATGATAGGTGTAACATCCCAAGTTTTCAATTCAATAAAGACAAGGAAATCAATTACTCAAAAATTGGAACTAACAAAAACTTTTCTATACATATAGTGCTATGCATAAGTGGTCATGCATTCTTGTATGCCATTGCCATGATGAGTTTTTATGTGTTCTTCTAATATGCTTAAACCCTAGTACATGATCATAGAACCCCAAATAGAGAGATATAAAATAATTGAGAAAAATGCAATTTCACTCACATACACACATGGCCATTTTTGCAAATCATCATCCAAAGCCACCATTGCTTGTACCAATGATTGTGAAACAACAATATATCAAATACAAACACTTTTTCATCAAAGAAACACAAATCAAAGGAAAGGAAATATCAAAATCCAATCACACGTGATAATGGTCATTTCGGCCAAACATAAAATGTCACCCACTTTGAGCCTTTCTACTTAGCAAATCCCAAACTAAACCTGGCCAACTCTCTCCACCTCATCCAAGACCATATCAAGGTGAACATTTTTGGTGTTTACCATCAGGGTTGAATCTGCCTACATTGACCAGTATAAAGGTGACAAGTGGCAACATTGAATCAAAGAGAAGATTATCTCAAATTTGAAACTATGCAAACTTGCACCAAATTGACCACCACCACCACCATTCTATCTCTTTAATTATTCAAATCAACTTCACCAAAAAGATTTGAAAAAATCGAACATTTTCTTCATGCGGCCATTTCATCGAGCACTTGGCGGGCAACAATTTGCAAATGACATAAACTCTATTACACAACAGTTTTTAGACTAAACCTCTTTTGATCTTTGTTGATCATTGCTCCTCTACCTCTCCTGCATCAATGCCAGTACCTGCTCTTGGTGATTAAAGCCTGGAGAGAGCCCTTTCATCACCATGCCGTGCACCATGACGGCCAGCATGCCACCCCTCTCTCTGCTCCTTCTCTCTCACTTTAACCTTGCCCAGTACACTCCCATGGCATCACTGATGAGCTCCATGCATGGCCCTGGCTCGCACGAGGCTGGCATTGGCCAGTCCAGCACGCGCCCAGAACCTCCAGTGCACGCCAGCACGCGCGCTCACCGCGTACTGGACGTGCTAGAGCGGCAGCTTGTCCAGTCACCTCCGTCCTCCCCTACGCCTCTCCCTCTGCATCAAGCTCCTCCACTGCAACCTCTAGCTCGTAGACAAGCTCAAGTGCACGCGGAGGCACCGTCGCCGTCGTCCTCGTCGATGTGTTGCCGCCAGTACCGTGGCAGTCATTGCAAGTGCCCGATCGATCATGTCACGCTTTTACAGCGCCAGAGAGACGTTGAGCACCGCCATGCTGTTGCCAATCGAGTGCCGTCCTCGCCTTGGCCCTTCGCGCACTGGAACCGCCGCGCCATGCTCGACCTCCACGGGCACCCGCCAGTCACCTCCCCCTCTATAAGTTGAGCACTCCCGCACCCCAAATCTTCGCACTCACTGCTTCTCCTCCCATCTCTGCTTCTCCTCGACTCGTTAGCTACCCAAATCCTCGACGGAGCAGCCCCAATTTGGAGCCGGAGTCCGCCAGTACCTGGAGATCCTCGCCGTCGATTGGAGCTTCCCCACGCCACGCCGTTTGTACCAGTCGCCTCATCATCCTCGCCAACGTCGCCGCGCACCTCGCCATCGACCGCCGAAGCCACGGTATGCTCTCCGACCCCCTAGGCTCACCGCCAGTGCGTCAGGATCTCGTCGGAGACGACGATGATCCACGGCCGCACGATGACATTCTAATCCTACGCCCCAGATTTGCCATACCGTTTCGCGTGTTAACAGCCGCCGACAGGTGGAGCCCACCCTATCAGCAGCCCGCGTGTGTGTGCCACGCTGCTGGGCTTGCCCGTTTAATTTTCCCCTCTGCGGCCCATTTTCCCTTCCCGCCAAAGCACACGTATTCAAAATTGAATTCAGAATTATTTGAATTGCTTACAGATGCTTTTCTAACACTTAAATAGCTTCAAATCAGCCGATCCAAATTTTATGAATTTTATATATTTATAAATCCTATGAAATTATCTAAACAACCCCACTGGTCTCACCCCCAGATTAATTTTAGAATTCAAATAGTAAAATTAACAAGGCAGGGCCTTTTCAAACTTCAAACTTTATTTAAAATTCAACCATAAGTGATTTTGAGTTGATTCCAACTCTCATAAATCACATTTGTCATACTATAATTGATTTTGCAAAAATATAGCATGATTGTTTGTATGATCATGGACTAGAGCAGAATAATGGCTATGGAGCCATTTCTAGTCCATTGAAATCATCTATACTAAATGTTGTAAATGGTATATGAGTTACTCTCTCGTTTAAATCCTTGTCTTAAGTATTTCAAGATGAGGTAATGATCTTAGGCTATAGTACCTCAAGTTTAATTACTTAATGATATTAAGTTGTGTCCTAGTAGTTTTAAATCACATGGGATATAGGATCTCATTTAAATCTTTTCTCAAATGCTATATATGAGGTGTTGACCTTGGTCAACATATGATCATACTTTATCATTTGAGGAATTTAAATCTTAATAAAATTCAATGAGAGGAAATTATTTTCTCTTGCAAGTTATTAAAACACAAGTCAAAGCCTTGCATGTTTCATGTGTGTTGCTAGAATAAGTGGTGTGAATTATGTGTGTGATTAGTCTAGCCCTTAAGAATTGTTTGGTAATGGTATACCTCGTATCCGTTTATAGACGCTAGTACCGAGGAATATCAAGAGGAGGAGGGCTACTCTCAGGAGGAGGAAGAGAACTTTGATCACTACCCCACTCAAGGCAGGATAATACTCTTGCAAACCACCCTAATGCAAAGCTCTACAAGAGCAAGGCATCCTCACATTTTACTCTATGTCTTATAAACCTATCCCATGTTTTTACCTTGCAATTATTTTGCTTATTGTATTTCAAAGTTTACTTTTTTATTTATGATTCACTTGGTCAAGAGTAGAACAAGATCATCAAATTTAGCCTAGAGCAATCAAAGCTAGATAGCACCCCTCATGACTAGTTGCTAGTGCTAACTAAATAAAATTAACTACTCTAGATGGGAACATGTGAAATGAAATGACTTTGAAAGATTTAAAGGTGAATGTGACATGAATGACTTGGTGAATTTTGAGGAAAACTAATGATTGGGTTCGGATGCGATACCCTTCCAATTATACAAGTACCCCCACAATACCTGATTATGGGTAGGGCTTAACTAGAAGTTTGTGTATTTTAGTATGGGTTCCCTCTAAACAAGCGTCATAGAGGTTATGCCAAGGCTGCCTCCGTTGATTGTGAAATGACGTGAAATGAGGTGAATGTACGACCCAAGCCCTGTGCAGTTTCCGGGATAACAGTTTGCTATTACCGGGAGGCCAAGCTCATGGGGAGAGGTGCCTATACTAGGGTATATAAGTGAAAGGTTATGGTTGATGATCCGCGTACTGAGTTACGATGATTCGAAGTTATCCCCGACGGATGTAATCAAAAGTTGTGGCACAAGAGTACAACCTCTGCAGAGTGTTAAACCTATTCGAATAGTCGTGTCCACGGTTACGGACAATTGGAAAGGCCATACTGTTCCATTGTCATAATTTTTGTCTTAAAAAGGAATGTGAAATTGAAAGGTGAATTGACTTGAATCACAATTGAGTTGTGGGAATGACACTAATGTTCCCACTTGACTTAGTCTAGCAAATGAAGAGTCTTTACTAAATGTTTCTGAACTAAACTTGGATTTATGCAAATAAACCTAGAGCTTAGCACCCCTTATTAAAGTTGATAAGTAATTACATTAGTTTTAGTTTGCGAGTACTTTAAAGTACTCATGGCTGTGTCCCTGGCTATTCAAATGCCAGACTATGAAGAGGAGCAACAGTATCAGGAGGACGGACAACAGGACGTCTACGATAACTAGGAGCATCTTCTAACGTCAAGCGTTGCCTGTGGAATAGATAGTCCACTACTACTTCGCTTCCGCTATGTATTGTGTTGTTGGTCATTAGACCAACTATTTGTGTAATATTGGATCATGTGATCTATTGTTGTAAGACGATTATGTGTTGTAATAAATGATGAATCTATGATATTCAACTGTTATGTCTCGCAAAAACAATCTTCCTGGGATTGCGATGTATGGCATAATAGGCATCTGGACTTAAAAATCTGGGTGTTGACAAGTTGGTATCAGAGCCATTGTTTGACCTTAGGAGACCCTAGTTAGAATGGACATCTGAAAAATTTAGTTTCAATAACAAAAGAAAGTGAATATCTTGGAAAATCTATTCACACTCTTACCCTTGAGATCTTTTCTAAAAAGAGAAATTCATGCTCTACCCTTCTTAAAGAATATACCTAAAATTTTGACACACTTGCTCACTTCTCTAACGTACTCATCCATTTCACTTTCAGATGGACCAAGTCGCCAACACCAAGTTCTACCAGTTGGGGAATGGCGGAGGGATGATCTTCAAAACGGACTTAGATGCCCTATCGGATTTCCTCGGACGCCCCCACCCAGAGTTCCACGGAGTTGAGGTCAATGACCAGCCCGGAGGGGAACTTCAGTGGATCATCACCGCCGATCTGAGGGGCAAGATGGAACCTCCTACCTCTGAGAGGATCCTCTTCTCTTTCAGGGAAAGCAACTGGTTGGATGGACTCGCTCGTGGTCTGCAGGAAGCACTCGCCCGTCTGTGCGGGCAGGAACTGCCCCGGATCATTGGAAGTCGCTACTTCCACCTCGCAAGGCATGACTCCATGGGAGCACCGATGGATCTGTCACCTCATTCCGAGGTGAAGTACCATGTGGAGCACCTCGACTTCATGCTATGGGAGACTCGCAAGGAGCTGGACCACTCTCGCGCCTACACCAGGAACACCCACCTCCAGCAGGCTCAGCAAGCCGAGACCATCAAGACCCTTGCCAAGGAGCGCAGGACTCTTCGCCGCCAGAACGCGAAGAAGGACTACACCATCGCTCGCCTCCGAGCAAAGATAGCCTCACTGAAGGAGACTGTAGAACCCCAGGAGAACCAGCTGAGGGACCTGGAAGGAGAAGGAGAAGGAGAAGACATCCAGGGAGATGGATACTCCTATGTGAGCAATGATGATGACTACGAAGAAGAGGAAGACGAAGACCTGGCCTTCCACCCCTATGTGGATGGCCATGAGCACCTGGAAGTCGGGATGGATACTTCCTTCCCGATCAATGTTGATGAAGAGTAGTTTCACATGAGCACTTGAGTAGGCATTAGTTTGTATCGGTCCCTTGTATCATAGAACGGTGAAATGATTCTTCAAACCATCCGGTGTGTTAGTTTGTAATGTGTGCTTGATGTCTACGCACGCTTCTATTCCTGTAGACAGTGTTGGGCCTCCAAGAGCAGAGGTTTGTAGAACATCAGCAAGTTTCCCTTAAGTGAATCACCCAAGGTTTATCGAACTCAGGGAGGTAGAGGTCAAAGATATCCCTCTCAAGCAACCCTGCAATTAAGATACAAGAAGTCTCTTGTGTCCCCAACACACCTAATACACTTGTCAGATGTATAGGTGCACTAGTTCGGCGAAGAGATAGTAAGATGCAAGTGATATGGATGAATATGAGTGATAATAACAATCTGAAATAAATATGGCAACAAGTAAACATGCAGTAGAACAGTAAATAAACGGTGATTCGATATTTGGAAACAAGGCCTAGGGATCATACTTTCACTAGTGGACACTCTCAACATTGCAATCATAATTGAATATAAATATAAGCACTTCATCATACTACTCTCTTATTGGATAGAGAACTCAAATTCATTGGGCAAGTGTGCAAAAGCACACCTCAAAGGCGTATTCCCAAGTACTAATAAACACCCCACACCGTCACCGTGAGCATTCATAGGAGGTACTAACACACCACAATTCATAAGGGAGTTACACACGGCGCACACACTGTCTGATAGGGCAAAGGTGTCCGATCTTTCGATGAGATGGGTATAAATCGATTTGTTGGTGGAGTTTGTGCTTGACGATCTGAGTACACGTGCAAAGCTCGTGCACCAATGCAATCGCTAGGACAATCTCCGGGAGTTACTGATCTTGCGGGAGCACGATCAGCCTGACCAGCAAGGGTCTTAATTCCTACCTGAAATCGAAAACAAGTAAGAACAAAAGATGCAATCAGAATATTGCGAATAGAGATGAAAGCTTGATTGATAATGGTGGGATTCCGAATAGTCGGTCTTGTTGTGGGCGTTGGCCTCAAAAGAAGTACACGAAGTTGCATCAATTGGCTAACTTTTAATCTAATCAAAATCCAAGTTCTAATGACGGCTACAGAGGGATATATATGGGGCAAGTGAAGGGATCTTCGTCCAACCAGCTAGGGTTGGCCAAAAACACCCCTAAATGGGCCTTCCTCCACTTATATGGCCTCTTAAATCCCCTAAAATACCTAATCCGAAAATACATGGGCCTGGCCCCTTAAATAAGGTGACGCAACACCATTAATAACTCTTTGGACGAATTTTATGATGGGGAAACTTGTAGAATTCGTCCAAGCATCATTGCTCCATTATGGTGGCTTCAATGTGCTGAAATCTCCACTTGCAGCGTCATCTTCAATCCTCAACTGCTTGCTGCCATCTCCTCCATGCGTGATCATGCTCCAATGCTTGTCCTCCTCATCCATGCTAGGACCATCATTCCTAAGAGTAACAAACACATCTGATTTAGGCAGCATCATATTCTCATATATATGAGGAATAGTTCCAAGAAACGAAAGTACCTGATAGTTAAGTTGCTTGGCACGAGCTCTAGTGATTGGTCCTTGTATTTGTGTGGCTGTAGGTACAGCGGTTGTATCAATAGATGGGATGTCCTCATCATGCCCCCCTTCTTGAATTGAAGTCGTCCTCGACGAAAGCTCATCTTCCTCACCAAAGTATGGCTTCAAATATGCAATGTTAAATGCGGGACTAACCCCACCAAAATCTGCAGGTAACTCAAGTTTATATGCATTATCATTGATGCGCTCTAACACCTTGAAAGGACCCGCAACACGTGGCATTAACTTAGACTTGCGCAATTCAGGAAAACGGTCTTTGCGCAAATGCAACCAAACAAGATCACCAACTTCAAACACCACATGTCTTCTTCCTCTATCTCCAGCAGTTTTATATTTAGCATTCATGCGCTCAATATTATCTCCAGTTGTTTGATGTAATTTCAGAATCAGTTCAGCACGTTGGGTAGCATCAAAATTTGTTTGCACCGAAGATGGTAATGGCAATAAATCAATTGGTGCACGAGGAACAAAACCATACACAACTTCAAAAGGGCACAACTTAGTAGTAGAATGCAGCGAACGATTGTAAGCAAATTCAATATGAGGTAAACAATCTTCCCACATTTTCAAGTTCTTTTTAAGCACAGCCCTAAGCATAGTACACAAAGTTCTATTGACTACTTCAGTTTGTCCATCAGTTTGGGAATGACATGTAGTACTAAACAGCAATTTAGTCCCCAACTTAGCCCATAAACATCTCCAAAAATGGCTAAGAAATTTAGTATCACGATCAGAAACAATAGTATTTGGCACACCATGTAAACGAACAATATCACGAAAGAACAAATCAGCAACATGTGTAGCATCATCAGTCTTGTGACATGGAATAAAGTGTGACATCTTAGAAAACCGATCCACAACAACAAAAATACTATCCCGCCCTTCTGTGTACGAGGCAATCCCAAAACGAAATCCATAGAAATATCCTCCCAAGGTACACTAGGAACAGGAAGAGGCATATATAAACCATGTGGATTAAGTCGAGACTTAGCTTTTTGACATGTAGTGCAGCGTGCCACAAATCTCTCAACATCTCGACGCATACGTGGCCAAAAGAAGTGTGCAGCAAGGACATCCTCCGTCTTCTGGACACCAAAGTGACCCATCAGTCCTCCTCCATGCGCCTCCTGCAACAACAAAAGACGAACGGAACTATCTGGGATGCATAGTTTGTTAGCACGGAACACAAATCCATCATTAAGGACGAATTTGTTCCATGTTCTACCATCTCTACAATTCAGCAACACATCTTTAAAATCAGCATCATGCAAGTATTGTTCCTTTATAGTTTCCAACCCAAAAATCTTGAAGTCAAGTTGAGATAGCATAGTATATCGGCGCGACAAAGCATCAGCAATAACATTATCTTTACCCTTTTTGTGTTTGATAACATAAGGAAAAGATTCAATAAATTCAACCCACTTTGCATGGCGACGATTCAACTTAGCTTGACTACGAATATGCTTCAAAGATTCATGATCAGAATGTATAACAAATTCTTTAGGCCATAAATAATGTTGCCAAGTTTCTAATGTCCGAACAAGCGCATATAATTCTTTATCATAAGTAGAATAGTTCAGACTAGGCCCACTCAATTTCTCACTAAAGTATGCAACAGGTTTGCCCTCTTGTAATAACACACCTCCCAAACCAATTCCACTAGCATCACATTCAAGCTCAAAAGTCTTATTGAAATCAGGAAGTTGGAGTAATGGAGCATGTGTTAACTTATCTTTCAATATGATGAAGGCTTGTTGTTGTGCATCGCCCCATACAAAGGGCACATCCTTCTTTGTAAGCTCATTCAGCGGCACAGCAATGGATCCAAAATCTTTCACAAAGCGCCTATAGAAACCAGCGAGGCCAAGAAAACTCCTCACTTGTGTGACCGTCCTGGGTTGTGGCCAACTCTCAATTGCCTCAATCTTGGCTGGATCAACTTCAATGCCCTGCGCAGTAACAACATAGCCAAGAAACACAACTCGATTGGTGCAAAAGGTGCACTTCTCAAGATTACCATACAAATGTGCACCACGTAAAGCATTGAAAAACAACACGTAAATGATCCAAATGATCCTCCAAAGACTTGCTATAAATTAGAATATCATCAAAGTATACCACCACAAAACGTCCAATAAAAGCACGTAAAACTTCGTTCATCAGTCTCATGAAAGTACTAGGTGCATTAGTTAAACCAAAAGGCATTACTAACCACTCATATAAACCGAACTTAGTTTTAAACGATGTTTTCCATTCATCTCCTAATTGCATACGTATCTGGTGGTAACCACTACGCAAATCAACTTTAGAGAACATAATAGAACCACTCAATTCATCAAGCATATCATCTAAACGAGGTATAGGATGACGGTATCGAATGGTAATATTGTTAATAGCTCTACAATCAGTACACATGCGCGAAGAACCATCTTTCTTAGGCACCAAAATAATAGGAACAGCACATGGACTAAGAGACTCACGAATGTAACCTTTATCTTGGAGAACCTGAATTTGTCGCTTAATCTCTTTGGTCTCTTCAGGATTGGTACGATATGGCGCACGGTTCGGGAGTGAAGCTCCTGGAATCAAGTCAATCTGGTGTTCTATACCACGAATAGGTGGTAGTCCAGGTGGAACATCTTGTGGGAACACATCAATGAATTCCTGCAAAAGGTTAGCAACCGCAGGTGGCAAAGAAGGAGGCATATCCTCAAATGAAAACAGAACTTCTTTGCAAATAATAGCATAGCATTGACTAGTGTTCACATCAAGTTCAGCAATATCTGATTTGCTAGCAAGCAAACAAGAATTTTTCAAACGAATTTTAGTAGCATGGTTTGAATCAGATTTAGTATTAGTCTTATGTGGCACAAAGTCTGCAGCAACAATCTGGTTTTCACTCTTATGTTTCTCCTCGTGTTTTAGTCTACTAGCTCTAGCAAGATCATCTTTTACTATTTGTTCAGGAGTCATAGGTTTAAGACCAATTTTCTTTCCATCATGCATAAGAGAATACTGATTAGTTCTACCATTATGAACAAATTCTCTATCAAATTGCCAAGGTCTACCAAGTAACAAAGAACAAGCTTGCATAGGTACAACATCACAATCAACAAAATCAGAATATGTACCAATAGTAAAATGCACACGTGTAGTTCTTGTTACCTTGAGCTTCCGAGAGCTCTCAAACCATTGAATGTAATATGGATGTGTGCGCTGTCTTGTAGAGAGAGAAAGCTTCTCCACCATGTCAACGCTAGCCAGATTATTACAACTCCCTCCATCAATGATGATCCTTATAGCTCGCTCTTTGACAACACCTCTTGTTTGAAACAGATTGTGGCGTTGATCATGCTCAGATTTGCTCAATTGCACGCTCAACACACGCTGTGCAACTAAGCTCCTGTACTGGTCAGCAGTGTCAGCTTCCATTACCTCCATTTCTCCCTCAGAATCAGAATTGGCACCATCACGTGCAGCAATAAGGGCCAATGTGTCTTCATCAAAGTCACTTGCAGAATCATATTCTCCATCTTCACGCACCAACATCACACGTTTGGTTCTGCATTCTTTCTCTATGTGTCCAAACCCCAAGCATTTGCGACATTGAATGTCGCGCGTCTTCCCCGTGGAGGCCATCGAAGATGAACTCCGAGGGGGACCAGCAGATGGTGGTGGAGTAGCAGCCGATGGTGCTCGTGATGCAGGCGCGGTGTACTTGGAGGTAGTGGGCGCTGGTGCAGCCCCACGAGATGGTGGTGTGGATGGTCGCGGAGACCACGATGATGTACGACCTGCAGAAACATTAGCTCTTCGCCATGGTGGTTGATGATCCTGCACTTCACGTTCAGCTTTGCAAGCAAGATGAAACAAGCGAGTAATGGTGTTGTAATCCTTATAATCTAAAATGTGCTGAATCTCTTTATTCAAACCACCAAAGAAACGTGCAAGCATAGCCTCATTATCCTCTACAACACCACAACGAATCATACCAGTTTGCAATTCTTGATAATAGTCTTCTACAGAATTTTTTCCTTGTTCTAAGCGAGATAGTTTTTTCAGCAAATCACGTTGATAATGTGGAGGAACAAAACGAGTACGCATAGCAAGTTTTAAACCGACCCAAGTAGTAGGAATATTTGCTGGATGTGCACTTGATAGGGCAAAGGTGTCCGATCTTTCGATGAGATGGGTATAAATCGATTTGTTGGTGGAGTTCGTGCTTGACGATCCGACTACACGTGCAAAGCTCGTGCGCCAATGCAATCGCTAGGACAATCTCCGGGAGTTACTGATCTTGTGGGAGCACGATCAGCCTGACCAGCAAGGGTCTTAATTCCTACCTGAAATCGAGAACAAGTAAGAACTAAAGATGCAATCAGAATATTGCAAATAGAGATGAAAGCTTGATTGATAATGGTGGGATTCCGAATAGTCGGTCTTGTTCTGGGCGTTGGCCTCAAAAGAAGTACACGAAGTTGCAGCAATTGGCTAACTTTTAATCTAATCAAAATCCAAGTTCTAATGACGGCTACAGAGGGATATATATGGGGCAAGTGAAGGGGTTTTCGTCCAATCAGCTAGGGTTGGCCAAAAACACCCCTAAATGGGCCTTCCTCCACTTATATGGCCTCTTAAAATCCCCTAAAATACCTAATCCGAAAATACATGGGCCTGGCCCATTAAATAAGGTGACGCAGCACCATTAATAACTCTTTGGATGAATTTTATGATGGGGAAACTTGTAGAATTCGTCCAAGCATCATTGCTTCATTATGGTGGCTTCAATGTTCTGAAATCTCCACTTGCGGCGTCATCTTCAATCCTCAACTGCTTGCTGCCATCTCCTCCATGCGTGATCATGCTCCAATGCTTGTCCTCCTCATCCATGCTAGGACCATCATTCCTAAGAGTAACAAACACATCTGATTTAGGCAGCATCATATTCTCATATATATGAGGAATAGTTCCAAGAAATGAAAGTACCTGATAGTTAAGTTGCTTGGCACGAGCTCTAGTGATTGGTCCTTGTATTTGTGTGGCTGTAGGTACAGCGGTTGTATCAATAGATGGGTTGTCCTCATCACTGTCACCATTACACCGAGGTCACAGTAACCCCAAAGTTCACATAATTAAGCACTTGAATAGCATATGACATCTAGATTACAAAGCTCATCATATGGATCTCAATCATGTAAGGCAGCTCATGAGATCATTGTATTGAAGTACATGGGAGAGAGAGATGAACCACATAGCTACCAGAAGAGCCCTCAGCCTCGGGGGAGAACTACTCCCTCCTCATCATGGGAGACAGCAACGGTGATGAAGATGGCGATGGAGATGGCTTCCGGGGGCACTTCCTCGTCCCGGCGGCGTGCCGGAACAGAGACTTCTGTCCCTCGAACTTGACTTCGCGATGGCGGCGGCTCTGGAAGGTTTTCCCTATCGTGGCTTATCTCTTTAGGGTTTTTGCGACGGGGAGACTTTATAGGCGGAAGGGCAGCCTCGGAGGGGTCCTGGGGGACCCACACACTAGGGGGGCGCGCCCCCCCTTGGCCGCCCCGCCATGTGGGGTGGGCCCCCTGGCTCCCCTCTGGTCCCTCTTCGGTGCTCTGGAACCTTCCGTGGAAAATAGGACCCTGGGCGTTGATTTCGTCCGATTCCGAGAATATTTCCTTTGTAGGATTTCTGAAACCAAAAACAGCAGAAAACAGCAACTGGCTCTTCGGCATCTCGTCAATAGGTTAGTGCCGGAAAATGCATAATAATGACATAAAGTGTGTATAAAACATGTGAGTATCATCATAAAAGTAGCATGGAACATAAGAAATTATAGATACGTTTGAGACGTATCAAGCATCCCCAAGCTTAGTTCCTACTCGCCCTCGAGTAGGTAAACGATAACAAGGATAATTTCTGAAGTGACATGCTATCATAATCTTGATCAATACTATTGTAAAGCATATGAGATGAATGAAGTGATTCAAAGCAATGGTAAAGATAATGACTAAACAACTGAATCATATAGCAAAGACTTTTCATGAATAGTACTTTCAAGACAAGCATCAATAAGACTTGCATATGAGTTAACTCATAAAGCAATAAATTCTTAGTAGAAGGTTTTGAAGCAACACAAAGGAAGATATAAGTTTCAGCGGTTGCTTTCAACTTCAACATGTTTATCTCATGGATAATTGTCAACACAAAGTAATATCATGAATGCAAATAAGCAAGTATGTAGGAATCAATGCACGCAGTTGACACAAGTGTTTGCTTCTAAGATAGAAAGAAGTAGGTAAACTGACTCTACATAAAGTAAAAGAATGGCCCTTCACAGAGGGAAGCATGGATTGCTATATTTGTGCTAGAGCTTTTATTTTGAAAACATAGAAACAATTTTGTCAACGGTAGTAATAATTCATATGTGTTATGCATAAGACATATTATAAGTTGCAAGCCTCATGCATAGATTACCAATAGTGCCCGCACCTTGTCCTAATTAGCTTGGATTTACATGGATTATCATTGCGTAGCATATGTTTCAACCAAGTGTCACAAAGGGGTACCTCTATGCCGCCTATACAAAGGTCTAAGGAGAAAGTTCGCATTGGATTTCTCGCTTTTCATTATTCTCAACTTAGACATCCATACCGGGACAACATAGACAACAGATAATGGACTCCTCTTTAATGCATAAGCATTCAACAACAGATAATATTCTCATAAGAGATTGAGGATTGTTGTCCAAACTAAAACTTCCACCATGGATCATGGCTTTAGTTAGCGGCCCAAGGTTCTTCTCTAACAATATGCATACTCAAACCATTTGATCATGATAAATCACCCTTACTTCAGACAAGACGAACATGCATAGCAACTCACATGATATTCAACAAAAGTTAAATAGTTGATGGCGTCCCCAGGAACATGGTTACCGCTCAACAAGCAACTTATAAGAAATAAGATACATAAGTACATATTCAATACCACAATAGTTTTTAAGCTATTTTTCCCATGAGCTATATATTGCAAAGACAAAGGAATGAAATTTTAAAGGTAGCACTCAAGCAATTTACTTTGGAATGGCAGAGAAATACCATGTAGTAGGTAGGTATGGTGGACACAAATGGCATAGTTTTTGGCTCAAGGATTTTGGATGCATGAGAAGTAATCCCTCTCAATACAAGGCTTAGGCTAGCAAGGTTGTTTGAAGCAAATACAAGTATGAACCGGTATAGCAAAACTTACATAAGAACATATTGCAAGCATTATAAGGCTCTACATTGTCTTCCTTGTTGTTCAAACATCTCACCAGAAAATATGTAGACTCTAGAGAGACCAATCATGCAAACCAAATTTCAACAAGCTCTATGGTAGTTCTTCATTAATAGGTGCAATCTACATGATGCAAGAGCTTAAACATGATCTATATGAGCAAAACAATTTCCAATTGTCAAATTATTCAAGACATTATACCAATTACCACATGCAGCATTTTCTGTTTCCAACCATATAACAATGAACGAAGCAGTTTCAACCTTCGCCATGAACATTAAAAGTAAAGCTAAGAACACCAGTGTTCATATGAAACAGCGGAGCGTGTCTCTCTCCCACATAAGCATGAATTTATTCAGAGAATGAAAGTAACAAAACGAAAATAAAAGCACACAGACGCTCCAAGTAAAGCACATAAGATGTGAAAGAATAAAAATATAGTTTCACTAGAGGTGACCTGATAAGTTGTCGATGAAGAAGGGGATGCCTTGGGCATTCCCAAGCTTAGATGCTTGAGTCTTCTTGAAATATGCAGGGATGAACCACGGGGGCATCCCCAAACTTAGACTTTTCACTCTTCTTGATCATATTGTATCATCCTCCTCTCTCGACCCTTGAAAACTTCCTCCACACCAAACTCAAAACAATCTCATTAGAGGGTTAGTGCATAATCAAAAATTCACATATTCAGAGGTGACATAATCATTCTCAACACTTCTGGACATTGCACAAAGCTACTGAAAGTTAATGGAACAAAGAAATCCATCAAACATAGCAAAACAGGCAATGCGAAATAAAAGGCAGAATCTGTCAAAACAGAACAGTCCGTAAAGATGAATTTTTCAGGGGCACTTAACTTTCTCAGATGAAAAAGCTCAAATTGAATGAAAGTTTACATATCTGAGGATCACGCACGTAAATTGGCAGATTTTTCTGAGTTACTTACAGACGGGGCTGCTCAATTTCGTGACAGTAAGAAATCTGTATCTGCGCAGTAATCCAAATCTAGTATCAACCCTACTATCAAAGGCTTTACTTGGCACAACAATGCAATAAAATAAAGATAAGGAGAGGTTGCTACAGTAGTAACAACTTCCAAGACACAACAAAACAGTAGAAAAATAAAAACATGGGTTATCTCCCAAGAAGTGCTTTCTTTATAGCCATTATGATGGGCTCAGCAATTTTAATGATGCTCACATAAGGATAAGAATTGAAGCAAACAGAGCATCAAAAAGCAAGTATGAATCAAATTTAAGCCTAACCCACTTCTTATGAAAAGGAATCTTGTAAATAAACAAGTCAATGAAGAACAAAGTGAATAGCATAGGAAGACAAAACAAGTGTAACTTCAAGATTCTCAACATAAAGAGGGGAAACTTAATATTATTAAGATGCATATAACCATGTTTCCCTCTCTCATAATAACTTTCAGTAGTAACATGAGCAAACTCAACAATATAACTATCATATAAAGCATTCTTATCATGAGTCTCATGCATAAAATAGTTACTACTCCCAACATAAGCATAGTCATTATTATTAATTGTAGTGGGAGCAAATTCAACAAAGTAGCTATCATTATCACCATAATCATCAAATATAGGAGGCATATTGTAATCATAATTAATTTTCTCCTCAATAGTAGGTGGACTGAAAATGTGATAGTCATCATTGTAATCATCATATATAGGAGGTAAAGTATCATCAAAGTAAATTTTCTCCTCCATGCTTGGGGGACTAAAAATATCATGCTCATCAAAACCAGCTTCCCCAAGCTTAAAATTTTCCATAGCATTAGAAACAATGGTGTTCAAAACATTCATACTAATAACATTGCCATTAGCATGCATATAAAGTTCCATAGGTTTTTTAATTTTCTCTTCAAACACCTCATGTCCTAACTCAAGATAAATTTCATAAAGATCTCTAATTTTTTTGTTGTTTTCCATTAAGCCTAACTAGTGAAATAAAAACAAGAAACAAAAAGATGCAATTGCAGGATCTAAAGGAAATAGCTTCGAGCACTCACACACCGGCAACAGTGCAAGGACATAGCTTAGTAGTCGGGGGATGTGAATACCTTTTACCTTACCTCCCCGGCAATGGCGCCAGAAAATAGCTTGATGTCTACACACGCTTCTATTCCTGTAGACAGTGTTGGGCCTCCAAGAGCAGAGGTTTGTAGAACAGCAGCAAGTTTCCCTTAAGTGAATCACCCAAGGTTTATCGAACTCATGGAGGTAGAGGTCAAAGATATCCCTCTCAAGCAACCTTGCAATTAAGATACAAGAAGTCTCTTGTGTCCCCAACACACCTAATACACTTGTCAGATGTATAGGTGCACTAGTTCAGCGAAGAGATAGTAAGATGCAAGTGATATGGATGAATATGAGTGATAATAACAATCTGAAATAAATATGGCAGCAAGTAAACATGCATTAGAACAGTAAATAAATGGTGATTCGATATTTGGAAACAAGGCCTAGGGATCATACTTTCACTAGTGGACACTCTCAACATTGCAATCATAATTGAATATAAATATAAGCACTTCATCATACTACTCTCTTATTGGATCGAGAACTCAAATTCATTGGGCAAGTGTGCAAAAGCACACCTCAAAGGCGTATTCCCAAGTACTAATAAACACCCCACACCGTCACCGTGAGCATTCATAGGAGGTACTAACACACCACAATTCATGAGGGAGTTACACACGGCGCACACACTGTCACCATTACACCGAGGTCACAGTAACCCCAAAGTTCACATAATTAAGCACTTGAATAGCATATGACATCTAGATTACAAAGCTCATCATATGGATCTCAATCATGTAAGGCAGCTCATGAGATCATTGTATTGAAGTACATGGGAGAGAGAGATGAACCACATAGCTACCGGAAGAGCCCTCAGCCTCAGGGGAGAACTACTCCCTCCTCATCATGGGAGACAACAACAGCGATGAAGATGGCAATGGAGATGGCTTCCGGGGGCACTTCCCCGTCCCGGCGGCGTGCCGGAACAGAGACTTATGTCCCCCGAACTTGACTTCGCGATGGCGGCGGCTCTGGAAGGTTTTCCGTATCGTGGCTTATCTCTTTAGGGTTTTCGCGACGGAGAGACTTTATAGGCTGAAGGGCAGCCTCGAAGGGGTCCTGGGGGACCCACACACTAGGGGGCGCGCCCCCCCTTGGCCGCGCCGCCATGTGGGGTGGGGCCCCCTGGATCCCTCTGGTCCCTCTTCGGTGCTCTAGAACCTTCCGTGGAAAATAGGACCCTGGGCGTTGATTTCGTCCGATTCCGAGAATATTTCCTTTGTAGGATTTCTGAAACCAAAAACAGCAGAAAACAACAACTGGCTCTTCGGCATCTCGTCAATAGGTTAGTGCCGGAAAATACATAATAATGACATAAAGTGTGTATAAAACATGTGAGTATCATCATAAAAGTAGCATGTAACATAAGAAATTATAGATACGTTTGAGACGTATCAGTGCTCCTTGAATGAATAAAAGTGTGTTTAAATTCAACATGTCAAGAAACTCAAATTAAAAGTTTTTGAACTTTACCCCAAAATAAGCCATAGAATTTTCCCTCTCATCTCATGATCTATCTCAATGTTCAGATGGCCCCTCCAACTCGCAACACAAATCAGGATGCAATGATGCATATGTTGCAGATGATGATGGCCGATAGAGAGGCTGAAAGAGCTGAAAGGCAAGCCAATATCGCTGCACTACAACAGATTGCTCAGAACAACCAAGGCCATGGAAACCACGATCACCCGGGATCCAAGCTGAAGAACTTGCAAAACACAAACCCCCATGTGTTTAGCAAGACGGAAGATCCCCTTGATGCTGATGATTGGCTCCAAACCATGGAGAACAATCTTGAAGTTGCCGGAGTAGAAGCCCATGATAAGGTGATGTTTGCCACCCACTACTTGGCAGGACCTGCACGAGCCTGGTGGACGAGTGCCCGTGCATTGAATGCAGGGCAAATGATGACTTGGGTAGATTTCAAGCTCAAGTTCAGAAAGTATCATGTGCCCCCGGGTCTAATCAAGAAAATGAGGGATGAGTTCAGGGAACTCAAGCAGGGCAGACTGACCGTGGTAGAATACCGCGACAGATTCCTCACTCTGTCAAGGTACGCCCCGGATGAGACCAACACCACCGAGAAGAGGAAGGAGAGATTCCTGAACGGACTGCACGATGAGATGCAGACTGTGTTGGTCAACATTCCTTTTGCTGACCTAGAAGCCACGGTTGACTCCGCCATCCAGATGGAGGGAAAACTCAACCAAGCCAACGAGAACCGCAAGCGCCGCATGATGAATCAGAGTGGACCCAGCAAAACCCCAAGGTATCGCCCCAGCTTAAGCGGACGGTTTTCCCCAAGAAACAACAAGCCCAGATGCAGATGTCACGTCCAGGTTTTCAAAACCGGAGTGGAGGACACCCTAGGCCAGGAGGCCACAACAACAACAACAACAACAACCCCCACCATGCCAACACCAACCACTTCAACCGCGCCCCGATGAGTGCCCCCAACAACATCAACTCCAACACTGCTCCAAGGACTAGGAGCAACGCTGTTCCCATTACCCCCAAGGACAAGTCCACCATCACTTGTTACGAGTGTGGAGTGGTGGGTCACTACTCCAATGAGTGCCCCAAAAGGCTCGCCAAGACTGCCGCCAACACCTCTGCCCCTGCTCAGCAGCAACGGCGTGTCACCAACGGCAGAAAGTTCACCCCCAACAACCAGAACAACCGCAGCGGCCGCCTCTTTCACATGAGTGCGGAAGAAGCCCAGGAAGCACCAGATGTCGTGCTGGGTATTGATGAGGTCTAAGACCCGTGTGTGGCCCGATCTTGCGGATTGACTTCGAAACCAAGGGGGAAGATGGGAAAAACGCGAGGAACACGAAGAACACGGCGATGAACACGAGGAACTCCGAGACTCACGCACACACACACCCCGATACACCCGATGCTTACCTCCGTGGCTCGATGGACCACGCCAATAGAATCACCCGGAAGAGGCACGCGGCAGAATTCCCGGTGAGAGATTGGGATTGGAGAAGAAGAGCTTGGTGAGGGAGAGAGAGTAGCTTGTACTAGAATCTCACTCAACAAGTTCCAAATCAACAACCGAGGTGCCTTGATTACAGAGGGATGATACCCAAGGGAGACTAAGCTCAAATTTAGGTTTGAGTTCAAAACAAGTCTAAAGAGCTAATGAGGGGTTTCAGCTACTTATATAGTCATACACGGCCAGCAAGGGCGAACAGGTACGCGAGTGGATAAGTTAAGGCAGTTTGGTGGGGCATTCTCGTCAGGTCCGGTTTGGGGCCGGTCGGACCGGGCCTGGGACCGGGCTGTCCGGTTTGGGGCCGGTCTGACCGGGCCTGTGACCGGGCCGTCCGGTCATGGGTCCGGTCGACCGGGCGCAAACCGGGAAACTGCGAAGTTTCCGGTCCTGGGTCCGGTCGTCGTCCAGTACGAGGGAGCTGGCCCGGTTTGCGCCCGGTCGGCCGGGCCTATGGCCGGGCGTCCGGTTGTAGGTCCGGTCTGACCGGGTCTGGACCGGCCAGCGTCCGTCTCTTCCTTGGAGCGCTTCGTGCGACGTCGGCTTCGGCTTCATGATCATCTCCATGTCCGATTGCTTCTCTCCTTCCCTTGACCTTGGCGTCTTCTCCTCCCCGTGGTCTTGACGCGCCTTGTACCTAATGACACATAGCACGTCGGCATGAGGTAGCAATCCATCCAAAGGGGTACCAAGATCAAGGGTGGTGAGGAGCGAGTTCACCTCATCATGAAGAGCTTTGACTCGGGCTCGTGTCATCGGTCCACTAGGGGGACTTGTTGGTCTTGGTGTAGCAACGTCGGTGACCGGGGCTACATCATCTCCCCCCCCTTGGGAAAGAGTCGCCCTCGACTCTTGCACCTCCTCATCTCCATGATAGGGTGACAAGTCCGAGACGTTGAACGTGTTGCTCACCAAGTACTTGGATGTTGGTATGTCGATGACGTAAGCGTTGTCATTGATGCGCTTGAGGACCTTGAAGGGGCCATCTCCTCTTGGCTTGAGCTTGGAGTTTCGCTCATGGGGAAACCGGTCCTTCCGGAGGTGGATCCAAACGAGGTCTCCTTCTTCGAATATCCTTGCCTTCTTCTTGGCGTTGATGTGGTTGGCTTGACGAAGAACATGTGCTTGTATGGTTGCCCTTGTCTCTTCATGTAGTTTCTTGACGGCGGCGCGCGCTTGTCGAAGTCCATGTTGATGCGCTCGTGGAGGGGAAGCGGAAGTATGTCGAGTGCCGTGTAAGGTTCGAAGCCGTAGACGACCATGAAGGGGCTCCTTGATGTAGTCTTGTGCTTGGCGCGGTTGTAGGCGAACTCGGCGTGGGAAGGCACTCCTCCCATGACCTCAAGTTTTTCTTCACGAGGACCCGTAGGAGGGTGGAGAGGCTTCGATTGACCACTTCCGTTTGGCCGTCCGTTTGCGGGTGCGATGATGATGAGAACAAGAGCTTGACTCCAAACTTCGCCATGATTGACTTCCAAAGATAGCTCATGAACTTGACGTCTCGATCCGACACAATGCTTTGCGGTACTCCATGTAGGCGAACGATTTCCCTGAAAAACAATGAAGCAATGTGTGAAGCATCGTCGCTCTTATGGCAAGGTATGAAATGAGCCATCTTAGAGAATCTATCCACTACAACAAATATGGAATCATGACCATGCTTAGTGCGAGGCAAGCCTAGAACGAAATCCATGCTAATATCTGTCCATGGTGCAAAAGGAATAGGCAATGGCATGTAGAGACCATAAGGGTTGGAGGTAGACTTAGCTTGTAAGCATGTTGTGCACCGACGGCAAAGGCGTTCCACATCTCGCTTCATCTTTGGCCAATAGTAGTGGGTTGAGAGCATGGCATATGTCTTGTCACGGCCAAAGTGGCCCATAAGACCTCCTCCATGAGACTCTTGCAAAAGCAATTTTCGAAGCGAAGACGCGGGAATGCAAATCTTGTTGGCTTTAAACAAATAGCCATCATGCAAATAGAAATCATCCACTCCTCGCTCAACGGAGCACTTCTCAAAAATGGGAGCAAAGAAAGAATCGGAAGGATAGAGTTCTTTGATCTCTTCAAGTCCCAAAACATGAAAATCCAAACGAGTTAACAAAAGGGTGTTTTTGCGGGAAAGAGCATCCGCCACAACATTGTCCTTGCCCTTCTTGTATTTGATCACATATGGGAAGGACTCAATGAACTCGACCCATTTTGCATGTCGTTTGTTCAAGTTGTGTTGGCTTTTCAAATATTTCAAGGACTCATGGTCGGAATGAATGATAAACTCTTTTGGCCAAAGGTAATGTTGCCAAACTTCAAGAACACGAACCAAAGCGTAGAGCTCCTTGTCATATATAGGATAGTTGAGGCGTGCGCCATCTAACTTCTCACTATAGTATGCCACGGGTTTGCCCTCTTGCATAAGAACACCGCCAATACCAAGCCCACTTGCATCACACTCAATCTCAAAAGTTTTGGCAAAATTTGGAAGAACAAGAAGTGGAGCTTCGGTAAGACGTTTCTTCAACTCATCAAAAGCATTTTGTTGGGCCTTGCCCCAAACAAACGGAACATTCTTCTTGGTAAGCTCATTCAAAGGGCAAGCGATGGTGCTAAAGTCTTTCACAAAGCGGCGATAAAACCCGGCAAGTCCATGGAAGCTTCGGACTTGTCCAACATTTGTAGGGGTAGGCCAATTATGGATGGCCTCCACCTTGGAAGAATCAACTTCAATCCCATTAGCGGAAACCACAAAACCAAGAAAAACCAATTTGTTTTGAGCAAATGTGCATTTGGGGAGGTTAGCATAAAGCTTTTCATGGCGCAAGATGCACAAGACTTCTCTCACATGTTGCACATGGTCCTCGAGGTTTTTGCTATAAATAAGAATATCATCGAAGTAGACAACCACGCTCTTGCCAATGAGAGGACGCAAGATGTGATTCATGAGGCGCATGAAAGTAGATGGTGCATTGGAAAGACCAAAAGGCATAACGAGCCATTCATAGAGACCAAGTTTGGTCTTGAATGCCGTTTTCCATTCGTCACCAATAGCCATGCGGATTTGATGGTAACCACTACGCAAATCGACTTTAGAGAAAATCGTGGCACCACTAAGTTCATCAAGCATGTCATCTAAACGCGGAATGGGATGGCGGTAACGGACGGTAATGGCATTGATGGGGCGACAATCCATACACATCCGTTGCGTCTCATCCGGTTTAGGCACGAGGATCACGGGAACCGCACAAGGGCTAAGGCTTTCACGGACATACCCTTTGGCGAGGAGATCTTGAATTTGACGGTTGATCTCCTTGGTCTCTTCGGGGTTGGTGCGGTAGGCGGCACGGTTTGGGAGCGGAGCGCCGGGTATTAGGTCGATGCGGTGTTCTATGCCGCGGAGTGGTGGTAGTCCATGAGGGAGCTCGTCGGGGAAGACGTCTTGAAATTCCTGCAAAAGAGACAACAAAGACGGAGGAATGTTGGTTAAGTCGTTAGTTGCCGACGAGGGTCCCTTGCATATGAGCACGTAGTGCAATATGGTGGATGGGTTCTCTTGTAGCTCTCTCCACTCACTCTTGGTGGCTAGAAGGACACTCTTGGACTCACTCATATATGGCTTGTGGTGCTCACTATCTTTGTGGTGGGTCGCTCCCTCTCCTCTCATTTCACTATGGTGGGTGCGGAGTTGTGCCCTCGCTAAAGCCTTCGCATTATCCGCGATGATTTGGCTAGGAGTCATCGGGCGCAATTCGAACTTCTTGTCGTTGACCTTGAAGGTGTATGTGTTGGAGAGTCCATCATGTATAGCCTTCTTGTCATATTGCCAAGGGCGGCCAAGCAACATGTGGCACACCGTCATGGGTACCACGTCACACTCGATGGTGTCCTCATAAGGGCCGATCTTGAAGTTGACGGTGACGGTATGTTGTATCTTGACGTTGCCCTTGTCACTCAACCATTGGATATGGTAAGGGTGAGGATGCTTGCGGAGAGTGAGGTGGAGCTTCTCACACAACTCGGTGCTCGCAAGGTTGTGGCAACTTCCACCATCGATGATGACCTTGATAGACTTGCCACCAATTCCGGCACGGGTTTGGAAGATGTTGCACCGTTGTTCTTCCATATCATGAGGTTGTGTGGTTAGCACCCTTGTGACCACAAGTGAGGGACTTGGGTCATGCTCACATAAGAGAGGATCTTCTCCACTTTCTTGTTCATAGGCTTCTTCACTTGCCACGGCGGCTTGCACAAGGGCTTCATATTCATCTTCATCAAGAGTCTCGATGTCACCATTCTCCATAGTGATCATGACCTTGGTGTTCTTGCACTCAAACGATTTGTGACCTTGGGTGCCACACTTGAAGCAAGTGACACTAGAGGGTCCCGTGGATGCCTTAGAGGAGGCGGTGGAGGATACCGTTTGCTTCATGCGACTTTGGATAGTCGTCTTCTTGGACGGTGTAGAGGATGCGTCGGCCTTGGCACTTGTAGCATAAGGAGTTGATGTAGTAGGAGGAGTCGATGTAGCGAGCTTGGAGGAGAAATAGGACTTGGCCTTGGAGTACTTGATGTCCTCAATCACTTGGCGCTCGGCCTTCGATGCTTGGTGGACTAGCTCAACCATGTTGGAGTAAGGTTGGAACTCGACAATCCTCTTGATGGGATAAGTAAGGCCATTGAAGAAGCGAGCAATGGTTTGCTCCTCAGATTCTTGGATGTTGGCTCGCATCATAGTGAGCTCCATCTCCTTGTAGAACTCCTCAACGGTTTTGGTGCCTTGCTTCAAGTTTTGTAGCTTGTTGAAGAGGTCTTTCATGTAATGCTTTGGGACAAAGCGAACATGCATCTCCTTCTTCATATCTTCCCAAGTGTCAATAGGAGGTTCACCCTTCTCTTCTCGGAGAGTGAGGACTTGCTCCCACCAAGTGTTGGCGTAGTCTTCAAACTCGAGTGATGCCATAGCCACTTTCTTGGCACCGGAGTAGCTGTGGATGCGGAAGATCTTGTCCACCTTGAGTGCCCATGAGAGGTATGCTTCGGCGTCGTCTTCACCTTTGAACTTGGGCATGTTGAACTTGAGCTTGCCATACATGTTCTCTTCATCCTCCAAGTTTCTTCTACGAGGAGGGGCGCCGTCAACTCTTGCGGCTAGAGGTGGAATAGGAGGTCTTCTACGGCCAACCATAGCATTGGGTTGGTGGTGGAGTTGAACACTTGCTTCACTTGGTTCACGGTGAGGATGTGGTTGAAGATCTTGTCGCGGTTGAGGACGATGCTCAATGTTGGGTCTCTCATCTTGATCATGGTGAAGTTCTCCTCGTCCACGTTGATCATGGTGAGGGTGGCGACGAAGATCTCGCCGAGGTGGATCTCGAGGGTCTTGGTCTTGTGGATGACCATCACGCCCATGGTGAGCATGGCGATCCACTTGGTGACGATCTTGTTGAAGGTCTTGAGCTTGTGGAGGACGCTCATGTGGACGAGCATGGCGATGTATTTCTCCACGCCTAGAGTTGGAGCGGGAGTCTTCATGACGAGCATGTGAGCGATGAGGTCGATGATGGTCTTCACGCCTTGAAGAAGAGCTTGGGGACGAAATGCCACCATGAGAGTAATGGTCTTCATGCCTTGAGGAGGAGCTTGATGAAGAGGAAGTAGAGCGGTGTCGACGATGACGACCCAAGTTGGTGATGGCGCGCTCGAGGCTATCCATGCGCCGCTCCATGTTGGCATCATTGGCCGCCATTTGGCCATTCAAGTTGTCCGTAGCTTCACGAAGAAGGGCCAAGTCTTGGTTGACGGTGGAGAAGTTGTGAGCCACCTCATTGTATTGCTCATCGATGCGCGTCTCGAAGAGAGAGAGTTGCTCCTTGAACTCTTGTCGTTGCGTCCATAGGTTGTGTTGAGTAGCCAACCTCTCGGTGTTGCGAAGGATCTCTTCATCCCTATTGGTATCTCCGGTCCTATCCATGATGCAAAGACAAGAACTATGTTGTGTATGTTAGTGGAAGGAGACTACCTCGTACCCTTACCAAGGTAAGATAGTATTGAGGCAATCCACCAAACCGAAAGCAAGATCAAGTGTATCGGGGACACACGCAAAACCACACGCAAAAGCTAGCAAATATGGTGTTAGGCGAGTGTTGTGGAAAGCCAAAAGACAAAGCCAAGATCAAGTATGTTGTTAAAAGTGGGTGAGGTCCAAAAATCCAAATGTCAATGTGAAGATCACTATAAACACGGAAAAAGATGTGGAACACACACACGAGATAAGCGGGGTTAGTGCAACCAAAAGTGAGCGGAAAAGTGTATGTATAAGTGCTCGGTGTCACACTAACACAAGGAGAGCCAAAGCTTTGGTTGCAAAGGAAGAGACAACAAGATTCACACGTGGCCTCTCTTCTCCTATCTCTCTTTGCTTAAAAGCTTTTTCTCTTTTGTATATGGCGGCACTTGCACTCGTTTGTATCTTTGGTGGCACGTGGACACTGTTGTGTATATGGGCGTATGGATGTATGGATGTATGGATGTATGGTGCTACTCGCACTTTTTTTTTTTTGTGTTTTTGGGGCTTTTTGACGCACTATGCTAGCGTTAGCCTCGCTTTTGCTATCTTGCCACACGAGTGTTTGCTTGGGTGCCTTACTCAACGCGACACACACACCTCACAATGCGGGGCCACGTGCAATGTCTCGCAACACTAGACAAGCAATGCTCGATGGGATAGATCGCAAAAGGAAGAGGGGTTACAAGGTGACCTGCAAGTTATACCTGCGATGATGGTGGTGGTGGTGGTGGTGGTGGAGATCGCCGGATGTCGAGGTCGAAGGAGGGGACGTAGATGCGCCCGGTCTGGGGTCCGGTTGGACTGCTCTGGGACCGGCCTGTCCGGCTGCCGCCCGGTCGACCGGGTTCGTCGTTGGGCCGTCCGTCTGTGGCCCGGTTGACCGGGCTCGAAACCGGATTTCGCGGGATGAAGGTTTCTCTCTCCTGTTCTTCACGAAAACCAAGCCAAATCGACCAAATCGAAGGGAAACGATGGAATTGGAGGCTAAAAGTTGGGGAAATAGTAGATCAAGCACAACAACACCAGATCCACGGACCAAAACCACTCAAAACGCAACCAAATCACAGATCGGTCAAGAGGCAATTTAGGGCTATTTTTGGGGATTTTTTGAAAAATTTTCTAGGAACGAAATCGGGTGGGTGGGAGGTCAAATCCGCGGTAACCAAGAGCTGCTGATACCATATGATGAGGTCTAAGACCCGTGTGTGGCCCGATCTTGCGGATTGACTTCGAAACCAAGGGGGAAGATGGGAAAAACGCGAGGAACACGAAGAACACGGCGATGAACACGAGGAACTCCGAGACTCACGGACACACACACCCCGATACACCCGATGCTTACCTCCGTGGCTCGATGGACCACGCCAATAGAATCACCGGAAGAGGCACGCGGCAGAATTCCCGGTGAGAGATTGGGATTGGAGAAGAAGAGCTTGGTGAGGGAGAGAGAGTAGCTTGTACTAGAATCTCACTCAACAAGTTCCAAATCAACAACCGAGGTGCCTTGATTACAGAGGGATGATACCCAAGGGAGACTAAGCTCAAATTTAGGTTTGAGTTCAAAACAAGTCTAAAGAGCTAATGAGGGGTTTCAGCTACTTATATAGTCATACACGGCCAGCAAGGGCGAACAGGTACGCGAGTGGATAAGTTAAGGCAGTTTGGTGGGGCATTCTCGTCAGGTCCGGTTTGGGGCCGGTCGGACCGGGCCTGGGACCGGGCTGTCCGGTTTGGGGCCGGTCTGACCGGGCCTGTGGCTGCCGTCCGGTCATGGGTCCGGTCGACCGGCGCAAACCGGAAAATCATGCGAAGTTTCCGGTCCTGGGTCCGGTCGTCGTCCGGTACGAGGGAGCTGGCCCGGTTTGCGCCCGGTCGACCGGGCCTATGACCGGGGCGTCCGGTTGTAGGTCCGGTCTGACCGGGTCCTGGACCGGCCAGCGTCCGTCTCTTCCTTGGAGCGCTTCGTGCGACGTCGGCTTCGGCTTCATGATCATCTCCATGTCCAGTTGCTTCTCTCCTTCCCTTGACCTTGGCGTCTTCTCCTCCCCGTGGTCTTGACGCGCCTTGTACCTAATGACACATAGCACGTCGGCATGAGGTAGCAATCCATCCAAAGGGGTACCAAGATCAAGGGTGGTGAGGAGCGAGTTCACCTCATCATGAAGAGCTTTGACTCGGGCTCGTGTCATCGGTCCACTAGGGGGACTTGTTGGTCTTGGTGTAGCAACGTCGGTGACCGGGGCTACATCAGGTATGTTCTCTGTTAACTCAATACCTGCAAGAGTGTTGTTTGATTCTGGAGCATCGCATTCGTTTGTTACTGAAGATTTTGCATGCACTAATAAGATTCAACCCATCAGTTTGAAGCATGTCATGATAGTTCAAATACCTGGTTCAACAACTAAAGCTAGAAAAATTTGCAAAGATGTACCCATCAGAATTCATGAAATAGATTTTTATGCAAATTTGATTGTTCTGGGAGCAAAAGGTTTGGAAGTAGTACTGGGTATGGATTGGATGTCCAAACATCATGGACTGATTGATTGTGCCAAGAAGGCCATCACCATGACTAGTAGCACCTGAGTGTTAGTAGAGCACATATCTGAAAGACTGCCCAGAAAGTTTACCTGCAACCAGAGTTTAGCCAAACCAACCTTGGATCAGATCAGGGTCGTCTTTCGATACCCCGATGTGTTTCCTGATGATCTACCCAGTACGCCCCCAGATCGGGATATCGATTTTATCTTCGAGTTAATCCCTGGAACAGGACCTATCGCCCAAAGAGCCTATAGTATGAACCCGGCAGAGTTAGTGGAACTGAAAAAGCAACTGGATGATATGTTGTTCAAAGGTCTGATTCGACCAAGTGCGTCGCCTTGGAGATCCCCAGTTTTGTTTCTGGATAAGAAGGACGGTGCCACTCGTTTATGTACGGATTACCGTAAGCTTAACGATGTCACCATCAAGAACAAGTATCCCTTGCCAAAGATAGAAGACCTATTTGACCAGCTGGCCGGTGCCAAAGTGTTCTCTAAGATTGATCTTAGGACCGGTTACCACCAACTGAAGATTCGTGCAACGGATATCCCCAAAACTGCCTTCACCACCAGATATGGATTGTATGAGTACAATGTCATGTCATTTGGATTGACCAACGCCCCCGCTTACTTCATGAATCTCATGAATAAGATCTTTATGAACTTTCTGGATAAGTTTGTCGTTGTCTTCATCGACGACATCCTTATCTACTCCAAATCCGAAGAAGAACATGAGCAACATTTGGAAGTGGTCCTAGATACCCTTAGGGAGCATCAGTTGTATGCCAAGTTCAGCAAATGTGAGTTTTGGTTGAAGGAAGTAGGATTCCTGGGACATATCTTGTCTGCAGGAGGAATTGCCGTTGACCCCACAAAAATCAAGACCGTTGAAGAATGGAAAGCCCCAACCACTCAGACTGAAGTCCGATCATTTCTCGGATTGGCGGGATATTACCGCCGGTTTGTTGAAGGATTCTCGAGCATAGCAAGACCCATGACTCAATTGCTGAAGAAGGACAAGAAGTTTGAATGGACTGATAAATGTGAAGAAAGTTTCCAACGGCTCAAGACCAGATTGACCTCAGCCCCAATATTGATCATGCTGGACATCACCAAGCTATTTGACGTATATTGTGACGCTTCCAAGATTGGTGTTGGATGTGTGTTGATGCAAGAAGGCAAAGTGATATCATACCTGTCAAGGCAACTGAAACAACATGAGTAGAATTATCCAACCCATGACTTAGATCTAGCAGCCGTGGTTTTAGCCCTGGAAGTATGGCGTCATTACCTCATGGGTAATCGATGCAAGATCTATTCGGATTACAAGAGCTTGAAGTATATCTTCACTCAGAAGGAGCTGAATATGAGGCAGCGCAGATGGATAGAGCTAATCAAGGATTATGATATGGAAATTCACTATCACCCCGGCAAGGCCAATGTGGTAGCGGATGCCCTGAGTAGACTGCCGTGTCAGTTGAACTCCATGATCGCAGTAGAACAGCCCAGTTTGCATCAAGAATTTGAGCAGTTTAGACTGGAACTAGTTAGTGAAGGATTCCTAGCAAGCATTGAGCTTCAACCCACTTTGATGAGTCAAATCAAGGAAGCCCAGAAGGGAAATACCAGCATTGATGGAATCAAGAGTCAAATAGCTGCGGGAAAGGCACCGGGATTCACCGAAGATGAAGAAGGAGTGCTATGGTACAATGGACGCCTATGTGTGCCGTCAGATTCTGAGTTAAAGCAAGTTATCCTGAAAGAAGCCCATGACACCCTTTACTCCATTCATCCCGGAGGAACCAAGATGTACCAAGATTTGAAGGAGCAATTTTGGTGGCATGGAATGAAGAGAGAGATTGGAAGCTACATCGCCAAGTGTGATATCTGTCAACGAGTCAAAGCAGAACATCAACGACCGCCGGACTACTGCAGCCACTACAGATTCCCGAATGGAAGTGGGATTCTGTAGGGATAGACTTCATCACCGGATTGCCCAAATCTAGTAAAGGAAATGATTCTATTTGGGTAGTGGTCGACAGATTGACCAATGTAGCCCATTTCATCCCCGTCAAGACCACCTATCAAGGCTCTAAGCTAGCAGAGTTATACATCTCAAGAATAGTCAGCCTGCACGGAACCCCGAAGTCAATAGTGTCAGATAGAGGATCTCAGTTCACCTCAAGATTCTGGCAGAAAGTACATGAAGGACTAGGAACCCGGCTGAATTTCAGCACCGCCTATCACCCGCAGACTGATGGACAGACTGAACGAGTCAATCAGATACTGGAAGATATGTTGAGAGCATGTGTGCTTGAGTATGGATCCAAGTGGCAAGACTGCCTGCCTTACGCAGAATTTTCGTACAACAACAGCTATCAAACCAGTTTGCAAATGGCCCCCTTTGAAGCGTTGTACGGAAGGAAGTGCTGTACCCCTCTTAACTGGTCGGAAGTCGGAGATAGTCAAGTCTTCGGCCCAGATATTCTCCAAGAAGCCGAAGATAAGGTTCACAAGATCCGTGAGTACCTCAAGACCGCCCAGTCAAGACAGAAGAGTTACGCCGACAAGAGACGCCAAGAGATGACCTTCGAGATCGGAGACTTTGTGTATCTCAAAGTATTCCCCCATAAAGGAATGCAGAGATTCCAGCTTAAAGGAAAGCTTGCACCGCGATATGTTGGACCCTTCAAGGTCCTGAGTCGCCGAGGAGAAGTATCCTATCAGCTGGAGTTACCTGAAGAAATTTCATCGGTACATAATGTGTTTCACATCTCGTTACTCCGGAAGTGCTTGGAAGTGCCGGAGATGACCGAGGTTTTCAAGAACGTCGATAACCGAGCTGTGGATATCAACACGGACTTGACCTATCGCGAAGTGCCCATTTGTATCCTCGAAGAAGATTTTCGAACTACCCGCACCAGAAGTATCAAGTTCTTGAAGGTACAATGGAGTAACCATACTGAGGAAGAAGCCACCTGGGAACGCGAAGATGATATGAAGAAGGAATATCCAGATCTCTTTAGTACCTAAATTTCTTTAAGATCTCGAGACGAGATCTTTTGTAAGGGGGAAGGGTTTGTAACATCCCAAGTTTTCAATTCAATAAAGACAAGGAAATCAAGTACTCAAAAATTGGAACTAACAAAAACTTTTCTTTACATATAGTGCTATGCATAAGTGATCATGCATTCTTGTATGCCATTGCCATGATGAGTGTTTATGTGTTCTTCTAATATGCTTAAACCCTAGCACATGATCATAGAACCCCAAATAGAGAGAAATCAAATAATTGAGAAAAATGCAATTTCACTCACATACACACATGGCCATTTTTGCAAATCATCATCCAAAGCCACCATTGCTTGTACCAATGATTGTGAAACAACAATATGATAAGGGGTTGCCCGATCTTCTCAGTAAGCGACGGGTGGTGATGAACACACGATGGTAGCAGCGGATGAAATCGATGATGATGAGGAGGATAACTTGTATGACGCCGACGAAGTCTCTCGATTGATTCCTGATGCCAATGCAACAGCTCTCAACCCTGCAAGATATTCGCAACTCCACACACTTGCGCACGTAGCCGCCGACCACGAAGCGGTAGATTGCAATCTTCTAATCCCCAATGGAACAGCAGATCACACAAACTTTCAGTAGCATAAAACTCCAGATCGCAACGAATTGGAGAGTTGGGGAACAATAGTTTTGCTTAGCAAACAACTATGAACTAGGGTTTATCTTAAACTTGGTCTAAAGCAGCTAGGGGGTCGTCCAAGGCACTTATATAGGCGTCCGGGACGAGTTCTGGTCGAAAAGATACAAAGAAAACCGACCCAGAATAGATCTGGTCGAGACAGACTCGGACTGGTCCGGTCTGGAATCCGGTCAACCGGGCCGATGGACCGGGCTGCCTAGCATAGAATCCGGTCAACCGGGCGTTGACCGGGCTGCACAGCATAGAATCCGGTCAACCGGGCAGTGACCGGGCAGCTGGCATAGAACTCGGTCAACCGGGCGGCAAACCGGAAAGTTCGCAAAATCCGGTTTGCCGGTGCGATAAATCCCATCCGGTTGGCGCCCGGTCAACCGGGCCAGGGACCGGGCGGGCCGGTCCAGAGGCCGGTCTAACCGGGTGCTGGACCGGCCTGGACGTCGTCTTCTCCTCTCGCGCCTTCCTCCCGCTCCTCCCTCGCGCGACCATGAGATATCTTCATGTCCAGCTCCATGTCCAGCTTCACGTCCATCTTGACGTCCATCTTCATGTCCAGCTGCTTCTCTACTCCTCGTGCGATGCTCGTCTCCTCTTGATACCTGATGATACATAAGTAATAGGACTTAGGTAGTATAAAGTTCTCATCAATCAAAGTATCGTTTAGGAACAAGTTCACCTGTTGTTTAAGTAGCTTCGCACGAGCTCTTGTAATTGGACCAATCCGAACTTCATCGGACTTGAGCTTCACAGCAGGTTCATCTTCATTCATCAATGACGGAGGTAGTGGTGTAGTAGGGATGTCCTCATCATCTCCCCCCCCTTCAAAAGGCGTCGACCTCGACGCTCCAAGGTCTTCTCCGTCATATGGTGTCAAATCAGCAACATTGAAAGAATTACTGACACCAAACTCATCAACTGGAAGATCTATTGAGTATGCATTATCATTGATCTTGGCAAGCACTTTGTAAGGACCAGCACCACGAGGCTTCAACTTAGACTTCCGTAGCTTCGGGAACCTATCCTTGCGAAAATGTACCCAGACCATATCACCAGGCTTGAACAACATCTCTTTGCGCTTCTTGTTCATCCTTGCAGCATTGCTCTTGCCTTTCTTTTCTATCAACTCTTTAGTCTTCACATGGATCTTACGCACAAAATCTGCCCTCTTGGATGCCTCCATATTAACTCTCTCATGTATGGGTAAAGGCAACAAGTCAAGTGGAGTAATGGGTTTGAAACCATACACCACCTCAAAAGGACACAGCTCCGTGGTAGAGTGTACCGCCCTGTTGTAAGCAAACTCCACATGCGGCAAACACTCTTCCCACTCCTTCAGGTTCTTCTTGATCATGGATCTCAACAGTTGTGACAAGGTTCGATTCACCACTTCAGTTTGACCATCAGTTTGGGGATGACAAGTAGTACTGAACAGTAGCTTTGTCCCCAGCTTTCCCCAAAGTGTCTTCCAGAAGTAGCTCATGAACTTTACATCACGATCAGAAACAATAGTCTTCGGGACTCCATGTAGTCGAACAATCTCCACGAAAAACAGGTTAGCAACATGCGACGCATCGTCGCTTTTGTGTGAGCAATAAAGTGTGACATTTTAGAAAATCTGTCCACTACCACAAATATAGAATCATGGCCTCTCTTAGTGCGCGGCAAACCCAACACAAAATCCATACTAATATCCTCCCAAGGTGTAGTAGGTGCCGGTAACGGAGTATACAAACCGTGAGGCTTCAGCTTGGACTTGGACTTGTTGCAAGTAATGCACCTCTTCACATACCTGTCCACGTCCCGCCTCATCTTTGGCCAATAGAAGTGATCAGCGAGCATGAGTAGCGTCTTCTCACGCCCAAAGTGACCCATCAAACCTCCGACATGTGATTCCTGCAATAAGAGCAAACGCATGAGACGATTCTGGAACACATAGTTTGTTAGCTCTAAACAAGAACCCATCATGTATGTGATATTTTTCCCATGCTTTACCAATAGCACACAAGCGGTATGGTTCAGCAAAATCATGATCAGTCGCATATAAATCACATAACACCTCTAATCCAGGAATTTTAACATCAAGATGGGTTAATAGCATAGTCTTCCTAGAGAGAGCATCAGCAACAATATTATCTTTTCCCTTCTTATGCTTAATAATGTACGGAAAAGACTCAATAAACTCAACCCACTTAGCAAGACGCCTATGCAAAGTAGATTGGGCTTTCAGATATTTCAAAGCTTCATGATCAGAATGTATGATAAATTCTTTTGGCCACAAATAATGTTGCCAAACCTCAAGAACTCTAATTAAAGCATACAATTCTTTATCATATATTGGATAGTTCAACTTAGCACCAGAAAGTTTCTCAGAAAAATATGCAATAGGGCGACCCTCTTGCATCAACACACCACCAATTCCAATACCACTAGCATCACATTCAATCTCAAATTGCTTATTGAAATCAGGAAGTGCAAGCAACGGTGCAGAAGTTAACAATCGTTTCAGTTCATCAAAAGCATGATCTTGGGCAACGCCCCACTCAAATGCAACACCCTTTTTAGTCAATTCATTCAAAGGTGCAGCAATAGTAGAAAAATTGGGCACAAAACGGCGATAAAACCCAGCTAGACCATGAAAACTTCTAACTTGACTCACATTCATGGGAGTAGGCCAATTTTGAATAGCTTCAATTTTAGACACATCTACTTCTACTCCATGCTTAGAGACAACATAACCCGTAAATATGACCTTATCTTTGCAAAATGTGCACTTCTCAAGATTACCATAGAGTTTACTATCACGCAACACTTGCAAAACATGTCGAATATGTATAATATGATCAGATTCATTGCGGCTGTAAATTAATATGTCATCAAAATACACAACCACAAACTTGCCAATAAAATCACGCAAAACATGGTTCATCAGTCTCATGAAAGTGCTAGGTGCATTAGTCAAACCAAAAGGCATTACTAACCACTCATATAAACCAAATTTTGTTTTAAAGGCGGTTTTCCACTCATCCCCTTCTTTCATCCTAATTTGATGATAACCACTACGCAAATCAATTTTAGTGAAAACAGCAGCACCACTCAATTCATCTAGCATATCCTCTAAACGGGGAATAGGATGACGATATCGAATAGTAATGTTGTTTATTGCTCTACAATCTACGCACATACGCCATGTACCATCTTTCTTAGGAACAAGAATAACAGGAACAGCACAAGGACTAAGGCTTATGCGGATATAACCTTTGTCGAGTAGTGCTTGTACTTGCTTCTGTATCTCCTTCGTCTCTTCGGGATTCGTCCTATATGGCGCCCTATTGGGCAGCGATGCTCCAGGAATCAAGTCAATTTGATGCTCAATACCTCGCAATGGTGGAAGTCCTGCGGGTACCTCGTCCGGAAACACGTCGCTGAATTCCTGCAAAACATTAGAAACACCAAGAGGAAGAGGGGTCATGTCGTTAGAAACCAAAACCGTACCCTTGTACATGAGCACAATAGGCATGGCTGTAGGATCCTCACAAAATTCTCTCATGTCTTGTTTGGTGGCTAATGAGACTAAGGAATTCACTCTCTCACTTTTCGTTATATCACTCACGGCATTACAATTCTCTCGCCTATCTATGGATGCATCCTCCAAGTTTACTTCAATCTTCTGACGAGACTCATTGACAATTTGCTGTGGTGACATAGGCTGTAAGTTAATTTTCTTGCCCTTGAACTCCAAGTGATATGTATTGGCGCGGCCATTGTGTTGCACAGAACGGTCATAGAGCCATGGCCGGCCCAACAGTAGATGGCAAACCGTCATAGGAACCACATCAAAATCAATGGAATCCTTATACGGTCCAATCTCAAAATCAACTCGCACCATGTGGCTCACCTTCATCTCACCATTATTGCTCAACCACTGAATATAATATGGATGTGGGTGCGGTAGATACTTCAGTTTCAGCTTGGCACATAACTCTTTGCTTGCTAGATTGCGACAACTCCCGCCATCAATAATGACCTTGCAAGCTTTATCAGGACCAACTAGTGCCTTTGTTTGGAACAAATTACAGCGCTGTGTAGATGCATGTGACTGCACATTAAGAACACGCTGCGAGACAACAATAGTTTGAGCTTCGAAGGAAAAGCATCATAACCATCACTATCATAATCATCCTCATCTGGAGCATTTGGATCAACATCATCTCCAGTTTCATACTCATTGTCCTCATTAATTATCATAACTTTACGATTAGGACAATCCTTCTTGAAGTGACCCTTGCCACCACATGTATGACAAACCATATCACGGTTGCGCGCTGTAGACATACTAGAACCTGTTCCACTTGCTGCAGGGATGGGCTTCTTTGTGTTAGACACATTGGAGACCGGCTTGCTAGACGAAGAAGGAACATCCGCAGGGCGCGATGATGGCGCCATGGAGGGCGGCGCGCGGGGTGTGTAGCGCCCAGCGCCTGTAGTACGGCCCTTCATTTGCAGTTCTTCAGCCAACTGTGACTCAGCTTCTCTTGCATGATGTAGTAGCTCATTCATAGTAGCGTAACTGTGATGACGCACAATTCCCTTGATATTAAACCGCAGACCATTCAGAAAACGCTGTAGTGTCATCTCAAGAGACTCACGGACACGGGCACGCTGCATAAGCATCTCCATCTCCATGTAGTAAGCATCAACTGTCAACACACCTTGCTTCAATTGGGTCAACTTGTCAAAGACGGAACGCAAGTAATTGGTAGGCACAAAACGAGCTCTCATTGCCGCCTTCATAGCTCGCCATGTGATAATAGCCAGCTCACCATCTTCTTCTCGATTCCGAACAAGAGCATCCCACCAACGCAATGCGTAGCCATCGAATTCAGAGGAAGCAAGTTTGATCTTCCTATCTTCAGTATAATCAGGATGTAAACGCCATAGTCTCTCAATCTTCAGCTCCCATGTAAGATATTCTTCAACATCGCACCTCCTTCAAATCTGGGAATTGAGAACTTGGGCTTACCCAAACCATCGTCTTGTTGTTGAGGAACACGGCGGGCTCCAATTTCAGCAAGACCGCGATTGACGCCACGTGGAAGAACACGACCAACACCACGTCCCATGCCTTGAGCGGCAGCAGATCTCGCATTGTCACCATTGACACCGCCATCTTCATCAAGTGGTTGTTGTGGTTGTTGTTGTACCATAGTACGTATCTCAAGAACGGCGTTTGTCAACGCTTGTATAGATGCTTGCATAGTTGTCACGGATGTTTGAACGGCGTGAACCGCTGTAGTCGCCTCATCGACCTTCAAGTGAACACCTTGCATTTCCTTGTCCAACACATCACTAGCAACTCGGATTTCACGTTGCAAATGATCACGAAGACCCTCATATTCACGCCAAGTAACTGGTGTATCGTCGGGCTTTTTCTGCATCACGTCAAACTCAGAAGAAGACATGATTAGTAGGTTAGTGCACTAAACAAAATCTTTGGTGGTACGCTCACAACTCACTCAAAACTGATAAGAAAGGTAAATCTTACCGCTCCAAAGTGAATAGAATTGCTTACCAACTTGGATTGACGGACTAGTGCACGGATGTAGCGAAGCGAATATCAAGGGTATAAGAACAATCACACGACAAAGCAGGATATATGTGGGGCTGTAGGTGGGCTACCTATTTGCACCAATAACAAGCTCTAGCGCTGACCGTAGACAACCAATGATACTCACACAAGGCGATATAATGGGGCAATGCAACTATATGTGGGAAAGGTTGCAATGCACACGAGAGACGCTAGCAAAGCTCAACGAGACAGGCACAAGATTGCTCAACTACGGGTGCAGTAAAGTAAACTTAGGCCTTCACTTGATTCAACTAGCACAACACTTTTCTTTTTTTTTTTGGATTTTCTTTTGTATAACACACGCAGCGATGTAGCTCTTTTTGCTTCTTTTCAATTTTCTCTTTTTTTTTTTTTGATTTTATGACTCAACTCCTTGATAACACGGCCAACAAGATATGCAAAGCACCAAAACCCTAATGAGCAGCCCGTCGAGCGGTAAAACTAGTCTCTTCTGGGGAAGTTCCTAGTCACGTATATCGATAGGCTGTGTCTATGGTTGGGAACAAGCACACTGTACGCTATGTGGACTCGGAGTAACAAAAACTGACACACTATGAGAAACTAGATGATAGAGAAAACACAAACCCTAACAATTCTACTATAAGAAAGATAAAGATACGCAAAAACAACTACGAAAAGCAACTAAAACTCGAAATTAGTGCAATCTAAGGCTATGGCAAACCCTAACCCTAACTTTTTATGGCTTTTTCTGGATAGGAAACACTCACAACTCAACTATGGGGTGGATTGTGGATGGCTTACCGAGGAAAACTGGAAATCTGATACCAAGATGATAAGGGGTTGCCCGATCTTCTCAGTAAGCGACGGGTGGTGATGAACACACGATGGTAGCAGCGGATGAAATCGATGATGATGAGGAGGATAACTTGTATGACGCCGACGAAGTCTCTCGATTGATTCCTGATGCCAATGCAACAGCTCTCAACCCTGCAAGATATTCGCAACTCCACACACTTGCGCACGTAGCCGCCGACCACGAAGCGGTAGATTGCAATCTTCTAATCCCCAATGGAACAGCAGATCACACAAACTTTCAGTAGCATAAAACTCCAGATCGCAACGAATTGGAGAGTTGGGGAACAATAGTTTTGCTTAGCAAACAACTATGAACTAGGGTTTATCTTAAACTTGGTCTAAAGCAGCTAGGGGGTCGTCCAAGGCACTTATATAGGCGTCCGGGACGAGTTCTGGTCGAAAAGATACAAAGAAAACCGACCCAGAATGGATCTGGTCGAGACAGACTCGGGACTGGTCCGGCTCCTGAATCCGGTCAACCGGGCCGATGGCCGGGCTGCCTAGCATAGAATCCGGTCAACCGGCGTTGACCGGCTGCTCGGCATAGAATCCGGTCAACCGGGCTGGACCGGCAGCCTGGCATAGAACCCGGTCAACCGGGCGGCAAACCGGAAAGTTCGCAAAAATCCGGTTTTTGCCCGCACGATAAATCCCATCCGGTTGGCGCCCGGTCAACCGCCAGTGGACCGGCGGGCCGGTCCGGAGGCCGGTCTAACCGGTCTTTGGACCGGCCTGGACGTCGTCTTCTCCTCTCGCGCCTTCCTCCCGCTCCTCCCTCGCGCGACCATGAGATATCTTCATGTCCAGCTCCATGTCCAGCTTCACGTCCATCTTGACGTCCATCTTCATGTCCAGCTGCTTCTCTACTCCTCGTGCGATGCTCGTCTCCTCTTGATACCTGATGATACATAAGTAATAGGACTTAGGTAGTATAAAGTTCTCATCAATCAAAGTATCGTTTAGGAACAAGTTCACCTGTTGTTTAAGTAGCTTCGCACGAGCTCTTGTAATTGGACCAATCCGAACTTCATCGGACTTGAGCTTCACAGCAGGTTCATCTTCATTCATCAATGACGGAGGTAGTGGTGTAGTAGGGATGTCCTCATCACAATATATCAAATACAAACACTTTTGCATCAAAGAAACACAAATCAAAGAAAACAAAATATCAAAATCCAATCACATGTGATAATGGTCATTTCGGCCAAACATAAAATGTCACCCACTTTGAGAATTTCTACTTAGCAAATCCCAAACTAAACCTCGCCAACTCTCTCCACCTCATCCAAGACCATATCAAGGTGAACATTTTTGGTGTTGACCATCAAGGTTGACTCTGCCTACATTGACCAGTATAAAGGTGACAAGTGGCAACATTGAATCAAAGATAAGATTATCTCAAATTTGAAACTTTGCAAACTTGCACCAAATTGACCACCACCACCACCACCATTCTACCTCTTTAATTATTCAAATCAACTTCAACAAAAAGATTTGAAAAATTCAAACATTTTCTTCATGCGGCCAATTCATCGAGCACTTGGCAGGCAACAATTTTCAAATGACATACACTCTATTACACAACAGTTTTTAGACTAAACCTGATGAGGTCTAAGACCCCGTGTGTGGCCCGATCTCGCGGATTGACCTCGAAACCAAGGGGAGAGGTGGGAGAAGCGAGGAACACGAAGAACACGACGAACACGAGGAACTCCGAGACTCACGCACGCACACCAACCCGATACACCCGATGCTTACCTCCGTGGCTCGATGGACCACGCCAATAGAATCTCCGAGGAAGAGGCGCGCGGCAGAATTCCCGGAGAGAGATTGGGGTTGGAGAGGAAGAGCTTGATGAGGGAGAGAGAGTAACTTGTACTAGAATCTCACTCAACAAGATCAAAGTCAACAACCAAGGTGTCTTGATTACAGAGGGATGATACCCACGGGAGACTAAGCTCAAAGGTAGGTTTGAGTTCAAAACAAGTCTAAAGGGTAAAGGAGGGGTCCAGGCTACTTATATAGGCACACATGGCCAGCAAGGGCGAACAGGTACGCGAATGGATAAGTTAAGGCAGTTTGGTGGGTCATTCCCGTCAGATCCGGTTTGGGTCCGGTCTGACCGGGCCTGTGACCGGGTTGTCCGGTCCTGGGTCCGGTCGACCGGGCGCAAACCGGGAATCTGCGAAGAGTCCGGTCCTGGGTCCGGTCGTCGTCCGGTACGAGGGAGCTGCGCCGGTTTGCGCCCGGTCTACCGGGCCTGTGACCGGGGCGTCCGGTTGTGGGTCCGGTCTGACCGGGTCCTGGACCGGCCAGCGTCCGTCTCTTCCTTGGAGCGCCTCGAGCGACGTCGGCTTCGGCTTCATGATCATCTCCATGTCCAGCTGCTTCTCTCCCTCCCTTGACCTTGGCGTCTCCTCCTCTCCGGGGTCTTGATGTTCCTTGTACCTAATGACACATAGCACGTCGACATGAGGTAGCAATCCATCCAAAGGGGTACCAAGATCAAGGGTGGTGAGGAGCGAGTTCACCTCATCATGTAGAGCTTTGACTCGGGCTCGTGTCATCGGTCCACTTGGGGGACTTGTTGGTCTTGGTGTGGAGGTGACCGAAGGCCACCCCGCATCATCTCCCCCCCCTTGGGAAAGAGTCGTCCTCGACTCTTGTTTCTCCTCATCTTCATGATATGGCGATAAGTCCGCAACGTTGAATGTGTTGCTCACCAAGTACTTGGAGGTGGGAATGTCGATGACGTAAGCGTTGTTGTTGATGCGTTTGAGGACCTTGAAGGGGCCATCTCCTCTTGGCTTGAGCTTCGAGTTGCGTTCATGAGGGAATCTTTCCTTCCGGAGGTGGATCCAAACGAGGTCGCCTTCTTGAAATATGCGTTCCTTTTTCTTGGCGTTGAGGCGGGTAGCTTGACGAAGCACATGTTCTTGAATGGTAGCTCTTGTCTCTTCATGAAGTTTCTTGACGGCGGCGGTGCGCTTGTCGAACTCCATGTTGATCCGCTCATGAAGGGGAAGCGGGAGTATGTCGAGTGCCGTGAGCGGCTCAAACCCGTAGACGACCATGAAGGGACTTCTTGATGTTGTCGAGTGCTTGGCGCGGTTGTAGGCGAACTCCGCGTGTGGAAGGCACTCCTCCCATGACTTCAAGTTCTTCTTCACGAGGATGCGTAGGAGGGTGGAGAGGCTTCGATTGACCACTTCCGTTTGGCCGTCTGTTTGCGGGTGCGAGGATGATGAGAATAAGAGCTTCACTCCAAACTTTGCCATGAGCGACTTCCAAAGACAACTCATGAACTTGACGTCTCGATCCGACACAATGCTTTGCGGTACTCCATGTAGGCGAACAATTTCCCTGAAAAACAATGAAGCAATGTGTGAAGCATCGTCGCTCTTATGGCAAGGTATGAAATGAGCCATCTTAGAGAATCTATCCACTACCACGAATATAGAATCATGACCATGCTTAGTGCGAGGCAATCCTAGAACAAAATCCATGCTAATATCGGTCCATGGTGCATATGGAATAGGCAATGGAGTGTAAAGACCATAGGGGTTGGAGGTAGACTTAGCTTGTAAGCATGTAGTGCACCGGCGGCAAAGGCGTTCCACGTCGCGGTACATTCTTGGCCAATAGTAGTGGGTTGAGAGCATGTCATATGTCTTCTCTCGACCAAAGTGTCCCATAAGACCACCTCCATGTGACTCTTGCAAAAGCAATTTTCGAAGCGAAGACTCGGGAATGCAAATCTTGTTAGCTTTAAACAAGTAGCCATCATGCAAATAGAAATCATCCACTCCTCGTTCAACGGAGCACTTCTCAAATATGGGAGCAAAGAAAGAATCGGAAGGATAGAGTTCTTTGATCTCTTCAAGTCCCAAGACATGAAAATCCAAACGAGTTAGCAAAAGGGTGTTTTTGCGGGAAAGAGCATCCGCCACAACATTGTCCTTGCCCTTCTTGTATTTGATCACATATGGGAAGGACTCGATGAACTCGACCCATTTTGCATGTCGTTTGTTCAAGTTGTGTTGGCTTTTCAAATATTTCAAGGACTCATGGTCGGAATGAATGATAAACTCTTTTGGCCAAAGATAGTGTTGCTAAACTTCAAGAACACGAACCAAAGCGTAGAGCTCCTTGTCATATATAGGATAGTTGAGGCGTGCGCCATCTAACTTCTCACTATAGTATGCCACGGGTTTGCCCTCTTGCATAAGAACACCACCAATACCAAGCCCACTTGCATCACACTCAATCTCAAAAGTTTTTGCAAAATTTGGAAGAACAAGAAGGGGAGCTTCGGTAAGGCGTTTCTTCAACTCATCAAAAGCATTTTGTTGGGCCTTGCCCCAAACAAACGGAACATTCTTCTTGGTAAGCTCATTCAAAGGGCAAGCAATGGTGCTAAAATCTTTCACAAAGCGGCGGTAAAACCCGGCAAGTCCATGAAAACTTCGGACTTGGCCAACATTTGTAGGGGTAGGCCAATTATGGATGGCCTCCACCTTGGAAGAATCAACTTCAATCCCATTAGCGGAAACCACAAAGCCAAGGAAAACCAATTTGTTTTGAGCAAAGGTGCACTTAGGGAGGTTAGCATAAAGCTTTTCATGACGCAAGATGCACAAGACCTCTCTCACATGTTGCACATGGTCCTCGAGGTTTTTGCTATAAATGAGAATATCATCGAAATAGACAACCACACTCTTGCCAATGAGAGGACGCAAGATGTGATTCATGAGGCGCATGAAAGTAGATGGAGCATTGGAAAGACCGAAAGGCATAACGAGCCATTCATAGAGACCGAGTTTGGTCTTGAATGCCGTTTTCCATTCATCACCAATAGCCATGCGGATTTGATGGTAACCACTACGCAAATCGACTTTAGAGAAAATCGTGGCACCGCTTAACTCATCAAGCATGTCATCTAAACGCGGAATGGGATGGCAGTAACGGACGGTAATGGCATTGATGGGGCGACAATCCATACACATCCGTTGCGTCTCATCCGGTTTAGGCACAAGAATCACGGGAACCGCACAAGGGCTTAGGCTTTCGCGGACATACCCTTTGGCGAGGAGATCTTGAATTTGGCATTGGATCTCCTTTGTCTCTTCGGGGTTGGTGCGGTAGGCGGCACGGTTTGGAAGCGGAGCACCGGGTATGAGGTCGATGCGGTGTTCTATGCCTCGGAGTGGTGGTAGTCCATGAGGGAGCTCGTCGGGGAAGACGTCTTGAAATTCCTGCAAAAGAGACAACAAAGACGGAGGAATGTTGGTTAAGTCGTTAGTCGCCGACGAGGGTCCCTTGCATATGAGCACATAGTGCAATATGGTGGATGGGTTCTCTTGGAGCTCTCTCCACTCACTCTTGGTGGCTAGAAGGACACTCTTGGACTCACTCATATATGGCTTGTGGCGCTCACTATCTTTGTGGTGGGTCGCTCCCTCTCCTCTCATCTCACTATGGTGGGTGCGGAGTTGTGCCCTCGCTAAAGCCTTCGCATTATCCGCGATGATTTGGCTAGGAGTCATCGGGCGCATCTCGAACTTCTTGTTGTTGACCTTGAAGGTGTATGTGTTGGAGAGTCCATCATGTATAGCCTTCTTGTCAAATTGCCAAGGGCGGCCAAGCAACATGTGGCACACCGTCATGGGTACCACGTCACACTCGATAGTGTCCTCATAAGGTCCAATCTTGAAAGTGACGGTGACGGTATGTTGTATCTTGACGTTGCCCTTGTCACTCAACCATTTGATATGGTAAGGGTGAGGATGCTTGCGGAGAGTGAGGTTGAGCTTCTCACACAACTCGGTGCTTGCAAGGTTATGGCAACTTCCACCATCTATGATGACCTTGATCGATTTTCCACCAATTCCGGCACGGGTTTGGAAGATGTTGCACCGTTGTTCTTCCATAGCTTGAGGTTGTGTGGTTAGCACCCTTGTGACCACAAGTGAGGGACTTGGGTCATGCTCACATAAGAGAGGATCTTCTCCACTTTCTTGCTCATAAGCTTCTTCACTTTCCACGGCGGCTTGCACAAGGGCTTCGTATTCATCTTCATCTAGCGTCTCGATGTCACCATTCTCCATAGTGATCATAACCTTGGTGTTCTTGCACTCAAACGATTTGTGACCTTGGGTGCCACACTTGAAGCAAGTGACACTAGAGGGTCCCGTGGATGCCTTAGAGGAGGCGGTGGAGGAGACCGTTTGCTTCATACGACTTTGGATAGTCGGTTTCTTGGATGGTGTAGAGGATGCGTCGGCCTTGACACTTGTAGTATGAGGAGTCGATGTAGTAGGAGGAGTTGATGTAGCGAGCTTGGAGGAGAAGTAGGTCTTGTCCTTGGAGTACTTGATGTCCTCAATCACTTGGCGCTCGGCCTTCGATGCTTGGTGGACCAACTCAACCATGTTGGAGTATGGTTGGAACTCGACGATCCTCTTGATGGGGTAATTGAGGCCATTGAAGAAACGAGCAATGGTTTGTTCCTCGGACTCTTGAATGTTGGCTCGCATCATAGTGAGCTCCATCTCCTTGTAGAACTCCTCAACGGTCTTGGTGCCTTGCTTCAACTTTTGGAGCTTGTTGAAGAGGTCGGTCATGTAGTGTGTTGGGACAAAGCGAGCATGCATCTCCTTCTTCATCTCTTCCCAAGTGTCAATTGGAGGGTCACCCTTTTCTTCCCTAAGAGTGAGGACTTGCTCCCACCAAGTGTTGGCGTAATCCTCAAACTCAAGTGATGCCATAGCCACCTTCTTGGCACCGGAGTAGTTGTGGATGCGGAATATCTTATCAACCTTGAGTGCCCATGAGAGGTACGCCTCGGCATCTTCTTCTCCCTTGAACTTTGGCATGGTGAACTTGAGCCTTCCGAACATGTTCTCTTCATCCTCCAAGGTTCTTCGGCGAGGACGGATGCCTTCATCTCTTGCGGCTTGAGGTGGGATAGGGAGTCTTGCACGACCAACCATAGCATTGGGTCGGCGTTGAAGTTGAACACTAGCTTCACTTGGTTCACGGTGATGTTGTTGAAGATCTTGTCGAGGTTGTTGACGAGGCTCATTGTTGGCCCTCTCATCTTGATCATGTGGTGGATCTCCTCTTCCACGTTGATCATGGCGAGGATGGCGCCGGAGGTCTCGTCGGGGTGGATCTTGAGGACCTTGGTCTTGGGGTTGGCCGTCACGCCCATGGTGGGCATGGCGATCCGCTTGGTGACGATCTTGTTGAAGGACTTGGTCTTGTGGAGGACGCTCATGTGGGCGAGCATGGCGATGGATTTCTCCGCGCCTAGAGTTGGAGCGAGAGTCTTCATGACGAGCTTGTGGGCGATGAGGTCGATGATGGTCTTCATGCCTTGAGGACGAGCTTGAGGACGAAAGGCCACCATGAGAGTAGTAATCTTGTGGCGAGCTTGAGGATGATGAAGTAGAGCGGTGTCGACGATGACGACCCAAGTTGGTGATGGCGCGCTCGAGGCTATCCATGCGCCGCTCCATGTTGGCATCATTGGCCGCCATATGGCCATTCAAGTTGTCCGTAGCTTCACGAAGAAGAGCCAAGTCTTGGTTCACGGCGGAGAAGTTGTGAGCCACCTCATCGTATTGCTCATCGATGCGCGTCTCGAAGAGGGTGAGTTGCTCCTTGAACTCTTGTCGTTGCGTCCATAGGTTGTGTTGAGTAGCCAACCTCTCGGTGTTGCGGAGGATCTCTTCATCCCTTGTGGTATCTCCGTTCCTATCCATGATGGAAAGACAAGAACTATGTTGTGTATGTTAGTGGAAGGAGACTACCTCGCACTCTTACCAAGGTAAGATAGTATTGAGGCAATCCACCAAGTCAAAAGTAAGATCAAGTGTATCGGGAATACACGCAAAACCACACGCAGAAGCTAGCAAATATGGTGTTAGGCGAGTGTTGTGGAAAGCCAAAAGACAAATCCAAGATCAAGTATGTTGTTAAAAGTGGGTGAGGTCCAAAAATACAAATGTCAATGTGAAGATCACTATAAACACGGAAAAAGTTGTGGAACACACACACGAGATAAACGGGGTTAGTGCAACCAAAAGTGAGCGGAAAAGTGTATGTATAAGTGCTCGTTGTCACACTAACACAAGGAGAGCCAAAGCTTCGGTTGCAAAGGAAGAGACAACAAGATTCACACGCGGCCTCTCGTCTCCTATCTCTCTTTGCTTAAAAGCTTTTCCTCTTTTGTATATGGTGGCACTTGCACTCGTTTGTATCTTTGGTGGCACTTGGACACTTTGTATGTATGGATGTATGGATGTATGGTGCTACTCGCACTCTTTTTGTGTTTTTGGGGCTTTTTCACGCACTATGTTAGCGTTAGCCTCGCTTTTGCTATCTTGCCACACGAGTGTTTGCTTGGATGCCTTACTCAACACGACACACACACCTCACAATGCGGGGCCACGTGCAATGTCTCGCAACACTAGACAAGCAATGCTCGATGGGATAGCTCGCAAAAGGAAGAGGGGTTACAAGGTGAAAGCTGCAAGTTATACCTGCGATGGTGGTGGTGGTGGTGGTGGTGGAGATCGCCGGAAGTCGAGCTCGAAGGAGGGCGCGAAGATGCGCCCGGTCTGGGGGCCGGTTGGACCGGACCGAGGACCGGATTGTCCGGTTGCCGCCCGGTCGACCGGGTTCTGGGCTGGCTCGGCCGGTCGTGGATCCGGTTGACCGGGTTCGCAACCGGGTTTCACGATTTGGAGCTTTCTCTCTCCTGTTCTTCTCCAAACCAAAACCAAAAGAGCAAATCGATGGGAAAACGATGGAATTGGAGGCTCAAAGTTGGGGAAATAGTAGATCAAGCACAACAACACCAGATCCACGGACCAAAACCACTCAAAACGCAACCAAATCACTGATCGGTCAAGAGGCAAATTGGGGCTATTTTTGGGGATTTTTTGGAAAATTTTCTAGGAACGAAATCAGGTGGGTGGAGGGTCAAATCCGCGGTAACCAAGAGCTGCTGATACCATATGATGAGGTCTAAGACCCCGTGTGTGGCCCGATCTCGCGGATTGACCTCGAAACCAAGGGGAGAGGTGGGAGAAGCGAGGAACACGAAGAACACGACGAACACGAGGAACTCCGAGACTCACGCACGCACACCAACCCGATACACCCGATGCTTACCTCCGTGGCTCGATGGACCACGCCAATAGAATCTCCGAGGAAGAGGCGCGCGGCAGAATTCCCGGAGAGAGATTGGGGTTGGAGAGGAAGATCTTGATGAGGGAGAGAGAGTAACTTGTACTAGAATCTCACTCAACAAGATCAAAGTCAACAACCAAGGTGTCTTGATTACAGAGGGATGATACCCAAGGGAGACTAAGCTCAAAGGTAGGTTTGAGTTCAAAACAAGTCTAAAGGGTAAAGGAGGGGTCCAGGCTACTTATATAGGCACACATGGCCAGCAAGGGCGAATAGGTACGCGAATGGATAAGTTAAGGCAGTTTGGTGGGTCATTCCCGTCAGATCCGGTTTGGGTCCGGTCTGACCGGGCCTGTGACCGGGCTGTCCGGTCCTGGGTCCGGTCGACCGGGCGCAAACCGGGAATCTGCGAAGAGTCCGGTCCTGGGTCCGGTCGTCGTCCGGTACGAGGGAGCTGCGCCGGTTTGCGCCCGGTTGACCGGGCCTGTGACCGGGGCGTCCGGTTGTGGGTCCGGTCTGACCGGGTCCTGGACCGGCCAGCGTCCGTCTCTTCCTTGGAGCGCCTCGAGCGACGTCGGCTTCGGCTTCATGATCATCTCCATGTCCAGCTGCTTCTCTCCCTCCCTTGACCTTGGCGTCTCCTCCTCTCCGGGGTCTTGATGTGCCTTGTACCTAATGACACATAGCACGTCGGCATGAGGTAGCAATCCATCCAAAGGGGTACCAAGATCAAGGGTGGTGAGGAGCGAGTTCACCTCATCATGTAGAGCTTTGACTCGGGCTCGTGTCATCGGTCCACTTGGGGGACTTGTTGGTCTTGGTGTGGAGGTGACCGAAGGCCACCCCGCATCAAAACCTCTTTTGATCTTTGTTGATCATTGCTCCTCTACCTCTCCTGCATCAATGCCAGTACCTGCTCTTGGTGATTAAAGCCCGGAGAGAGCCCTTTCATCACCATGCCGTGCACCATGCCGACCAGCATGCCACCCGTCTCCCTGCTCCTTCTCTCTCACTTTAACCTTGCCCAGTACACTCCCCTGGCATCACTGATGAGCTCCATGCACGGCCCTGGCTCACGCGAGGCTGGCATTGGCCAGGCCAGCACTCGCCCAGAACGTCCAGTGCACGCCAGCACGCGCGCTCACCACGTACTGGACGCGCCTGAGCGGCAGCTTGTCCAGTCACCTCCGTCCTCGCCTACGCCTCTCCCTATGCATCAAGCTCCTCCACTGCAACCTCTAGCTCGTAGACAAGCTCAAGTGCACGCGGAGGCACAGTCGCCGTCGTCCTCGTCGATGTGTTGCTGCCTGTACCATGGCAGTCATTGCACGCGCCCGATCGATCATGTCACGCTTTTACAGCGCCAGAGAGATGTTGAGCATCGCCATGTTGTTGCCAATCGAGTGCCGTCCTCGCCTTGGCCCTTCGCGCACTGGAACCGCCGCGCCATGCTCGACCTCCATGGGCACCCGCCAGTCACGTCCCCCTCTATAAATTGAGCACTCCCGCACCCCAACTCTTCACACTCACTGCTTCTCCTCCCATCTCTGCTTCTCCTAGACTCGTTAGCTAGCCAAATCCTCGCCGGAGCAGCCCCAATTTGGAGCCGGAGTCCGCCAGTACCCGGAGATCCTCGCCGTGATTGGAGCTTCCCCACGCCATGCCATTTGTACCAGTCGCCTCGTCGTCCTTGCCAACGTCGCCGCGCACCTCGCCGTCGATCGCCGGAGCCACGGTATGCTCTCCGACCCCCTAGGCTCACCACCAGTGCGTCGGGATCTCGTCGGAGAAGACGATGATCCACGGCTGCACGATGACATTCTAATCCTACGCCCCAGATTTGCCATACCGTTTCGCGTGTTAACAGCCGCCGACAGGTGGAGCCCACCCTGTCAGCAGCCCGCGTGTGTGAGCCACGCTGCTGGGCTGGCCCGTTTAATTTTCCCCTCTGCGGCCCATTTTCCCTTCCCGCCAAAGCCCACGCATTCAAAATTGAATTTCAGAATTATTTGAATTTCTTACAGATGATTTGCTAAAACTTAAATAGCTTCAAATCAGCTGAACCAAATTTTATATATTTAGAAAGCCTATGAAATTATCTAAACAACCCCACTGGTCTCACCCCCAGATTCATCGTAGAATTCAAATAGTAAAAATAACAAGGCAGGGCCTTTTCAAACTTCAAACTTTATTTAAAATTCAACCATAAGTGATTTTGAGTTGATTACAACTCTCATAAATCACATTTGTCATACTCTAATTGATTTTGCAGAAAGATAGCATGGTTGTTTGTATGATCATGGACTAGAGCAAAATAATGGCTATGGAGCCATTTATAGTCCATTTAAATCATCTATACTAAATGGTGGAAATGGTATGAGAGTTGCTCTCTCATTTAAATCCTTGTCTTAAGTATTTCAAGATGAGGTAATGATCTTAGGCTATAGTACCTCAAGTTTAATTACTTAATGATATTAAGTTGTTTCCTAGTAGTTTTAAATCACATGGGATATAGGATCTCATTTAAATCTTTTTTCAAATGCTATATATGAGGTGTTGACCTTGGTCAACATATGATCATACTTTATCATTTGAGGAATTTAAATCTTAATAAAATTCAATGAGAGGAAATTATTTTCTCTTGCAAGTTATTAAAACACAAGCCAAACCCTTGCATGTTTCATGTGTGTTGCTAGAATAAGTGGTGTGAATTATGTGTGTGATTAGTCTAGCCCTTAAGAATTGTTTGGTAATGGTATACCTCGTATCCGTTTATAGACGCTAGTACCGAGGAATATCAAGAGGAGGAGGGCTACTCTTAGGAGGAGGAAGAGAACTTTGATCACTACCCCACTCAAGGCAAGTTAATACTCTTGCAAACCACCCTAATGCAAAGATCTACAAGAGCAAGGCACCCTCACATTTTACTTTATGTCTTATAAACCTATCCCATGTTTTTACCTTGCAATTATTTTGCTTATTGTATTTCAAAGTTTACTTTTGATTTATGATTCACTTGGTCTAGAGTAGAACAAGATCATCAAATTTAGCCTAGAGCAATCAAAGCTAGATAGCACCCCTCATGACTAGTTGCTAGTGCTAACTAAATAAAATTAACTACTCTAGATGGGAACATGTGAAATGAAATGACTTTGAAAGATTTGAAGGTGAATGTGACATGAATGACTTGGTGAATTTTGAGGAAAACTGATGATTGGGTTCGGATGCGATACCCTTCCAATTATACAAGTACCCCCACAATACCTGATTATGGGTAGGGTTAACTAGAAGTTTGTGTATTTTAGTATGGGTTCCCTCTAAATAAGCGTCATAGAGGTGATGCCAAGGCTGCCTCTGTTGATTGTGAAATGACGTGAAATGAGGTGAATGTACGACCCAAGCCCTGTGCAGTTCCCGGGATAAAAGTTGGCTATTACCAGGAGGCCAAGCTCATGGGGAGAGGTGCCTATACTAGGGTATATGTAACATCCCAAAATTTCCATAAGAAGAAGAAGAATTCCAGAGATCCAAAATTTAGAACCAACAAAAACTTTTATTTGCATATAGTGCCATGCATAGGACTTGTGCATTTTGAGTGATATGCCATGATGACTGTTATTGTGTTTATGTGCTAAACCCTAAAACCCTAAATTGATCAAGTGAAGATCACCAGCCAAATAAAATAAAAGAGAAAGAAATCAAATAAGAAAACCCTAAAACCCTAACATATGGTTTATGCCATTTTTACAAATCTTTACCCTAGATCAATTTGACCTTCACCATTAGTTGTATTATGGTATTAAACACTTATTACAACTTTTGGAATCAAAGAAACACAAATCAAATCAAATTCAAACTCAAATTGTGATCACATATGCTGATGGTCAAATCTGCCATTTATATTCTGGTCACTATTTTGAGCTCTTGTATTTCAATTTTTTCAAACTAAACTTTCCCAATTCTTTGCACCTCATCCAAGAGCACATCAAGGTGAACAACTTTTGTAAAGACCACCATACAAAATCATCTTGGATCAAAAACTATGCTCATGCAAAGTTGAGACTTTTTAACTTTGACAACAATCTCACTTTGTGCAAATTTGCATTTCTTTGATTTTTAAAATTCCACCACCACCCATGTTTGTCTCTGGTCATTTGCAACTTATCCAAATGCACCATTTTCAAATTTTAGAACCATAAGACCTGATGAGGACTAAGTCCAAGGATGTGCCCGATCTTCACGGATTTGGGTGGAACTCGTGGGGGTAGGTGGATGAACGCGATGAACACGAAGAACGCGAGGGGGAATCGTGGGGATACAACACACACACGCACACAAACCGGTTTTCCCTCGTAGGCCCGATACACCTACTCGATAGAGGTTGCGAGAAAAGACCTTCCGGTAGAAGTCCCGCAAAGAGATCGACAAATCGAAGCTCGCAAGATCTAGAAGGGTGAAAAGACCGGAAGGTTGATAGAAGTGCAAGCAAAAGACCAAATAGGTAGAAGTGCAAGCAAAAGATCAAACAAACGGTAGAAGTCACCAAAGAGATCTTGACAAGTCGATAAGGAGCCCGGGTGGGTACAAGATCAAAGATCTAGGTAGGGTTCCCACAAGGGTGAGCTAAGCTCTGGTTTAATTTCACATCAAGTCTAATCTCAGATCTGAGCCAACAAGGCTATTTATAGGTGGGGGCGAAGAGGTAAGTTACACGCTGAAAAGTGTTGTTGTGCTGAAGTTCGCTGGGGCGGAAGTTCCGGTCAACTTGGGCGGAAGTTCCGGTCAGGGGCGGAAGTTCCGGTCCCTCGGGGCGGAAGTTCCGGTCGGGGCGGAAGTTCCGGCCAAGTTCCGGCCTTGTTCCGGAATTGCGCCATTGTCCCGCAGTAACATCCAGTATGGTTTTCGCCGACTTTCGGAACTTGGGCGGAACTTGGGCGGAAGTTCCGGTGGGCGGAAGTTCCGGTCCTCTGGGGCGGAAGTTCCGGCTGGACCCTATTTCCTGGGCGCTGGAAGGCATCTTGAGAGCATCTGGCCGGAAGTTCCGCTCCTGGGGGCGGAAGTTTCGGCCTGGGCGCTGTAGCTTCATCTTCATCATTTCCAGCTCTCTCTCCATTGGCTTGGTCTTCATGGCTCGCTTCTTGGTCGATGTACCTGATTGAACACAGGGTATTGGCATGAAGTAGCAAGCCATCCAAAGGGGTGTCGAAAGCATACATGGAGAGGAGCGAATTCACCTCTTGGTGTAGGGCTTGGGCTCGAGCTCGTGTCATTGGACCACGAGGAGGGCTTGTCGGTCTTGAGGCGGAGGTGTCCGAAGGCCACCCCGTATCATCTCCCCCCCCTTGGGAAAGAGTCGTCCTCGACTCTAACGTCTCTTCATCTTCATGGTACGGCGAGAGGTCGGACACATTGAATGTGTTGCTCACCAAGTACTTGGATGTTGGTATGTCGATGACGTAGGCGTTGTCGTTGATTCGCTTGAGGACCTTGAAGGGACCATCGCCTCGGGGCTTGAGCTTGGAGTTTCTTTCTTGAGGGAAACGGTCCTTGCGAAGATGTATCCACACTAGGTCCCCTTCATTGAGGATCCGTGCCTTTTTCTTCATGTTGAGGCGTGTTGCTTGATGAAGAACTTGTTGCTCGATTGTTGCCCTTGTATCTTCATGTAGCTTCTTCATGTATTGTGCTCTCTTGTCGATGTCCATGTTTACTTGCTCATGTAGCGGTAGAGGAAGGAGGTCAATCGCCGTAGGAGGATCAAAGCCATAGACAACCATGAACGGGCTTCTCATTGTAGTAGTGTGCTTGGCGCGGTTGTAGGCAAACTCCGCATGCGGGATGCAATCTTCCCATGACTTCAAATTCTTCTTGACAAGGACTCGTAGTAGTGTTGAGAGGCTTCGATTCACCACTTCGGTTTGCCCATCGGTTTGTGGGTGTGAGGATGAGGAGAACAAAAGCTTGACGTTGAACTTGGCCATTAGTGTCTTCCAAAGGTAACTCATGAACTTGACATCTCGATCCGACACAATGCTTCTTGGTACACCGTGGAGTCTCACAATTTCCCTAAAAAACAAGGAAGCAATGTGTGAAGGATCATCCGTTCGGGAGCATGGTATGAAATGTGCCATTTTAGAGAATCGATCAACCACTACGAAAATGGAATCATGACCATATTTGGTTCTAGGCAATCCTAACACAAAATCCATACTAATGTCGGACCAAGGAGCATGAGGAATAGGCAATGGTGTATAAAGACCATAGGGGTTGGAAGTTGACTTAGCTTCTAAGCATGTTGTACACCGTCGGCAAAGGCGCTCCATGTCGCGGTACATTCTTGGCCAATAATAGTGAGTGGAGAGCATGGCATATGTCTTCTCTCGTCCAAAGAGTCCCATAAGACCACCACCATGCGATTCTTGTAAGAGCAAAAGGCGAAGCGAAGACATGGGGATACAAAGTTTGTTGCTCTTGAACAAAAATCCTTGGTGCAAATAGAAATCTTCGATGCCCTTCTCACTAGAACACTTTGCAAAGATTGGGCCAAAGAAAGAATCGGAGGCATATAAATCTTTGATTTCATCAAGACCCAAAACGTGGATATCCAAACGAGTGAGTAAAAGGGTGAGCTTGCGGGAAAGAGCATCCGCCACAACATTGTCCTTGCCCTTCTTGTATTTGATTACATATGGAAATGACTCAATGAACTCAACCCATTTTGCATGAAGTTTGTTCAAGTTGTGTTGACTTTTCAAATATTTCAAAGACTCATGGTCGGAGTGGATAATAAACTCTTTTGGCCAAAGATAGTGTTGCCAAACTTCAAGAACACGAACCAAAGCATAAAGTTCCTTGTCATATATAGGATAGTTTGGGCGTGCGCCGTCCAACTTCTCACTATAGTATGCCACGGGTTTTCCATCTTGCATAAGCACTCCACCAATACCGAGTCCACTCGCATCACATTCAATCTCAAAAGTTTTGGAAAAGTTTGGAAGAACAAGAAGTGGTGCCTCGGTAAGTCTCTTCTTCAACTCATCAAAAGCTTTTTGTTGTGCCTTGCCCCACACAAATGGAACATTGTTTTTCGTAAGCTCATTCAAAGGGCAAGCAATGGTGCTAAAATCTTTCACAAAGCGGCGGTAGAAACCGGCAAGTCCATGAAAACTTCGAACTTGACCAATATTGGTAGGAGTGGGCCAATTGTGGATGGCCTCAACCTTGGAAGAATCAACTTCAATCCCATTAGCGGAAACCACAAAGCCAAGGAAAACCAACTTGTTTTGAGCAAAGGTGCACTTGGGGAGGTTAGCATAAAGCTTTTCATGACGCAAGATGCACAAGACCTCTCTCACATGTTGCACATGGTCCTCGAGGTTTTTGCTATAAATGAGAATATCATCGAAATAGACAACCACACTCTTGCTAATGAGAGGTCGCAAGATGTGATTCATGAGTCGCATGAAAGTAGATGGAGCAGTTGAAAGACCAAATGGCATGACAAGCCATTCATAGAGACCAAGTTTTGATGCGGGGTGGCCTTCGGTCACCTCCACACCAATACCAACAAGTCCCCCAAGTGGACCGATGACATGAGCCCGAGTCAAAGCTCTACATGATGAGGTGAACTCGCTCCTCACCACCCTTGATCTTGGTACCCCTTTGGATGGATTGCTACCTCATGCCGACGTGCTATGTGTCATTAGGTACAAGGCACATCAAGACCCCGGAGAGGAGGAGACGCCAAGGTCAAGGGAGGGAGAGAAGCATCTGGACATGGAGATGATCATGAAGCCGAAGCCGACGTCGCTCGAGGCGCTCCAAGGAAGAGACGGACGCTGGCCGGTCCAGGACCCGGTCAGACCGAACCCACAACCGGACGCCCCGGTCACAGGCCCGGTCAACCGGGTGCAAACCGGCGCAGCTCCCTCGTACCGGACGACGACCGGACCCAGGACCGGACTCTTCGCAGATTCCCGGTTTGCGCCCGGTCGACCGGACCCAGGACCGGACAGCCCGGTCACAGGCCCGGTCAGACCGGTCCCAAACCGGATCTGACGGGAATGACCCACCAAACTGCCTTAACTTATCCATTCGCGTACCTGTTCGCCCTTGCTGGCCATGTGTGCCTATATAAGTAGCCTGGACCCCTCCTTTACCCTTTAGACTTGTTTTGAACTCAAACCTACCTTTGAGCTTAGTCTCCCTTGGGTATCATCCCTCTGTAATCAAGACACCTTGGTTATTGACTTTGATCTTGTTGAGTGAGATTCTAGTACAAGTTACTCTCTCTCCCTCATCAAGCTCTTCCTCTCCAACCCCAATCTCTCTCCGGGAATTCTGCCGCGCGCCTCTTCCTCGGAGATTCTATTGGCGTGGTCCATCGAGCCACGGAGGTAAGCATCGGGTGTATCGGGTTGGTGTGCGTGCGTGAGTCTCGGAGTTCCTCGTGTTCGTCGTGTTCTTCGTGTTCCTCGCTTCTCCCACCTCTCCCCTTGGTTTCGAGGTCAATCCGCGAGATCGGGCCACACACGGGGTCTTAGACCTCATCATATGGTATCAGCAGCTCTTGGTTACCGCGGATTTGACCCTCCACCCACCTGATTTTGTTCCTAGAAAATTTTCCAAAAAATCCCCAAAAATAGCCCCAATTTGCCTCTTGACCGATCTGTGATTTGGTTGCGTTTTGAGTGGTTTTGGTCCGTGGATCTGGTGTTGTTGTGCTTGATCTACTATTTCCCCAACTTTGAGCCTCCAATTCCATCGTTTTCCCGTCGATTTGCTCTTTTGGTTTTGGTTTGGGGAAGAACAGGAGAGAGAAAGCTCCAAATCGTGGAACCCGGTTGTGAACCCGGTCAACCGGATCCACGACCGGCCGAGCCAGCCCAGAACCCGGTCGACCGGGCGGCAACCGGACAATCCGGTCCTCGGTCCGGTCCAACCGGCCCCCAGACCGGGCGCATCTTCGTGCCCTCCTTCGAGCTCGACTTCCGGCGATCTCCACCACCACCACCACCACCACCATCGCAGGTATAACTTGCAGCTTTCACCTTGTAACCCCTCTTCCTTTTGTGAGCTATCCCATCGAGCATTGCTTGTCTAGTGTTGCGAGACATTGTACGTGGCCCTGCATTGTGAGGTGTGTGTGTCGTGTTGAGTAAGGCATCCAAGCAAATACTCGTGTGGCAAGATAGCAAAAGCGAGGCTAACGCTAACATAGTGCGTGAAAAAGCCCCAAAAACACAAAAAGAGTGCGAGTAGCACCATACATCCATACATCCATACATCCATACATACACTTTTCCGCTCACTTTTGGTTGCACTAACCCCGTTTATCTCGTGTGTGTGTTCCACAACTTTTTCCGTGTTTATAGTGATCTTCACATTGACATTTGGATTTTTGGACCTCACCCACTTTTAACAACATACTCGATCTTGGATTTGTCTTTTGGCTTTCCACAACACTCGCCTAACACCATATTTGCTAGCTTTTGCGTATGGTTTTGCGTGTGTTCCCGATACACTTGATCTTACTTTTGACTTGGTGGATTGCCTCAATACTATCTTACCTTGGTAAGTGATGCGGGGTGGCCTTCGGTCACCTCCACACCAAGACCAACAAGTCCCCCAAGTGGACCGATGACACGAGCCCGAGTCAAAGCGCTACATGATGAGGTGAACTCGCTCCTCACCACCCTTGATCTTGGTACACCTTTGGATGGATTGCTACCTCATGCCGACGTGTTATGTGTCATTAGGTACAAGGAGCATCAAGGTCACCAAGAGGAGGATACGCCATGGTCAAAGGGAGGAGAGGAGCAGCTGGACAAGAAGATGGACACGAAGATGGACATGGAGTTGGACAGGAAGTCGCCCGAAGAGCGCAAGGAAGAGAAGACGGACGGCCGGTCCAGAACCCGGTCAGACCGGCTCCCTGACCGGATCACCCGGTCCACAGCCCGGTCTGACCGGCCTCCTGACCGGGCCGCCCGGTCAGAAACCGGGATTCGCGCTCGTGACATCCGGGCGCCATCCAGGGGACTTGGAGCCTCGTCCGGTCACCGCCCGGTCCCAGGCCCGGTCTGAAACCGGCCTGCCCGGTCACAGGCCCGGTCTGACCGGCCCCCTGACCGGCCCGCCCGGTCACAGGCCCGGTCTGACCGGCCTCCTGACCAGCCTGCGCGACTTAAGTTATATTTTCGGCCCAAACTTACCTTTTCGGCCTGTGACGCCTTGTAAGACTATATAAGCACCCCAAGCACCCCTTTAGCTCTTTAGACTTGTTTTGAACTCAAACCTAACTTTGAGCTTAGTCTCCCTTGGGTATCATCCCTCTGTAATCAAGGCACCTTGGTTGTTGATTTGGAACTTGTTGAGTGAGATTCTAGTACAAGATACTCTCTCTCCCTCACCAAGCTCTTCTTCTCCAATCCCAATCTCTCCCCGGGGAATTCTACCGCGTGTCTCTTCCTCGGAGATTCTATTGGCGTGGTCCATCGAGCCACGGAGGTAAGCATCGGGTGTATCGGGTTGTGTGTGTGCGTGAGTCTCGGAGTTCCTCGTGTTCATCGCCGTGTTCTTCGTGTTCCTCGCGTTTTCCCATCTTCCCCCTTGGTTTCGAAGTCAATCCGCGAGATCGGGCCACACACGGGGTCTTAGACCTCATCATATGGTATCAGCAGCTCTTGGTTACCGCGGATTTGACCTCCCACCCACCCGATTTCGTCCCTAGAAAATTTTCCAAAAAATCCCCAAAAATAGCCCTAAATTGCCTCTTGACCGATCTGTGATTTGGTTGCGTTTTGAGTGGTTTTGGTCCGTGGATCTGGTGTTGTTGTGCTTGATCTACTATTTCCCCAACTTTTAGCCTCCAATTCCATCGTTTCCCCCTCGATTTGGTCGATTTGGCTTGGTTTTCGTGAAGAACAGGAGAGAGAAAGCTTCATCCCGAGCAATCCGGTTGAGCAGCCGGTCAACCGGGCCCACGACCGGCCGAGCCGGCCCAGCACCCGGTCAACCGGGCGGCAAACCGGGCAAGCCGGTCCAGCAGCCGGTCCAACCGGGCCTCCGACCGGGCGACGCAACGCCACTCCTTCGACCTCGTCTTCCGGCGATCTCCACCACCACCACCACCACCACCACCATCGTCGCAGGTATAACTTGCAGGTCACCTTGTAACCCCTCTTCCTTTTGCGATCTATCCCATCGAGCATTGCTTGTTTAGTGTTGCGAGACATTGCACGTGGCCCCGCATTGTGAGGTGTGTGTGTCGCGTTGAGTAAGGCACCCAAGCAAACACTCGTGTGGCAAGATAGCAAAAGCGAGGCTAACGCTAACATAGTGCGTCAAAAAGCCCCAAAAACCCAAAAAGAGTGCGAGTAGCACCATACATCCATACATCCGTACATCCATACGCCCATACATACAAAGTGTCCACGTGCCACCAAAGATACAAACGAGTGCAAGTGCCGCCATATACAAAAGAGAAAAAGCTTTTAAGCAAAGAGAGATAGGAGAAGAGAGGCCACGTGTGAATCTTGTTGTCTCTTCCTTTGCAACCAAAGCTTTGGCTCTCCTTGTGTTAGTGTGACACCGAGCACTTATACATACACTTTTCCGCTCACTTTTGGTTGCACTAACCCCGCTTATCTCGTGTGTGTGTTCCACAACTTTTTCCGTGTTTATAGTGATCTTCACATTGACATTTGGATTTTTGGACTTTACCCACTTTTAACAACATACTCGATCTTGGATTTGTCTTTTGGCTTTCCACAACACTCGCCTAACACCATATTTGCTAGCTTTTGCGTGTGGTTTTGCGTGTGTCCCCGATACACTTGATCTTGCTTTCGGTTTGGTGGATTGCCTCAATACTATCTTACCTTGGTAAGGGTACGAGGTAGTCTCCTTCCACTAACATACACAACATAGTTCTTGTCTTTGCATCATGGATAGGACCGGAGATACCAATAGGGATGAAGAGATCCTTCGCAACACCGAGAGGTTGGCTACTCAACACAACCTATGGACGCAACGACAAGAGTTCAAGGAGCAACTCTCTCTCTTCGAGACGCGCATCGATGAGCAATACAATGAGGTGGCTCACAACTTCTCCACCGTCAACCAAGACTTGGCCCTTCTTCGTGAAGCTACGGACAACTTGAATGGCCAAATGGCGGCCAATGATGCCAACATGGAGCGACGCATGGATAGCCTCGAGCGCGCCATCACCAACTTGGGTCGCCATCGTCGACACCGTTCTACTTCCTCTTCATCAAGCTCTTCCTCAAGGCATGAAGACCATTACTCTCATGGTGGCATTTCATCCCCAAGCTCTTCCTCAAGGCGTGAAGACCATCATCGACCTCATCGCCAACATGCTCGTCATGAAGACTCTCACTCCAACTCTAGGCGTGGAGAAATACATCGCCATGCTCGTCCACATGAGCGTCCTCCACAAGCTCAAGGCCTTCACCAAGATCGTCACCAAGCGGATCGCCATGCCCACCATGGGCGTGATGGCCATCCTCAAGACCAAGATCCTCAAGATCCACCTCGGCGAGATCTTCGTCGCCACCCTCACCATGACCAACGTGGACGAGGAGAACTACACCATGATCAAGATGAGAGACCCAACCTTGAGCATCGTCCTCAACCGCGACAAGATCTTCAACCACATCCTCACCGTGAACCAAGTGAAGCAAGTGTTCAACTCCAACGCCAACCCAATGCTATGGTTGGCCATAGAAGACCTCCTATTCCACCTCTAGCCGCAAGAGTTGACGGCGCCCCTCCTCGTAGAAGAAACTTGGAAGATGAAGAGAACATGTATGGCAAGCTCAAGTTCAACATGCCCAAGTTCAAAGGTGAAGACGACGCCGAAGCTTACCTCTCATGGGCACTCAAGGTGGACAAGATCTTCCGCATCCACAACTACTCCGGTGCCAAGAAAGTGGCTATGGCATCACTCGAGTTTGAAGACTACGCCAACACTTGGTGGGAACAAGTCCTCACTCTTCGAGAAGAGAAGGGTGAACCTCCTATTGACACTTGGGAAGATATGAAGAAGGAGATGCATGCTCGTTTTGTCCCCGCACACTACATGACCGACCTCTTCAACAAGCTCCAAAAGTTGAAGCAAGGCACCAAGACCGTTGAGGAGTTCTACAAGGAGATGGAGCTCACTATGATGCGAGCCAACATCCAAGAGTCCGAGGAACAAACAATTGCTCGTTTCTTCAATGGCCTTACTTATCCTATCAAGAGGATTGTCGAGTTCCAACCCTACTCCAACATGGTTGAGTTAGTCCACCAAGCATCGAAGGCCGAGCGCCAAGTGATTGAGGACATCAAGTACTCCAAGGCCAAGTCCTATTTCTCCTCCAAGCTCGCTACATCGACTCCTCCTACTACATCAACTCCTTATGCTACAAGTGCCAAGGCCGACGCATCCTCTACACCTTCCAAGAAGCCGACTATCCAAAGTCGCATGAAGCAAACGGTCTCCTCCACCGCCTCCTCTAAGGCATCCACGGGACCCTCTAGTGTCACTTGCTTCAAGTGTGGCACCCAAGGTCACAAATCGTTTGAGTGCAAGAACACCAAGGTCATGATCACTATGGAGAATGGTGACATCGAGACTCTTGATGAGGATGAATATGAAGCCCTTGTGCAAGCCGCCGTGGCAAGTGAAGAAGCTTATGAACAAGAAAGTGGAGAAGATCCTCTCTTATGTGAGCATGACCCAAGTCCCTCACTTGTGGTCACAAGGGTGCTAACCACACAACCTCATGCTATGGAAGACCAAAGGTGCAACATCTTCCAAACCCGTGCCGGAATTGGTGGCAAGTCGATCAAAGTCATCATAGATGGTGGAAGTTGCCATAACCTTGCAAGCACCGAGTTGTGTGAGAAGCTCCACCTTACTCTCCGCAAGCATCCTCACCCCTACCATATCCAATGGTTGAGTGACAAGGGCAACGTCAAGATACAACATACCGTCACCGTCAACTTCAAGATCGGCCCTTATGAGGACACCATCGAGTGTGACGTGGTACCCATGACGGTGTGCCACATGTTACTTGGCCGCCCTTGGCAATATGACAAGAAGGCTATACATGATGGACTCTCCAACACATACACCTTCAAGGTCAACGACAAGAAGTTCGAGTTGCGCCCGATGACTCCTAGCCAAATCATCGCGGACAATGCGAAGGCTTTAGCGAGGGCACAACTCCACACCCACCATAGTGAGATGAGAGGAGAGGAGCGACCCACCACAAAGAGAGTGAGCGCCACAAGCCATATATGAGTGAGTCCAAGAGTGTCCTTCTAGCCACCAAGAGTGAGTGGAGAGAGCTCCAAGAGAACCCATCCACCATATTACACTATGTCCTCATATGCAAGGGACCCGCGTCGGAGACTAACGACTTAACCAACATTCCTCCGTCTTTGTTGTCTCTTTTGCAGGAATTTCAAGACGTCTTCCCCGACGAGCTCCCTCATGGACTACCACCACTCCGCGGCATAGAACACCGCATCGACCTCATACCCGGCGCTCCGCTCCCAAACCGTGCCGCCTACCGCACCAACCCCGAAGAGACCAAGGAGATCAACCGTCAAATTCAAGATCTCCTCGCCAAAGGGTATGTCCGTGAAAGCCTTAGCCCTTGTGCGGTTCCCGTGATCCTTGTGCCTAAACCGGATGAGACGCAACGGATGTGTATGGATTGTCGCCCCATCAATGCCATTACCGTCCGTTACCGCCATCCCATTCCGCGTTTAGATGACATGCTAGATGAACTTAGTGGTGCCACGATTTTCTCTAAAGTCGATTTGCGTAGTGGTTACCATCAAATCCGCATGGCTATTGGTGATGAATGGAAAACGGCATTCAAGACCAAACTTGGTCTCTATGAATGGCTCGTTATGCCTTTCGGTCTTTCCAATGCACCATCTACTTTCATGCGCCTCATGAATCACATCTTGCGTCCTCTCATTGGCAAGAGCGTGGTTGTCTACTTCGATGATATTCTTATTTATAGCAAAAACCTCGAGGACCATGTGCAACATGTGAGAGAAGTCTTGTGCATCTTGCGCCATGAAAAGCTTTATGCTAACCTCCCCAAGTGCACATTTGCTCAAAACAAATTGGTTTTTCTTGGTTTTGTGGTTTCCGCTAATGGGATTGAAGTTGATTCTTCCAAGGTGGAGGCCATCCATAATTGGCCTACCCCTACAAATGTTGGCCAAGTCCGAAGCTTCCATGGACTTGCCGGGTTTTACCGCCGCTTTGTCAAAGACTTTAGCACCATTGCTTGCCCTTTGAATGAGCTTACCAAGAAGAATGTTCCGTTTGTTTGGGGCAAGGCCCAACAAAATGCTTTTGATGAGTTGAAGAAACGCCTTACCGAAGCTCCACTTCTTGTTCTTCCAAATTTTGCCAAAACTTTTGAGATTGAGTGTGATGCAAGTGGGCTTGGTATTGGTGGTGTGCTTATGCAAGAGGGCAAACCCGTGGCATATTATAGTGAGAAGTTGGATGGCGCACGCCTCAACTATCCTATATATGACAAGGAGCTCTACGCTTTGGTTCGTGTTCTTGAAGTTTGGCAACACTATCTTTGGCCAAAAGAGTTTATCATTCATTCCGACCATGAGTCCTTGAAGTATTTGAAAAGCCAACACAACTTGAACAAACGACATGCAAAATGGGTCGAGTTCATTGAGTCCTTCCCATATGTGATCAAATACAAGAAGGGCAAGGACAATGTTGTGGCGGATGCTCTTTCCCGCAAAAACACCCTTTTGCTAACTCGTTTGGATTTTCATGTTTTGGGACTTGAAGAGATCAAAGAACTCTATCCTTCCGATTCTTTCTTTGCTCCAATTTTTGAGAAGTGCTCCGTTGAGCGAGGAGTGGATGATTTCTATTTGCATGATGGCTATTTGTTTAAAGCTAACAAGATTTGCATCCCCGAGTCTTCGCTTCGAAAATTGCTTTTGCAAGAGTCACATGGAGGAGGTCTTATGGGTCACTTTGGTCGAGAGAAGACATATGCCATGCTCTCAACCCACTACTATTGGCCAAGAATGTACCGCGACGTCGAACGCCTTTGCCGCCGGTGCACCACATGCTTACAAGCTAAGTCTACCTCCAATCCCTATGGTCTTTATACCCCTTTGCCTATTCCACATGCACCATGGACCGATATTAGCATGGATTTTGTTCTAGGATTGCCTCGCACTAAGCATGGTCATGATTCTATATTCGTGGTAGTGGATAGATTCTCTAAGATGGCTCATTTCATACCTTGCCATAAGAGCGACGATGCTTCACACATTGCTTCATTGTTTTTCAGGAAATCGTTCGCCTACATGGAGTACCACAAAGCATTGTGTCGGATCGAGATGTCAAGTTCATGAGTTATCTTTGGAAGACGCTCATGGCAAAGTTTGGAGTGAAGCTCTTATTCTCATCATCATCGCACCCGCAAACGGACGGCCAAACGGAAGTGGTCAATCGAAGCCTCTCCACCCTCCTACGCATCCTCGTGAAGAAAAACTTGAAGTCATGGGAGGAATGCATCCCACACGCGGAGGTCGCCTGCAACCGCGCCAAGCACTCGACTACATCAAGGAGTCCATTCATGGTCGTCTACGGGTTTGAGCCGCTCACGGCACTCGACATACTACCACTTCCCCTTCATGAGCGAACGAACATGGACTTCGCCAAGCGCGCCGACGTGAAGAAACTTCATGAAGAAACAAGAGCTACCATTCAAGAACATGTGCTTCGTCAAGCTACCCGCCTCAACGCCAAGAAGAAGGAAAGGATATTTCAAGAAGGAGACCTCGTTTGGATACACCTCCGGAAGGAAAGGTTCCCTCGTGAGCGCAACTCCAAGCTCAAGCCAAGAGGAGATGGTCCCTTCAAGGTTCTCAAACGCATCAACAACAATGCTTACGTCATCGACATCCCCACCTCCAAGTACTTGGTGAGCAACACCTTCAACGTTGCGGACTTGTCGCCATATCATGAAGATGAAGAGGAACAAGAGTCGAGGACGACTCTTTCCCAAGGGGGGGGGAGATGATGCGGGGTGGCCTTCGGTCACCTCCACACCAAGACCAACAAGTCCCCCAAGTGGACCGATGACACGAGCCCGAGTCAAAGCGCTACATGATGAGGTGAACTCGCTCCTCACCACCCTTGATCTTGGTACACCTTTGGATGGATTGCTACCTCATGCCGACGTGTTATGTGTCATTAGGTACAAGGAGCATCAAGGTCACCAAGAGGAGGATACGCCATGGTCAAAGGGAGGAGAGGAGCAGCTGGACAAGAAGATGGACACGAAGATGGACATGGAGTTGGACAGGAAGTCGCCCGAAGAGCGCAAGGAAGAGAAGACGGACGGCCGGTCCAGAACCCGGTCAGACCGGCTCCCTGACCGGATCACCCGGTCCACAGCCCGGTCTGACCGGCCTCCTGACCGGGCCGCCCGGTCCGCAACCGGGATTCGCGCTCGTGACATCCGGGCGCCGTCCCGGGGACTTGGAGCCTCGTCCGGTCACCGCCCGGTCCCAGGCCCGGTCTGAAACCGGCCTGCCCGGTCACAGGCCCGGTCTGACCGGCCCCCTGACCGGCCCGCCCGGTCACAGGCCCGGTCTGACCGGCCTCCTGACCAGCCTGCGCGACTTAAGTTATATTTTCGGCCCAAACTTACCTTTTCGGCCTGTGACGCCTTGTAAGACTATATAAGCACCCCAAGCACCCCTTTAGCTCTTTAGACTTGTTTTGAACTCAAACCTAACTTTGAGCTTAGTCTCCCTTGGGTATCATCCCTCTGTAATCAAGGCACCTTGGTTGTTGATTTGGAACTTGTTGAGTGAGATTCTAGTACAAGATACTCTCTCTCCCTCACCAAGCTCTTCTTCTCCAATCCCAATCTCTCCCCGGGGAATTCTACCGCGTGTCTCTTCCTCGGAGATTCTATTGGCGTGGTCCATCGAGCCACGGAGGTAAGCATCGGGTGTATCGGGTTGTGTGTGTGCGTGAGTCTCGGAGTTCCTCGTGTTCATCGCCGTGTTCTTCGTGTTCCTCGCGTTTTCCCCTCTTCCCCCTTGGTTTCGAAGTCAATCCGCGAGATCGGGCCACACACGGGGTCTTAGACCTCATCAGTAAGAGTGCGAGGTAGTCTCCTTCTGTCGTCGTGGTGAACAGACAGATGCCATAGGATGGCTTAGATTGGGGCCGAATGGACGCAAGAGGATTCGGGGGAGGGTTTGCGATTAGATGGAAGAACTTCCGGATGCTTTCCTCAAGAACACAGCCAGAGACCGGTATACAAGAAGAGAGACAAGAGGAAGAACTCTTTACTAGATCGCTAGCTTCATTGATCACAACATGGTTACAAGTTCTGTCTATCTCTATCTCAACGTATCGTGCGTAGCGTGCCCGCAAGGAGGGCTGCCCCCTCTCCTTATATAGGGGAGAGGGTGGCTTACAGAGCAAGAAACCCTAATGGCATCTTTGACTGGACAAACTACTTTACAGAGTTACTGTACAAAGCTACTTTAATCATGAGTGACGCCGGAGTCCTCTTTAATCAGGGCTGCTGATGTCCTCCGGCTTCTTTGGACGTCACCTCTCTCTTTGGCGCCAGGGCTCTGAATAAAGTTACTTTGCTTAGCTCATCCTTGTCTTCTTGCTCTGGAGAGAATCTTTGACCAGTCCTGCCGACAGGCTCTCCTTTCCGGTATCTTCTATACCGGGTTCTGGCATACCCCTTTGGGGATACCGGCTTAGCTTTGCTCTCCCGGATTCCTACTAGGCTTCCGGTAAGAACATTAAACCGGTATCTCGATGGCTCAAACCATCCGGTTTTGGCATGCCTTTGGCATACCGGGGGTTATCCCCCCAACATTAGTCCCCGAAGCTGGTATAGCCTGGAGGATTCTATCCTACAGACCATGCCAGGTTTTCATCTTTTTTAAGATACCGGTTTAATCACTCATGTCTTGAGCTTAGTTCCGGCACCTTTACCCTAGTTCCTTTTCTTCGCTTTGCAAGGCTTGTTCCGGCATCTCTTTTTTCCGGCACCACGTGTCTTTACTCCTTCCTCGGCGAAGTCGAGAATATCTCGGGCCCCGCGCCTGACAGACATGCGCACTGTAACTGACGCGCCAGTGTCCGTTGTCACATCGCTTCGACTCCCGCGCGCGCATTTAATGCACCGCTGCGGATCCCACTACCTCTTCGGGATCCCGTGTGCGCCTCCGTGTGGCCTCCATTTTCTCGCGTGTATCCCTCCGCCACGTGGCGGCCCAAGGCGCGAACCGTCGCGGGCCGCGAGGCGAACCGCCGCGGCCCAGCGGTTCCCTGCCCACTTTCTCTCTCTTATATAAACACAACTGCCCGTTCCTCTTCATCTTCTTCGCATTCTCCTCCTTCGCGCACAGAGCTCCACGCCTCTGCGCCTCCGCCGCTCTCCGTCCGCCGTCGCCCGTTCAAGCTCCGGCGCCCGGCGAACTCACGCCGTGCCTCCGCCGGACTTCGCTGTGCGGAGATCTTCGGCAGCGACTTCTTCGCGTCCGCCGCATTTGTGCTTCTTCGCGAGCTTCCCCGCCTCTCCGTCGACGGTGCTCGCCGGCGGCCACAGACCCGCTTCACCGCCAGCAAACTCTTCCCCCAGCGACCGCGCCGCTCAAGGTTGGTACTAATTTCACCTTACTCGCCGTTCGCTTGCTTTCCAGATCTTGAGCCTTTGGTGTTCTTATTTGCTCTTTTCCTTTGGTTTTCTTCTTACTCGTAGATCTTCACGCGGGGTTCAAGTTTGGGATTTCTGTTTCTCCGCCTACCTTCGCAATGTCTGACGAGGAATCCTCCTCCGCATCTTCTTCTTCCCTTTCTCTTAAGCGCCGTAGACCTTCTCCCGGTGAATCTACGGCCTCAGATCCCATGGAGACCGATTCCGGCAATCAGCAGGAATCCGGTAGCCTCCAAGAGTCCGGCGGCCACTTAGAATCCGGTAGCTTTAGCCAAGCTTCCGGTAGCCAAGAAGCCAGTAGCTCTGGCCAAGCCTCTAGCAGCTCCAGCCAATCTTCCGGTGAGGAGCCTTCCCCAACCACCCGCGGAGCCTGGATGGGCTCCAACGTTACTGAGTTCGAGATCGATTGGCTGTACCGGTCTCGGAGGATTCCGGAAGGAGTTAGCTGCCGGATTCCGGATGACGAGATCGAACCGGATCCGGAAGACGACGAGTATGTTGTTTTTCTTGCTCACTTTGAGCGTGGCTTCGGCCTTCCTGCCTCTACTTTTTTCCGGGAGTTCCTAGATTTCTACGAACTCCAACCTCACCACCTTCCTGGCAACGCCATTTTCTATCTTTCTTTCTATGCCACCTTCATGGAGGCTTACATCGGCATTCGTCCCACTCGTGAGACGTTTGCCCGTTTCTTCAACTTGCGGATCAACTCCGTCCAGGGCAAGGAAATCCCTAAGCCCAAGCCGCCCGTGCAGTGCGGCTCCTGCATCGTCGGCTCCCGCCAAGGGAGCACTTTTCTTAAGTTTTCCGGCCTCGAGTCTTGCCGCGCCTGGCAAGGAACTTTTTTCTATGTGAAGAACATCGGCCGCGCCGATCGCGTCAATCTTCCTCCATACCAAGAGGGGCCCCCCAGCAGAGCCAACTGGAGCTACAACCCGAGGACGGAACACGCCGAAACCAACCGGGTAGTGCGCTTCTTGGCCTCTTTGAAGAAGGAGACCAACATCTGTTCTGATGATATCATCCGGACTTTCATATCGCGCCGGGTGCTTCCTCTGAAGCGTCGCGCACATAGGATGAGCGAGATGTATGGCCCAGGCGATCCTACCAAGATCACAGGCCGTGCTCTCAGCAAGAAAGACGTTGTTCGCAAGGCTAAGCAGATTTGCCAAACTGCTATGCCTTTTGCGTGGGAATGGGGCCTCCTTCCCCTCAGTACCTCTAACCCTCCAACTCAAGAAGTAAGAGATTGCGCAAATTGGGGTTGTCTTCTGCCGGTAACTTCTGCTTTTGTTAACCTTCTTTTTTATCTTGTTTCAGGCCAGGGAGCGCTTCCCCTCTATCCAGGCAGAGCCGCGAAGAACTCTCCGGAAGCGCGCCTTTGACTCCTTCGACCCGGATCCCTACATCTTTTGGAAGGATCTGAAGATGGGGAAGACTCCGGCTGCGCGCCTTGGCCGGGACCCGCCGGAGCCCACCGGAAACCCCGAGGAGCTGGTTGTGCTCGAGGTACTTTCTTTTCCGGCTTCTTATACTTTGCCACTATCGCTTTCTTGCGAATTGCCTTTTAGCCATATCTAACTCACAGATCCACGAGCGCGTGCCGCCCCTGCGCGCCGAGGCCGGCACTGAGTTTGTGGACAAACTCATGGCCCAGGGCCAGAAGAACAAGCAGCCGGCATCTACTGCCGGCTCCAGCCATGCTCCTCCCTCTAAGCGCTTCCGGACGGAGCCCGTGGGGGAGAAGGAAGTGGGCGTGCGCCGCTACGGGCGCAAAGCGATGCCAACCGCTTCCGGGTAATTTATTTTCCGGCCTGCCTCCTTTTTTGCTAAGTTCCTTTCCCGGTTGCTTTTTCTTAACCATTTGCCTTCTCTTTTTCTCAGCCCCGCTCTCAAGCTTGGCCCAAGGCCATCGGGCTCTGAGGGATCCGCAAGGACCTCAACCCCTCCTCCTCGTTCAAGCCCGGTACCATCTGGTGCCGGCAACACCTCTGCCTCCCTTTCGGGGGGCACAACAAATTCGGGGCGTGCGGCCCCTTCATTGTCAGATCACCGCACGGAGGAGGATCTTTCCTTCCTCCCGGAACACCAAGACTCCGGCGCCAGCAACATCGGCGCCGGAGAAGAAGAAGCTGCCGGGCGGGCGGAGCCTTCTGCTCCTCCCGTCCTTGAAAAGACGACTTCCGCGCCGGAATCTTCCGCGCCGGAAGGCTCCAACACGGGTGACGCTCCTAGCGCTCCCCCTTCTCCACGCACCATCCTCATGCCTCCGCCAGAGGTTCCTCGCGCCCAGCCTTCCAAGGCCGCTCCTAGCGCGCCGCCGGCCAAGACCTCCGGGGCCTCCTCTACCGCGCCACCGCCCAAGCCTTCCAAGCTCATTAAGGGGAAGGCGACGGCCTCCAGCGCCCCTTCGGGCGGCCAGCAGCCCTTGGTGCTGCACGTCTCCAAGGCTGCCAAAGGTGCCAGCATGAAGGCCACCGGCCTCCTCGGCCGCATCACGGAGTTCCAGCGCCAAGGCCGGGACCTGGGGCACCTCCTGCCCTATGCTCAAAAGTGGAACGCCGCGGACATCACTCCGGCGACCCGCGGAATGGGCAAGGACCGGCTGCCGGCACCTGATCCTGTCGGGGATCGGTGTTCTGAGGAGCACTTCATGCAGCTCCGGGCTGCCGTAAAAGAGCTTGACAGCGCGTGGTACGATTCCACGAACAATCTGACGGTACGTTCTACTAACTTTCAACCTTTGCCGGTTTCTTTGTTTCCGGCTCTGCTTTATCTTTTCCTTAGTTTCATGCCGGTTTCTCTCTTGTCTATCTTCCCAGTCCCCGAGTTTTGTGGTGAGAGCGCAGCTCTTAGCGCAAAACTTAACTTAAGATTTTAGCGTGAAACCGGCACTGCCAGTCCCCGAGTTTCGGGTTAAACACCTTCTTCTTAACACACAATTTACCTTAGAACCGCGCAAAACCGGCACTGCCAGTCCCCGAGTTTCGGGTTAAGAACTTTGTTCTTAGCGCAAAACTTATCTTAAAAACGCGCAAAACCGGCACTGCCAGTCCCCGAGTTTCGGGTTAAGAACTTTGTTCTTAGCGCAAAACTTATCTTAAAAACGCGCAAAACCGGCACTGCCAGTCCCCGAGTTTCGGGTTAAGAACTTTGTTCTTAGCGCAAAACTTAACTTATTTCTTCCTTTTCCTTGAACAGGTCACCGCTGACACTCGGAAGGCCCTCTTCGAGGAGCTTTTATGGGAGCACTGGGAGCTCGCTGAGGCACATGACAAGTGCCAAGGTAAGTTTTTTGTTCCACCGGCATCTTTGCTACCGGAAACCTTTTTTCCTTGTGATATTTACAATTTCTGTTCAACAGTGATCCCGGAAGCTTCCATCGATGCTCTCAAGGAGCAGCTCGCCGCGGCCCAACGTACTATTTTTTGCTTTCTCCTTTGAACTTGGTTTCTTTTCATTTTTACTAGTGTATCCTTGTTAACACTCTTTTTTCCGGTTACAGGGGAGAAGGACCAGCTCACCGCGGCACCGGGGAGGAGCTGAACGCCCTCAAGACCAGCTACCAGGAGCTCAAGTCTCAGCTGATTCAGCTGGGGCTTGACCACGCCAAGGCCCTCAAGGCCGCTGAAGTGACCGCAGCGGCCAAGTTGGACGAGGCACTGGAGAATGCCTGCAATGCCACTGTGGTGTTGCGGGCAGAGCTGGAGGAGATGGCCAAGGCCCGGAAGGGTGCCGAGGAGAAGGCCGCGCGGCTGGAGGAGGAGCATAAGGCATGCGATCAGCTGATCCTGCAGACCGACACACTCGCCCTCCGTAAGTTCTTTTCTTTTACTCTTTGACTACTGCATACGAGCCTTTTTTCCTTCGACCCCATTTTCTTTCCGTTATCTTTCCGTCCGGTCTCCTTTCTTCCGGATTCTTTTCTCTCCGGTCTCTTTTTCTTCCGGACTCTTTTCCTTCCGGACTCTTTTCCTTCCGGTCTCTTTTCCTTCCGGTCTCTTTTTCTTCCGGACTCTTTTCCTTAAACTTTTTCTTTCTTTGCACAGGCCTCTTTCCGGACTCGCAGAGGTACGCCGTCAAGAAGGTCGACGCGCAGCGCAAGGACAAAGGCCAAGCGGATCTTACCGTGCCATGGACGCCCAAGGACCATCTGGTCGCGCTTAACGCGCGGGTGTCCCATATGCGCTGCATAGACCGCAATCTTTCGGACATCCCTGATGTAGCTACCCAGCTATACAGGACTTTATGGCCTGGCGAGGAGGTGCCGGACACCTTCTCCCTCATCAGCGACCGTCTGAAGGGTGCCGGCAGGAGGATCCGCGAGTGGCAGTGCTCTGCTGCCCGCGCCGGAGCGGACTCCGCTCTCCGCGTCGCCTGCTCCTGGTACCCGGAGCTCGATCTGGACGCCCTCACCGGCGTGCGTGAAGACGCAGAAACGGATCTGGACCCGATCCTCTCCGCCAAGCGGCAGGATCGCGCGTACCGCATCGCGGAGTATGCCGATATGCGCACCTTCATCCCTCCCCCTCCTGGCGTCGAGGACTATCTGGCCGAGGAGGAGGGTGAAGCCGAAGAAGAGCTCCTGGACGATGCTGATGCCGGCGCTGCTCCTCCGGAAGCCCCTGCTGCGTGATTATTCCCTTTGAAGTGTTTGCCTGCTATCTGTTTGTTGGTCCTGCTTATCTTTGAAACAATGTTCGTTAAATTCTGCCCCGGAATGCCGGGGTCTATGATGTAAGACTTTAAGTTTGCCTGTGGTTGTGCTACAACATTTCCTGCCGGTAAGTTATACCGGTAGCTAAGTATTTATAAGTTTGCCTTAGCATATTTTGCTTTTGGTTCTGCTTTTATCCTGCACTGCAAAGATTTCTCAATTGTTTCCGCATCCAATTTGATGCATACTTGGTTCTTTTGCCTTGGCTCTGCCTGCCTTCTCTGGGCGTTCTTTGGCGTATGAGCACAAGGTTCTTTCACCAAACAAGCATCTTCTTGAACTTAGAAATAACTTTGAAATTTTGCAAAAAACCGGTTTAACCGGGGTTAGTTAGATTTTCCGGATTGTTCTTTCCTGCTCTCCCTCTTCGCAGTTCATGTGCTTATCTCCTACCGGTTTATCTTGCTTGCCATGAAGCCGGTTTGCGGACAGCAGCAGAGTCGAAGACTCCGGTAGGATTTAGCACACTACTAAACCGGAAAGAAAAAACATTCAATAAGCAACCGGTAAACTGAAAAAATAGACAAGTTACATGCAACTTTAGTTGGGGTAGTCCCCGAGATTCATTCAAGGTTCCGACATCTTTTATTCATAGCATATAAGGTACAAAAAGGAACTTCTTACACCACCACTTCAAGAGTAGAAAGGACGCAACAGAGCTACGTTCCATGGACGCTTGCTCTCCTCTCCGGACCTGTCCGCCTTTCCTTTCTTCCACTCCTGTGCATCGATCAAGTAGTATGCATCATTGTGAAGCACCTTGCTTACAATGAAGGGACCTTCCCATGGTGGCAAGAGCTTATGCCGGCCTTCAGTGCGCTGCACCAGGCGAAGTACAAGATCTCCTTCCCGGAAAACTCTTGGGTTAACCTTCCGGTTATGATAGCGTCTTAGGTTTTGCTGGTAAATGGCTGTTCTTGCCAAAGCCAGCTCTCTTGCTTCTTCCAGCAAGTCGACATCATTTTCTCTAGCCTCTTTGACCTCTTGCTCAGTATAGAGCTGTACTCTTGGTGAATCATGAATGATATCGGTTGGTATCACCGCTTCTGCTCCATAAACCATGAAGAAGGGAGTGTATCCGGTAGACCGGTTTGGGGTTGTTCTTATACTCCACAGTACTGATGGTAGCTCATCGAGCCAACATCCCGGTGACTTTTCCACCGCATCAATGAGTCTAGGCTTGATACCGGAAAGCACCAAGGCATTCATTCTTTCCACTTGGCCATTGCCTTGTGGGTGTGCCACTGAGCACAAATCCAACCGGATGTTCTTTTCTTCACAGAACCTTTTGAACTCACCTTGAGCAAAGTTGGTTCCGTTATCAGTGATGATGCTGTGCGGGTATCCATACCGCAAAATGACATCTTTTAGGAATTTCACCGCTGTATGCCCATCACACTTTGCGATAGGTTTTACTTCTAGCCATTTGGTGAACTTATCCACCATCACCAAGATGTGAGTCATGCTGCTTCTTGCAGTTTTGAATGGTCCAACCATGTCAAGGCACCAAACGGCGAATGGCCATGTTAGTGGTATTGTCTTTAAACCGGATGCTGGGGTATGGTTTTGCTTGGCGTACCTCTGGCAGCCGTTGCATTTTCTTACCAAATCTTCAGCGTCCTCCAAAGCAGTGGGCCAATAGAACCCATGCCGGAATACTTTTGCTACTAGCGCCCTTGATGAAGCATGATGCCCACATTCTCCTTGGTGAATTTCCTCAAGCATTTCTCTTCCTTCCTCCGGTTCCACACATCTTTGAAGGACACCGGTAACGCTTCTCTTGTACACCTCACCATTGATGAATGTGTAAGCTTTGGACCTTCTTTGTATCCTCCTTGATTCATTTTCGTCAGCCGGCAAGATGCCGCTGATCAGGAATTCCTGAATAGGTTTAACCCATGATGGTATCTCTCGAACCAAAAACACCGGTGCATCTATCTCCATGCTATCCACCAGCATCATTTCTTCCGGTATGGGTACAGCAGTCCCCGAGCCTACCGGAGCAGTCCCCGAGCTTGCCGGAGCAGTCCCCGGGTTCCCTTCATCGATATCCATGGGTACTACGTGTGACTCCGGTACAAAAATTGATTCTGATTCCGGGCTCGGTTTGATCGATGGCACTCTTAAGTGAGCCAAAGCTATTCCGGGAGGAATTTCTTGCCTAGATGAGCCCAGCTTGGACAAAGCATCTGCGGCTTCATTTTCCGCGCGTGGCACATGGTGGAACTCACATCCTTCGAAGAATCCGGCAATCTTTTGCACGTGAAACCGGTATGAGGCCATGTTGGCATCTTTTGCATCCCAATCTCCGGAGCACTGCTGTACCACAAGGTCTGAATCTCCATAGCAAATGATCCGGTGTGCACCGATTTCTTTTGCGACTTTAAGCCCATGGATCAAAGCTTCATATTCAGCGACATTGTTCGATGCCCTGAAATGCACTTGCAAAACATACCGGAGGTGGTCTCCTTTTGGTGAAGTAAGCACCACACCGGCACCTAAACCTTCCTTGAGCTTAGATCCATCAAAGTGCATTTTCCAGTACTCTATCCTCTGATCTGGTGGTTTGTATTGCATCTCCGCCCAATCAACAAGGAAATCAGCCAAAGCCTGTGATTTTATGGCATCTCTTCTTTCATACACCGGCACGTACGGTGATATCTGGATTGCCCATTTTGCAATCCGGCCGCTGGCATCTTTGTTGCACATGATGTCGGAAATTGGTGCTTCACTTACCACTTTCATGGGGTGCTCCTCAAAGTAGTGCTTGAGCTTTGTGGCGGCCATGTACACGCCATAAGTCATTTTCTGGAAGTGAGGGTAATTTTGTTTTGAGAGGGAGAGCACCTCGCTCAAGTAGTATACCGGCCTCTGGACGGTTTTTTCTTCCTCTTCTCGTTCAACTACAACCACTACACTCACAACCCGGTTTGTTGCTGCTATGTATAACAGCATAGGCTCCCTTTCTAGAGGTGAAGCCAGTATAGGTGCTGTGGCTAGCATTGTTTTTAGCTCTTTAAACGCTGCGTCTGCCTGAGGGGTCCAGACGAACGTGTCAGATTTTTTCATCAGAGCATATAGTGGCAGAGCTTTTTCTCCCAACCTGCTTACAAACCGGCTTAGCGATGCCAAGCTTCCGGTAAACTTCTGCACATCTTTTAACTCTCGAGGGATAGCCATTCTTTCTATTGCCCGGATCTTTACCGGATTAACTTCTATGCCCCGGCTTGATACCAGGAAACCGAGCAGCTTGCCGGCAGGGACACCGAAGGTACATTTTGCCGGATTGAGTTTCATCCGGAACCATCTTAGGTTATCGAATGTTTGCCGGATGTCATCGATTAAGGTGTTCTTTACCTTAGTTTTTATCACGATGTCATCTACATAGACTTGCACGTTTTTTCCAATTTGGTCAAACAAGCATTTTTGCATACAGCGCTGGTACGTTGCACCAGCGTTGCGCAAACCAAAAGGCATTGTAACATAGCAATAAGCCCCGTGCGGGGTAATGAACGCAGTTTTTATTTGATCTTCCTTTTTCAAGGGAATCTGGTGGAAACCGGAATAGGCATCCAGAAAGGACAACAACTCACACCCAGCAGTTGAATCAATCACTTGATCGATTCGTGGCAAAGGAAAAGGATCTCTTGGGCAAGCCTTGTTCAGGTTGGTGTAGTCGATGCACATGCGCCACACCTTCGGAGCTTTTGCCTCCAGGTTCTCATCTTTCTTCTTTTCAACCATCACCGGATTGGCCAGCCACTCTGTGTGCGTGACCTCCACGATGAATCCGGCAACAAGCAGCTTGGTTACTTCTTCTCCTATGATCTTTCTTCTGTCTTCAGCGAACCGGCGCAGTGGTTGCCGCACCGGCTTGGCATCTTTCCGGACGTTTAGAGAGTGCTCAGCCAGCTCCCTCGGAACACCTACCAAATCATCAGTTGACCAGGCAAAGATATTCCGATTCTCACGGAGGAAGCTGACGAGCGCGCTTTCCTATGCTTGGTCAAGGCCGGCACCGATACGAACGGTGCGCTCTGGGTAAGCCGGATCCAGCACAATGTCCTTTGTTTCATTTGTCGGCTTGAACGCCGGCGAACCCATGTTTTCACTCATTGCCGCTAAGCTCATTTGTGAGGACTGAGCCAGCGCAACAGCCGTTTGCATTCTTTTCTTTTCCTCCGCGATCACCAGTGATTCCGCTAGTTTTGATCCGGCAGATGCAGTTTCCAGTGAGATCTTATAGTTTCCCACCACAGTCAGTGGTCCACGAGGTGCCGGCATCTTCATCTTGAGGTAAGCCGTATGAGTTGTGGCCATGAAGGCTGCCAACGCCGGTCTCCCCAGCAATGCATGGTAGGGACTGTCTAGATCCACCACCTCAAACTCCAGATTTTCCACCCGGCAATTGTCTCGTCCTCCAAATGCCACGTCCACCCGAACTTTTCCTATCGGGGCACAGGACAAGCCAGGAACGATCCCGTGGAACGTTGTGCGCGCTGGCTGAAGCATGTTTTCTGTTATGCCCAGCGTATGCATGGTGTGCTTGTACATGATGTTGATGCTACTGCCATTGTCTATCAGCACCTTGCTGAACTTCACTCGAGTTTGCGGCCCTTTCATGATTGGGTCCACAACAAGAGCATATCCACCCGGATTCGGCATGATCTTAGGGTGATCCTTGGATGACCAGGTAATTTCCTGATTGGACCACATCATGTACTTGGGAACTGCCGGCATCACAGCATTGACCTCCATGGAGCGCCGGTGTACACTTTGCCGGTCTGTTGGCTCAGTGACAAAGACAACACAGCACAGATGCGGATCTTCGTAAACATTCCGGCCCAAAGGTGCCGGCGGAGGTGGCTGGTTATCATTTTGCTCCACCCGGTTAACTTGCTGGTACTGCTGCCGGTTTGGCTGTACCGGTAGAGCGTTTGCCCCGGTAAGTGGTGGTGGTGGCGGTAGCTGTTGTTGCTGCTGCGGCATGTCTTGTGGTGGCCGCGCATCTTTCACTGTTCCTTTTTGCATCAAGTACTTGGTCCAGGTGCAATCATTCGTCAGATGGTTTGACGGGTGTGCCGGATTCGGCGTGTGCCACCGGCAAGGTTGATCCATGGCAGCTTCCATGGTGTATTTTGCGGGTTCTTGCCAGTTTTTCTTCTGGACCCAGGGTTTCTTTTCCACCCATTGCTTCTTAGGACCCGCCCATGGCTGCGATCCGGTTTTTTGCCTTTGGCTGTCGCTGGCCTCAAAGTTTTCCTGCACAGCAGCGACTTGCTGCGGACCGTACCTTCGATCCGGAAAATCTTCTCTTCTTTTGTTATTCCGGTTATCCCGGTGTTGTTCGTGGCGCAGCTGTTCCGGCTCCGGTTGCACCGCCGGCTGCGTTGGGTCTCCCAACGCATAGCTATCAGCCACACGTATCATTTCTGCCAACGTTGTCGGCATGTTGCGCTGCAACTTTTGCCACAACGGTGAACCTCTTCTGCATCCACTGCTAAACCAAGCAATGGCTTGTGCCTCGATCACCCCTTCACAGGAGTTCCTTGTGGTGTTCCACCGGGCCAGATAATCCCGGTCTGTTTCATTCGGGCGCTGCACGCACAGAGCAAGTTGCTGCGGCCTGTTTGGCCTCTGATAGGTGCTGCTGAAATTGCTCACAAAGGCCTCCTCAAAATCCAGCCAGCCATTTATGCTTCCCGCCGGCAAGTTGTTTAGCCAGATTCTTGCCGGTCCAACCAAAAACGATGGTATGATCCTCACGGCCCAACGCCGGTTTCCTCCTCCTGCAACGGTTCCTCCACCGCCTGCAACGTATACCGCGGTCACGTAATCCGCGAGCCAATCTTCCGGCTTTGTGGTGCCATCGTATGTCTTTGTGTCACGGGGCAACATAAAGTTGCGAACTGGTGGTTTTTCTTTCATGATCCTTGGGCCAAAGCACTTTGGACCTGGAGGACCTTCCTCCTCGATCATTTCTGACAAGTACACTCTATCCAGACGGTGCCTGGCATCCCGTTCCGGTAAGTATCTCTCTCCCAATCGTTCTCCCAATGGGTTCCGGTATGCTGCCGGTCTTGTAGAATCGGCTTCATCGTAACATTCCGGCACCGCGGCCCTTGCCTGCCGGTACCTTGGGGGATCTATTTCCTCCTCGTCGTACGCTGCCCTTGCAGCTCGATAGTTTTGCCCGGTCTCATATCTACCGGCATGATTGTTTCCGGCATAGCCTCTGGCGTAGCCTCGTTCTGCCCCTTGGCTTTTTCTTCCGGCATCATGTTGCCCGGCTTGTTGCTTTCCGGCAAGAACCGGATCGTACACGGTCATCTGCTGCGCATTCACATCTTTCTCTCTTCTTCTATCCGGATGGGGGGACGATGCCTGCCCATGGGACTTGCTACCGGCATTCTTTGTTGAACGCGCAGATTTTGAGGCCGCGTGATGTAGCCCCGCCTAACGACGACGCTACACCATGGCCAAGGGATCCCCCAAGTGGACCGACAACCCGAACCTACACGATACATGACAAGGTGAACCCATTCCTTTCGACACTCGACGTTGACAATACATTGGATGGTATGCTACCTCATGGATATGTGTTATGTGTCATTAGGTACGAGGGTCGACAAGGAAGGGAAGAGGAGCCACTCACTTGGTGCAAGGGAGAAGAAGAGAAGAAGAAAGGAAGAGCAAATGAGAAGAAAGAAGATAAGAGGAGAAGAAGGGAAGAAGAGGGAGGGAGGCCGGCCACCATGCAGGGCCGGTACCTCCAGGCCGGAGCCTCCAGGCTCCCCAGGCCGGAGCCTCCAGGGGCCCCCTGGCCGGTACCACCTCTTGGAGGTGGCCACGCGCGGGAAAGGGCTAGGCCCGGTACTACCGGCCACCTCTGGCCGGTACTACCGGCCGGCCACAGCGCCCAACCAGGCAGGCCACGTCGACCCCGCGGGAAGGAAAGGGCAGGCCGGTACCTCCGGCCATGGTACCGGCCGAGGTACCGCCCATGCGCCCAACCATACTGGATACTTTCAACCAATTTGAGGCTGTTTCCGGTACCATGGCCGGTACCTCCGCCCGAGGTACCGCCCGTGCGCGAATTACTTCAATCTGAGCCGTTCCTTTTCATCTGAACGTCTACGCTTTCATCCCTTGTAATGCCTAAAGTACCCCTGCCTAAATCTGAGCTATATGTATCCCCGTACTCCCCATTTGCTAGGGTTAGACAAGATTTGGCTTAGAATAGGATTTGAGCTATGTCTCCCTAGGGTATCATCCCTCTGTAATCAAGGCCACCCTTGTTGTTGATTGAGTTTGTGAGTGAGATTCTAGTGTGTGCACTCTCTCTCCCTCACCGATTCCGTCTCCAACACCGTATCTCTCACCTCGGAATTCTACCGCGGTCTCTTCCGTGGGTGATTCTATTCGGCGTGGTCCATCGAGCCACGAGGGTAAGCATCGTTGTATCGGGTTGGTGTGCGTGCGTGTGTCCCCGTGTTCCTCGTGTTCATCGCGTTCGTCGTGTTCTTCGTGTTCTTCCTCTTTTCCCCTTTCGTTTCCGGGTCAATTCGCAAGATCGGGCCACACACGGGGTCTTAGACCCCATCATATGGTATCAGAGCCAGAGATACCTCATCATATGGTATCAGCAGCCTTTGGTTTCCGCGAATTTGACCCCCCACCCACCCAATTTCATCTCTGAAAAAATTTCCCAAAAAATCCCCAAAAAATAGCCCCAATTTGCCTTTTGATGGATCTGCGATTTCGTTGCGTTTTGAGTGGTTTTGGTCCATGGATTTGGTGTCTCTAGTGTTGATCTAGTATTTCCCCCACTTTTTAGCCTCCAATTCCATCAATTTTCGAGTTTGGATCAATTTGGTTTGGATTTGGGGAAGAACAGGAGAGAGAAAAGTGTGTGCGTGCACGTGAGGAAGAAGGAGCAGCTCATGAGCGGTACCTCCGGGTGGAGGCTCCACCCGTGCACGAGTGGTACCTCCGGGTGGAGGCTCCACCCTCCACTACCGCCCATCCTCCACTAGGCCGGCCACCACCACCATCTCCACCCCACCACCGCCGACCACCACCACTCCTCTCCGCAGCCGGCAAGCACCGCCACCCCCCTTAATCATCGGCAAACACCGCCACCCCCCTTAATCATCGGCAAGCACCGCCACCCTCCCAAACCATCGGGAAACACCGCCGCGGTAAACCACCACCACCGCCGCCACCGCGAGCTCACCGATACCGCCATCGGCATACCACCGGCAAACATCGCCGCTACCCCACCACCACCGCCGCCACCGCAAGCTCACCGATATCACCACCGGCATACCACCGCCATCGACGCCAAGCTACTTTGACCCTTTTCTTCCGCTAACTTGTGTTTGCTTGTTCCGGTTTGAGTGCCTTGTTTGTGAAACTAACCCGCAGCTCCGAAGCAAGCGACGACATCCTCGGCACCCCGAACTTGCAAACGTACTCTTGACACCACCGCCATCATCGCAAGTTGTGTGTTCCGACACCGCCTAACATTTTCATCTAGGTATAACTTGCTCCCCACCTTGTAACCCCTCTTCTTTTGCGATCTATCCTATCGAGCATTGCTTATTGAGTGTTGCGAGACATTGCACGTGGCCCCGATTGTGAGGTGTGTGTGTAGTGTGGAGTCAAGCTTCTAAGCAAAACTCGTGTGGCAAGATAGCAAAAGCGAGGCTAACGCTAACATAGTGCGTGAAAAAGCCCCAAAAACACAAAAAGAGTGCCAGTAGCACCATACTTCCATACATCCATACATCCATATACCCATACATACAAAAGTGTGCAAGTGCCACCATAGATACAAACGAGTGCAAGTGCCACCATATACAAAAGAGAAAAAGCTTTTAAGCAAAAGAGAGATAAGAGAAGAGAGGCCACGTGTGAATCTTGTTGTCTCTTCATTTGCAACCAAAGCTTTGATCTCTTCTTGTGTTAGTGTGACACCGAGCACCCTTGCTTAAGGGTTTCTTACACTTTTCCGCTCATTCCTTGGTCGCACTAACCCCGTTTATCTCGTGTGTGCGTTCCATATCTTTTCCGTGTTTATAGTGATCTTCACATTGACATTTGGATTTTTGGACCTCACCCACTTTTAACAACATACTTGATTTCGGATTTCGTCTTTTGGCTTTCCACCATACTCACCTAACACCATATTTGCTAGCTTTTGCGTGTGTTTTTGCGTGAGTACCCGATACAATTGTTCTAACTCTCGGTTTTGTTGGATCACCCCGATCTTATCATACCACGGTAAGGATGCGAGGTAGTGTTCTTCCACTAACATACACCATATAGATCTTGTCGTGCTAACATGTATAGCGACGAAGAAGATACGGAGGAGTACACGGAGCACTTCGAGGAGGATACCTCTTCAAGCACCGTGGATGTGGAGGAACATGTGGAGCTCTACTCCGACCATAGCTCCCCAAGCATCACCGACATGTCCGACATCGAGGAGCTCGACAACGACCATAGCTCCCCAAGCATCACCGACATCTCCGAAATCGAGGAGCTCGACAACGACCATGGCTCCTCAAGCATGGATGACATGGTGGAGCGTCACCTTGAGGACGACTTCGACGAGCTCTACATCGACAATGGCTCACCAAGCATCGACAACATGGTGGAGCAACGCCACGCCTACGACATCGACACCATGGCGGAGCCTCACCTAGCCTCCACAAGGAGCAACGACGATGCTCCCAAGTACCACCACTTGGCCATTGGAGCTACATATGAAGATAGAGGACCTCCACGATGGCACCATCATATGAATCATCAAGAGCGTCCCCATCATGAGCGTCATCGACACACTTCTACGAGCTCCACAAGGCGCCATCATGAGAGTGCTTATGCACAAGATCGTCGACTTCAAGTACACCATATGGAGCTTCAAGAGCGTCCACATCATGAGCGTCATCGACACTCTTCTCCAAGCTCCACAAGGCGCCGCAAGCAACATGCCAAGTCGCATGAGCCATCATCTAGGCATGGCAAGGACCGTCATTGCCTCACACCATCTCATGATAGTCGTCGACCACTCCCACCTCATGGTCTACATCGACATACGTCACCACATGAGCTTCGCCGCCACAAGCCACTTCATGATCTCCACCGACCAACATCTTCCACGAGTCTTCGACGACACCACTCAAGCCATGGTGATGATGCACGAAGACGAGAGCCTCGACATGAAGGCGACAAACACCATGATAGGGTGCCTACCACTCCAAGGATGGCAAGTGCACATTGCGCATACCTTCCTCATAAGACGACTTCCACCTCTTGTGCCACCACCACAATGGCCTCTACCTCATCACGTGCCTATGGACTCCGATGCTACAAGTGCAAGCAACAAGGCCACCCTCCACGGGAATGTCCCAATCTCCTATGTGAGGTGTGCAAGGCCAAGGGTCACGTGGCATGGCAATGCACAACGCCAAGCGCCAAGACGCTCTACTTCGACAAGCTACAAGCACAAGTCCCCAAGATGCCTATTGCGCCAACACTTCAAGATGAAGATCGCCAAGGTGAACTCAAGGGCGAAGTTGAGCCGAGCCTAGCTCTCATCAACACCATGGCGCCACCGCTTGAGGATGACTTGGGAGGCGATGGAGTTGAGCATGGTGACCATGGGATTCTCCCTTCACCTATGGAGGCGCATGGAGTTGAGATGGTTGAGCATGGGAACTTCCCTTCAACCAAGGAGGCGCATGGAGATGAGAAAGTCGAGCCTACTCCCCTATGCTTCATTGATGAGTTGGTACCAATCCCATGTGAGCATGAGAGCCACTTAGCCCACTTGAGTGAGAGTGATAGTTAGTTGAGTGACTTCCACCCCATATGTGAGTTTGAGTGCTTCCGTTTGGAGGACATGAGTGATACACAAAGTGAGTTGAGAGAGGTAGATGATAGGTCCATGGAGGACATCGCATTTGCTAACACATTAACCTCTCCCTCGTTTGTGTCTTCCTATGTTGCACTAGGTTCCACGGAGGACGAGTTCCCGCTCATGGAGAAGATGTACATGGTGCATGAAGATGATGATATCTCACCATGCTTGCTTCAAGACGGACATGTCGACCACATGGATCCTCCTACTTCCACAACACCTACCTCAAATGAGTCGGCCTACAAAGGTAACAACATAGGTGTTGATGATGCCATGATCCCACTAGTGGACATGATGACTTATGAGTGCATGCATGATCTCGATGATCCATTTGCTACTTCACATGCTACTTTCACTTTCCCATGTGATGCTTTGCTTGATAACATTGTTGATCATGTGAAATTGATTGCTTGTGATACCATGACCATGCCATGCTATGAGAGCTTCACATTTTCCCCGCTTGCTTGCAATGATAATGATTATGATCATGCTTGTGTTGTGACACCCTTGATGAACACTTGCTCTTTACATAGGGTTGTCGACAACAATGATAACATGTTCCACATGCTTTGCCCCAAATGTTTACACCATTCCATGATCCTTGCATCTAAGATTGTGAACAATTGCTCTTTCTTATGCTTGGTATGCAAGAATGCTTATTTCATTATCCATGAGATGGCCCCCATAGCCTTCTCTATTTTTGATGATCATGAGTTACCACATGCCATGAATGCACCTTCTTGCCATATGCACCATCGCCATGCATTTCATACTATCTTGATTGACACTAATGGTGATGTGCACAAGACATGGAACATCATGATGGATGATGTGTTCCTCTACCATGCACACACGCTTTTCGTTTTCTCTTTTGTGTGTATAGGTACCCGAATGACAACTTCCACCGCTACGGAGCATGAGCTCACGAAACGCGCAATTGAGAGCTACCCCATCAAGGACCTAACCCGCGGGATTCATGCCAAAGGGTATGTTCCCAAACGCCTTCGCCCTCGTGTGTTTCCAATTTTTCTTGTCGAGCTTCCGGTTTGGTGCCATTCCTCGTCACCTCTTTTGCTTCTTATGCAACATGTCTTGACACATCTTGTTGGCACAATGATTGTTGTATGTCTTGATGCTTTCATCATACACTCCGAGATTCTCAAGGACCATGTCGTACATGTGAGAGATACCTTATGCATCTTGTGCCCCATGTCACACAAAAAGTTGCCCTTCTTTGGATTTTTCATTTCATCTTTGGCATTTGCATTGGATTCTTTGACACTTGAGGATACCCATACTAGGCTAATGCCAACCATACTTTCCCAAGCTAGAAGTCTCCATAGCTTTGCCATTGCACATAACAATTTTGCCCCAAATTTTGCCGCCGATACTTGCCTTTTGATTGTTCCATTTGTGTGGGACAATGCTACACACAACATTTTTGACACTTTACAAAGCAAACCTTTACTTGCACAAACTTTTGCCCCACCAAATTTTGGATACATCGACACTCTTTTGGTTCCCATTTTTGCAAAATGCCTCTTGGAGAAACGACTTGATGCTTCGTATTTGATTGAGAGCCTCTTGTTCGCCGATCACCAAATTGGCATCCACAAGCTTTCCATTTGCAAGTTGCTTTTCCCCAAGTGCTTCTTCGACCGCTTCTTCGACAAACAAACTCCAAACTACTTGGTGAGCAAGACGTTCACCCTCTCGGACCTCTCGCCACACCATGGAGATGAGGAGGAACAAGAGTCGAGGACGACTCTTCCCCAAGGGGGGGGAGATGATGTAGCCCCGCCTAACGACGACGCTACACCATGGCCAAGGGATCCCCCAAGTGGACCGACAACCCGAACCTACACGATACATGACAAGGTGAACCCATTCCTTTCGACACTCGACGTTGACAATACATTGGATGGTATGCTACCTCATGGATATGTGTTATGTGTCATTAGGTACGAGGGTCGACAAGGAAGGGAAGAGGAGCCACTCACTTGGTGCAAGGGAGAAGAAGAGAAGAAGAAAGGAAGAGCAAATGAGAAGAAAGAAGATAAGAGGAGAAGAAGGGAAGAAGAGGGAGGGAGGCCGGCCACCATGCAGGGCCGGTACCTCCAGGCCGGAGCCTCCAGGCTCCCCAGGCCGGAGCCTCCAGGGGCCCCCTGGCCGGTACCACCTCTTGGAGGTGGCCACGCGCGGGAAAGGGCTAGGCCCGGTACTACCGGCCACCTCTGGCCGGTACTACCGGCCGGCCACAGCGCCCAACCAGGCAGGCCACGTCGACCCCGCGGGAAGGAAAGGGCAGGCCGGTACCTCCGGCCATGGTACCGGCCGAGGTACCGCCCATGCGCCCAACCATACTGGATACTTTCAACCAATTTGAGGCTGTTTCCGGTACCATGGCCGGTACCTCCGCCCGAGGTACCGCCCGTGCGCGAATTACTTCAATCTGAGCCGTTCCTTTTCATCTGAACGTCTACGCTTTCATCCCTTGTAATGCCTAAAGTACCCCTGCCTAAATCTGAGCTATATGTATCCCCGTACTCCCCATTTGCTAGGGTTAGACAAGATTTGGCTTAGAATAGGATTTGAGCTATGTCTCCCTAGGGTATCATCCCTCTGTAATCAAGGCCACCCTTGTTGTTGATTGAGTTTGTGAGTGAGATTCTAGTGTGTGCACTCTCTCTCCCTCACCGATTCCGTCTCCAACACCGTATCTCTCACCTCGGAATTCTACCGCGGTCTCTTCCGTGGGTGATTCTATTCGGCGTGGTCCATCGAGCCACGAGGGTAAGCATCGTTGTATCGGGTTGGTGTGCGTGCGTGTGTCCCCGTGTTCCTCGTGTTCATCGCGTTCCTCGTGTTCTTCGTGTTCTTCCTCTTTTCCCCTTTCGTTTCCGGGTCAATTCGCAAGATCGGGCCACACACGGGGTCTTAGACCCCATCACCGCGGCCTTGTTCAGCTTAGCCAGCTGCTCAGCATTTTGCTGCTCTATGGTTTCCAGCAGCTCTCTAACACGCTCTTGCTGCTTTACCAAAGCCTCTCCGGAAAGCGACTCGCACAGCTCTACTGCAGCCTTAGCAGCTTTTATAGTTTTATCCGGGCTGCTATACTTAGGCTTTTCCACGATGCTAACAGATGCAGAGGCGCTCTTGCCGGTAAGAATCTCTTTGCGCAAATCTTGATCTAAGTTGCGAGCTTTTAGCCGGTTTTCCGGCATCCTAGCAGCATGCGCGCTAACAGAAGCAAAGCCATGGGCAGCGTTATACTCACGTACGGTTAGGTTCAGCTCGCGCTGCGCCCTGACGATGTCCTTGCCGCTCTCCAGCATCTTCTGGCGCTGCGCCTCCAGCTCCGCCTGAGCCGCTGCCGGGTCGATGTTCTGCGCAATGGGGGTGGCGAGGACGTTCATCGCCGCCTGGAGCGGTGTCTCCGGTGGCGCGGATGATGCTCCCGCTGCGCCTGCGTCGCGCTCCAGCGGTGGCTTAGCCGCACGGGTCGAAACCGCGCGACCGGCACCTTCAGCCGCAACCTCCTTTCCTGCACCAGCCACACCGGTCATCATTACCTCGACGCTGCCGGCGGCGCGACCAGCACAAAGCCATCTTGGCGGGTCCGGTGCCACCAGCACCGGCGAGAGGCGCTGGCGCACGGGGACGGTGCCGAAGTAGACGCGGTGGCTGCCGAACTCGATGATGCGGCCGTTCTTGGGGAAGACGCCGCCGTTGGCGAAGCAGCCCGCGTTGTCGTTGATGAAGTCCATGGCGTAGATGCGCTGCACCAACGCGGACACCGTACGCTCGCCGGAGATCTCGAGGACGCCCGCCCGAATGTGAACTCCATCAAGCGCCACTTCATGCCCCACGGTGGGCGCCAACTGTCGTCGTGGTGAACAGACAGATGCCATAGGATGGCTTAGATTGGGGCCGAATGGACGCAAGAGGATTCGGGGGAGGGTTTGCGATTAGATGGAAGAACTTCCGGATGCTTTCCTCAAGAACACAGCCAGAGACCGGTATACAAGAAGAGAGACAAGAGGAAGAACTCTTTACTAGATCGCTAGCTTCATTGATCACAACATGGTTACAAGTTCTGTCTATCTCTATCTCAACGTATCGTGCGTAGCGTGCCCGCAAGGAGGGCTGCCCCCTCTCCTTATATAGGGGAGAGGGTGGCTTACAGAGCAAGAAACCCTAATGGCATCTTTGACTGGACAAACTACTTTACAGAGTTACTGTACAAAGCTACTTTAATCATGAGTGACGCCGGAGTCCTCTTTAATCAGGGCTGCTGATGTCCTCCGGCTTCTTTGGACGTCACCTCTCTCTTTGGCGCCAGGGCTCTGAATAAAGTTACTTTGCTTAGCTCATCCTTGTCTTCTTGCTCTGGAGAGAATCTTTGACCAGTCCTGCCGACAGGCTCTCCTTTCCGGTATCTTCTATACCGGGTTCCGGCATACCCCTTTGGGGATACCGGCTTAGTTTTGCTCTCCCGGATTCCTACTAGGCTTCCGGTAAGAACATTAAACCGGTATCTCGATGGCTCAAACCATCCGGTTTTGGCATGCCTTTGGCATACCGGGGGTTATCCCCCCAACACCTTCCACTAACATACACAACGTAGTTCTTGTCTTTCCATCATGGATAGGAACGGAGATACCACAAGGGATGAAGAGATCCTCCGCAACACCGAGAGGTTGGCTACTCAACACAACCTATGGATGCAACGACAAGAGTTCAAGGAGCAACTCACCCTCTTCGAGACGCGCATCGATGAGCAATACGATGAGGTGGCTCACAACTTCTCCGCCGTGAACCAAGACTTGGCTCTTCTTCGTGAAGCTACGGACAACTTGAATGGCCAAATGGCGGCCAATGATGCCAACATGGAGCGGCGCATGGATAGCCTCGAGCGCGCCATCACCAACTTGGGTCGTCATCGTCGACACCGCTCTACTTCATCATCCTCAAGCTCGCCACAAGATTACTACTCTCATGGTGGCCTTTCGTCCTCAAGCTCGTCCTCAAGGCATGAGGACCATCATCGACCTCATCGCCCACAAGCTCGTCATGAAGACTCTCGCTCCAACTCTAGGCGCGGAGAAATCCATCGCCATGCTTGCCCACATGAGCGTCCTCCACAAGACCAAGTCCTTCAACAAGATCATCACCAAGCGGATCGCCATGGCCACCATGGGCGTGACGGCCAACCCCAAGACCAAGGTCCTCAAGATCCACCCCGACGAGACCTCCGGCGCCATCCTCGCCATGATCAACGTGGAAGAGGAGATCCACCACATGATCAAGATGAGAGGGCCAACAATGAGCCTCGTCAACAACCTCGACAAGATCTTCAACAACATCACCGTGAACCAAGTGAAGCTAGTGTTCAACTTCAACGCCGACCCAATGCTATGGTTGGTCGTGCAAGACTCCCTATCCCACCTCAAGCCGCAAGAGATGAAGGCATCCGTCCTCGCCGAAGAACCTTGGAGGATGAAGAGAACATGTTCGGAAGGCTCAAGTTCACCATGCCAAAGTTCAAGGGAGAAGAAGATGCCGAGGCGTACCTCTCATGGGCACTCAAGGTTGACAAGATATTCCGCATCCACAACTACTCCGGTGCCAAGAAGGTGGCTATGGCATCACTTGAGTTTGAGGATTACGCCAACACTTGGTGGGAGCAAGTCCTCACTCTTAGGGAAGAAAAGGGTGACCCTCCAATTGACACTTGGGAAGAGATGAAGAAGGAGATGCATGCTCGCTTTGTCCCAACGCACTACATGACCGACCTCTTCAACAAGCTCCAAAAGTTGAAGCAAGGCACCAAGACCGTTGAGGAGTTCTACAAGGAGATGGAGCTCACTATGATGCGAGCCAACATTCAAGAGTCCGAGGAACAAACCATTGCTCGTTTCTTCAATGGCCTCAATTACCCCATCAAGAGGATCGTCGAGTTCCAACCATACTCCAACATGGTTGAGTTGGTCCACCAAGCATCGAAGGCCAAGCGCCAAGTGATTGAGGACATCAAGTACTCCAAGGCCAAGACCTACTTTGATGAGGTCTAAGACCCCGTGTGTGGCCCGATCTTGCGGTTGACCCGAAATCCAAGGAGGGAGAGAGGGAGAACGCGAAGAACACGATGAACACGAAGAACACGATGAACTCACGCACGCACACCAACCCGATACAATCGATACTTACCCCGTGGCTCGATGGACCACGCCAATAGAATCAACCCGGAAGAGACACGCGGTAGAATTCCGAGCGGAGAGATTGGTGAGGGAGATGAATCTAGGAGTGGGAGAGAGAGTGGGTAACACTAGAATCTCACACACCAAATCCAATCATCCAACATGGGTTGCCTTGATACAAAGGGGATGAAACCCTAGGGAGACAAAGCTCATCTTCATGTTTAAGCTATCATCTTGTCTAAGGGGTAAAGGAGGGGTCCAAGCTACTTATATAGGCACACATGGCCAGCAAGGGCGAACAGGTACGCGAATGGATAAGTTAAGGCAGTTTGGTGGGTCATTCCCGTCAGATCCGGTTTGGGTCCGGTCTGACCGGGCCTATGACCGGGCTGTCCGGTCATGGGTCCGGTCGACCGGGCGCAAACCGGGAATCTGCGAAGATTCCGGTTTCCTTCCGGTACGATGGAGCTGCGCCCAGTTGGGCGCCCGGTTGACCGGGCCTGGGACCGGGTCGTCCGGTCGTGGGGCCGGTCTGACCGGGTCCTGGACCAGGTCGGCTGGGCCTCTTCCTCCCGCCTCTTCTTCCTCTTCCTTCTTTCTTCTTCTTCTTCCTTCTTCCTTGCACCATGATGAATGGCTCCTCTTCCCTTCCCTCGCTTCCTTGCACCATGGGTGTTCCTCCTCTCCGGTCCTCGATGACTCTTGTACCTAATGACATATAACATGTCGACATGAGGTAGCATTCCATTCAAGGTATCTACGAGGTCGAGTATCGAGAGGAAGGAGTTCACCTTGTCGCGAGTAGCGTGGGTTAGGGTTGAAGGTCCACTTGGGGGACTCTTTGGCCATGGTGTAGCGTCGACGATAGGCGGGGTTGCACTTGATGGTCTTGGTGTAGCGACGTCGGTGACCGGGGCTACATCATCTCCCCCCCCTTGGGGAAGAGTCGTCCTCGACTCTTGTTCCTCCTCATCGAAGAGGTAGTCCATGACGGTTGTCCCATGTAGAGTTGGGTAGTCGCGGTCGAAGAAGATCTTGGAGAAAAACCACTTGCGAAGGGAAAGCTCCAATAGGCATTTGGCAAAAATGGGAACCAAAAGAGTGTGGGTGTATCCAACATGTGGAAGGGCAAAAATTTGTGCATGTAAGAGTTGTATGGTGTCAAAAATGTGTGGTGTAGCATTGTCCCAAACAAGTGGAACAAACAAAAGGCAAGTGTCGGCGGCAAAATTTGGGGCAAAATTGTTATGTGCAATGGCCAAGCGATGGAGACTTCGAACTTGGGAGAGTATGGTTGGCTTGAGCCGAGTATGAGTGTCCTCAAGTGTGAAAGAATCCATTGCAATTGCCAAAGATGAAATGAGAAATCCAAAGAAGAGCAACTTTTTGTGTGACATGTGGCACAAGATGCATAAGGTGTCTCTCACATGTATGACATGGTCCTTGAGATTCTTGGAGTGTATGATGATAACATCAAGACATACAACAACCATTGTGCCAACAAGATGTGTCAAGATATGTTGCATAAGAAGCAAAAGAGGTGACGAGGAGTTGGACCAAACCGGAAACTCGACAAGGCAAGTCGGAAACACATGAGGGCGAAGGCTTGTGGGAACATACCCTTTGGTGTGATTCCCGCGGGTTGGGTCCTTGTTGGGGTAGCTCTCAATTGCGCGTTTCATGAGCTCATGCTCCATAGCGGTGGAAGTTGTCATTCGGGTACCTATACACACAAAAGAGAAAACAAAAAGCGTGTGTGCATGGTAGAGGAACACATCATCCATCATGATGTTCCATGTCTTGTGCACATCACCATTAGTGTCAATCAAGATAGTATGAAATGCATGGCGATGGTGCATATGGCAAGAAGGTGCATTCATGGCATGTGGTAACTCATGATCATCAAAAATTGAGAAGGCTATGGGGGCCATCTCATGGACAATGAAATAAGCATTCTTGCATACCAAGCATAAGAAAGGGCAATTGTTCACAATCTTGGATGCACGGATCATGGAATGGTGTAAACATTTGGGGCAAAGCATGTGGAACATGTTATCATTGTTGTCGACAACCCTATGTAAAGAGCAAGTGTTCATCAAGGGTGGCACAACACAAGTATTATCATTATCATTGCAAGCAATACATGGTAAAGAGCAAGTGGTCGACATATTGCAAGCAATGGTGGAAAAATTGAAGCTCTCATAGCATGGCATGGTCATGGTATCACAAGAACTCACTTCCACATGATCAACAATGTTATCAAGCAAAGCATCACATGGGAAAGTGAAAGTAGCATGTGAAGTAGCAAATGGATCATCGAGATCATGCATGCACTCATAAGTCATCATGTCCACTAGTGGGATCATGGCATCATCAACACCTATGTTGTTACCTTTGTAGGCCGACTCATTTGAAGTAGGTGTTGTGGAAGTAGGAGGATCCATGTGGTCGACATGTCCATCTTGGAGCAAGCATGGTGAGATATCATCATCTTCATGCACCATGTACATCGTCTCCATGAGCGGAAACTCGTCCTCCGTGGAACCTAGTGCAACATAAGAAGACACAAACGAGGGAGAGGTTAATGTGTTAGCAAATGCGATGTCCTCCATGGACCTATCATCTACCTCTCTCAACTCACTTAGTGTATCACTCATGTCCTCCAAATGGAAGCACTCAAACTCGCATATGGGGTGGAAGGCACTCAACTCACTATCACTCTCACTCAAGTGGGCTAAGTGGCTCTCATCCTCACATGGGATTGGTACCAACTCATCAATCAAGCATAGGGGAGTAGGCTCGACTTTCTCATCTCCATGCGCCTCCTTGGTTGAAGGGAAATTCCCATGCTCAACCATCTCAACTCCATGCGCCTCCATAGGTGAAGGGAGAATCCCATGGTCACCATGCTCAACTCCATCGCCTCCCAAGTCATCCTCAAGTGGTGGCGTCGTGGTGTAGTAGAGAGCTAGGCTCGGATCCACATCAACCTTGAGTTGACCTTGGCGATCTTCATCTTGAAGTGTGGGCGCGATAGGCATCTTGGAGACTTGTGCATTGAGCTCGTCGAAGTAGAGCTTCTTGGCGCTTGGTGTTGTGCATTGCCATGCCACATGACCCTTGGCCTTGCACACCTCACATAGGAGATTGGGACATTCCCGTGGAGGGTGGCCTTGTTGCTTGCACTTGTAGCACCGGAGTCCATAGGCATGTGATGAGGTAGGGGCCATTGTGGTGGTGGCGCAAGAGGTAGAAGTCGCCTCATGAGGAAGGTATGCGCGATGTGCACTTGCCGTCCTTGTAGTGGTGGACACCCTATCATGGTGTTTGTTGCCTTCATGTCGAGGCTCTCGTCTTCGTGCATCGTCACCATGGCTTGAGTGGTGTCGTCGAAGACTCGTGGAAGATGTTGGTCGGTGGAGATCATGAAGTGGCTTGTGGCGGCGAAGCTCATGTGGTGACGTATGTCGATGACGGTCCTTGCCAAGCCTAGATGATGGCTCATGCGACTTGGCATGTTGCTTGTGGCGCCTTGTGGAGCTTGGAGAAGAGTGTCGATGACGCTCATGATGGGGACGCTCGTGATGCTCCAAATGGTGTACTTGAAGTCGACGATCTTGTGCATAAGCACTCTCATGGTGGCGCCTCGTGGAGCTCGAAGAAGTGTGTCGATGGCGATCATGTTGGGGACGCTCTTGATGATCCATATGATGGTGCCATCGTGGAGGTCCTCCATCTTCATATGTAGCTCCAATGGCCAAGTGGTGGTACTTGGGAGCATCGTCGTTGCTCCTTGTGGAGACTAGGTGAGGTTCCGCCATGGTGTCGATGTCGTAGGCGTGGCGTTGCTCCACCAAGTCGTCGATGTCGTACTCGTGGTGTTGCTCCGCCATGTCGTCGATGTCGTAGTCGTGGCGTTGCTCCACCATGTCGTCAATGCTTGACGAGCCATTGTTGATGTAGAGCTCGTCGATGTCGTCCTCAAGGTGGTGCTCCACCATGTCGTCCATGCTTGGGGAGCCATTGTCGATGTAGAGCTCCTCGATGTCGGTCATGTCGGTGATGTTCGCGGAGCCATAGTCGGTGTAGAGCTCCTCGATGTCGGTCATGTTGGCGATGCTCGCGGAGCCATAGTCGGTGTCGAGCTCCACATGTTCCTCCACATCCGCGGTGCTTGAGGAGGCGTCCTCCTCGGAGTGCTCCGTGTACTCCTCCGTATCCTCATCTTCGCTATCCATGTTAGCACGATGGTATATATATGGTGTATGTTAGTGGAAGAACACTACCTCGCAATCTTACCGTGGTATGATAAGATCGGGGCGATCCAACAAGCCGAGGTCAAAGTCAATTGTATCGGGCACTCACACAAAAGCACACGCAAAAGCTAGCAAATATGGTGTTAGGTGAGTGTGGTGGAAAGCCAAAAGACGAAATCTGAAATCAAGTATGTTGTCAAGAGTGGGTGAAATCCAACAATTCAAATGTCAAAGCGATGATCACTATAAACACGGAAAAGATGTGGAACACACACACGAGATAAACGGGGTTAGTGCGACCAAGGAATGAGCGGAAAAGTGTAAGAAGCCCTTGAGCAAGGGTGCTCGGTGTCACACTAACACAAGAAGAGATCAAAGCTTCGGTTGCAAAGGAAGAGACAACAAGATTCACACGTGGCCTCTCTTCTCTTATCTCTCTTTTGCTTAAAAGCTTATGACTCTTTTGTGTATGGTGGCACTTGACACTCTTTTGTATCTTTGGTGGCACTTGGACACTTTGTATGTATGGGCGTATGGATGTATGGGTGTATGGATGTATGGTGCTACTCGCACTCTTTTTGTGTTTTTGGGGCTTTTTCACGCACTATGTTAGCGTTAGCCTCGCTCTTGCTATCTTGCCACACGAGTGTTTGCTTGGGTGCCTTACTCAACGCGACACACACACCTCACAATGCGGGGCCACGTGCAATGTCTCGCAACACTAGACAAGCAATGCTCGATAGGATAGATCGCAAAAGAAAAGAGGTTACAAGGTGGGGAGCAAGTTATACCTAAGATGTTAGGCGGTGTCGGAACACACAACTTGCGATGAAGGCGGTGGTGTCAAGAGTACGGTTGCAAGTCCGGGGTGCCGAGGATGTCGTCACTTGCTTCGGAGCTGCGGGTTAGTCTCACAAACAAGGCACTCAAACCGGAACAAGCAAACACAAGGTAGCGGAAGAAAAGGGTCAAAGTAGCTTGGCGGCGGTGGCGGTGGTAAGCCGGTGGTGGTGGTGTCGATGCTCTTGCGGTTGCGGCGGAGGTTATGGGGCCGCGGTGATGTTTCCCGGTGGTTTGGGGAGGGTGGCGGTGCTTGCCGGCGGCGGAGAGGGTGGCGGTGGTTGGCGGAGGTGGTGGTGGAGGTGGCGCCCGGTTGGCGCCCGGTTGACCAGGCCCTGGACCGGCCTGCCCGGTCTGGCGCCCGGTTGACCGGCCCTGGTGCCAGGCTGTCCGGTCACTGGCCCGGTTGGCGCCCGGTTGGCGCCCGGTCTGGCGCCCGGTTGACCGGCCCTGGTGCCAGGCTGCCCGGTCTACAGCCCGGTTGAAACCCGGTTGACCGGATTTCGCGGGCAGGAAGTTTTCTCTCTCCTGTTCTTGAGCAAAACTCGCCCAAATCGACCCAAATCGAAGGAAACGATGGAATTGGGGGCTAGAAAGTGGGGGAAATAGTAGATCAAGCACCTCAACACCAAATCCATGGACCAAAACCACTCAAAACGCAACCAAATCGCAGATCCATCCAAAGGCAAATTAGGGCTATTTTTTGGGGATTTTTTGGAAAATTTTTAGAGGGCAAATCCGGTGGGTGGAGGGTCAAATCCGCGGAAACCAAAGGCTTCTGATACCATATGATGAGGTCTAAGACCCCGTGTGTGGCCCGATCTTGCGGTTGACCCGAAATCCAAAGGAGGGAGAGAGGGAGAACGCGAAGAACACGATGAACACGAAGAACACGATGAACTCACGCACGCACACCAACCCGATACAATCGATACTTACCCCGTGGCTCGATGGACCACGCCAATAGAATCAACCCGGAAGAGACACGCGGTAGAATTCCGAGCGGAGAGATTGGTGAGGGAGATGAATCTAGGAGTGGGAGAGAGAGTGGGTAACACTAGAATCTCACACACCAAATCCAATCATCCAACATGGGTTGCCTTGATACAAAGGGGATGAAACCCTAGGGAGACAAAGCTCATCTTCATGTTTAAGCTATCATCTTGTCTAAGGGGTAAAGGAGGGGTCCAAGCTACTTATATAGGCACACATGGCCAGCAAGGGCGAACAGGTACGCGAATGGATAAGTTAAGGCAGTTTGGTGGGTCATTCCCGTCAGATCCGGTTTGGGTCCGGTCTGACCGGGCCTATGACCGGGCTGTCCGGTCATGGGTCCGGTCGACCGGGCGCAAACCGGGAATCTGCGAAGATTCCGGTTTCCTTCCGGTACGATGGAGCTGCGCCCAGTTGGGCGCCCGGTTGACCGGGCCTGGGACCGGGTCGTCCGGTCGTGGGGCCGGTCTGACCGGGTCCTGGACCAGGTCGGCTGGGCCTCTTCCTCCCGCCTCTTCTTCCTCTTCCTTCTTTCTTCTTCTTCTTCCTTCTTCCTTGCACCATGATGAATGGCTCCTCTTCCCTTCCCTCGCTTCCTTGCACCATGGGTGTTCCTCCTCTCCGGTCCTCGATGACTCTTGTACCTAATGACATATAACATGTCGACATGAGGTAGCATTCCATTCAAGGTATCTACGAGGTCGAGTATCGAGAGGAAGGAGTTCACCTTGTCGCGAGTAGCGTGGGTTAGGGTTGAAGGTCCACTTGGGGGACTCTTTGGCCATGGTGTAGCGTCGACGATAGGCGGGGTTGCACTTGATGGTCTTGGTGTAGCGACGTCGGTGACCGGGGCTACATCATACTTCTCCTCCAAGCTCGCTACATCAACTCCTCCTACTACATCGACTCCTCATACTACAAGTGTCATGGCCGACGCATCCTCTACACCATCCAAGAAACCGACTATCCAAAGTCGTATGAAGCAAACTGTCTCCTCCACCGCCTCCTCTAAGGCATCCACGAGACCCTCTAGTGTCACTTGCTTCAAGTGTGGCACCCAAGGTCACAAATCGTTTGAGTGCAAGAACACCAAGGTTATGATCACTATGGAGAATTGTGACATCGAGACGCTAGATGAAGATGAATATGAAGCCCTTGTGCAAGCCGCCGTGGAAAGTGAAGAAGCTTATGAACAAGAAAGTGGAGAAGATCGTCTCTTATGTGAGCATGACCCAAGTCCCTCACTTGTGGTCACAAGGGTGCTAACAACACAACCTCAAGCTATGGAAGAACAACGGTGCAACATCTTCCAAACCCGTGCCGGAATTGGTGGAAAATCGATCAAGGTCATCATAGATGGTGGAAGTTGCCATAACCTTGCAAGCACCGAGTTGTGTGAGAAGCTCAACCTCACTCTCCGCAAGCATCCTCACCCTTACCATATCCAATGGTTGAGTGACAAGGGCAACGTCAAGATACAACATACCTTCATCGTCACTTTCAAGATTGGACCTTATGAGGACACTATCGAGTGTGACGTGGTACCCATGACGGTGTGCCACATGTTGTGATATGGGGTTGCCCGATCTTCTCAGTAAGCGACAGTGGTGATGAACACACGATGGTAGCAGCGGATGAAATCGATGATGATGAAGAGGATAACTTGTATGACGCCGACGAAGTCTCTCGATTGATTCCTGATGCCAATGCAACAGCTCTCAACCCTGCAAGATATTCGCAACTCCACACACTTGCGCACGTAGCCGCCGACCACGAAGCGGTAAATTGCAATCTTCTAATCCCCAATGGAACAGCAGATCACACACAAACTTTCAGTAGCATAAAACTCCAGATCGATGCGAATTGGAGAGTAGTATTCAATAGTTTTGCAGAGCAAACAACTAAGAACTAGGGTTTATCTTAAACGTGGTCTAAAGCAACTTTGGGGGCGTCCCAGGGACTTATATAGGCGTTCGGGACGACCTCAGGTCGAAAAAGTACGGAAATAACCGACCCAGAATAGATCTGGTCGAGACAGACTCGGACTCGGCCGGTCTGGGGGCCGGTCAACCGGGCCTGGGACCGGGAGGTCCGGTCCTAGACCGGGTCTGTGACCGGGCGGAAACCGGACGAAGGGTCCGTGTTCCCTGGATGTGGCCCGGATGGCACCGGTTCAAAATCCGGTTGGTGACCGGGTGGCCCGGCGCCAGGGCCGGTCTGACCGGGCCTGGGACCGGCCTGAAGAACTCCTCCTCTCGCGCATGCCTCCCGCTCCTCCCTCGCGCGTCCATGGGATGTCTTCACGTCCGGCTCCATGTCCAGCTTCACGTCCAGCTTCTTGTCCAGCTGCTCCTCTTCTCCTCGTGCGATGCTTGGTTCCTCCTCATACCTGATCATACATAAGTAATACGACTTAGGTAGTATAAAATTCTCGTCAATCAAAGTATCGTTTAGGAACAAGTTCACCTGTTGTTTAAGTAGCTTCGCACGAGCTCGTGTCATTGGTCCAATCCTAACTTCATTGGACTTGAGCTTCACAGCTTCATCTCCATCTTGCAATGACGGAGGTAGTAGTGAGGTAGGGATGTCCTCATCATCTCCCCCCCCTTCAAAAGGCGTCGACCTCGACGCTCCAAGGTCTTCTCCGTCATATGGTGTCAAATCAGCAACATTGAAAGAATTACTGACACCAAACTCATCAACTGGAAGATCTATCGAGTATGCATTATCATTGATCTTGGCAAGCACTTTGTAAGGACCAGCACCACGAGGCTTCAATTTAGACTTCCGCAGCTTCGGGAACCTATCCTTGCGAAAATGTACCCAGACCATATCACCAGGCTTGAACAACATCTCTTTGCGCTTCTTGTTCATCCTTGCAGCATTGCTCTTGCCTTTCTTTTCTATCAACTCTTTAGTCTTCACATGTATTTTCTTCACAAAATCTGCCCTCTTGGATGCCTCCATATTAACTCTCTTATGTATGGGCAAAGGCAACAAGTCAAGTGGAGTAATGGGTTTGAAACCATACACCACCTCAAAAGGACACAGCTCTGTGGTAGAGTGTACCGCCCTGTTGTAAGCAAACTCCACATGCGGCAAACACTCTTCCCACTCCTTCAGGTTCTTCTTGATCATGGATCTCAACAGTTGTGACAAGGTTCGATTCACCACCTCGGTTTGACCATCGGTTTGGGGATGACAAGTAGTACCGAACAGTAGCTTTGTCCCCAGCTTCCCCCAAAGTGTCTTCCAGAAGTAGCTCATGAACTTCACATCACGATCAGAAACAATAGTCTTCGGGACTCCATGTAGTCGAACAATCTCCCTGAAAAACAGGTTAGCAATATGCGACGCATCGTCGCTTTTGTGGCAGGCAAGAAAGTGTGACATTTTAGAAAATCTGTCCACTACCACAAATATAGAATCATGGCCTCTCTTAGTACGCGGCAAACCCAACACAAAATCCATACTAATATCTTCCCAAGGTGTAGTAGGTGCCGGTAAAGGAGTATACAAACCGTGAGGCTTCAGCTTGGACTTGGACTTGTTGCAAGTAATGCACCTCTTCACATACCTGTCCACGTCCCGCCTCATCTTTGGCCAATAAAAATGATCAGCGAGCATGAGTAGCGTCTTCTCACGCCCAAAGTGACCCATCAAACCTCCAGCATGTGATTCCTGCAATAAGAGCAAACGCACGTACGATTCTGGAACACATAGTTTGTTAGCTCTAAACAAGAACCCATCATGTATGTGATATTTTTCCCATGCTTTACCAATAGCACACAAGCGGTATGGTTCAGCAAAATCATGATCAGTCGCATATAAATCACATAACACCTCTAATCCAGGAATTTTAACATCAAGATGGGTTAATAGCATAGTCTTCCTAGATAGAGCATCAGCAACAATATTATCTTTTCCCTTTTTATGCTTAATAATGTACGGAAAAGACTCAATGAACTCAACCCACTTAGCAAGACGCCTATGCAAAGTAGATTGGGCTTTCAGATATTTCAAAGCTTCATGATCAGAATGTATGATAAATTCTTTTGGCCACAAATAATGTTGCCAAACCTCAAGAACTCTAATTAAAGCATACAATTCTTTATCATAGATAGGATAGTTCAACTTAGCACCAGAAAGTTTCTCAAAAATATGCAATTGGGCGACCCTCTTGCATCAACACACCACCAATTCCAATACCACTAGCATCACATTCAATCTCAAATTGCTTATTGAAATCAGGAAGTGCAAGCAACGGTGCAGAAGTTAACAATCGTTTCAGTTCATCAAAAGCATGATCTTGGGCAACGCCCACTCAAATGCAACACCCTTTTTAGTCAATTCATTCAAAGGTGCAGCAATAGTAGAAAAATTGGGCACAAAACGGCGATAAAACCCAGCTAGACCATGAAAACTTCTAACTTGACTCACATTCATGGGAGTAGGCCAATTTTGAATAGCTTCAATTTTAGACACATCTACTTCTACTCCATGCTTAGAGACAACATAACCCAGAAATATGACCTTATCTTTGCAAAATGTGCACTTCTCAAGATTACCATAGAGTTTACTATCACGCAACACTTGCAAAACATGTCGAATATGTATAATATGATCAGATTCATTGCGGCTGTAGATTAATATATCATCAAAATACACAACCACAAACTTGCCAATAAAATCACGCAAAACATGGTTCATCAGTCTCATGAAAGTGCTAGGTGCATTAGTTAAACCAAAAGGCATTACTAACCACTCATATAAACCAAATTTTGTTTTAAAGGCGGTTTTCCACTCATCCCCTTCTTTCATCCTAATTTGATGATAACCACTACGCAAATCAATTTTAGTGAAAACAGCAGCACCACTCAATTCATCTAGCATATCTTCTAAACGAGGAATAGGATGACGATATCGAATAGTAATGTTGTTTATCGCTTCTACAATCTACGCACATACGCCATGTACCATCTTTCTTAGGAACAAGAATAACAGGAACAGCACAAGGACTAAGGCTTATGCGGATATAACCTTTGTCGAGTAGCGCTTGTACTTGCTTCTCTGTATCTCCTTCGTTTCTTCGGGATTCGTTCTATATGGCGCCCTATTGGGCAGCGATGCTCCGGGGATCAAGTCAATTTGATGCTCAATACCTCGCAATGGTGGAAGTCCTGCGGGTACCTCTTCCGGAAACACGTCGCTGAATTCCTGCAAAACATTAGAAACACCAAGAGGAAGAGGGGTCATGTCGTTAGAAACCAAAACCGTACCCTTGTACATGAGCACAATAGGCATGGCTGTAGGATCCTCACAAAATTCTCTCATGTCTTGTTTGGTGGCTAATGATACTAAGGAATTCACTCTCGCACTTTTCGTTATATCACTCACGGCATTACAATTCTCTCGTCTATCTATGGATGCATCCTCCAAGTTTACTTCAATCTTCTGACGAGACTCATTGACAATTTGCTGTGGTGACATAGGCTGTAAGTTAATTTTCTTGCCCTTGAACTCCAAGTGATATGTATTGGCGCGGCCATTGTGTTGCACAGAACGGTCATAGAGCCATGGCCGGCCCAACAGCAGGTGACAAACCGTCATAGGAACCACATCAAATTCAATGGAATCCTTATACGGTCCAATCTCAAAATCAAATCGCACCATGTGGCTCACCTTCATCTCACCATTATTGCTCAACCACTGAATATAATATGGATGTGGGTGCGGTAGATACTTCAGTTTCAGCTTGGCACATAACTCTTTGCTTGCTAGATTGCGACAACTCCCGCCATCAATAATGACCTTGCAAGCTTTATCAGGACCAACTAGTGCCTTTGTTTGGAACAAATTACAGCGCTGTGTAGATGCACTTGACTGCACATTAAGAACACGCTGCGAGACAACAATAGTTTGAGCTTCAGAAGGGAAAGCATCAAACCCATCACTGTCATAATCATCCTCATCTGGAGCATCTGGATCAGCATCATCTCCAGTTTCATACTCATTGTCCTCATTAATTATCATAACTTTGCGATTAGGACAATCCTTCTTGAAGTGACCCTTGCCACCACATGTATGACAAACCATGTCACGGTTGCGCGCTGTCGACATGTTAGAACTAGTTCCACTTGCTGCAGGAACGGGCTTCCTTGTGTTAGACACATTGGAGACCGGCTTGCTAGACGAAGAAGGAACATCCATAGGACGCGTAGATGGCGCCGTAGAAGGCGGCGGCCTGGGCGTGTAGCGCCCTGCGCCTGTAGCACGGCCCCTCTGTTGCGCTTCTTCAGCCAACTGTGACTCAGCTTCTCTTGCATGATGTAGTAGCTCATTCATAGTAGCGTAGCTGTGATGACGCACAATTCCCTTGATATTAAACCGCAGACCATTCAGAAAACGCTGTAGTGTCATCTCAAGAGACTCACGGACACGGGCACGCTGCATAAGCATCTCCATCTCCATGTAGTAAGCATCAACTGTCAACACACCTTGTTTCAATTGGGTCAACTTGTCAAAGACGGAACGCAAGTAATTGGTAGGCACAAAACGAGCTCTCATTGCCGCCTTCATAGCACGCCATGTGATAATAGGCAGCTCACCATCTTCTTCACGAGCACGAACAAGTCCATCCCACCAACGCAATGCATAGCCATCAAATTCAGAGGAAGCAAGCTTGATCTTCCTATCTTCAGTATAGTCAGGATGTAAACGCCATAATCTCTCAATCTTCAGCTCCCATGTAAGATATTCTTCAACATCAGTACCTCCTTCAAATCGGGGAATTGAGAACTTAGGCTTACCCAAACCATCGTCTTGTTGTTGAGGAACACGTTGGGCTCCGACGGGGACAAAACCACGACCACGGAACGCATCACCAACGCCACGTCCAAGACCACGACCAACACCACGCCCTTGAGCATTAGCAGCTTCAGCATTGTCACCTTGCACACTGCCATCTTCATCAGGTGGTGGTTGTTGTTGCACCATGGTACGTATCTCACCAACGGCGGTTGTCAAAGCTTGTATAGATGCTTGAAGAGTCGTCACCGATGTTTGAACGGTGTTAACCGCTGTAGTAGTCTCATCGACCTTCAAGTGAACACTCTGAATATCCTTGTCCAACACATCACTAGCAACTCGTATTTCACGTTGCATGTGATCACGAAGTGCCTCAAATTCACGCCAAGTAACTGGTGTAGCGGCGTCCTTTTTCTGCATCACATCAACATTCTCGGTAGAAGACATGATTAGTAGGTTAGTGCACTAAACAAAGTTCTTTGGTGGTACGCTCACAACTCACTCAAAACTGATAAGAAAGGTAAATCTTACCGCTCCAAAGTGAATTAGTATTGCTTACCAACTTGGATTGACGGACTAGTGCACGGATGTAGCGAAGCGAATATCAAGGGTATAAGAACAAATCACACGACAAAGCAGGATATATGTGGGGCTGTAGGTGGGCTACCTCTTTGCACCAATAACAAGCTCTAGCGCTGACCGTAGACAACCAATGATACTCACCCAAGGCGATATAATGGGGCAATGCAACTATATGTGGAAAAAGTTGCAATGCACTAGAGAGACGCTAGCAAAGCTCAACGAGACAGGCACAAGATTGCTCAACTACGGGTGCAGGAAAGTAAACTTAGGCCTTCACTTGATTCAACTAGCACAACACGTTTCTTTTTGGATTTTCTTTTGTAGAACACACGCAACTATGTAGCTCTTTTTGCTTCTTTTCAATTTTCTCTTTTTTTTTTTTTTTGACACAACTCCTTGATAACACGGCCAACAGAAATTGCAAAGCACCAAAACCCTAACGAGCAGCCTGTCGAGCGGTAAAACTAGTCTCTTCTGGGGAAGTTCCTAGTCACGTATATCGATAGGCTGTGTCTATGGTTGGGAACAAGCACACTGTATGCTATGTGGACTCGGAGTAACAAAACTGACACAATATGATAAACTTAGATGATAGAGAAAACACAAACCCTAACAATTCTACTAGATGAAAGACAAAGAGACGCAAAAACAACTACGAAAAGCAACTAAAACTCGAAATTAGTGCAATCTAAGGCTATGGCAAACCCTAACCCTAACTTTTTATGGCTTTTTCTGGATAGGAAAACACTCACAACTCAACTATGGGGTGGATTGTGGATGGCTTACCGAGGAAAACTGGAAATCTGATACCAAGATGATATGGGGTTGCCCGATCTTCTCAGTAAGCGACAGTGGTGATGAACACACGATGGTAGCAGCGGATGAAATCGATGATGATGAAGAGGATAACTTGTATGACGCCGACGAAGTCTCTCGATTGATTCCTGATGCCAATGCAACAGCTCTCAACCCTGCAAGATATTCGCAACTCCACACACTTGCGCACGTAGCCGCCGACCACGAAGCGGTAAATTGCAATCTTCTAATCCCCAATGGAACAGCAGATCACACACAAACTTTCAGTAGCATAAAACTCCAGATCGATGCGAATTGGAGAGTAGTATTCAATAGTTTTGCAGAGCAAACAACTAAGAACTAGGGTTTATCTTAAACGTGGTCTAAAGCAACTTTGGGGGCGTCCCAGGGACTTATATAGGCGTTCGGGACGACCTCAGGTCGAAAAAGTACGGAAATAACCGACCCAGAATAGATCTGGTCGAGACAGACTCGGACTCGGCCGGTCTGGGGGCCGGTCAACCGGGCCTGGGACCGGGAGGTCCGGTCCTAGACCGGGTCTGTGACCGGGCGGAAACCGGACGAAGGGTCCGTGTTCCCTGGATGTGGCCCGGATGGCACCGGTTCAAAATCCGGTTGGTGACCGGGTGGCCCGGCGCCAGGGCCGGTCTGACCGGGCCTGGGACCGGCCTGAAGAACTCCTCCTCTCGCGCATGCCTCCCGCTCCTCCCTCGCGCGTCCATGGGATGTCTTCACGTCCGGCTCCATGTCCAGCTTCACGTCCAGCTTCTTGTCCAGCTGCTCCTCTTCTCCTCGTGCGATGCTTGGTTCCTCCTCATACTTGATCATACATAAGTAATACGACTTAGGTAGTATAAAATTCTCGTCAATCAAAGTATCGTTTAGGAACAAGTTCACCTGTTGTTTAAGTAGCTTCGCACGAGCTCGTGTCATTGGTCCAATCCTAACTTCATTGGACTTGAGCTTCACAGCTTCATCTTCATCTTGCAATGACAGAGGTAGTAGTGAGGTAGGGATGTCCTCATCATGTTGCTTGGCCGCCCTTGGCAATTTGACAAGAAGGCTATACATGATGGACTCTCCAACACATACACCTTCAAGGTCAACGACAAGAAGTTCGAGTTGCGCCCGATGACTCCTAGCCAAATCATCGCGGATAATGCGAAGGCTTTAGCGAGGGCACAACTCCGCACCCACCATAGTGAGATGAGAGGAGAGGGAGCGACCCACCACAAAGATAGTGAGCGCCACAAGCCATATATGAGTGAGTCCAAGAGTGTCCTTCTAGCCACCAATAGTGAGTGGAGAGAGCTCCAAGAGAACCCATCCACCATATTGCACTATGTGCTCATATGCAAGGGACCCTCGTCGGCGACTAACGACTTAACCAACATTCCTCCGTCTTTGTTGTCTCTTTTGCAGGAATTTCAAGACGTCTTCCCCGACGAGCTCCCTCATGGACTACCACCACTCCGAGGCATAGAACACCGCATCGACCTCATACCCGGCGCTCCGCTTCCAAACCGTGCCGCCTACCGCACCAACCCCGAAGAGACAAAGGAGATCCAACGCCAAATTCAAGATCTCCTCGCCAAAGGGTATGTCCGCGAAAGCCTAAGCCCTTGTGCGGTTCCCGTGATTCTTGTGCCTAAACCGGATGAGACGCAACGGATGTGTATGGATTGTCGCCCCATCAATGCCATTACCGTCCGTTACCGCCATCCCATTCCGCGTTTAGATGACATGCTTGATGAGTTAAGCGGTGCCACGATTTTCTCTAAAGTCGATTTGCGTAGTGGTTACCATCAAATCCGCATGGCTATTGGTGATGAATGGAAAACGGCATTCAAGACCAAACTCGGTCTCTATGAATGGCTCGTTATGCCTTTCGGTCTTTCCAATGCTCCATCTACTTTCATGCGCCTCATGAATCACATCTTGCGTCCTCTCATTGGCAAGAGTGTGGTTGTCTATTTCGATGATATTCTCATTTATAGCAAAAAACCTCGAGGACCATGTGCAACATGTGAGAGAGGTCTTGTGCATCTTGCGTCATGAAAAGCTTTATGCTAACCTCCCTAAGTGCACCTTTGCTCAAAACAAATTGGTTTTCCTTGGCTTTGTGGTTTCCGCTAATGGGATTGAAGTTGATTCTTCCAAGGTGGAGGCCATCCATAATTGGCCTACCCCTACAAATGTTGGCCAAGTCCGAAGTTTTCATGGACTTGCCGGGTTTTACCGCCGCTTTGTGAAAGATTTTAGCACCATTGCTTGCCCTTTGAATGAGCTTACCAAGAAGAATGTTCCGTTTGTTTGGGGCAAGGCCCAACAAAATGCTTTTGATGAGTTGAAGAAACGCCTTACCGAAGCTCCCCTTCTTGTTCTTCCAAATTTTGCAAAAACTTTTGAGATTGAGTGTGATGCAAGTGGGCTTGGTATTGGTGGTGTTCTTATGCAAGAGGGCAAACCCGTGGCATACTATAGTGAGAAGTTAGATGGCGCACGCCTCAACTATCCTATATATGACAAGGAGCTCTACGCTTTGGTTCGTGTTCTTGAAGTTTGGCAACACTATCTTTGGCCAAAAGAGTTTATCATTCATTCCGACCATGAGTCCTTGAAATATTTGAAAAGCCAACACAACTTGAACAAACGACATGCAAAATGGGTCGAGTTCATCGAGTCCTTCCCATATGTGATCAAATACAAGAAGGGCAAGGACAATGTTGTGGCGGATGCTCTTTCCCGCAAAAACACCCTTTTGCTAACTCGTTTGGATTTTCATGTCTTGGGACTTGAAGAGATCAAAGAACTCTATCCTTCCGATTCTTTCTTTGCTCCCATATTTGAGAAGTGCTCCGTTGAACGAGGAGTGGATGATTTCTATTTGCATGATGGCTACTTGTTTAAAGCTAACAAGATTTGCATTCCCGAGTCTTCGCTTCGAAAATTGCTTTTGCAAGAGTCACATGGAGGTGGTCTTATGGGACACTTTGGTCGAGAGAAGACATATGCCATGCTCTCAACCCACTACTATTGGCCAAGAATGTACCGCGACGTGGAACGCCTTTGCCGCCGGTCCACTACATGCTTACAAGCTAAGTCTACCTCCAACCCCTATGGTCTTTACACTCCATTGCCTATTCCATATGCACCATGGACCGATATTAGCATGGATTTTGTTCTAGGATTGCCTCGCACTAAGCATGGTCATGATTCTATATTCGTGGTAGTGGATAGATTCTCTAAGATGGCTCATTTCATACCTTGCCATAAGAGCAACGATGCTTCACACATTGCTTCATTCTTTTTTAGGGAAATTGTTCGCCTACATGGAGTACCGCAAAGCATTGTGTCGGATCGAGACGTCAAGTTCATGAGTTATCTTTGGAAGTCGCTCATGGCAAAGTTTGGAGTGAAGCTCTTATTCTCATCATCCTCGCACCCGCAAACGGACGGCCAAACGGAAGTGGTCAATCGAAGCCTCTCCACCCTCCTACGCATCCTCGTGAAGAAGAACTTGAAGTCATGGGAGGAGTGCCTTCCACACGCGGAGTTCGCCTACAACCGCGCCAAGCACTCGACAACATCAAGAAGTCCCTTCATGGTCGTCTACGGGTTTGAGCCGCTCACGGCACTCGACATACTCCCGCTTCCCCTTCATGAGCGGATCAACATGGAGTTCGACAAGCGCACCGCCGCCGTCAAGAAACTTCATGAAGAGACAAGAGCTACCATTCAAGAACATGTGCTTCGTCAAGCTACCCGCCTCAACGCCAAGAAAAAGGAACACATATTTCAAGAAGGCGACCTCGTTTGGATCCACCTCCGGAAGGAAAGATTCCCTCATGAACGCAACTCGAAGCTCAAGCCAAGAGGAGATGGCCCCTTCAAGGTCCTCAAACGCATCAACAACAATGCTTACGTCATCGACATTCCCACCTCCAAGTACTTGGTGAGCAACACATTCAACGTTGCGGACTTATCGCCATATCATGAAGATGAGGAGGAACAAGAGTCGAGGACGACTCTTTCCCAAGGGGGGGAGATGATGCGGGGTGGCCTTCGGTCACCTCCACACCAAGACCAACAAGTCCCCCAAGTGGACCGATGACACGAGCCCGAGTCAAAGCTCTACATGATGAGGTGAACTCGCTCCTCACCACCCTTGATCTTGGTACCCCTCTGGATGGATTGCTACCTCATGCCGACGTGCTATGTGTCATTAGGTACAAGGCACATCAAGACCCCGGAGAGGAGGAGACGCCAAGGTCAAGGGAGGGAGAGAAGCAGCTGGACATGGAGATGATCATGAAGCCGAAGCCGACGTCGCTCGAGGCGCTCCAAGGAAGAGACGGACGCTGGCCGGTCCAGGACCCGGTCAGACCGGACCCACAACCGGACTCCCCGGTCACAGGCCCGGTCAACCGGGCGCAAACCGGCGCAGCTCCCTCGTACCGGACGACGACCGGACCCAGGACCGGACTCTTCGCAGATTCCCGGTTTGCGCCCGGTCGACAAGACCCAGGACCGGACAGCCCGGTCACAGGCCCGGTCAGACCGGACCCAAACCGGATCTGACGGGAATGACCCACCAAACTGCCTTAACTTATCCATTCGCGTACCTGTTCGCCCTTGCTGGCCATGTGTGCCTATATAAGTAGCCTGGACCCCTCCTTTACCCTTTAGACTTGTTTTGAACTCAAACCTACCTTTGAGCTTAGTCTCCCTTGGGTATCATCCCTCTGTAATCAAGACACCTTGGTTGTTGACTTTGATCTTGTTGAGTGAGATTCTAGTACAAGTTACTCTCTCTCCCTCATCAAGCTCTTCCTCTCCAACCCCAATCTCTCTCCGGGAATTCTGCCGCGCGCCTCTTCCTCGGAGATTCTATTGGCGTGGTCCATCGAGCCACGGAGGTAAGCATCGGGTGTATCGGGTTGGTGTGCGTGCGTGAGTCTCGGAGTTCCTCGTGTTCGTCGTGTTCTTCGTGTTCCTCGCTTCTCCCACCTCTCCCCTTGGTTTCGAGGTCAATCCGCGAGATCGGGCCACACACGGGGTCTTAGACCTCATCAAGTTTGGTCTTGAATGCCGTCTTCCATTCATCACCTATTGCCATGCGGATTTGATGGTAGCCACTACGCAAATCAATCTTAGAGAAAATCGTGGCACCGCTCAATTCATCAAGCATGTCATCTAAACGCGGAATGGGGTGGCGGTATCAAACGGTAATGGCATTGATGGGGCGACAATCCATACACATTCGTTGCGTCTCATCCGGTTTAGGAACAAGAATCACGGGAACCGCACAAGGGCTTAAGCTTTCACGAACATACCCTTTTTCGAGGAGGTCTTGTATTTGTCGTTGGATCTCCTTTGTGTCTTCGGGGTTGGTGCGGTAGGCGGCGCGGTTTGGTAGGGGAGCGCCGGGTATGAGGTCGATGCGGTGCTCAATCCCTCGAAGCGGTGGTAGTCCATGAGGAAGCTCGTCGGGGAAGACATCTTGGAACTCCTTCAAAAGAGACAACAAAGATGAAGGAAGTGTTGTTAAGTTGTTAGTCTCCGAGGATGGCCCCTTGCAAATGAGCACGTAGTGCAATATGGTGGATGGGTTGTGGTGCAATTCTCTCATCTCACTCTTGGTAGCTATGAGGACACTCTTCATCTCACTCATATATGGCTTGTGGCGCTCACTTTCCTTTTGGTGGGTCACTCTTTCACCACTCATCTCACTAGTGATGGTAGCTTCCGTAGCCCTCGCTAAAGCCTTTGCATTGTCTGCAATCACTTGGCTAGGAGTCATTGGGCGTAGGATGTATGTCTTGTCGCCGACCTTGAAGCTATAGGCATTTGTGTAGCCATCATGGCTTGCTCTTTTGTCATATTGCCAAGGGCGACCAAGTAGCATGTGGCACACCGTCATGGGCACTACATCACAATCAACGGTGTCTTCATATGCGCCAATCTTGAAGGATACGGAGACGGTATGTTGTATCTTGACATTTCCATTGTCACTTAGCCATTGCACATGGTAAGGATGGGGGTGTTTCCGGAGTGTGAGGTTGAGCTTGGAGCATAGTTTGGTGCTTGCAAGATTGTGGCAACTCCCTCCATCGATGATAACCTTTATTGACTTGCCATTGATTCCGGCTCTTGTTTGGAAGATGTTGCACCTTTGATCTTCATTTGGAAGTGTATGGGTTGTCAACACTTTGGTCACCACAAGGGATGGGCTTGCATCATGCACACATAGGACTTGCTCTTGGTCTTCCAAGTCATCATCTTCATGATTGGTTGCGGCTTGTACCAAGGCTTCATATTCGCCTTCACTCAAGTACTCCACATCTCCATCATCTCGAGTTATCATAACTCTTGTGTTCTTGCATTCAAAGGATTTATGTCCTTGAGCTCCACACTTGAAGCATGTGATGTTACTAGATCCCGTGGAAGCTTTGGAGGACATAGTTGATTGATCCGGCTTGAAGCTTGTTGTCTTGAAGGCACTCTTCATTTGCTTAGGAGGATCCTTGGGAGCAATAGTACTTGTGTTCTTGATGCTTGAGGAGGTATTTGTTGCATTTCTTGCGGCAAAGAAGGACTTTGTTTTTGCACTTGCTATGTCTTCTCGCACTTGGCGCTCGGCTCTTGTTGCTTGATGAAGCAATTCGACCATGTTGGTGTAAGGCAAGAACTCCACTATCCTATTGACGGGAATGTTCAATCCATTCAAGAATCTTGCCATTGTTTGCTCTTCTCGCTCATCTACATTGGCACTCATCATTGTCATGTGCATCTCCTTGTAGTACTCCTCAACGGACTTGTAGCTTTGCTTGAGTTGAGTAAGCTTGTTGAAGAGGTCGCGTTTATGGTGGTTGGGCACAAAGCGCTTGTGCATGACTTCTTGCATCTCTTCCCATGTAGCAATGGGGTCTAGATCTTCCTTGTCACGCTTCTTGTTCACTTCTTCCCACCAAACATTTGCATACCCTTCAAACTCTAGTGATGCCATGGCCACTTTCTTTGCTTCGGAGAAGTTGTGTATGCGGAAAATCTTGTCAACCTTGAGAACCCAAAATAGGTATGCATCGGGGTCTTCTTCTCCGTGGAATTTGGGCATGGTGAACTTGAGCTTCCCAAAGATTTCCTCTTCATTGCGGTCATTGCGCCTAGGAGGTGGTCTTTCTTCGCCAAGGTCTTGACGTTGTTGAGGTGGATGTTGTGGACCTTGATCATCTCTATTGTTGTTGCTATGTTGTTGACGAGGAGGTAGTCTTTCATGACCTTCATCTTGATCATCATTGTTGTGGCGTCGTCGAGGCATCACACTTTCTTCGCTTGATGCTTGGTGATGACTTGATTCTTCATTTCTTGCCCTTGGAGGAGGTCTTCTAGCATGAGGGCGACCATCATGATGGCGGCGATTATCTTGACCTTGAGGGCGTTGAGGACGAACAACATTGATGATTTGGCGCTCTTGGTGCGCTTGCCTTTGTTCTTCTTCATGAAGGCGTTGTCTTCTAGCTTGAGCTTCTTGTGCTTGTCGTTGCCGCTCTTGTTCTTCAAGTGCTTGTTGTTCATTGCAGAGACGCTCTTGTTCCCTTGCTCGAACTAGCTCTTGATCATGTCGAAGGCGTTCTTGCTCTTGTTGGAATTGAGCATTGAGGTTCTCTTGGTGAAGGCGCTCTTCTTCAAGGTGTTGACGCTCTTGGACAAGTCGAAGTCGAGCTTGCTCCCCTTCTTGAGCTTGTTGGTGAAGCACTTGAACATCCACATTATGGTGGCGTGGGTCTTCATTAGAATCATGGCGAGATGGTGTAGGAGCTCTTGACCTTGAGCTATGGGAGCGCAAAGACCTTGAGTGGTGTCTTCTCTCTTCTTGGCGGTTGAGTGTGTGGAGGATATTGTCCAACGCCGTCTTCATTTCCCTTGTCTCTTGACCTTGTATGGCAAGGGTTGCCTTCAACTCATTGCCTTGAGTTTCAATCTTCTCATTGAGGTCTTGCACTTGATTGTTGAGGTCATTCCTTTGCACTTGAGCTCTTTCTTCATAGCGGACATTGGTATCCTTGAGCATGGCTTCAAATTGATTTAGCTTGGCGTGGACGGCTTGAGTAGCTATCCAATGTTGGTGTCGCGTCATCGGTAGTTGGTTCCCTTCTCCACTAGACATGGTTACAACTAAAACAAGAACTATGTGGTGGGTGGTTAGGAAAGACTACCAAGAATGTCAAAACTTGCAAACCAAAATCGAAAAGGTGTTTCAAGGTGGAGGGCAACCGATATATATGCACACACACAAAAACAAAAACTCTATATTGTGTTAGGTATGGATGTGGAAAGCCAAATGGAAGAACCAAACGAAAAATCTATTGTCAAAAGTGGGTAAGATCCAAAAGTCACAAGTCAAAGGCGGTGATCACAAAAGGCATACACAATGAGGAACACACGCGTGGGACAAAATGGGGTTAGCGCGACTTGGAAAATGAGCAAGAACAAAAATGGTCCTAACGAAGACTACTAGCTCCGTGTCACGCCAACACAAGAGAGACCGTGGCTTGGTTGCAAAATCAAGAAGCAACAAGATTTGCGCAAGATGCCTCTCTTCTCTTTTCTCTCTTTTGCTTAAAAGCTTTGGACTCTTTTGTGTATAGGTGTCACTCACATACTTTTTATTTTTGTATTTTTCTTTTTCTTTTTCTCACTATGTAAGGATACTACTATCTATGTAAGTATGTCACACTTCTTTTGCTTATCTTTTCACACGAGCTTGCTTTGAAGCTTTGCTCAACACACGCACACCCTCACGGTCGGGACGCTTGCGCAATGCTTCGCAACACTAGAAAGCCACTCTCGATAGGAAAGGTACGCAAAAGAGGCTAGGGCTACAAGTTAGGAGCAAGTTATACCACTTGATGATGGTGGCTGACGATCTTGAACTTGCTATGGTGGAGGTGTCAAATGAACCGCTTGAATCCTCGGGGTGCCGTCGTCGTTGTCGATGTTGCGGAAGCTTTGTGGTAGCTGAAATGGCACTCAAACCGAAGTCCAAACACAAGGGGGTTAGTACCAAAACGAAAAACGAAGGTTGCTGTCAAAATTTCGGCCAGGCGGAACTTCCGGTCCTGAGGGGCGGAACTTCCGGTCCTTCCGGGCGGAACTTCCGGTCGCAATCAGATCTGCGGACTGTTCGTCGATTTGGGCGGAAATCCGGGCCGAAATCCTTCGAATTCGAGGAAAATTTGGCACTAGAAGCTGTGGGAAGGTGGGGGAATTGCAGATCAACACCAAAGGCAAGTTTCTATTGGAGCAAAACCACAAATAACTCAACAAATCGAGAGATCGATCCAAGGCCAATTTGGGGCTATTTTTTGGGAAATTTTTTTGGAAATTTTTTTTTGGGCGAAATTGGTGGAATTGGGGGATGTGGGGGTCAAATCCGTGGCAACCAAAGAGCTGCTGATACCATATGATGAGGACTAAGTCCAAGGATGTGCCCGATCTTCACGGATTTGGGTGGAACTCGTGGGGGTAGGTGGATGAACGCGATGAACACGAAGAACGCGAGGGGGAATCGTGGGGATACAACACACACACGCACACAAACCGGTTTTCCCTCGTAGGCCCGATACACCTACTCGATAGAGGTTGCGAGAAAAGACCTTCCGGTAGAAGTCCCGCAAAGAGATCGACAAATCGAAGCTCGCAAGATCTAGAAGGGTGAAAAGACCGGAAGGTTGATAGAACTGCAAGCAAAAGACCAAATAGGTAGAAGTGCAAGCAAAAGATCAAACAAACGGTAGAAGTCACCAAAGAGATCTTGACAAGTCGATAAGGAGCCCGGGTGGGTACAAGATCAAAGATCTAGGTAGGGTTCCCACAAGGGTGAGCTAAGCTCAGGTTTAATTTCACATCAAGTCTAATCTCAGATCTGAGCCAACAAGGCTATTTATAGGTGGGGGCGAAGAGGTAAGTTACACGCTAAAAAGTGCTGTTGTGCTGAAGTTCGCTGGGGCGGAAGTTCCGGTCAACTTGGGCGGAAGTTCCGGTCAGGGGCGGAAGTTCCGGTCGGGGCGGAAGTTTCGGCCAAGTTTCGGCCTTGTTCCGGAATTGCACCATTGTCCCGCAGTAACATCCAGTATGGTTTTCACCGACTTTCGGAACTTGGGCGAAACTTGGGCGGAAGTTCCGGTGGGCGGAAGTTCCGGTCCTCTGGGGCGGAAGTTCCGGCTGGACCCTGTTTCCTGGGCGCTGGAAGGCATCTTGAGAGCATCTGGCCGGAAGTTCCGGTCCTGGGGGGCGGAAGTTCCGGCCTGGGCGCTGTAGCTTCATCTTCATCATTTCCACCTCTCTCTCCATTGGCTTGGTCTTCATGGCTCGCTTCTTGGTCGATGTACCTGATTGAACACAGGGTATTGGCATGAAGTAGCAAGCCATCCAAAGAGGTGTCGAAAGCATACATGGAGAGGAGCGAATTCACCTCTTGGAGTAGGGCTTGGGCTCGAGCTCGTGTCATTGGACCACGAGGAGGGCTTGTCGGTCTTGAGGCGGAGGTGTCCGAAGGACACCCCGTATCAAGACCCAAACCAAATTTTGCAAGAAATGGAATTTGGCAAATAGGGATCAAATTCAAACACTATTTGGAATAGTGTTTTGGCCAACCCTACTTGCCCCACTTCATCCTACATGTCCCCTGGCCCTCTCTCTCCCTCTTGCCAGCATTGAAACCCTAGGGAGCAAGCCCTAGAAAGACATGGCATGGCCATGCCAGCCACATGCCACATGTCGAGCCACCCCTCTCCTTCTTCTTCTCCAGCCACGGCCACCTTGTCCCAGAGCTCCACCTCGCCTCCCTAGCACCGCATAGCATCGCCATTATCGAGGAGGACAGCGACCATCGCCGGAAAATGCGCGCCAGAACGGCATCGGCATGCCGATGATGTCGCACCCGTGCATGCCGCGGACGCCACTGGCCACGCGCCGCCTCGCCACCTCAAGCCTCACCTGGACCACCGCTCGATAGGTTGAGCATCACCGCACACGCACGAAGCCACCAGACACACCCTCGACCGCGACCCGTGCCCGCCGCCGCCAGAGATGGAGAAGAAATCCCACCGCAGACGCGCCAGAACCTCGCGACAGCCCGACAGTGTTAGGCACCGCCTGGACTAGCTAGAGCCACCTATAGGACCGCCATGATGCGCAGAACAGTGCGCCGCCATCGCCTAGCTCGCTAGCTCGCCGGAGAAGCTAGATCTTTCACTGGATCCTCCTTAGGTTGATGCCCGATCTTTCACAGCGAGAACCTGGGGTAGAGATATTCCTCCCAACAACACGATGAACGCAGCCTGGAGAAGAGGGAACGAATCCAGCAAGCAACGGATCGATGAACGATACGCCTCAAACCTGAGCTAGACAATCCTTGATGAACACAAGAACCTTTGCAGCGGATATAAAAGATAAACGGCAACGCCGTACCCCCGGAGGGATGATACACGTGAACACACACAATGGGGAAAACCCTAATCTTTTAGACTAAACTTGTTCTATCTTAAACCCTAGCCGCCCCACCTCCTTATATGAGGGAGAAGGGTGGCCGGCCAGCCCTTGCTGGGCTAGGGCGCCCCACTATGGGCCTCCCTAACTTGGTTGGACAGGCCCAAACCAAGACTGACTCGATTTATTAAAAATCCCTAATTGGCCCACATATGACCATTACATAAACTAGGATAATTAAGCTGGTGGAGTCCTGAATCTGGGCTCCACATAGGCCTCCATGCCCGTATCATTGTGTTTGTTCGTCGATCAATAGATCAACTATTTGTGTAATATGGATCATGTGATTCAAGTTGTAAGACAATATGGTTTGTAATGAATGATGACTATGATATTCGACTATTATGCCTCGCAACAACAATATTCCTGGGATTGCGATGAATGACATAATAGGCATCTGGACTTAAAAATCCGGGTGTTGACAAGTTGGTATCAGAGCCATTGTTTGACCTTAGAAGACCCTAGTTAGAATGGACGTTCAGAAAAACTTAACTTTGAAATCAAATGAAGGGAATATTTATGAAAATTTATTCACACTCTTGTCTTTGAGATATTTTAAAAAATTGATGAATCATGCTCTTTCTTGTTTGAATCTACTTAAAATTTTGCCACACTTGTTCACTCTCTAACTTACTTATCCATTTCGCTCTCAGATGGAGCCGAATGAACCCATCAACACCAAATTCTACCAGCTTGGGAATGGAGGAAGCTTGATCTTCGAGCACGACCTCAACGCCCTCTCGGACTTCCTTGGATGCCCACACCCCGAGTTTCACGGGATCCAGATGGACGACCAGCCCGGAGGAGAGTTGCAGTGGGTCATCACTGCTGACTTGAGGGGCAAGATGGAGCCTCCCACCTCGGAGAGGATCCTCTTCTCCTTCAGCGAGAGCAACTGGCTCGACGGACTCGCACGTGCCCTTCAGGAGTCACTTGCTCGCATCTGCGGGCAGAATGTGGTGCGCATCCTCGCATCCCGCTTCGTGCATCTTGTGAGGCGTGATGCCATGGGAGTGCCCATGGAGCTGCAGCCGCACCCGGAGTTGAGGCACCATGCTGAGTACCTCGACTTCATGCTGTACCAGACTCAGAAGGATCTGGACGCCTCCCGCGCTTACGCCAACCAGACCCACGCTCACATCACCGAGCAGGGTGAGGCGGTCAAGCTACTCGCCCGCGACCGCAAGACCCTTCGTCAGCAGCGTGCCAAGAAGGACGCTACTATTGTGCGCCTTCGCGCCAAGATAGCATCTTTGGAGGCCACTGTCAAGGCCCAGGAAGACCAGCTGAGAGATATGGAGGAAGACGTTGGAGGTATCGACCTTCAGGGAGGAGGAGCCTTCCTGAGCGACGACGACGACTTTGAGGAGGACGAGTTCACCGAGGAGGAGGACTACGAGTTCCTGGAGGCTGGACCCGACGACTTCGTCCCGATCGACGTTGATGATGAGGAGTAGTTGCACTTGATCACTTATGTAGGTGTGAGTTGTATCCCGCCCGTTGTATCGTAGCATGAGAAATGGTTCTTAAAACCATGGGAAGTGTTAGTTTGTAATGTGTGATGTTGAATGAATGGATGAATGTTGTGTTTGTCATCAAAAGATTTTCAAGTTTTAAATTTATGAACTTACCCAAAATAAACCATAGAAATTTCCCTCTTATCTCATGATCTTCTCTATGTTCAGATGGCCCCTCCCAATCGCACCAACAACGACGCCATGATGCAACTGCTGCAAACCTTGATGGCAGATCGAGAGGCTGACAGGGCTGAACGCCAAGCCAACATCGCAGCACTGCAAAACCTTGTAAACCAAGGCCATGGAAATCATGACCACCCCGGATCCAAGCTCAAGAACTTCCAGAACACCAACCCTCCGGTGTTTAGCAAGACCGAGGAACCCCTCGACGCCGACGACTGACTCCAGACTATCGAAAATAACTTGGAAGTAGCCGGAGTGGAAGCCAAGGAGAAGGTCCTGTTCGCAACCCATTACCTTGCCGGACCAGCCCGAGCTTGGTGGACTAGCACCCGTGCCATGAACGGAGGTCAAGTCATGACTTGGGCAGATTTCAAGCTCAAGTTCAGCAAGTACCATGTGCCCCCGGGTTTAATCAAGAAGATGAGGGATGAGTTCCGCGAACTCAAGCCAGGACGCATGACGGTGGTAGAATACCGCGACAGGTTCCTTACACTGTCATGGTACGCCCCCGACGAGACCGACACCACCGAGAAGAGGCAGGAGAGATTCCTGAACGGACTGCATGATGAGATGCAGACTGTCCTCGTCAACATCCCCTTCGCCGACCTTGAAGCCTTAGTGGATTCCGCCATCCAGATGGAAGGCAAGTTGAATCAAGCCAACGAGAACCGTAAAAGCCGCATGATGCACCAGAGTGGGCCCAGCAATGCACCGAAGTATCGCCCCAGCTCAAGCTGAGGTTTCACCCCAAGAAACAACAACAAGCCCTAGATGCAGACTTCACGCCCCGGTTATCAGAACCGGAGTGGAGGAAACCCCAGGCAGGGAGGCCACCACCACAACAACAACTACAACAACAACAACAACTTCAACCGCGCTCCGCCCAGAGCCCCCAACAACAACAACAACAACACCGCTCCAAGGACTGGGAGCAACGCCATCCCCGTCGCAACCAAGGACAAGGCCACCATCACTTCTTATGAGTGTGGAGTGGTGGGACACTACTCCAACGAGTGCCCCAAGAGGTTAGCCAAGAATTCCGCCAACACCGCTGCACCTGCTCAGCAGCAACGCCGCGTCTCCACCGGCAAGAAGTTCGCCCCAACAACCCCAATAACCGCAACGGCCGTCTCTTCCACATGAACCCTGAAGAAGCCCAGGAAGCACCAGATGTTGTACTTGGTATGTTTTCTGTCAACTCCATACCTGCCAGAGTATTGTTTGATTCCGGAGCATCTCATTCATTTGTCACCGAAGACTTTGCATCCACAAGTAAAATTCAACCTATCAGTTTGAAGCATGTTATGATAGTTCAAATTCCCGGATCAACCACCAAAGCCAGAAAATTTTACAAAAATGTACCCATCAGAATCCATGAAGTAGATTTTTATGCCAATCTGATTATTCTGGGAACCAAAGGTTTGGAAGTCGTACTAGGAATGGAATGGATGTCAAAACACCATGGATTGATTGACTGTGCTAAGAAAGCCATCACCATGACTAGCAGCACCGGTATCCTAGTAGAACATGTATCTGAAAGACTACCCCAAAAATTCACCTGCAACCAAAGTGTAGCCAAGCCAACTCTGGATCAGATCAAGGTCGTCTGCCGATACCCTGATGTGTTTCCGGATGATCTACCCGGTATGCCCCCGGATCGGGATATCGAGTTCATCATCGAGTTAATCCCCGAAACTGGACCTATAGCCCAGAGAGCCTATAGCATGAACCCAACAGAGCTTGTGGAGCTGAAGAAGCAGATTGATGATATGTTAGCCAAAGGTTTGATTCGACCTAGTGCATCACCCTGGACATCACCAGTTTTGTTTGTGGACAAGAAGGATGGTGCCACTCGTTTATGTACGGATTACCGTAAGCTTAACAATGTCACCGTCAAGAACAAATACCCCCTACCCAAGATAGAAGATCTGTTCGATCAGTTGACCGGTGCCAAAGTATTCTCTAAGATTGATCTTAGAACTGGTTATCATCAGCTGAAGATTCGTGCCACCGATATTCCAAAGACTGCCTTTACCACCAGATATGGGTTGTATGAGTACAACGTCATGTCGTTTGGATTAACAAATGCCCCAGCTTATTTCATGAACCTCATGAATAAGATCTTCATGAACTTTTTGGACAAGTTTGTCATTGTCTTCATCGACGACATTCTTATCTACTCCAAGTCCAAAGAGGAACATGAACAGCATTTGGAGACTGTCCTAGAAACCCTTAGAAACCACCAGTTGTATGCCAAGTTCAGCAAATGTGAGTTTTGGTTGAAGGAAGTAGGATTCCTAGGACATATCTTGTCAGGAGGAATTGCCGTAGATCCTGCCAAGATCAAAACTGTTACAGAATGGCAAGCCCCAACCACTCAAACCGAGGTTCGCGCTTTTCTTGGATTAGCCGGATATTACCGTAGATTTGTAGAAGGTTTTCGATCATCGCTCGACCAATGACACAATTGTTGAAGAAGGACAAGAAGTTCGAATGGACAGACAAATGTGAAGAGAGTTTCCAACGACTCAAGAGTAGATTGACCTCAGCCCCATTCCTGATCATGCCGGACATCACCAAGCCCTTTGACGTCTATTGCGACGCCTCCACGATTGGTCTTGGATGTGTACTCATGCAAGAAGGCAAAGTGATATCATACCTTTTGAGACAGCTGAAGCAACATGAGCAGAATTATCCAACCCATGACGTAGAGCTTGCAGCCGTAGTCTTAGCCTTGAAAGTTTGGCGTCATTACCTCATGGGTAATCGATGCGAGATCTACTTCGACCACAAGAGCCTGAAATATATCTTCACCCAGAAGGAACTAAATATGAGGCAGTGTCAATGGATAGAATTGATCAAGGATTACGACATGGAGATTCACTACCACCTCGGCAAGGCCAATGTGGTAGCGGATGCTTTGAGTCGACTGCCTTGTCAGTTGAACTCCATGATCGCAATCGAGCAACCCAACCTGTTTCATGAGTTTGAACAGTTCAGACTTGAACTCGTTAGTGAAGGATTCCAGCCAGCATAGAGCTACAACCCACCTTGATCAGCCAGATTAAGGAAGCCCAGAAAGGAAACGCTAGCATCGACGGAATCAAGAACCAGGTAGCTGCAGGGAAAGCACCAGGATTCACCGTAGATGAAGCCGGAGTTCTTTGGTACAAAGGACGCCTTTGTGTGCCATCGGACTCAGAGTTGAAGCAAGTCATCCTGAAAGAAGCCCATTACACCCTTTACTCCATCCACCCCGGAGGTACCAAGATGTATCAAGACTTGAAGGAACAATTTTGGTGGCATGGAATGAAGAGAGAAATCGGACGCTACATCGCCGAGTGTGACATCTGTCAACGAGTCAAGGCGGAACATCAGCGACCCGCGGGACAGCTGCAGCCACTACAGATTCCAGAATGGAAGTGGGACTCCGTAGGAATGGACTTTATCACAGGTTTTCCCAAATCCAGCAAAGGAAATGATTCGATATGGGTAGTTGTCGATAGACTGACCAAGGTAGCCCATTTCATCGCCGTCAAGACCACGTACCAAGGCCCAAAGTTAGCTGAACTGTATATCTCCAGAATAGTCGCGATGCACGGAACCCCGAAGTCGATAGTGTCAGATAGAGGATCACAGTTCACCTCAAGATTCTGGCAGAAAGTGCATGAAGGACTAGGAACCCGGCTTAATTTCAGCATCGCCTATCACCATCAGACCGATGGACAGACGGAAAGAGTCAACCAGATACTGGAGGACATGTTGCGAGCATGTGTACTGGAATATGGATCCAAATGGGAAGACTGCTTGTCGTACGCAAAAATCTCTTACAACAAAAGCTACCAAGCCAGCCTACAGATGGCCCCCTTTGAAGCCCTGTACGGAAGGAAATGCCGTACCCCTCTGAATTGGTCGGAAGTCGGAGAAAGCCAAGTCTTTGGACCAGATGTTCTTCGTGAAGCCGAAGAGAAAGTACACAAGATCCGCGAGTACCTCAAGACGGCGCAATCAAGACAGAAGAGCTACGCCGACAAGAGACGTCGAGAGATGACCTTCGAGATCGGAGATTTTGTCTATCTCAAAGTATCCCCCTGAAAGGAATGCAGAGATTCCAGCTGAAAGGAAACCTCGCACCCCGATATGTCGGACCCTTCAAAGTTCTGAGTCACCGAGGCGAAGTATCTTATCAACTGGAGCTACCCGAAGAAATGTCGGCTGTGCACGATGTGTTTCACATCTCACTCCTCCGGAAGTGCCTAGAAGTCCCCGAGAAGACCGAAGTGTTCAAGAACATCGATCACCGATCGGTGGATATCAACAAGGACTTGACGTATTGCGAAGTGCCGATTCGCATCCTGGAGGAAGCTTACAGAACCACCCGCACCCGAAGCATCAAGTTTCTGAAGATTCAGTGGAGCAACCATACTGAAGATGAAGCCACTTGGGAACGCGATGACTTCATGAAGAAGGAATACCCAGATCTCTTTAGTACCTACTTTTCTTTTAGATCTCGGGACGAGATCTTTTGTAAGGGGGAAGGGTTTGTAACATCCCAAAATTTCCATAAGAAAAAGAAGAATTCTAGAGATCCAAAATTTAGAACCAACAAAAACTTTTATTTGCATATAGTGCCATGCATAGGACTTGTGCATTTTGAGTGATATGCCATGATGACTGTTATTGTGTTTATGTGCTAAACCCTAAATTGATCAAGTGAAGATCACCAACCAAATAAAATAAAAGAGAAAGAAATCAAATAAGAAAACCCTAAAACCCTCACATATGGTTTATGCCATTTTTACAAATCTTTACCCTAGATCAATTTGACCTTCACCATTAGTTCTATTATGGTACTAAACACTTATTACAACTTTTGGAATCAAAGAAACACAAATCAAATCAAATTCAAACTCAAATTGTGATCACATATGATGATGCTCAAATCTGCCATTTATATTCTGGTCACTACTTTGAGCTCTTGTATTTCAAGTTTTTCAAACTAAACTTTCCCGATTCTTTGCACCTCATCCAAGAGCACATTAAGGTGAACATCTTTTGTATACCAAAATCATCTTGGATCAAAAACTATGCTCATGCAAAGTTGAGACTTTTTAACTTTGACAACAATCTCACTTTGTGCAAAATTGTATTTCTTTGATTTTTAAAATTCCACCACCACCCATGTTTGTCTCTCGTCATTTTCAACTTATCCAAATGCACCAATTTCAAATTTTGGAACCACAAAACCCAAACCAAATTTTGCAAGAAATGGAATTTGGCAAATAGGGATCAAATTCAAACACTATTTGGAATAGTGTTTTGGCCAACCCTACTTGCCCCACTTCATCCTACATGTCCCCTGGCCCTCTCTCTCCCTCTTGCCAGCTTTGAAACCCTAGGGAGCAAGCCCTAGCAAGACATGGCATGGCCATGCCGGCCACATGCCACATGTCGAGCCACCCCTCTCCTTCTTCTTCTCCAGCCACGGCCACCTTGTCCCAGAGCTCCACCTCGCCTCCCTAGCACCGCCTAGCATCACCATTGTCGAGGAGGACGGCGGCCATCACCAGAAAACGCGCGCCAGAACGGCATCGGCATGCCGATGACGTCGCACCCGTGCACGCCGCGGACGCCACTGGCCACGCGCCGCCTCGCCACCTCGAGCCTTGCCTGGACCACCGCTCGACAGGTTGAGCATCACCGCACACGCACGAAGCCACCATACACACCCTCGACCGCGACCCGTGCCCGTCGCCACCGGACATGGAGAAGAAATCCCGCCGCAGACGCGCCAGAACCTCGCGTCAGCCCGACAGTGTTAGGCACCGCCTGGACTAGCTAGAGCCGCCTATAGGACCGCCATGATGCACCAAATAGTGCGCCGCCATCGCCTAGCTCGCTAGCTCGCCGGAGAAGCCGCGCCACCGTCGACCTTGCTGCAACCCCGCGGCCACCTCCGCCATAATAAATAGAGGCCTCCCCTCGACGAGTTCTGCACACCAGCACCATCCCCGCTCTCCCCTCGATCTCCTCGACCACTTCCCCTTCTCGATTCACCACCATAGCTCGCCAATTTCATCGCCGGAGCCCGCCAGTACCTCATCTCGCCGTCGTCGATTGGAGCCGTCCCTGGAGCTGCCGCCGGTACCAGGAGCCTCGCTGTCGACAACACCTTCCTCGCGCACACTGCCAACCATCGCGGGAGCCCTGGTTAGCCCTCCGACCCCCTACCCTCGCCGCGCCCGTGAGGTTATCTCGCCATCGACGATGATGTCCATCGGCCGTTGGATCTGCTTCTAATCCAACGCGCCACGTCGCTCGTACCGTTTCGGGAATTATGAGTCGCTGACGGGTGGAGCCCACCGTCAGATAGCCCACGCGTGCGTGGACGCGTGGTGGGCTGGACGTGGGCTGTTTTAATTCATTTCGGCCCAACTAGTTTTCCCGCGCAGCCCAGTAATTCAAAATCGAATTTCCAAATTCTATTTAAATTCAATACTGGCCCTGTGTTTGAAATTGAATAGTTTCAAATTGGCTTGGCCAAATTTAGCAAACTTTATATTGTTGGAAAGCTACTGAAAAGATCTACAAAACCACGCTGGTCTCATTGTGAGATCTTTTGTAGAAATAATGTGACAAAAAGAACAAGTCAGGGACTTTTGCACATTCAAATAAATCCTAAAAATCAACCAAAAATGATATTTAGTTGTTTCCAACTCTAATAGCTCACTTTTCACTTACACTAATTGTTTCTGCAAAAATATGGTGTGGTCACTTTGAGTGATCATGGCCTAGTTGAAATAAAGGGCTATATGGCTAGGTTAATTAGGTGATATGGTCCAAAACTATTATGCAAATCATATGAAGTGTTTCACTTCATTTAAATCTTGTCCCAAGTACTTTCATATGAAGTTTGGACCCCTGGTCAAATACTCTCACATGAAATACTTGGTGATTTTAAATCATATTTAGAATTGTTAAATGGTATGAGGTACCCTACCTCATTTAAATCATTTTCCCAAATGATGATGATGAATGGTTGACTTAGGTCAACATGATTTCATGCATGATTATGGACGAAGTTAAATCTTAAGAAGATTCAATGAGAGGAAATTATTTCCTCCAACACTAAATAGAAACTATCATTTACATATGTAATGAGAGGAAATTATTTTTCCTCAAGAAAGAAAACCAATGCACCTAATTGTGTTATGTGTGTGATTAGAATAGTTTGTGTGAAGTTATGTGGTGCTTAGTATAGCTCTTGAACTTGTTGAGTGATTATACCTCCTATTCGAATTTAGACGCTAGCACCGGAGAATACCAGGAAGAAGGTTGCTACCAAGAGGAGGAAGAGGAGAACTTTGACCACTACCAAGGCAAGCTAATATTCTTGCAAAGTGCAAAGCCCCTTTGGGGCAAGGCACCATTATTCTTACCTTTTCTTACCACAATCCTATCCCAAGTTTTTATCATACAAGTTTTTACTTGTTTATTTAAAGAGTTACTTTTATAGTGAACTTTGGTCTAAGTCAAGAAGATTACTAGAGTAGCAAAGTTAGTCTCAAAGCTAGCCAAGCAAGATAGCACCCCTCATGATTAGTGCTAGTGCTAAATACTAAAACTTGACTACTCTAGATGGGAACATGTGACTTGAAATAAATTTGAAACCTTGGAATGATGAGTCATTCCATTGAATGATTTTTGAAGATGAATATGACTTGGAGAAGATGGTGATTTTTGATTAAAACTAATATTGGTTTGAATGCGATACCTTTCCAATTTTGAGTACCCCCACAATACCTGATTATGGGTAGGGCTTAACTGGAAATTTATGCATCTTAGTATGGGTTCCCTCTGAACACACATCATAGGGGTTATGCCGAGGCTGCCTCCGTTGTTGAGAAATGATGTGAATTGAGGTGAATTGTCCGGCCAAGCCCTCTGCAGTTCCCAGGTTGACAGTTGGTATTCACTAGGAGGCCAAGCTCGTGGGGAGAGGTGCTCACACTAGGGTTTGTAAGTGAAAGGTTATGGTTGATGATCCGCGTACTGTGTTACGATGATTCGGGGTTATCCCGACGGATGAAATCAAATGTTGTAGCACAAGTGTGCAACCTCTGCAGAGTGTAAACCTATTCGAATATCCGTGTCCACGGTTACGGACAGTTGGAAAGGCCATACAGTTTCCGCGGTGTCAGATTCTTGAAAATGTTGGTGAAGTGAATGGTGATTGGTGACTTGTTTTTGAATCACAACTAAGTTGTGGGAATGACACTAACGTTCCCACTTGAGTTAGTTAACACATGAATAAGTCTTTTCTCAAACACTTGTGAACTAAAATTGGCTTTATGCAAATAAACTAGAGCTTAGCACCCCTTTCTAGAATTGTTAGAACTTACACTAGTATTAGTTTGCGAATACTTAAAGTACTCACGGCTCTGTCCCTGGCTATTCAAATGGCCAGAGTATGAAGATGAACAGAACTACCAAGGAGATGACCAGCAGGACGCCTACAACAACTAGGAGTCTTCCGACGTCAAGCATTGGCCTGTGGACTAGAGGGTCCATTTATCTTTACGCTTCCGCTATGAACTTGTGTTTGTTCGTCGATCAATGGATCAACTATTTGTGTAATATGGATCATGTGATTCAAGTTGTAAGACAATATGGTTTGTAATGAATGATGACTATGATATTCGACTATTATGCCTCGCAACAACAATATTCCTGGGATTGCGATGAATGACATAATAGGCATCTGGACTTAAAAATCCGGGTGTTGACAGTATATAAGTGAAAGGTTATGGTTGATGATCCGCGTACTGAGTTACGATGATTCGGGGTTATCCCCGACGGATGTAACCAAAAGTTGTGGCACAAGAGTACAACCTCTGCAGAGTGTTAAACCTATTCGTATAGCCGTGTCCACGGTTACGGACGAATGGAAAGGCCATACTGTTCTGTTGTCACAATTTTTGTCTTAAAAGGGAATGTGAAATTGAAAGGTGAATTGACTTGAATCACAATTGAGTTGTGGGAATGACACTAATGTTCCCACTTGAGTTAGTCTAGCAAATGAAGAGTCTTTACTAAATGTTTCTGAACTAAACTTGGCTTATGCAAATAAACCTAGAGCTTAGCACCCCTTATTAAAGTTGATAAGTAATTACATTAGTTTTAGTTTGCGAGTACTTTAAAGTACTCATGGTTGTGTCCCTGGCTATTCAAATGCCAGACTATGAAGAGGAGCAACAGTATCAGGAGGACGGACGACAGGACGTCTACGATAACTAGGAGCATCTTCTAACGTCAAGCGTTGCCTGTGGAATAGATAATCCACTACGACTTCGCTTCCGCTACGTATTATGTTGTTGGTCATTAGACCAACTATTTGTGTAATATTGGATCATGTGATCTATTGTTTTAAGACGATTATGTGTTGTAATAAATGATGACTCTATGATATTCAACTGTTATGTCTCGCAAAAACAATCTTCCTGGGATTGCAATGTATGGCATAATAGGCATCTGGACTTAAAAATCTGGGTGTTGACAATAGGGTGATAGATTTGAGATGTTGAACGTGTTTCTCACCGAGTACTTGGAGGTTGGTATGTCGATGACGTAGGCATTGTTGTTGATGCGCTTGAGGACTTTGAAAGGCCCATCGCCTCTTGGCTTTAGCTTTGAGTTGCGTTCATGAGGGAACCTTTCCTTCCGAAGGTGAATCCAAACGAGGTCTCCTTCTTCAAACACTCGTTCCTTCTTCTTGGCGTTGAGGCGGGTAGCTTGGCGAAGTACATGCTCTTGTATGGTTGCTCTTGTGTCTTCATGTAGTTTCTTCATGGCGGTGGTGCGCTTGTCGAAGTCCATGTTCGTCCTTTCATGAAGAGGTAGTGGAAGGAGGTCGAATGCTGTGTACGGTTCGAAGCCATTGACGATCATGAACGGACTCCGTGATGTTGTGGAGTGCTTGGCTCGATTGTAGGCGAACTCCGCGTGGGGTAGGCACTATTCCCATGACTTCAAATTTTTCTTCACTAGTGTTCGTAGAAGAGTGGAGAGGCTTCGATTGACCACTTCTGTTTGTCCGTCCGTTTGCGGGTGCGAGGATGATGAGACTAAGAGCTTCACTCCAAACTTTGCCATGAGCGACTTCCATAGATAACTTATAAACTTGATGTCTCGATCCGACACAATACTTGTCGGTACTCCATGTCGGCGAACAACTTCCCTGAAAAACAACGAAGCAATGTGTGAAGCATCATCAGTCTTATGGCATGGTATGAAATGAGCCATTTTAGATAACCTATCCACTACCACAAAGATTGAATCATGACCATATTTGGTTCGAGGCAATCCTAGTACGAAATCCATGCTAATATCCGACCACGGTGCATAAGGAATAGGTAACGCTGTGTAAAGACCATAAGGGTTGGTGGTGGACTTAGCTTGAAGGTATGTGGTGCAACGGTTGCATAGGCGCTCCACGTCTCGCTTCATCTTTGGACAATAGTAATGAGTTGCGAGCATCGCAAGTGTTTTATCCCGTCCAAAGTGTTTGATGAGGACTAAGTCCAAGGATGTGCCCGATCTTCACGGATTTGGGTGGAACTCGTGGGGGTAGGTGGATGAACGCGATGAACACGAAGAACGCGAGGGGGAATCGTGGGGATACAACACACACACGCACGCAAACCGGTTTTCCCTCGTAGGACCGATACACCTACTCGATAGAGGTTGCGAGAAAAGACCTTCCGGTAGAAGTCCCGCAAAGAGATCGACAAATCGAAGCTCGCAAGATCTAGAAGGGTGAAAAGACCGGAAGGTTGATAGAAGTGCAAGCAAAAGACCAAATAGGTAGAAGTGCAAGCAAAAGATCAAACAAACGGTAGAAGTCACCAAAGAGATCTTGACAAGTCGATAAGGAGCCCGGGTGGGTACAAGATCTAAGATCTAGGTAGGGTTCCAGCAAGGGTGAGCTAAGCTCAGGTTTAATTTCACATCAAGTCTAATCTCAGATCTGAGCAACAAGGCTATTTATAGGTGGGGGCGAAGAGGTAAGTTACACGCTGAAAAGTGCTGTTGTGCTGAAGTTCGCTGGGGCGGAAGTTCCGGTCAACTTGGGCGGAAGTTCCGGTCAGGGGCGGAAGTTCCGGTCCCTCGGGGCGGAATTTCCGGTCGGGCGGAAGTTCCGGCCAAGTTCCGGCCTTGTTCCGGAATTGCGCCATTGTCCCGCAGTAACATCCAGTATGGCTTTCGCCGACTTTCGGAACTTGGGCGGAACTTGGGCGGAAGTTCCGGTCCTCTGGGGTGGAAGTTCCGGCTGGACCCTGTTTCCTGGGCGCTGGTAGGCATCTTGAGAGCATCTGGCCGGAAGTTCCGGTCCTGGGGGGCGGAAGTTCCGGCCTGGGAGCTGTAGCTTCATCTTCATCATTTCCAGCTCTCTCTCCATTGGCTTGGTCTTCATGGCTCGCTTCTTGGTCGATGTACCTGATTGAACAAAGGGTATTGGCATGAAGTAGCAAGCCATCCAAAGGGGTGTCGAAAGCATACATGGAGAGGAGCGAATTCACCTCTTGGTGTAGGGCTTGGGCTCGAGCTCGTGTCATTGGACCACGAGGCGGGCTTGTCGGTCTTGAGGCGGTGGTGTCCGAAGGCCACCCCGTATCATCTCCCCCCCTTGGGAAAGAGTCGTCCTCGACTCTAACGTCTCTTCATCTTCATGGTATGGCGAGAGGTTGGACACATTGAATGTGTTCCTCACCAAGTACTTGGATGTTGGTATGTCGATGACGTAGGCGTTGTCGTTGATTCGCTTAAGGACCTTGAAGGGACCATCGCCTCGGGGCTTGAGCTTGGAGTTTCTTTCTTGAGGGAAACGGTCCTTGCGAAGATGTATCCACACTAGGTCCCCTTCATTGAAGATCCGTGCCTTTTTCTTCATGTTGAGGCGTGTTGCTTGACGAAGAACTTGTTGCTCGATTGTTGCCCTTGTATCTTCATGTAGCTTCTTCATGTTTTGTGCTCTCTTGTCGATGTCCATGTTTACTTGCTCATGTAGCGGTAGAGGAAGGAGGTCAATCGCCGTAGGAGGCTCAAAGCCATAGACAACCATGAACGGGCTTCTCATTGTAGTAGTGTGCTTGGCGCGGTTGTAGGCAAACTCCGCATGCGGGATGCAATCTTCCCATGACTTCAAATTCTTCTTGACAAGGACTCGTAGTAGTGTTGAGAGGCTTCGATTCACCACTTCGGTTTGCCCATCGGTTTGTGGGTGTGAGGATGAGGAGAACAAAAGCTTGACGTTGAACTTAGCCATTAGTGTCTTCCAAAGGTAACTCATGAACTTGACATCTCGATCCGACACAATGCTTCTTGGTACACCGTGGAGTCTCACAATTTCCCTAAAAAACAAGGAAGCAATGTGTGAAGCATCATCCGTTCGGGAGCATGGTATGAAATGTGCCATTTTAGAGAATCGATCAACCACTACGAAAATGGAATCATGACCATATTTGGTTCTAGGCAATCCTAACACAAAATCCATACTAATGTGAGGAATAGGCAATGGTGTATAAAGACCACAGGGGTTGGAAGTTGACTTAGCTTGTAAGCATGTTGTACACCGTCGGCAAAGGCGCTCCACGTCGCGGTACATTCTTGGCCAATAATAGTGAGTGGAGAGCATGGCATATGTCTTCTCTCGTCCAAAGTGTCCCATAAGACCACCACCATGCGATTCTTATAAGAGCAAAAGGCGAAGCGAAGACATGGGGATACAAAGTTTGTTGCCCTTGAACAAGAATCCTTGGTGCAAATAGAAATCATCGATGCCCTTCTCACTAGAACACTTTGCAAAGATTGGGCCAAAGAAAGAATCGGAGGCATATAAATCTTTGATTTCATCAAGACCCAAAACGTGGATATCCAAACGAGTGAGTAAAAGGGTGAGCTTGCGGGAAAGAGCATCCGCCACAACATTGTCCTTGCCCTTCTTGTATTTGATTACATATGGAAAGGACTCAATGAACTCAACCCATTTTGCATGACGTTTGTTCAAGTTGTGTTGACTTTTCAAATATTTCAAAGACTCATGGTCGGAGTGGATAATAAACTCTTTTGGTCAAAGATAGTGTTGCCAAACTTCAAGAACACGAACCAAAGCATAAAGTTCCTTGTCATATATAGGATAGTTGAGGCGTGCGCCATCCAACTTCTCACTATAGTATGCCACGGGTTTTCCATCTTGCATAAGCACTCCACCAATACCGAGTCCACTCGCATCACATTCAATCTCAAAAGTTTTGGAAAAGTTTGGGAGAACAAGAAGTGGTGCCTCGGTAAGTCTCTTCTTCAACTCATCAAAAGCTTTTTGTTGTGCCTTGCCCCACACAAATGGAACATTCTTTTTCGTAAGCTCATTCAAAGGGCAAGCAATGGTGCTAAAATCTTTCACAAAGCGGCGGTAGAAACCGGCAAGTCCATGAAAACTTCGAACTTGACCAACATTGGTAGGAGTGGGCCAATTGTGGATGGCCTCAACCTTGGAAGAATCAACTTCAATCCCATTAGTGGAAACCACAAAGCCAAGGAAAACCAACTTGTTTTGAGCAAAGGTGCACTTGGGGAGGTTAGCATAAAGCTTTTCATGACGCAAGATGCACAAGACCTCTCTCACATGTTGCACATGGTCCTCGAGGTTTTTGCTATAAATGAGAATATCATCGAAATAGACAACCACACTCTTGCCAATGAGAGGTCGCAAGATGTGATTCATAAGTCGCATGAAAGTAGATGGAGCGTTTGAAAGACCAAATGGCATGACAAGCCATTCATAGAGACCAAGTTTGGTCTTGAATGTCGTCTTCCATTCATCACCTATTGCCATGCGTATTTGGTGGTAGCCACTACGCAAATCAATCTTAGAGAAAATCATGGCACCGCTCAATTCATCAAGCATGTCATCTAAACGCGGAATGGGATGGCGGTAACAAATGGTAATGGCATTGATGGGGCGACAATCCATACACATTCGTTGCGTCTCATCCGGTTTAGGAACAAGAATCACGGGAACCGCACAAGGGCTTAAGCTTTCACGAACATACCCTTTTTCGAGGAGGTCTTGTATTTGTCGTTGGATCTCCTTTGTGTCTTCGGGGTTGGTGCGGTAGACGGCGCGGTTTGGTAGAGGGGCGCCGGGTATGAGGTCGATGCGGTGCTCAATCCCTCGAAGCGGTGGTAGTCCATGAGGAAGTTCGTCGGGGAAGACATCTTGGAACTCCTTCAAAAGAGACAACAAAGACGAAGGAAGTGTTGTTAAGTTGTTAGTCTCCGAAGATGGTCCCTTGCAAATGAGCACGTAGTGCAATATGGTGGATGGGTTGTGGTGCAATTCTCTCATCTCACTCTTGGTAGCTATGAGGACACTCTTCATCTCACTCATATATGGCTTGTGGCGCTCACTTTCCTTTTGGTGAGTCACTCTCTCACCACTCATCTCACTAGTGATGGTAGCTTCCTTAGCCCTCGCTAGAGCCTTTGCATTGTCCGCAATCACTTGGGTAGGAGTCATTGGGCGTAGGATGTATGTCTTGTCGCCGACCTTGAAGCTATAGGCATTTGTGTAGCCATCATGGCTTGCTCTTTTGTCATGTTGCCAAGGGCGACCAAGTAGCATGTGGCACACCGTCATGGGCACTACATCACAATCAACGGTGTCTTCATAGGCACCAATCTTGAAGGATACGGAGACGGTGTGTTGTATCTTGACATTTCCATTGTCACTTAGCCATTGCACATGGTAAGGATGGGGGTGTTTCCGGAGTGTGAGGTTGAGCTTGGAGCATAGTTCGGTGCTTGCAAGATTGTGGCAACTCCCTCCATCGATGATAACCTTTATTGACTTGCCATTGATTCTGGCTCGTGTTTGGAAGATGTTGCACCTTTGATCTTCATTTGGGAGTGTATGGGTTGTCAACACTTTGGTCACCACAAGGGAGGGGCTTGCATCATGCACACATAGGACTTGCTCTTGGTCTTCCAAGTCATCATCTTCATGATTGGTTGCGGCTTGTACCAAGGCTTCATATTCTCCTTCACTCAAGTACTCCACATCTCCATCATCTCGAGTTATCATAACTCTTGTGTTCTTGCATTCAAAGGATTTATGTCCTTGAGCTCCACACTTGAAGCATGTGATGTTACTAGATCCCGTGGAAGCTTTGGAGGACATAGTTGATTGATCCGGCTTGAAGCTTGTTGTCTTGAAGGCACTCTTCATTTGCTTAGGAGGATCCTTGGGAGCAATAGCACTTGTGTTCTTGATGCTTGAGGAGGTGTTTGTTGCATTGCGCGCGGCGAAGAAGGACTTTGTTTTTGCACTTGCTATGTCTTCTCGCACTTGGCGCTCGGCTCTTGTAGCTTGATGAAGCAATTCAACCATGTTGGTGTAAGGCAAGAACTCCACTATCCTCTTGACGGGAATGTTCAATCCATTCAAGAATCTTGCCATTGTTTGCTCTTCCCGCTCATCCACATTGGCACTCATCATGGTCATGTGCATCTCCTTGTAGTACTCCTCAACGGACTTGTAGCTTTGCTTGAGTTGAGTAAGCTTGTTGAAGAGGTCGCGTTTATGGTGGTTGGGCACAAAGCGTTTGTGCATGACTTCTTGCATCTCTTCCCATGTAGCAATGGGGTCTAGATCTTCCTTGTCACGCTTCTTGTTCACTTCTTCCCACCAAACATTTGCATACCCTTCAAACTCTAGTGATGCCATTGCCACTTTCTTTGCTTCGGAGAAGTTGTGTATGCGGAAAATCTTGTCAACCTTGAGAACCCAAGAGAGGTATGCATCGGGGTCTTCTTCTCCGTGGAATTTGGGCATGGTGAACTTGAGTTTCCCAAAGATTTCCTCTTCATTGCGGTCATTGCGTCTAGGAGGTGGTCTTTCTTCACCAAGGTCTTGACGTTGTTGAGGTGGATGTTGTGGACCTTGAGCATCTCTATTGTTGTTGCTATGTTGTTGACGAGGAGGTGGTCTTCCATGACCTTCATCTTGATCATCATTGTTGTGGCGTCGTCGAGGCATCACACTTTCTTCACTTGATGCTTGGTGATGACTTGATTCTTCATTTGTTGCCCTTGGAGGAGGTCTTCTAGCATGAGGGCGATCATCATGATGGCGGCGATTATCTTGACCTTGAGGGCGTTGAGGACGAACAACATTGATGATTTGGCGCTCTTGGTGTGCTTGCCTTTGTTCCTCTTCATGAAGGCGTTGTCTTCGAGCTTGAGCTTCTTGTGCTTGTCGTTGCCGCTCTTGTTCTTCAAGTGCTTGTTGTTCATTGCGGAGACGCTCTTGTTCCCTTGCTCGAACTAGCTCTTGATCATGTCGAAGGCGTTCTTGCTCTTGTTGGAATTGAGCATTGAGGTTCTCTTGGTGAAGGCGCTCTTCTTCAAGGCATTGACGTTCATGGACAAGTCGAAGTCGAGCTTGCTCCGCTTCTTGAGCTTGTTGGTGAAACACTTGAACATCCACATTATGGTGGCGTGGGTCTTCATTAGAATCATGGCGAGACGGTGTAGGAGCTCTTGACCTTGAGCTATGAGAGCGCGAAGACCTTGAGTGGTGTCTTCTCTCTTCTTGACGGTTGAGTGTGTGGAGGATATTGTCTAACGCCGTCTTCATTTCCCTTGTCTCTTGACCTTGTATGGCAAGTGTGGCCTTCAACTCATTGCCTTGAGTTTCAATCTTCTCATTGAGGTCTTGCACTTGATTGTTGAGGTCATTCCTTTGCACTTGAGCTCTTTCTTCATAGCGGACATTGGTATCCTTGAGCATGGCTTCAAATTGATTTAGCTTGGCGTGGACGGCTTGAGTAGCTATCCAATGTTGGTGCCGCGTCATCGGTAGTTGGTTCCCTTCTCCACTAGACATGGTTACAACTAAAACAAGAACTGTGGTGGGTGGTTAGGAAAGACTACCAAGAATGTCAAAACTTGCAAACCAAAATCGAAAAGGTGTTTCAAGTCGGAGGCAACCGATATGTATGCACACACACAAAAACAAAAACTCTATATGGTGTTAGGTATGGATGTGGAAAGCCAAATGGAAGAACCAAACGAAAAGTCTATTGTCAAAAGTGGGTAAGATCCAAAAGTCACAAGTCAAAGGCGGTGATCACAAAAGGCATACACAAGGAGGAACACACGCGTGGGACAAAATGGGGTTAGCGCGACTTGGAAAAAATGAGCAAGACAAAATGGTCCTAACGAAGACTACTAGCTCGGTGTCACGCCAACACAAGAGAGACCGTGGCTTGGTTGCAAAATCGAGAAGCAACAAGATTTGCGCAAGACGCCTCTCTTCTCTTTTCTCTCTTTTGCTTAAAAGCTTTGGACTCTTTTGTGTATAGGTGTCACTCACACACTTTTTCTTTTTGTATTTTTCTTTTTCTTTTTCTCACTATGTAAGGATACTACTATCTATGTAAGTATGTCACACTTCTTTTGCTTATCTTTTCACACGAGCTTGCTTTGAAACTTTGCTCCACACACGCACACCCTCACGGTCGGGACGCTTGCGCAATGCTTCGCAACACTAGAAAGCCACTCTCGATAGGAAAGGTACGCAAAAGAGGCTAGGGCTACAAGTTAGGAGCAAGTTATACCACTTGATGATGGTGGCCGACGATCTTGAACTTGCTATGGTGGAGGTGTCAAATGAACCGCTTGAATCCTCGGGGTGCCGTCGTCGTTGTCGATGTTGCGGAAGCTGTGTGGTAGCTGAAATGGCACTCAAACCGAAGTCCAAACACAAGGGGGTTAGTACCAAAACGAAAAACGAAGGTTGTTGTCAAAATTTCGGCCAGGCGGAACTTCCGGTCCTGAGGGGCGGAACTTCCGGTCCCCGGGCGGAACTTCCGGTCGCAATCAGATCTGCGGGCTGTTCGTCGATTTGGGCAGAAATCCGGGCCGAAATCCTTCGAATTCGAGGAAAATTTGGCACTAGAAGCTGTGGGAAGGTGGGGGAATTGCAGATCAACACCAAAGACAAGTTTCTATTGGAGCAAAACCACAAATAACTCAACAAATCGAGAGATCGATCCAAGGCCAATTTGGGGCTATTTTTTGGGAAAAAAATTTGGAATTTTTTTTGGGCGAAATTGGTGGAATTGGGGGATGTGGGGGTCAAATCCGTGGCAACCAAAGAGCTGCTGATACCATATGATGAGGACTAAGTCCAAGGATGAACACGAAGAACGCGAGGGGGAATCGTGGGGATACAACACACACACGCACACAAACCGGTTTTCCCTCGTAGGCCTGATACACCTACTCGATAGAGGTTGCGAGAAAAGACCTTCCGGTAGAAGTCCCGCAAAGAGATCGATAAATCAAAGCTCGCAAGATCTAGAAGGGTGAAAAGACCGGAAGGTTGATAGAAGTGCAAGCAAAAGACCAAATAGGTAGGAGTGCAAGCAAAAGATCAAACAAACGGTAGAAGTCACCAAAGAGATCTTGACAAGTCGATAAGGAGCCCGGGTGGGTACAAGATCTAAGATCTAGGTAGGGTTCCCACAAGGGTGAGCTAAGCTCAGGTTTAATTTCACATCAAGTCTAATCTCAGATCTGAGCCAACAAGGCTATTTATAGGTGGGGGCGAAGAGGTAAGTTACATGCTGAAAAGTGCTGTTGTGCTGAAGTTCGCTGGGGCGGAAGTTCCGGTCAACTTGGGCGGAAGTTCCGGTCAGGGGCGGAAGTTCCAGTCCCTCGGGGCGGAAGTTCCGGCCAAGTTCCGGCCTTGTTCCGGAATTGTGCCATTGTCCCGCAGTAACATCCAGTATGGTTTTTGCCGACTTTCGGAACTTGGGCGGAACTTGGGCGGAAGTCCGGTGGGCGGAAGTTCCGGTCCTCTGGGGCGGAAGTTCCGGCTGGACCCTGTTTCCTGGGCGCTGGAAGGCATCTTGAGAGCATCTGGCCGGAAGTTCCGGTCCTGGGGGGCGGAAGTTCCGGCCTGGGCGCTGTAGCTTCATCTTCATCATTTCCAGCTCTCTCTCCATTGGCTTGGTCTTCATGGCTCGCTTCTTGGTCGATGTACCTGATTGAACAAAGGGTATTGGCATGAAGTAGCAAGCCATCCAAAGGGGTGTCGAAAGCATACATGGAGAGGAGCGAATTCACCTCTTGGTGTAGGGCTTGGGCTCGAGCTCGTGTCATTGGACCACGAGGAGGGCTTGTCGGTCTTGAGGCGGTGGTGTCCGAAGGCCATCCCGTATCAGTGTCCCATGAGGCCACCTCCATGTGACTCTTGCAAAAGTAACTTTCGAAGAGAAGGCTCGGGTATGCAAATTTTGTTAGCTTTAAACAAGTAGCCAGCGTGCAAGTAGAAGTCATCAAATCCTCGTTCAACGAAACACTTCTCAAATATTTGTACAAATAAAGAATCGGAAGGATAGAGTTCTTTGATCTCCTCAAGTCCCAAGACATGAAAGTCCAAACGAGTAAGCAAAAGGGTGTTTTTGCAGGAAAGAGCATCTGCCACTACATTGTCCTTGCCCTTCTTGTATTTGATTAGATACGGAAAGGACTCAATGAACTCAACCCATTTTGCATGCCGTTTGTTCAAATTGTGTTGGCTTTTCAAATACGTCAAAGACTCACGGTCGGAATGAATGATAAACTCTTTCGGCCGAAGATAGTGTTGCCAAACTTCAAGAACACGAACCAAAGCATAAAGTTCCTTGTCAGAAATAGGATAGTTGAGGCGTGCGCCATCCAACTTCTCACCATAGTATGCCACGGGTTTTCCATCTTGCATAAGAACGCCACCAATACAAAGTCCACTCGCATCACAATCAATTTCAAAAGTTTTTGCAAAGTTCGGAAGGACGAGGAGTGGTGCTTCGATAAGGCATTTTTTCAATTCATCAAAAGCATTTTGTTGAGCCTTGCCCCACACAAACGGGACTTTCTTTTTGGTAAGCTCATTCAAAGGGCAAGCAATGGTGCTAAAATCTTTCACAAAGCGGCGGTAGAAACCGGCAAGTCCATGGAAGCTTCGAACTTGACCAACGGTGGTAGGCGTGGGCCAATTATGTATTGCGTCAACCTTCGAAGCATCTACTTCAATGCCATTGGCGGAAATCACAAATCCAAGGAAAACCAATTTGTTTTGGGCAAATGTGCATTTGGGAAGGTTTGCATAAAGCTTCTCATGGCGCAAGATGCATAAGACTTCTCTCACATGTTGCACATGGTCCTCGAGATTTGTCGTTGCCTATTCGACAGTGCCTCGGTGGAGGGATCCTCACGAGGGGGAGAAGTAGTAGGGGCCATAGGGCGGAGTGCACACGGGACGGTGGTACGCGATTTACCCAGCTTCGGAACACCTGCACGATGACAGGGCCTACTGCTGCTTGTCTGGAATTATCTGGGCGCTTTCGCGTTGTTACAATGAGTTGTGGTTGTTGTCATCGTGGTGAACGAGCAGATGCCATAGGATGGCTTAGATTGGGGCCGAATGGACGCTAGAGGATTCGGGGGAGGGTTTGCGATTAGATGGGAAGAACTTCCGGATGCTTTCCTCAAGAACACAACCAAAGGCCGGTATGCAAGAAGAGAGACAAGAGGAAGAACTCTTTACTAGATCGCTAGCTTCATTGATCTCAACGTGGTTACAAGTTCTATCGTCTAATCCCTTCTGTGGTCTCGCGCCTGTAAGAGGCAGTACCCCCTCTCCTTATATAGGGGAGAGGGTGGCTTACAGAACAAGAAACCCTAATGGCATCTTTGACTGGACAAACTACTTTACAAAGCTACTTTAATCATAGATGACGCCGGGGTCCTCTTTAATCAGGGCTGCTGATGTCCTCCGGCTTCTTTTAGCGTCATCCCTCTCTTTGGCGCCAGGGCTCTGATTAAAGCCACTTTGCTTAGCTCATCCTTGTCTTCTTGCTCTGAAGAGAATCTTTGACCAGTCCTGCCGACAGGCCCTTCAGTCCGGTATCTTCTTTACCGGGTTCCGGCATACCCCCTTGGGGATGCCGGCTTGGCTTCACTTAGCCTAAACTCTTATCTTACTTTCCGGTAAGAACATTAAACCGGTATCTCGATGGCTCAAACCATCCGGTTTGGCATGCCTTTGGCATACCGGGGGTTATCCCCCCAACATTAGTCCCCGAAGCTGGTATAGTCTGGGGGATTCTATCCTACAGACCATGCCAGGTTTTCATCTTTTCAGGATACCGGTTTAATCTCTCCGGCCTGAGCTTGGATCCGGCATCCTTGCCCTTCTTTGTCTTTTCTTTCTTTGCAAGGCATCTTCCGGCATCTCTCTTTTCCGGCATCATTCGCATTTACTCCTTCCTCGGCGAAGTCGAGAATATTTTGGGCCCCGCGCCTGTCAGTGACATGCGCACTGTTAACTGTCACGCCAGTGTCAGTTGTCACTTCGCTTCGACTCCCGCGCGCTCATTAAATGCACCGCTGCGGATCCCACTAGCCGTTTTGGATCCCGTGTGTGCCTCCGTTGGCGTCCCATTTTCTCGCGTGTATCTCCTCGCCACGTGGCGGCCCGTGGTGCGAACCGCCGCGGCCCGCGAGGCGAACCGCCGCGGCCCAGCGGTTTTCGGCCCACTTCCTCTCTCCTTTATAAGCACAACCGCCCCTTCTTCTTCCTCTTCTTCGCATTCCTCATCCTTCGTGCACAGTGCTCCTCGCCTTTGTGCTTCCACCGCTCTCCGTCCGCCGTCGCTCGCTCAAGCTCCGGCGCCCGGCGAACTCACGCCGTGCTTCCGCCGGACCTCGCTGTGCGGGAATCTTCAGCAGCACCTTCACCGCGCCCGCTGCATTCTCGCTTCTTCGCGAGCTTCTCCGCCTCGCCGTCGACGGTGCTCGTCGGCGACCGCAGGTCCGCTCCACCACCGGCGAACACCTTCCTCAGCGACTGCGCCGCTCAAGGTTGGTACCAATCTTACTTTGCTTGCCATCTGCTTGCTTTTCAGATCTTGGGTCTACGGTGTTCTTATTTCCTCTTTTTCTTTGGTTTTCTTCTTACTCGTAGATCTTCACGCGGGGTTCAAGTGTGGGATTTCTGTTTTTTCGCCTACCCATCCAATGTCCGACGAGGAATCTTCCTCCGCATCTTCTTCTTCTTTTTCCGTTAAGCGCCGTAAACAATCTCCCGGCGAATCCACGGCTTCAGATCCGATGGACACCGATTCCGGCAACCAGCAGGAATCCGGTAGCCGCCAAGAGTCCGGTGGCCATCTAGAATCCGGTAGCTTTAGCCAAGCTTCCGGTAGCCAAGAAGCGAGTAGCTCTGGCCAAGCCTCTAGTAGCTCTAGCCAATCATCCGGCGCAGAGCCTTCCCTAATCACTCGCGGAGCCTGGATGGGCTCCAATGTCACCGAGTATGAGATCGACTGGTTATACCGGTCCCGCAGGATTCCGGAAGGAGTAGTCTGCCGGATTCCCGGTGACGAAATCGAACCGGACCCCGAGCCCGGTGAGTATGTTGTTTTTCTCGCTCACTTTGAGCGCGGCGTCGGCCTTCCTGCCTCCCCTTTTTTCCGGGAGTTTTTAGATTTCTATAAACTCCAACCTCACCACCTTCCTGGCAACGCCATCTTCTACCTTTCTTGCTATGCCACCTTCATGGAGGCCTACATCGGCATTCGTCCCACTCGTGAGACGTTTGCCCGCTTCTTTTGTTTGCGGATAAACTCCGTCCAGGGCAAGGAAATCCCTAAGCCCAAACCGCCTGTGGAGTGCGGATCTTGCATCGTTGGCTCCCGCCAAGGGAGCACTTTCCTTAAGTTTGCCGGCCTCGAGTCCTGCCGCGCCTGGCAAGGAACCTTTTTCTATGTGAAGAACGAGGGCCGCGCCAATCTTATTGATCTTCCTCCGTTCCAAGCGGGGCCTCCTAGCAGAACCAATTGGAGCTACAACCCGAAGACGGATCACGCCGAAACCAACCGGGTAGTACGCTTCTTGGCCTCTTTGAAGAAGGAGACCAACATCTGCTCTGATGATATCATCCGCACCTTTATATCGCGCCGGGTGCTTCCTCTGAAGCGCCGCGTGCATAGGATGAGTGAGATGTACGGCCCTGGCGATCCTACCAAGATCACAAGCCGTCCTCTTAGCAAGAAGGATGTTGTTCGCAAGGCTAAGCAGATTTGCCAAATTGCTATGCCGTTTGAATGGGAATGGGGCCTTCTTCCCCTCAGCACTACTAACCCTCCGACCCAAGAAGTAAGGGATTACGCAATTGGGGTAGTTTTTTGCCGGTAACTTTCTGCCTTTGTTAACTTTCCTTTTTTCGTGTTTCAGGCCAAGGACCGCTTCCCCCTCATCCAAGCAGAGCGACGTGGGATTCCGGTGAAGCGCGCCCTTGACTCCTTCGACCCAGATCCCTACATTTTTTTGGAAGGATCTGAAGATGGGCAAGACCCCGGCTGCGCGCCTTGGCCGGGACCCGCCGGAGCCAACCGGGTCCTCCGATGACCTGACCATGCTCGAGGTACTTTCTTTTCCGGTTTCTTGTACTTTACCGTTATTGCTTCGTTGCGAATTGCTTCTTAGCCATATTCAACTCATAGATCCATGAGCGCGTGCCGCCCCTGCGCGCCGAGGCCGGCTCTGAGTTTGTGGACAAACTCATGGCCCAGGGCCAAAAGAACAAGCAGCCGGCATCTAATGCCGGTTCCAGCCAGGCCCCTCCCTCCAAGCGCTTCCGGACTGAGCCCGTGGGGGAGAAGGAAGTGGGCGTGCGCCGCTACGGGCGCAAGCAGATGCCAACTGCTTCCGGGTAAGTTTTTCATTTTCTGGCTCGCCTCTTTTTTGCCAAGTTCTTTTTCCGGTTGCTTTTTTCCAACTATTTGTCTTTTCTTTTTCTCAGCCCTGCGCTCAAGCTTGGCCCGAGGCCATCGGGCTCTGAAGGATCCGCAAGGACCTCAACCCCTCCTCCTCACTCAGGCCCGGCACCATCTGGTGCCGGCAACACCTCTGCCTCCCTCTCGGGGGGCACAACAAATTCGGGGCGTGCGGCCCCTTCATCATCAGATCACCGCACGGAGGAGGATCTTTCCTTTCTCCCAGAGAACCAAGACACCGGTGCCAGCAACATCGGCGCCGAAGAAAAAGAAGCTGCCGGGCGGGCGGAGCCTCCGGCTCCTCCCGTCCTTGAAAAGACGACAACTTCCGCGCCGGAATCTTCCGCGCCGGAAGGCTCCAAATCGGGTGACGCGCCTAGCACTCCCCCTTCTCCACGAACCATCCTCATGCCACCGCCAGACGCTCCTCGCGCCAAGCCCTCCCGGGCTGCTCCAACTGCGCCACCGCCCAAGACCTCCAGGCTGATCAAGGGGAAGGCGACGGCCTCGAGCGCCCCTTCCGGCGGCCAGCAGCCCCTGGTGCTGCACGTCGCCAAGGCCGCCAAGGATACCGCCACGAAGGCCACCGGCCTCCTTGGCCGTACATGCGAGTTCCAGCGCCAAGGCCGGGACCTGGGGCATCTTCTGCCCTACGCCCAAAAGTGGAACGCCGCGGACATGACTCCGGCGACCCGCGGCCTGGGCAAGGACAGGCTGCCGGCACCTGACCCTGTCGGGGACCGGTCTTCCGAGGAGCACTTCATGCGGCTTCGCAGCGCCGTGAAGGAGCTCGACAGCGCGTGGTACGATTCCACGAACAACTTGATGGTACGTTCTACTAACTTTCTTCAATCTTTACCGGTTTCCTTGCTTCCGGCTTTGCTCTATCTTTAGTTCATGCCGGTTTCTCTCTTGTCTATCTTCCCAGTCCCCGAGTTTTGTGGTGAGAGCGCAGCTCTTAGCGCAAAACTTAACTTAAAAACTTAGCGCAAAACCGGTACTGCCAGTCCCCGAGTTTCGTGTTAAACACTTTCTTCTTAGCGCACAACTTATCTTAGAAACGCGCAAAACCGGCACTGCCAGTCCCCGAGTTTCGGGTTAAGAACTTTGTTCTTAGCGCAAAACTTATCTTAGAAATGCGCGAAACCGGCACTGCCAGTCCCCGAGTTTCGGGTTAAGAACTTTGTTCTTAGCGCAAAACTCAACTCATTTCTTTTTCTTGAACAGCTCACGGCTGACGCTCGGAAGGCCCTCTTTGAGGAGCTTCTATGGGAGCATCGGGAGCTCGCTGAGGCACACGATAAGTGCCAAGGTAATTTTGTACAACCGGCATCTTTTTACCGGAAACCTTTTTTCTTTCTAACATTTATAATTTTTGCTTAACAGTGATCCCGGAAGCTTCCATTGATGCTCTCAGGGAGCAGCTCGCCGCCGCCCAACGTACGATTTTCTCCTTTCTCCTGTTAACTTGGTTTCCTTTTCATTTTTACCAGCACAACCTTGTTAACACTCTTTTTTCCGGGTTGCAGGGGAGAAAGAGCAGCTCATCCGGCAGCATCAGGAGGAGCTGAGCGCCCACAAGACCAGCTACCAGGAGCTCAAGTCCAAGCTCATTCAGCTGGGGCTTGATCATGCCAAGGCCCTCAAAGCCGCTGAAGTTGATGCAGCGGCCAAGATGGACGAGGCTCTGGAGGACGCCAGCAATGCCACTGTGGTGTTGCGAGCTGAGCTGGAGGAGCTGGCCAAGGCCCGGAAGGGTGCCGAGGAGAGAGCTGCACGCCTGGAGGAGGAGCAGAAGGGGTGCAACTAGTTGATCCTGCAAACCGATACACTTGCCTACCGTAAGTCCTTTCCTTTTGCATTCTTTGACTACCGCATACGAGCCTTTTTTCTTCCAACTGCATTTTCTTCCGGTTGCATTTTTCATTCCGGTTGCATTTCCTTCCGGTTGCATCTTTTTCCGGATTCTTTTCCTTAGCCTTCTTCTTTCTTTACACTGGCCTCTTTCCGGACTCTCAGAGGTATGCTGTCAAGAAAGTTGACGAGCACCGCACTGCCCAAGGCCAAGCGAATCTTGCCGTGCCATGGACGCCCTATGACCATCTGGTCGCGCTGAACGCGCGGGTGTCTCACATGCGCGCCATAGATCGCAATTTATCTGATATCCCTGATGTAGCTACCCAGCTCTTCAGGATTCTGTGGCCTGGCGAGGAGGTGCCGGATACTTTCTCCCTCATCAGCGATCGTCTCATGGGCGCCGGCAAGAGGATCCGCGAGTGGCAGTGCTCTGCTGCTCGTGCTGGAGCGGACTCTGCGCTCCGTGTCGCTTGCTCCTGGTACCCGGAGCTTAACCTGGACGCCCTTACCGGCGTGCGCGAAGGCGCGGAAACCGATCTGGACCCGATCCTCACCGCTAAGCGGCAGGATCGTGCGTACCACATTGCGGAGTACGCCGACATGCGCACCTTCATCCCTCCCCCTCCTGATGTCAAGGACTATCTCGATGAGGAGGAGGATGAAGCCGATGAGGAGCCTCTGGACGATGCTGATGCTGGTGACGCTCCTCCGGAAGCCCCTGCTGCCTGATGATCTTCTACTGAACGTTTGCCTGTGATATGTCTGTTGGTCCTGTTTGCCTCAAAACAATGCTCGTTAAATTCTGCCCCGGTATGCCGGGGCTTATGATGTAAAACTTTAACTCTCCTTTTGGTTGTTGCACAACAGTTCATGCCGGTATGTTATACCGGTGTTAATTATCTTATGTTTGCCTTAGCATATTTGCTCATGGTTTTGCTTTTATCCTGCACTGCAAAGATTTCCAAATTGTTTCCTCATCCAATTCGATGCACACTTGGTTCTTTTGCCTTGGCTCTGCCTGCCTTCTCTGGGCGTTCTTTGGCGTATGAGCACAAGGTTCTTTCACCAAACAAGCATTTTCTTGAACTTAGAAATAACTTCGAAATTTTGCAAAAAACCGATTAAACCGGGGTTAGTTAAATCTTCCGGATTGTTCTTTCCTGCTCTCCCTCTTCGCAGTTCATGTGCTTATCTCCTACCGGTTTATCTTGCTTGCCATGAAGCCGGTTTGCGGACAGCAGCAGAGTCGAAGACTCCGGTAGGATTTAGCACACTACTAAATCGGAAAGAAAAAACATTCAATAAGCAACCGGTAAACTGAAAAAATAAACAAGTTACATGCAACTTAAGTTGGGGTAGTCCCCGAGATTCATTCAAGGTTCCGGCATCTTTTATTCATAGCATGTAAGGTACAAAAAGGAACTTCTTACACCACAACTTCAAGAGTAGAAAGGACGCAACAGAGCTACGTTCCATGGACGCTTGCTTTCCTCCCCGGACCTGTCCGCCTTTCCTTTTTTCCACTCCTGTGCATTGATCAGGTAATATGCATCATTGTGAAGCACCTTGCTTACAATGAAGGGACCTTCCCATGGTGGCAAAAGCTTATGCCGGCCTTCAGTGCGCTGCACTAGGCGAAGCACAAGATCTCCTTCCCGGGAAACTCTCGGGTTAACCTTCCGGTTATGATAGCGTCTGAGGTTTTGCTGGTAAATGGCTGTTCTTGCCAAAGCCAGCTCTCTTGCTTCTTCTAGCAAGTCGACATCATTTTCTCTGGCCTCTTTGACCTCTTGCTCAGTATAGAGCTGTACCCTTGGTGAACCATGAATAATGTCAGTCGGTATGACCGCTTCTGCTCCATAAACCATGAAGAACGGAGTGTATCCGGTAGACCGGTTTGGAGTTGTTCTTATACTCCACAGTACTGATGGTAGCTCATCGAGCCAACATCTCGGTGACTTTTCCACTGCATCAATGAGTCTAGGTTTGATACCGGAAAGTACCAAAGCATTCATTCTTTCCACTTGGCCATTGCCTTGTGGGTGTGCCACTGAGCACAAATCCAACCGGATGTTGTTGTCCTCACAGAACCTTTTGAACTCACCTTGAGCAAAGTTGGTTCCATTGTCAGTTATGATGCTGTGCGGGTATCCATACCGCAAAATGACATCTTTCAAGAATTTTACCGCTGTATGCCCATCACACTTTGCGATAGGTTTTACTTCTAGCCATTTGGTGAATTTATCCACCATGACCAAGATGTGAGTCATGCTGCTCCTTGCAGTTTTGAATGGGCCAACCATATCGAGGCACCAAACGGCAAACGGCCATGTTAACGGTATTATTTTTAAACCGGACGCTGGGGTATGATTTTGCTTGGCGTACCTCTGGCACCCGTTGCATTTTCTTACCAAATCCTCAGCGTTTTCCAAAGCAGTGGGCCAATAAAACCCATGCCGGAATACTTTTGCTACGAGCGCCCTTGATGAAGCATGATGCCCACATTCTCCTTGGTGAATTTCCTCAAGCATTTCTTTCCCTTCTTCCGGTTCCACACATCTTTGAAGGACACCGGTAACGCTTCTCTTGTATACCTCACCATTGATGAATGTATATGCTTTGGACCTTCTTTGTATTCTCCTTGATTCATTTTCGTCATTCGGCAAGGTGCCGTTGATCAGGAATTCCTTAATAGGTTTAACCCACGACGGTGTCTCTCGAACCAAAAACACCGGTGCATCTATCTCCATGCTATCTACCAGCATCATTTCTTCCGGTATGGGTACAACAGTCCCTGAGCTTGCCGGAGCAGTCCCCGAGTTTACCGGTGCAGTCCCCGGGTTTCCTTCATCAATATCCATGGGTACTACATGCGACTCCGGTACAAAAATTGATTCCGATTCCGGGCTTGGTTTGATCGATGGTACTCTTAAGTGAGCCAGAGCTATTCCGGGAGGAATTTCTTGCCTGGATGAGCCCAGCTTGGACAAAGCATCCGCGACTTCATTTTCCGCACGCGGCACATGGTGAAACTCACACCCTTCGAAGAATCCGGCAATCTTTTGCACGTGAAACCGGTATGAGGCCATGTTGGCATCTTTTGCATCCCAATCCCCGGAACACTGCTGTACTACAAGATCTGAATCTCCATAGCAAATGATCCGGTGTGCACCGATTTCTTTTGCGACCTTAAGCCCATGGATCAAAGCTTCATATTCAGCGACATTATTCGATGCCCTGAAATGTACTTGCAAAACATACCGGAGGTGATCTCCTTTTGGTGAGGTGAGCACCACACCGGCACCCAGACCCTCTTTGAGTTTGGATCCATCAAAGTGCATTTTCCAGTATTCTATCCTCTGGTCTGGCGGTTTGTATTGCATTTCCGCCCAATCAACGAGGAAATCAGCCAAAGCCTGTGACTTTATGGCATCCCTTCTTTCGTATGCCGGCACGTATGGTGATATCTGGATTGCCCATTTTGCAATCCTTCCGCTGGCGTCCTTGTTGCACATGATATCGGAGATTGGTGCTTCACTCACAACCTTCATAGGATGCTCTTCAAAGTAGTGCTTGAGTTTTGTGGCGGCTATGTACACGCCATAAGTCATCTTCTGGAAATGAGGGTAGTTTTGTTTTGAGAGGGAGAGCACCTCGCTCAGGTAGTATACCGACCTCTGGACGGTTTTTCCTTCCTCTTCTCTTTCAACCACAACCACTACGCTCACAACCCGGTTTGTTGCTGCTATGTATAATAGCATAGGCTCTCTCTCTAGAGGTGAAGCCAGTATGGGTGCTGTGGCTAGCATTGCTTTCAGTTCCTTAAACGCTGCGTCTGCCTGAGGGGTCCAGACGAACTTGTCGGATTTTTTCATCAAAGCATAGAGTGGCAGAGCTTTTTCTCCCAACCTGCTTATGAACCGGCTTAGCGATGCCAAGCTTCCGGTAAACTTTTGCACATCTTTTAGCTCTCGTGGGATAGTCATTCTTTCTATCGCCCGGATTTTTACCGGATTGACTTCTATGCCCCGGCTTGATACCAGGAAACCGAGCAGCTTGCCGGCAGGGACACCAAAGGTGCATTTTGCCAGATTAAGTTTCATCCGGAACCGTCTTAGGTTATCGAATGTTTGTCGGATGTCATCGATTAAGGTGTTCTTTACCTTAGTTTTTATCACAATGTCGTCTACATAGACTTGCACATTCTTTCCAACTTGATCAAACAAGCATTTTTGCATATAGCGCTGGTACGTTGCACCAGCGTTGCGCAAACCAAAAGGCATAGTAACATAGCAATAAGCCCCGTGCGGGGTAATGAACGCAGTTTTTATTTGATCTTCCTTTTTCAAGGGAATTTGGTGGAAACCGAAATACGCATCCAGGAAGGACAACAACTCACACCCAGCAGTTGAATCAATCACTTGATCGATCCGTGGCAAAGGAAAGGGGTCTCTTGGGCAAGCCTTGTTTAGGTTTGTGTAGTCGATGCACATGCGCCACACCTTCGGAGCTTTAGCCTCCAGGTTCTCATCTTTTTTCTTTTCAACCATTACCGGATTGGCCAGCCACTCTGTGTGCGTGACCTCCACAATGAATCCGGCAACAAGCAGTTTGGTTACCTCTTCTCCTATGATTTTCCTTCTATCTTCAGCGAACCGGCGCAAGGGTTGTCGCACCGGCTTGGCATCTTTCCGGACGTTTAAAGAGTGCTCAGCCAGCTCCCTCGGAACACCTACCAAGTCATCAGTTGACCAGGCAAAGATATTCCGATTCTCACGGAGGAAGCTGACGAGCGCGCTTTCCTATGCTAGATCGAGTCCGGCACCGATGCGAACGGTGCGCTCTGGGTAAGCCGGATCCAGCACGATGTCCTTTGTTTCGTTCGTTGGCTTGAATGCCGGTGAGCCCAAGTTTCCACTCATTGCCGCTAAGCTCAGCTGTGAGGACTGAGCCAGCGCAACCGCTGTTTGCATCCTTTTCTTTTCCTCCGCGATCACCAGCGATTCCGCTAGGTTGGATCCGGCAGATGCGGTTTCCAGTGAGACTTTATAGTTCCCCACCACAGTTAAGGGTCCACGAGGTGCCGGCATCTTCATCTTGAGGTAAGCCGTATGCGTGGTAGCCATGAAAGCTGCCAATGCTGGTCTTCCCAACAACGCATGGTAAGGACTGTCTAGATCGACCACCTCAAACTCAACATTTTCAACCCGGCAATTGTCACGTCCTCCAAATGCTACGTCCACCCGAACTTTTCCTATCGGGGCACAGGACAAGCCCAGAACAATTCCGTGGAACGTTGTACGCGTTGGCTGAAGCATATTTTCTGTTATGCCCAGCGTACGCATGGTATGCTTGTACATGATGTTTATGCTGCTGCCGTTGTCTATCAGCACCTTGCTGAACTTTACTCGAGTTTGTGGCCCCTTCATGATTGGGTCCACAACAAGAGCGTATCCACCCGGATTCGGCATGATCTTAGGGTGATCCTTAAATGACCAGGTAATTTCCTGATTTGACCACAGCATGTACTTGGGGACTGCCGGCATCATGGCATTGACCTCCATGGAGCGGCGGTGTACACTTTGCCTGTCTGTTGGCTCAGTGACAAAGACAACACAGCACATATCCGGACCCTCGTAAACATTCCGGCCTAAAGGTGCCGGTGGAGGTGGTTGATCATCATTCTGCTCCACCCGGTTAACTTGCTGGTACTGCTGCCGGTTTGGCTGCACCGGTAAGGCGTTTGCCCCGGTAAGTGGTGGCGGTGGCGGTAGCTGTTGTTGCCCCGGCATGTCTTGTGGTGGTTGCGCATCTTTTGCCGTTCCCTTTTGCATCAAGTACTTGGTCCAGGTACAATCCTTCGTCAGATGGTTTGACGGGTGTGCCGGATTCGGTGTGTGCCACCGGCAAGGTTGGTCCATGGCAGCTTCCATGGTGTATTTTGCGGGTTCTTGCCAGTTTCTTTTCTGGACCCAGGGTTTCTTCTCCACCCATTGTTTCTTAGGACCCGCCCATGGCTGCGATCCGGTTCTTTGCCTCTGACTGCCGCTGGCCTCAGAGTTTTCCTGCACAGCAGCAACTTGCTGCGGACCGTACCTTCGATCCGGAAAATCTTCTCTTCTTTTGTTATTCCGGTTATCCCGGTGTTGTTCGTGGCGCAGCTGTTCCGGCTCAGGTTGCACTGCTGGCTGCGTTGTGTCTCCCAACGCATAGCTATCCGCCACACGTATCATCTCTGCCAACGTTGTCGGCATGTTCCGCTGCAGCTTCTGCCACAACGGTGAACCTCTTCTGCACCCACTGCTAAACCAAGCAATGGCCTGTGCCTCGATTACCCCTTCACAGGAGTTCCTTGTAGTGTTCCACCGGGCCAGATAATCCCGGTCTGTTTCGTTTGGGCGCTGTACGCACAGAGCGAGTTGCTGCGGCCTGTTTGGCCTTTGATAGGTGCTGCTGAAATTGCTTACAAAAGCCTCCTCAAAATCCAGCCAGCCATTTATGCTTCCTGCCGGCAAGTTGTTTAGCCAGATTCTTGCCGGTCCAACCAAAAACGATGGTATGATCCTCACGGCCCAACGCCGATTTCCTCCTCCTGCTACGGTTCCTCCACCGCCTGCGACGTATACCGCGGTCACGTAATCCGCGAGCCAGTCTTCCGGCTTTGTAGTGCCATCGTATGTTTTTGTGTCACGGGGCAACATAAAGTTGCGAACTGGCGGTTTTTCTTTCATGATCCTTGGGCCAAAGCACTTTGGGCCTGGGGGACCTTCCTCCTCGATCATTTCTGACAAGTACACTCTATCCAGACGGTGCCTCGCATCCCGTTCCGGTAAGTATCTCTCTCCCAGGCGCTCTCCCAATTGGTTCCGGAAAGCTGCCGGTCTTGCAGAATCAGCTTCATCATAACATTCCGGTACCGCGGCCCTTGCCTGCCGGTACCTCGGGGGATCTATTTCCTCCTCATCGTACGCTGCCCTTGCAGGTCGATAATTTTGCCCGGTCTCATATCTACCGGCATGATTGTTTCCGGCATAGCCTCCTCTGGCGTAGCCTCGTTCTGCCCCTTGGCTTTTTCTACCGGCATCATGTTGCCCGGCTTGTTGCTTTCCGGCAAGAACCGGATCATACACAGTCATCTGCTGTGCGTTCATTTCTTTTTCTCTTCTTCTGTCCGGATGGGGGGACGATGCCTGCCCATGGGACTTGCTTCCGGCATTCCTTGTCGAACGCGCGGATTTTGAGGCCGCAGCCTTGTTCAGCTTAGCCAGCTGCTCAGCATTTTGTTGCTCAATAGTTTCCAGCAGCTCTCTAACACGCTCTTGCTGTTTTGCCAAAGCATCTCCGGAAAGCGACTCGCACAGCTCTACTGCAGCTTTAGCAGCTTTTATAGTTTTATCCGGGCTGCTGTACTTAGGTTTTTCCACGATGCTAACAGATGCAGAGGCACTTTTGCCGGCATGAATTTCTTTGCGCAAATCCTGATCTAGGTTGCGAGCTTTTAGCCGGTTTTCCGGCATCCTAGCAGCATGCGCGCTAACAGAAGCAAAGCCATGGGCAGCGTTGTACTCACGTAGGGTAAGGTTCAGCTCGCGCTGCGCCCGGATGATGTCCTTGCCGCTCTCGAGCACCTTTTGGCGCTGCGCCTCCAGTTCCGCCTGAGCCGCTGCCGGATCGATGTTCTGCGCGATGGGGGTGGCGAGGACGTTCATCGCCGCTTGGAGCGGTGTTTCCGGTGGTGCGGATGATGCTCCCGCTGCGCCTGCGTCGCGCTCCAGCGGTGGCTTGGCCGCACGGGTCGAAACCGCACGACCAGCACCTTCACCCACAGCCTCTTTTCCTGCACCAACCACACCGGTCATCATTACCTCGACGCTGCCGGCGGCGCGGCCAGCACAGAGCCATCTTGGCGGGTCTGGCGCCACCAGCACCGGCGAGAGGCGCTGGCGCACAGGGACGGTGCCAAAGTAGACGCGGTGGCTGCCAAACTCGATGATGCGGCCGTTCTTGGGGAAGATGCCGCCGTTGGCGAAGCAGCCCGCGTTGTCGTTGATGAAGTCCATGGCGTAGATGCGCTGCACGAGCGCGGACTCCGTACGCTCGCCGGAGATCTCGAGGACGCCCGCCCGAATGTGAACTCCTTCAAGCGCCACTTCATGCCCCACGGTGGGCGCCAACTGTCGTCGTGGTGAACGAGCAGATGCCATAGGATGGCTTAGATTGGGGCCGAATGGACGCTAGAGGATTCGGGGGAGGGTTTGCGATTAGATGGGAAGAACTTCCGGATGCTTTCCTCAAGAACACAACCAAAGGCCGGTATGCAAGAAGAGAGACAAGAGGAAGAACTCTTTACTAGATCGCTAGCTTCATTGATCTCAACGTGGTTACAAGTTCTATCGTCTAATCCCTTCTGTGGTCTCGCGCCTGTAAGAGGCAGTACCCCCTCTCCTTATATAGGGGAGAGGGTGGCTTACAGAACAAGAAACCCTAATGGCATCTTTGACTGGACAAACTACTTTACAAAGCTACTTTAATCGTAGATGACGCCGGGGTCCTCTTTAATCAGGGCTGCTGATGTCCTCCGGCTTCTTTTAGCGTCATCCCTCTCTTTGGCGCCAGGGCTCTGATTAAAGCCACTTTACTTAGCTCATCCTTGTCTTCTTGCTCTGAAGAGAATCTTTGACCAGTCCTGCCGACAGGCCCTTCAGTCCGGTATCTTCTTTACCGGGTTCCGGCATACCCCCTTGGGGATGCCGGCTTGGCTTCACTTAGCCCAAACTCTTATCTTACTTTCTGGTAAGAACATTAAACCGGTATCTCGATGGCTCAAACCATCCGGTTTGGCATGCCTTTGGCATACCGGGGGTTATCCCCCCAACAGTTGTGCCTCTAGGGCTCCCAGGATCCGGCTTATAAATGCGCACGGATCTAGGGTTTACATGGAGAGTCGTAGCCGGATTATAGGTTGCCTAACTATGGTACAATGTCTTGCCGTGTACGTCAAGGATCCGCCTTCCCTTATACGTCGTACTGGATCCGGGTTCCATATGGGACTCCACGGATCCGACTTCCTCCGAAGGTCGGTTGGGATCCGACTTCCCTATCCTGGGCTGGACTTCTTCCTTCAGGATCAACAGCAACTGGGCCGCCCGATGGGCCACATGCCACATTACCATCTATGGGCCACCCGGGCTTGCCGGATCTAGGCACTGTCGATGGTACACCCATGAAGTATACCCACAACAATAGCCCCCAGAGTTCTCCGAGTTTCACCTCCTGTTTCCGCATTGCTAACACCTCATGATTTCCGACAATATCGGTAACGCCGAGAAACTTGAAGAACCCCAACTTCACGTTTTCTTCTTTCCCAACCTCTGGTCGGAAAATCCCCTCATCCTGCGGGACTTCATCCATTGACACCATACGACATGTCTACGGGTTACTCCCCTGCTGCGGACAAGAGCTTGCTTATCTTCACGCTGCAACCCGGAAACTTAAAAGGTTCAAACAGTTCCGCCAATCTTGGCGCCATTTTCGCGCGATTGAGCGGTAAATTAGCCTTAGCCGTTTTTACTGCTTAGGGTTTTCGACACGTGTCGCTCATCCAACGGTGCGACGCTTGCGTTCCGATCACAGGATGCGGAGCACGAATCTCTTTCCTCGACCTATAAATATCCACCGTCTAACCCTAATCACCTCATTCACCCCCCATTCACCTCTCATCGCAGCGCCGCCTCCGAGCTCTTCATCCGCCGTACCGGAGCTCGCCGGAATCTCGCCGGAGTCGCTTCACCGCCGCGCAGTGTTCTTCGTGTTCTTAACTTCAGTGAGCCACCGCGGCAAAACCTTGCCGCCGGCGACTCCGACCACCGCGGAAACCATTCCGGTAAGCTCTCGAGCTTTGTCTTCGCGCCGTAGTTGGTAGGGATGAGTTTAGGGTTTCCACATTAGATCCGACTAAGCCAGTTTTTCCGCCAAGTTTTCTTCTTCAGATGTCTTCTACAACTCCACCCCCTACATCTGAGCCGATCATGGCAACACCCCTAGCTTCCGCCCCTCCACCCTTTCTCCTCGTTCAGCTGGATCCTTCCAAGGATTTCGGCAAGAACATTAAAGGAACCTCAGCTAACCCGGAGAAAGCCTCCGGACCAGATCAAGCAGAGCAGAAGGCGGAAGAAGTGGCCGCCAAAAAATCCAAGGCTCGCCAGTGGGACAGTGAAGCCAAGGGGAAATGGTGGCCCTGCACCACCACCGAAACAGAACTCAACAACCTCGAGGCGGAGGGCTTCCTAAGGCCCGGATCCTAGCGGACATGATGAGGTCTAAGACCCCGTGTGTGGCCCGATCTCGCGGATTGACTTCGAAACCAAGAGGGGAGATGGGAAAACGCGAGGAACACGAAGAACACGACGAACACGAGGAACTCCGAGACTCACGCACGCACACCAACCCGATACACCCGATACTTACCCCCGTGGCTCGAAGGACCACGACAATAGAATCACCCGGAAGAGGCACGCGGTAGAATTCCCGGTGAGAGATTGGTGTTGGAGAAAAGAGATTGGTGAGGGAGAGAGAGTAGCTTGTACTAGAATCTCACTCAACAATATCCAAATCAACAACAAGGATGGCCTTGATTACAGAGGGATGATACCCAAGGGAGACTAAGCTCAAAGGTAGGTTTGAGTTCAAAACAAGTCTAAAGAGCTAAAGGGGCGTCTGGGGTGCTTATATAGTCTTACAAGGCGTCACGGGCCGAAAAGGTACGAAGGAAACAAGTTCGGGCCGATTGGGCGACTTAAGTTGTGCAGGCCGGTCAGGGAGCCGGTCAGACCGGGCCTGGGACCGGGCAGGCCGGTCCAGACCGGGCCTGGGACCGGGCGGCAACCGGACGAGGTTCCGAGGCCCCGGGATGTTGCCCGGATGGCACGAGCGCAAATCCCGGTTTGGACCGGGCGGCCCGATCAGGAGGCCGGTCAGACCGGATTCTGGACCGGGTGGACCGGTCAGGAGGCCGGTCTGACCGGGTTCTGGACCGGCCGGCCATCTTCTCTTCCTTGCGCTCTTCGGGCGACTTCCGGTCCAGCTCCATGTCCATCTTCACGTCCAGCTGCTCCTCTCCTCCTCTTGACCATGGTGTGTCCTCCTCTTCGTGCTCTTGATGCTCCTTGTACCTAATGACACATAACACGTCGGCATGAGGTAGCAATCGATCCAAAGGGGTACCAAGATCAATGGTGGTGAGGAGCGAGTTCACCTCATCATGAAGAGCTTTAACTCGGGCTCGTGTCATCGGTCCACTTGGGGGACTTGTTGGTCTTGGTGTAGCGACGTCAGTGACCGGGGCTACATCATCTCCCCCCCCCCTTGGGAAAGAGTCGTCCTCGACTCTTGCACCTCCTCATCTCCATGATAGGGTGACAAGTCCGAGACGTTGAACGTGTTGCTCACCAAGTACTTGGATGTCGGTATGTCGATGACGTAAGCGTTGTCGTTGATGCGTTTGAGGACCTTGAAGGGGCCATCTCCTCTTGGCTTGAGCTTGGAGTTGCGCTCATGAGGGAATCGTTCCTTCCGGAGGTGGATCCAAACGAGGTCTCCTTCTTCGAATATCCTTGCCTTCTTCTTGGTGTTGATGCGGTTGGCTTGACGAAGAACATGTTCTTGTATGGTTGCCCTTGTCTCTTCATGTAGTTTCTTGACGGCGGCGGTGCGCTTGTCGAAGTCCATGTTGATGCGCTCGTGGAGGGGAAGCGGAAGTATGTCGAGTGCCGTGTAAGGTTCGAAGCCATAGACGACCATGAAGGGGCTCCTTGACGTAGTCTTTTGCTTGGCGCGGTTGTAGGCGAACTCGGCGTGAGGAAGGCACTCCTCCCATGACTTCAAGTTTTTCTTCACGAGGATGCGTAGGAGGGTGGAGAGGCTTCGATTGACCACTTCCGTTTGGCCATCCGTTTGCGGGTGCGATGATGATGAGAACAAGAGCTTGACTCCAAACTTCGCCATGAGTGACTTCCAAAGATAACTCATGAACTTGACGTCTCGATCCGACACAATGCTTTGCGGTACTCCATGTAAGCGGACAATTTCCCTGAAAAACAATGAAGCAATGTGTGAAGCATCGTCGCTCTTATGGCAAGGTATGAAATGAGCCATCTTAGAGAATCTATCCACTACAACAAATATAGAATCATGACCATGCTTAGTGCGAGGCAAGCCTAGAACGAAATCCATGCTAATATCGGTCCATGGTGCATAAGGAATAGGCAATGGCATGTAAAGACCATAAGGGTTGGAGGTAGACTTAGCTTGTAAGCATGTTGTGCACCGACGGCAAAGGCGCTCCACATCTCGCTTCATCTTTGGCCAATAGTAGTGGGTTGAGAGCATGTCATATGTCTTGTCACGTCCAAAGTGACCCATAAGACCTCCTCCGTGAGACTCTTGCAAAAGCAATTTTCGAAGCGAAGACTCGGGAATGCAAATCTTGTTAGCTTTAAACAAATAGCCATCATGCAAATAGAAATCATCCACTCCTCGCTCAACGGAGCACTTCTCAAAAATTGGAGCAAAGAAAGAATCGGAAGGATAGAGTTCTTTGATCTCTTCAAGTCCCAAAACATGAAAATCCAAACGAATTAGCAAAAGGGTGTTTTTGCGGGAAAGAGCATCCGCCACAACATTGTCCTTGCCCTTCTTGTATTTGATCACATATGGGAAGGACTCGATGAACTCGACCCATTTTGCATGTCGTTTGTTCAAGTTGTGTTGGCTTTTCAAATATTTCAAGGACTCATGGTCGGAATGAATGATAAACTCTTTTGGCCAAAGATAGTGTTGCCAAACTTCAAGAACACGAACCAAAGCGTAGAGCTCCTTGTCATATATAGGATAGTTGAGGCGTGCGCCATCCAACTTCTCACTATAGTATGCCACGGGTTTGCCCTCTTGCATAAGAACACCACCAATACCAAGCCCACTTGCATCACACTCAATCTCAAAAGTTTTGGCAAAATTTGGAAGAACAAGAAGAGGAGCTTCGGTAAGGCGTTTCTTCAACTCATCAAAAGCATTTTGTTGGGCCTTGCCCCAAACAAACGGAACATTCTTTTTGGTAAGCTCATTCAAAGGGGAAGCAATGGTGCTAAAGTCTTTCACAAAGCGGCGGTAAAACCCGGCAAGTCCATGGAAGCTTCGGACTTGACCAACATTTGTAGGGGTAGGCCAATTGTGGATGGCCTCCACCTTGGAAGAATCAACTTCAATCCCATTAGCGGAAACCACGAAACCAAGAAAAACCAATTTGTTTTGAGCAAAGGTGCATTTGGGGAGGTTAGCATAAAGCTTTTCATGGCGCAAGATGCACAAGACCTCTCTCACATGTTGCACGTGGTCCTCGAGGTTTTTGCTATAAATAAGAATATCATCGAAGTAGACAACCACGCTCTTGCCAATGAGAGGACGCAAGATGTGATTCATGAGGCGCATGAAAGTTGATGGAGCATTGGAAAGACCGAAAGGCATAACGAGCCATTCATAGAGACCGAGTTTGGTCTTGAATGCCGTTTTCCATTCATCACCAATAGCCATGCGGATTTGATGGTAACCACTACGCAAATCGACTTTAGAGAAAATCGTGGCACCACTAAGTTCATCAAGCATGTCATCTAAACGCGGGATGGGATGGCGGTAACGGACGGTAATGGCATTGATGGGGCGACAATCCATACACATCCGTTGCGTCTCATTCGGTTTAGGCACAAGAATCACGGGAACCGCACAAGGGCTAAGGCTTTCGCGGACGTACCCTTTGGCGAGGAGATCTTGAATTTGATGGTTGATCTCCTTGGTCTCTTCAGGGTTGGTGCGGTAGGCGGCACGGTTTGGAAGCGGAGCGCCGGGTATGAGGTCGATGCGGTGTTCTATGCCTCGGAGTGGTGGTAGTCCATGAGGGAGCTCGTCGGGGAAGACATCTTGAAATTCCTGCAAAAGAGACAACAAAGACGGAGGAATGTTGGTTAAGTCATTAGCCGCCGATGATGGTCCCTTGCATATGAGCACATAGTGCAATATGGTGGATGGGTTCTCTTGGAGCTCTCTCCACTCACTCTTGGTGGCTAGAAGGACACTCTTGGACTCACTCATATATGGCTTGTGGCGCTCACTCTCTTTGTGGTGGGTCGCTCCCTCTCCTCTCATCTCACTATGGTTGGTGCGGAGTTGTGCCCTCGCTAAAGCCTTCGCATTATCCGCGATGATTTGGCTAGGAGTCATCGGGCGCAACTCGAACTTCTTGTCGTTGACCTTGAAGGTGTATGTGTTGGAGAGTCCATCATGTATAGCCTTCTTGTCATATTGCCAAGGGCGGCCAAGCAACATGTGGCACACCGTCATGGGTACCACGTCACACTCGATGGTGTCCTCATAAGGGCCGATCTTGAAGTTGACGGTGACGGTATGTTGTATCTTGACGTTGCCCTTGTCACTTAACCATTGGATATGGTAGGGGTGAGGATGCTTGCGGAGAGTGAGGTTGAGCTTGTCACACAACTCGGTGCTTGCAAGGTTATGGCAACTTCCACCATCTATGATGACCTTGATCGACTTGCCACCAATTCCGGCACGGGTTTGGAAGATGTTGCACCGTTGTTCTTCCATATCATGAGGTTGTGTGGTTAGCACCCTTGTGACCACAAGTGAGGGACTTGGGTCATGCTCAGATAAGAGAGAATCTTCTCCACTTTCTTGCTCATAAGCTTCTTCACTTTCCACGGCGGCTTGCACAAGGGCTTCATATTCATCCTCATCAAGAGTCTCGATGTCACCATTCTCCATAGTGATCATAACCTTGGTGTTCTTGCACTCAAACGATTTGTGACCTTGGGTGCCACACTTGAAGCAAGTGACACTAGAGGGTCCCGTGGATGCCTTAGAGGAGGCGGTGGAGGAGACCGTTTGCTTCATGCGACTTTGGATAGTCGGTTTCTTGGATGGTGTAGAGGATGCGTCGGCCTTGGCACTTGTAGCATGAGGAGTTGATGTAGTAAGAGGAGTCGATGTAGCGAGCTTGGAGGAGAAATAGGACTTGGCCTTGGAGTACTTGATGTCCTCAATCACTTGGCGCTCGGCCTTCGATGCTTGGTGGACTAACTCAACCATGTTGGAGTAGGGTTGGAACTCGACGATCCTCTTGATAGGGTAAGTAAGGCCATTGAAGAAACGGGCAATTGTTTGTTCCTCGGACTCATGGATGTTGGCTCGCATCATAGTGAGCTCCATCGCCTTGTAGAACTCCTCAACGGTCTTGGTGCCTTGCTTCAACTTTTGGAGCTTGTTGAAGAGGTCGGTCATGTAGTGTGCGGGGACAAAGCGAGCATGCATTTCCTTCTTCATATCTTCCCAAGTGTCAATAGGAGGTTCACCCTTCTCTTCTCGAAGAGTGAGGACTTGCTCCCACCAAGTGTTGGCGTAGTCTTCAAACTCGAGTGATGCCATAGCCACTTTCTTGGCACCGGAGTAGTTGTGGATGCGGAAGATCTTGTCCACCTTGAGTGCCCATGAGAGGTAGGCTTCGGCATCGTCTTCACCTTTGAACTTGGGCATGTTGAACTTGAGTTTGCCATACATGTTCTCTTCATCCTCCAAGTTTCTTCTACGAGGAGGGGCGCCGTCATCTCTTGCGGCTAGAGGTGGAATAGGAGGTCTTCTACGGCCAACCATAGCATTGGGTTGGCGTTGAAGATGAACGCTTGCTTCACTTGGTTCACGGTGAGGATGTTGTTGAAGATCTTGTCGCGGTTGAGGACGATGCTCAATGTTGGGTCTCTCATCTTGATCATGGTGTAGCTCTCCTCGTCCACGTTGATCATGGCGAGGGTGGCGACGGAGATCTCGCCGAGGTGGATCTTGAGGATCTTGGTCTTGGGGATGGCCATCACGCCCATGGTGGGCATGGCGATCCGCTTGGTGACGATCTTGGTGAAGGACTTGGTCTTGTGGAGGACGCTCATGTGGACGAGCATGGCGATGTATTTCTCCACGCCTAGAGTTGGAGCGGGAGTTTTCATGACGAGCATGTGGGCGATGAGGTCGATGATGGTCTTCACGCCTTGAGGAAGAGCTTGGGGACGAAAGGCCACCATGAGAGTAATAGTCTTGTGACGAGCTTGATGAAGAGGAAGTAGAGCGGTGTCGACGATGATGACCCAAGTTGGTGATGGCGCGCTCGAGGCTATCCACGCGTCGCTCCATGTTGGCATCATTGGCCGCCATTTGGCCATTCAAGTTGTCCGTAGCTTCACGAAGAAGAGCCAAGTCTTGGTTCACGGTGGCGAAGTTATGAGCCACCTCATCGTATTGCTCATCAATGCGGGTCTCGAAGAGGGAGAGTTGCTCCTTGAACTCTTGTCGTTGCGTCCATAGGTTGTGTTGAGTAGCCAACCTCTCGGTGTTGCGGAGGATCTCTTCATCCCTTGTGGTATCTCCGTCCCTATCCATGATGGAAAGACAAGAACTATGTTGTGTATGTTAGTGGAAGGAGACTACCTCGCACTCTTACCAAGGTAAGATAGTATTGAGGCAATCCACCAAACTGAAAGCAAGATCAAGTGTATCGGGAACACACGCAAAACCACACGCAAAAGCTAGCAAATATGGTGTTAGGCGAGTGTTGTGGAAAGCCAAAAGACAAATCCAAGATCGAGTATGTTGTTAAAAGTGGGTAAAGTCCAAAAATCCAAATGTCAATGTGAAGATCACTATAAACACGGAAAAAGTTGTGGAACACACACACGAGATAAACGGGGTTAGTGCAACCAAAAGTGAGCGGAAAAGTGTATGTATAAGTGCTCGTTGTCACACTAACACAAGGAGAGCCAAAGCTTTGGTTGCAAAGGAAGAGACAACAAGATTCACACGCGGCCTCTCTTCTCCTATCTCTCTTTGCTTAAAAGCTTTTTCTCTTTTGTATATGGTGGCACTTGCACTCGTTTGTATCTTTGGTGGCACGTGGACACTTTGTATGTATGGGCGTATGGATGTATGGATGTATGGATGTATGGTGCTACTCGCACTCTTTTTGTGTTTTTGGGGTTTTTTCACGCACTATGTTAGCGTTAGCCTCGCTTTTGCTATCTTGCCACACGAGTGTTTGCTTGGGTGCCTTACTCAACGCGACACACACACCTCACAATGCGGGGCCACGTGCAATGTCTCGCAACACTAGACAAGCAATGCTCGATGGGATAGATCGCAAAAGGAAGAGGGGTTACAAGATGAAAGGTGCAAGTTATACCTGCGATGATGGTGGTGGTGGTGGTGGTGGTGGTAGAGATCGCCGGAAGACGAGGTCGAAGGAGGGGGCGTTGCTACGCCTGGTCGACCGGATTCTGGACCGGCCCGGCCGGTCTGCAGCCCGGTTGACCGGTGCTCAACCGGATCGCGCGATTTCTCTCTCTTGTTCTTCACGAAAACCAAGCCAAATCGACCAAATCGAAGGGAAACGATGGAATTGGAGGCTAAAAGTTGGGGAAATAGTAGATCAAGCACAACAACACCAGATCCACGGACCAAAACCACTCAAAACGCAACCAAATCACAGATCGGTCAAGAGGCACTTTGGGGCTATTTTTGGGGATTTTTTGGAAAATTTTCTAGGGACGAAATCGAGTGGGTGGAAGGTCAAATCCGCGGTAACCAAGAGCTGCTGATACCATATGATGAGGTCTAAGACCCCGTGTGTGGCCCGATCTCGCGGATTGACTTCGAAACCAAGAGGGGAGATGGGAAAACGCGAGGAACACGAAGAACACGACGAACACGAGGAACTCCGAGACTCATGCACGCACACCAACCCGATACACCCGATACTTACCCCCGTGGCTCGAAGGACCACGCCAATAGAATCACCCGGAAGAGGCACGCGGCAGAATTCCCGGTGAGAGATTGGTGTTGGAGAAAAGAGATTGGTGAGGGAGAGAGAGTAGCTTGTACTAGAATCTCACTCAACAATATCCAAATCAACAACAAGGATGGCCTTGATTACAGAGGGATGATACCCAAGGGAGACTAAGCTCAAAGGTAGGTTTGAGTTCAAAACAAGTCTAAAGAGCTAAAGGGGCGTCTGGGGTGCTTATATAGTCTTACAAGGCGTCACGGGCCGAAAAGGTACGAAGGAAACAAGTTCGGGCCGATTGGGCGACTTAAGTTGTGCAGGCCGGTCAGGGAGCCGGTCAGACCGGGCCTGGGACCGGGCAGGCCGGTCCAGACCGGGCCTGGGACCGGGCGGCAACCGGACGAGGTTCCGAGGCCCCGGGATGTTGCCCGGATGGCACGAGCGCAAATCCCGGTTTGGACCGGGCGGCCCGGTCAGGAGGCCGGTCAGACCGGATTCTGGACCGGGTGGACCGGTCAGGAGGCCGGTCTGACCGGGTTCTGGACCGGCCGGCCATCTTCTCTTCCTTGCGCTCTTCGGGCGACTTCCGGTCCAGCTCCATGTCCATCTTCACGTCCAGCTGCTCCTCTCCTCCTCTTGACCATGGTGTGTCCTCCTCTTCGTGCTCTTGATGCTCCTTGTACCTAATGACACATAACACGTCGGCATGAGGTAGCAATCCATCCAAAGGGGTACCAAGATCAAGGGTGGTGAGGAGCGAGTTCACCTCATCATGAAGAGCTTTAACTCGGGCTCGTGTCATCGGTCCACTTGGGGGACTTGTTGGTCTTGGTGTAGCGACGTCGGTGACCGGGGCTACATCAGGACAGTTCCGGGTTCCCTGGCTCCAGCCCCCGAGGCCGGAGATATGGTGGTGACCAAGGCGCTTGTGGAGCGCGGCTTCTCATTTCCGCCATCCGATTTCTTCTCGGAAATCTTGAAGGCGTACAGGCTCCAGCCCCACAACATATCCCCAAACAGCGTCTTGGCGATCAGCAATCATGTCACTCTTTGTGAAGGCCATCTCCGAGTACCTCCAGAACTTCCTCTCTTTCAGTACTATTTCTCCGTCAAAAAGGAGAAAATTCCTAAAGCTTCCGAGTTGGCTACCTGCGGGTCAATCACCTTTATGCTCCGCCCCGGCCGCGTCTACCCTCCAACCGACCGCCATGAATCTGCACGATATTGGTCGGGAGGTTTCTTCTATTTGAAGGACATTTCCGACCCGTCGAGCGAGAGGGTGCTGCCGCCCTTCAAGAACAGCCCTGCCTGCGAGACTCCGGCCTGGACGCAATGTCCTCATCTTTCTGAGTCGCCTCTGCTGACTCGCGTAGTTAGGCGGATCTGCAAGCTGACGGAGGAAGGTCTGTCGGGGAAGGACCTCACCATGTCCTGGTTCACCAAGCGGATCCAACCACTTCAACATCGGGACCGCCTGATGTTCCAATACACGGGGCGCGACGATCCTATGCGCGCCTCTAAGGACAACCTTTCTGCTGACGCCATCGACAAGCGGATCCGACTCCTCATCAAGATTCCGCGTGATCTTCGGATTCACGTGTGTAACAAGGACATCCACACCAACGGCTCCGGGACCGCGGTACGTTGCCTTGACCCAACTGTTGATTCCTTTATAATCTGAATTTTGTCTAAGTATTGGCTTGGTAACATAGCTCGAAGCCCTCGAGGAGGGCGAACTCGGAACTCTCCTCCGGGTCCCCCACACGGGCAACACTGACCCGGAAGCCGCATCGGAGGCGGAGGCTCCCGAGGCTCCGCGCCCCTCCAAGAGAAAAAGGGATGCTCCCTCCAGCCCTGCAGCCAAACGTGTTCGCGAGGTGCCTAGCACCGCGGCTACCCGCAAGGCGGAGGCGGAGAAGAAGCGCCTCAAGCTTATTGATACCAGCAACAGAGCCCAACCTGACATGCGCCATTTTTTCAAGCCTTCCGGTAAGTGCTTGGTTTCCGGCTTAAAACCCCTCAGTGAACATGAATGAGCACATGCTTAACTGTTATGCTTTTCCTGCTACACAACAGAAGTTCCGGAAGCCAGCCCCCCAAGACCCTGAAGAAAAGAACGAAGCTGTCTCCAGCTTCCATACCAGTCACACCGGAAGTTGAGGTTCCGCCCAAAGCCTCTTCTACCGCCAAGCCGGATCCTAAGGACGTCATCAACCTCGATGACCTCCCCGAAGACCCAACCGCCGAGACCGGCCACGGCGATTCCGGCAAGGGCGCCTCCTCGTCTACACCTCCGCCTGAGAAGCCAACCGCCACCTCATCTGAGCCTTCGGCTGAGCAACTCGAACAAAAGTTGCAGCTAAGTCGTGCCACTGGCACGCCCCAAACTCACCCTCACCTCTTTCCGACTTTGCAAAAGGTCCCCCTTTCACAGCGCCATTCGGAAGTATCCGCCATGATGGACAAAGTGTGGGGGCCTGCGAACACGGAAATCCAGGAGCTCTCCGACCTCGAGGGTGAACTCAAGGTCTTCTTTGCTAAGCACAAGAACGTGCGCCAGGTAACACTAGCCCCCAAGCATTGGGTTAGACATTTTTTCCGAGTAACATGTGTTAGCCGATGCTTTTTTAGATGTGCACCTTAGCGGAAATTTAAAATTTTCTCAATCCAAGACTTTGAACTTCTCGCCAGCCCCCAGAATTTTGAATTTCCGGCTAACTCCGCTTCTCAGAACACGCGGAAGCTGCACGAAGACTTGCGCGTCCATGTGCTGGAGCAAATGATGGAGATAGAAGGGCTGCGCCAGAATGTTGAAAATAGCCAAAAGGCTATAAAGCACTTGGAGACCCGCCTGAATGGTAAGAACTCCGGGTTGGATTTGAATCTTTTCCATGAACAATCATGATGCGTAATTTTTGTGATTTCCCGCCTACAGAAGAGACTGCCAAGCGCCCCGCCATCGACGACCTGTCCGCCAAAGTCCAAGTGCTCGAGGCGGAAAATGAATCCCTCAAGAACTTCATAAAAGAATCCTCCGAGAAGGAGACTTTGGCGAAGAAAGAGCTCTCGGAGAAGCACGCCCGCGACATGGCGGAACTGGCGGACAAGCTTAAGAAGAGCCAGCAAAGGGTATCAACCTTAGCGGCCAAAAATAAGAGTCAAGAGGCGGAGGCAGAGGCTATCGATAAAATGATCTTCTGTAAGAATCTTCCCTGTTTAATTCCGACTTCATCACATTTTGCTATGTTCGCGGAAGAACTGATCGTCATTTTCGCAGCGAGTCTTGGCTTTGAATGGACCAAGGATTCAACCCTCAAGAGGACGGAAGCATATGATGAAGCGCGGAGTTCCATTGACGAGCTGGTCGAGGCGTGTCGCGGAATCACCAAGTCCCTGTCCTTGAAGAGAGCCAAGACCACAGTGATTGACACTATGTCCAAGCTTATGAGATAGGTGCCGGAGCTCATCAAAGATTGGCAAGAATCTTCTGCTCGCGGAGTCGCCTCCCTCGTCCTAGCCACCTGCAAAGTGCACTTCCCCACCATGAAGTTCGTGGATGTTGCGCGCGACACTCCCAAGGGTGCCAACATGCGCTCCATCCTCGCGGAAACCCAAGGGTTGGATCAGCTATTTGTTAGGCGAGTTAACCACTCGTTCTGGTACAACAAGTACGATCTCCCCAAGGGTTTCTCGGACGCGGAAGACGAAGAGGAAGGTGCTGAGGAGGGCTACACGGAGGGCTCCGGATCGAGCGCTGAGCAATCCGAGGAAGACTCCGATGGCAACTCCGGCATTGGCTCAGGCGACGGCTCCACCTATGTAGCGTCTGATGAGGAGCAATCCTCCGAATAGAAATCCTGTGAAACAATCAAACTGCTGTATCATTTTGGCCCCGGAGTGGGTTTGTAAGATAACTTAAATTCTTAAGTAACTAGGGACGAAAACATGTGTGAATGGGCAGAAACAACTTATCCTGCTATCCGTTAATGTTATTTGCATGTTTCGTTTTGTCGGAAAGCAAGTGCTGATTTCTATGTTTTCCGGCTTACTCGCTTGACCTTCCGCGAGCCGGAAGACCTTTAGCCGGAAACGCTCGCCAGCGGCGATGAAGCCCAATGGAAATCCGTCAATAACCGCGGAAACAAGCCCCAAGCCAAGGTGCCGGAAATCGCTACTAGGAATCCACGAGTTTGCAACAGAAAATATTTCCACAAGAAAACTTAAGCTTACGTCCTAAAGGACGATTTTTGAAAATCACAACTTTCGTACACGCCTAGGCGGAAATATCCAGCTCTGCGGTTTTAGTCGGAAAACTTTACATGATCTAAAAATGAACAATTAAAGGAGGTAAAAGTCTCAAAGAGTGAACCAAAAGCTTTATTTCATTGATCATGTATAACTATTACAGAGTATATAACTTGGAAAATTTTGCTAAGTGTGGAAAGGACGTAGCTGTGCAATGTTCCAAGGGCGATCTGTTTCGTCGTAGATGTCATCCGGATCCTCTCGCTTGCGTTTCCTGTACCAGTTAGCAGGTCTATCCTTTTGCTCCCGGAAATCGACAAGGTAGTACGATCCATTGTGAAGCACTTCGCTAACGACAAAGGGTCTTTCCCATGGAGATTGCAGCTTATGGTCTTTCACCTGACGAAGGCGGAGGACCAAGTCTCCGGCCATGAAAGAGCGGTTCCGAACTCGACGGCTGTGATAGCGTCAGAGTTTCTGCTGGTATATAGTGGAGCGTTGGTCAGCTAAATTCCGAGCTTCTTCGATCAAGTCCACATATAGCTGTCTGGCCTCGTCAGTAGTTTCTTCATTGTAGGCGGAGACTCGCGGTGAATCATGGATGATGTCGGAGGGGAGCACGGCTTCGGATCCGTATACCAGGAAGAAGGGAGTAAATCTGGTTGACCTGTTAGGGGTAGTTCGTAAACTCCAGAAGACAAAATCACCCTCATCAGCCCAAGCTCCAGCTGCGCGTCGCAGCGGTTCTTCAAGGTGTGGCTTAATTCCTGATAATATGAGACCATTGGCCCTTTCGACCTGACCATTGGATTGTGGATGAGCCACATGTTGGGGGGTGACCTCTGGTATGCGAAAGGCATGCCAAACCGGATGGTTTGAGCCATCAAGATACCGGTTTAATGTTTATGCTGGAGGACAAAGTTAAGTGTTTGGCTAAGTAGAGCTAAGCCGGTATCCCCAAGAGGGGTATACCGGAACCGGGTAAAGAAGACACCGGACTATCGGTAAGAACAACATGTCGGCAAGACCGGTCAAAGATTCTCTTCAGAGCAAGAGGACAAAGATGAGCTAAGCAAAGTAGCTTTAAACGAAGCCCTAGCGCCAAAGAGGAAGATGACACTGAAAGAAGCCGGAGGACGTCAGCCTCCCTGATTAAAGAAGACCCCGGCGTCATCTATGATTAAAGTAACTTTGTAAAGTAGTTTGTCTAGTCAAAGATGCCATAAGGGTTTCTTGCCCTGTAAGCCACCCTCTCCCCTATATAAGGAGAGGGGGCACTGCCCTTTGCGGGGACGACGAACCTTGTATGCACAAACCTGTATCCTGTTGAGATCAATGAAGAGAAAGATCTAGAGCAGAGTTCTTCCTTGTGTGTTTCTTCTTCTACGTTTGCCTTTGGCTGAGTTCTTGAGGAAACCATCCAGAAGTTCATCTTATCTGATCCAAAACCCTCCCCCGAATCCTCTAGCGTCCATTCGGCCCCAACTTAAGCCATCCCATGGCATCTGCTCGTTCACCACGACGACAGTTGGCGCCCACCGTGGGGCATGAAGTGGCCCTTGCTGGAGTTCACATTCGGGCGGGCCTCCTCGACGTCGCCGGCCAGCGTTCGGTGTCCGCGTTGGTGCAGCGCATCTACTCCATGGACTTCATCAACGACAACGCGGGCTGCTTCGCCAATGGCGGCATCTTCCCCAAGAACAGCCGCATCATCGAGTTCGGCAGCCACCACGTCTACTTCGGCACCGTCCCTGTGCGCCAGCGCCTCTCGTCGGTGCTGGTGGCGCCGGATCCGCCAAGGTGGCTACATGCTGGCCGCGCCGCCGGCAGCGTGGAGGTGATGATGGCTGGCGTGGTCGGTGCTGGCAAGGAAGCTGTGGAAGAAGGAGCCGGCCGTGCGGCATCAACCCGTGCGGCCAAGCCACCGCTGGAGCGCGACGCAGGCGCTGCGGGAGCATCATCCGCGCTACCGGAGACACCGCTTCAGGCGGCGATGAGCGTCCTCGCCACGCCCATCGCGCAGAACATCGACCCGGCAGCGGCGCAGGCGGAGCTGGAGGCGCAGCGCCAGAAGCTGCTCGAGAACGGCAAGGACGTCGTCAGGGCGCAGCGCGAGCAGAACCTAACCATACGTGAGTATAACGCTGCCCATGGCTTTGCTTCAGTTAGCGCTCATGCTGCTAGGATACCGGAAAACCGGCTTAAGGCTCGCAATCTAGATCAGGATTTGCGTAAGGAGATTATTACCGGAAGGAGTACCTCTGCATCTGTCAGCATCGTAGAGAAACCTAAGTACAGTAGCCCGGATAAAACAATAAAAGCTGCTAAGGCTGCGGTAGAACTGTGTGAATCGCTTTCCGAGGAAGCTCTGGCAAAACAACAAGAGCGCGTCCGGGAGCTGCTTGAAACCATCGAGCAGCAGAACGCTGAGCAGCTTGCTAAGCTGAACAAGGCCGTGGCTTCAAAATCCGCGCGTTCAACAAATAATGCTGGTAGCAAGTCCCATGAGCAGGCCTCGTCCCCCCATCCGGACAGACGAAAAGAAAAAGAGATGAATGCGCAGCAGATGACTGTGTATGATCCGGTTCTTGCCAGAATACAACAAGCCGGGCAACACGATGCCGGTAGAAAAAGCCAAGGGGCAGACCGAGGCTACGCCAAAGGAGGCTATGCCGGAAAAAATCATGCCGGTAAACATGAGACCGGGCAAAATTATCGAGCTGCAAGGGCGGCGTATGAGGAGGAGGAAATGCTTCCCCCGAGGTACCGGCAGGCAAGGGCCGCGGTACAGGAATGTTATGATGAGGCTGATTCCACAAGACTCACAGCACACCAGAGATCGCCTGGGAGAAAGATACCTGCCAGAACGGGATGCGAGGCACCGTCTGGATAGAGTATATTTGTCAGAAATGATCGAGGCAGAGGGTCCTCCGGGCCCAAAATGTTTTGGTCCAAGGATCATGAAAGAGGGGCCACCGGTTCGCAACTTCCAGTTGCCCCATGACACGAAAACATATGATGGCTCCACTAAGCCGGAAGACTGGCTCGCGGATTACGTGACCGCGGTATATGTCGCTGGTGGCGGAGGAACCGTAGCTGGAGGAGGAATCCGGCGTTGGGCCGTGAGAATGATACCATCATTCTTGGTGGGACCATCGCGAATCTGGCTGAACAACTTGCCGGCAGGAAGCATAAACGGTTGGTTGGACTTTGAGGAAGTTTTGTGAGTAACTTCAGCAGCACGTACCGGAGGCCAAACAGGCCGCAACAGCTCGCCTTGTGCGTGCAGCGCCCAAATGAAATAGACCGGGACAACCTGGCCCGATGGAACACCACAAGGAACTCCTGTGAAGGGGTGATAGAGGCGCAAGCCATTGCTTGGTTTAGCAGTGGGTGCAGAAGAGGTTCGCCGTTGTGGCAAAAGCTGCAGCGGAACATGCCGGTAACTCTGGCGGAAATGATACGTGTGGCAGATAACTACGCATTGGGAGACCCAATGCAACCGGCAGTACAAGCTGAGCCGGAACAATCAAACCCGCCTCAGCAGCGCCAATAGCAGCACCGGGATAACCGGAACAACAAAAGAAGGGAAGATTTCCCGGATCGAAGATACGGTCCGCAGCAAGTTGCTGCTGTACAAGAGAACTCTGAGGCCAGCGGCAGTCAGAGGCAAAGAACCGGATCGCAGCCGTGGGCGGGTCCTAAGAAACAGTGGGTCGAAAAGAAACCCTGGGGCCAGAAAAAGAATTGGCAGGAACCTGCGAAATACACCATGGAAGCCGCGATGGATCAACCTTGCCGGTGGCACACTCCGAATCCGGCTCACCTGTCAAATCATCTGACAAAGGATTGTACTTGGACCAAGTACTTGATGCTCAAGGGAACAGTAAAAGATGCGCAAGCACAAGGGTGCTCCACAATGCTACCACCATCTCAAGATATGCTACGACAGCATCAACTACCACCACCGCCGCCGCTTACCGGAGCAAATGCTTTACCGGTACAGCCTCAGCCGAACCGGCAGCAACACCAGTAGGTTAACCAGGTGGGAGAAGGCAATGGCCAAGCACCTCCACCGGCACCTTTGGGCCAGAATGTTTACCATGATCCAGATATGTGCTGCGTTGTGTTCGTCACTGAACCAACCGACAGACAGAGCATGCATCGCCGTTCCATGGAAGTGAACGCTGTGATGCCGGCAGTGCCAAAATACATGTTGTGGTCAGATCAAGAGATCTCCTGGTCGTTCAAGGATCACCCCAAGATAATGCCTAATCCGGGTGGTTACGCTCTTGTGGTAGACCCGATCATGCATGGGCCAAACGCTCGAGTCAGGTTCAGCAAGGTGCTGATAGACAATGGGAGTAGCATAAACATCATGTACCGGAACACCATGCACACTCTGGGCATAACAGAAAACATGCTACAGCCAACCCGCACAAGATTCCACGGAATCGTTCCGGGCATGTCCTGCGCATCGGTTGGAAGAGTCCGGGTGGATGTGTCGTTTGGAGGACGTGACAACTGCCGGGTGGAAAATGTTGAGTTCGAGGTGGTGGACTTAGATAGTCCTTACCATGCGTTGCTTGGGAGACCGGCATTGGCTGCTTTCATGGCCTCGACTCACACGATCTATCTCAAGATGAAGATGCCGGCACCTCGTGGACCCTTAACTATGGTGGGAAACTACAAAGTCTCACTGGAAACCGCTTCAGCCGGATCAAACCTGGCAGAATCGCTGGTGATTGCAGAGGAAAAGAGGAGGATGCAAACTGCGGTTGCGCTAGCTCAGTCCTCACAGCTGAGCTTAGCGGCAATGAGTGCGAACTTGGGCACACCGGCATTCAAGCCGACAAAAGAAACAAAGGACATTGTGCTGGACCCGGCTTACCCTGAGCGCACCGTTCGTATCGGTGCCGGCATGAATGAGGCATAGGAAAGCGCGCTTGTCAGCTTCCTCCGTGAGAATCGGAATATCTTTGACTGGTCTACTGATGACTTGGTAGGTGTTCCGAGGGAGCTGGCTGAGCACTCTTTAAATGTCCGGAAAGATGCTAAGCCGGTGAGGCAGCCGCTGCGCCGGTTTGCTGAAGACAGGAGAAAGATCATTGGAGAAGAGGTGACGAAGTTGTTGGTTGCCGGTTTCATCGTGGAAGTGCTGCACGCTGAGTGGCTAGCCAATCCGGTGCTAGTCGAAAAGAAGAAAGATGTGAACCTCGAAGCAAAAGCTCCAAAGGTGTGGCGCATGTGCATTGACTACACCAACCTGAACAAAGCTTGCCCGAAAGACCCTTTCCCTTTACCTCGGATCGATCAGGTGATTGATTCCACTGCTGGTTGTGAACTGTTGTCTTTCCTGGATGCTTATTCCGGCTTCCACCAAATCCCCCTGAAAAAGGAAGATCAAATAAAAACTGCGTTCATTACCCCGCACGGGGCTTATTGCTATGCCACTTTGCCTTTTGGTTTGCGCAACGCTGGTGCAACGTACCAGCGCTGTATGCAAAAATGCTTATTTGATCAAATCGGAAAAAATGTGCAAGTCTATGTGGACGATGTCGTAGTAAAAACTAAGGTAAAAGAAACCTTAATCGATGACCTCCGGCAAACATTTGATAACTTGAGAAGATTCCGGATGAAACTCAATCCGGAAAAATGCACTTTCGGTGTTCCTGCCGGCAAACTGCTTGGCTTTCTCGTATCAAGCCGGGGCATTGAGGTTAATCCGGTAAAAATCCGAGCAATCGAAAAAATGAATATACCGCGCGATCTCAAGGACGTGCAAAAGTTTACCGGAATCTTGGCATCGCTAAGCCGGTTCATAAGCAGGTTGGGAGAAAAGGCTCTGCCACTCTATGCTCTCATGAAAAAATCCGATACGTTCGTCTGGACCCCTCAGGCAGACGCTGCGTTTAAGGAACTAAAAACAATGCTGGCCACAGCGCCTATACTGGCTTCACCTCTAGAAAGAGAGCCTATGCTATTATACATAGCAGCAACAAACCGGGTTGTGAGTGTGGTGGTTGTAGTTGAAAGAGAAGAGGAAGGAAAAACCGTGCAGAGGCCGGTATACTACCTGAGCGAGGTGCTCTCCCTCTCAAAACAAAACTACCCGCACTTCCAGAAAATTACTTATGGCGTGTTCATGGCTGCCACAAAGCTTAAGCATTACTTTGAAGAGCACCCAATGAAAGTGGTGAGTGAGGCACCCATTTCCGATATCATGTGCAACAAAGATGCTAGCGGTAGGATTGCAAAATGGGCAATCCAGATATCACCTTATGTACCGGTGTATGAAAGAAGAGATGCCATAAAATCGCAAGCTTTGGCTGATTTCCTTGTCGATTGGGCGGAAATGCAATACAAGCCGCCAGACCAAAAAATAGAATACTGGAAGATGCACTTTGACGGATCCAAACTCAAAGAGGGTTTAGGTGCTGGTGTGGTGCTTACCTCACCTAAGGGAGATCATTTCCGGTATGTTTTGCAAGTACATTTCAGGGCATCAAACAATGTCGCTGAGTACGAAGCTCTGATTCATGGACTTAAGGTTGCAAAAGAAATCGGTGCGCATCGGATCATTTGCTACGGAGATTCAGATCTCGTGGTGCAACAATGTTCTGGGGATTGGGACGCAAAAGATGCCAACATGGCTTCATACCTGTTTCACGTGCAAAAGATTGCCGGCTTCTTTGAAGGCTGTGAGTTTCACCATGTGCCGCGAGCGGAAAATGAAGCCACGGATGCTTTGTACAAGCTGGGCTCATCTAGGCGAGAAATCCCTCCCGGAATAGCCTTGGCACACTTAAGAGTACCATCGATCAAACCAAGCCCGGAATCGGAATCAATTTTTGTACCGGAATCACATGTGGTACCCATGGATATCGATGAAGGGAACCCGGGGACTGTTCCGGCAAACTCGGGGACTGTTCCGGCAAACTCGGGGACTGTTCCGGTAAGCGCGGGGACTGCTACGTCCATACCGGAAGAAACAATGCTGGTGGATAACATGGAGATAGACGTACCGGTGTTTCTGGTTCGAGAGGCACCATCTTGGGTTAAACCTATTAAGGAATTCCTGATCAACGGCACCTTGCCGGTTGACGAAAATGAGTCCAGAAGGATCCAGAGGAAGTCCAAAGCATACACCATCATCAATGGTGAGGTGTACAAGAGAAGTGTTACCGGTGTCCTTCAAAGATGTGTGGAACCAGAAGAGGGAAAAGAACTGCTTGAGGATATTCACCAAGGAGAATGTGGGCACCACGCTTCATCAAGGGCACTGGTTGCAAAAGTATTCCGACATGGGTTTTATTGGCCCACTGCTTTGGAAAATGCTGAGGACTTGGTAAGAATGTGCAACGGGTGCCAGAGGTACGCCAAGCAAAATCATACCCCAGCATCCGGTTTAAAAACCATACCGCTAACTTGGCCATTTGCTGTTTGGTGCCTTGACATGGTTGGCCCATTCAAAACTGCAAGGGGAAATATGACCCACATCTTGGTTATGGTGGACAAATTCACGAAGTGGCTAGAAGTGAAACCTATCGCAAAGTGTGATGGGCGCACAGCGGTGAAGTTCTTGAAAGATGTTATCTTGCGGTATGGCTACCCGCATAGCATTATCACTGACAATGGAACCAACTTCGCTCAAGGTGAGTTCAAGAGATTTTGTGAGGATAACAACATCCGGTTGGATTTGTGCTCAGTGGCACACCCACAAGGCAATGGCCAGGTGGAAAGAACAAATGCTTTGGTACTTTCCGGTATCAAACCGAGACTCATCGAGGCAGTGGAAAAGTCACCGGGGTGTTGGCTTGATGAGCTACCATCGGTGCTGTGGAGCATAAGAACGACTCCAAACCGATCCACCGGATACACTCCGTTCTTTATGGTTTACTGATGTAGCCCCGGTCACCGACGTCGCTACACCAAGACCAACAAGTCCCCCAAGTGGACCGATGACACGAGCCCGAGTCAAAGCTCTACATGATGAGGTGAACTCGCTCCTCACCACCCTTGATCTTGGTACCCCTTTGGATGGATTGCTACCTCATGCCGACGTGTTATGTGTCATTAGGTACAAGGAGCATCAAGGTCACGAAGAGGAGGACACACCATGGTCAAGAGGAGGAGAGGAGCAGCTGGACGTGAAGATGGACATGGAGCTGGACCGGAAGTCGCCCGAAGAGCGCAAGGAAGAGAAGATGGCCGACCGGTCCAGAACCCAGTCTGACCGGCCTCCTGACCGGGCCACCCGGTCCAGAATCTGGTCTGACCGGCCCCCTGACCGGGCCACCCGGTCCCAAACCGGATTTCCCGCTTGTGCCATCCGGGCGCTATCCAGGGGCCCTGGAACCTCGTCCGGTCGCCGCCCGGTCCAGGGCCGGGTCTAGACCGGCCTGCCCGGTCACAGGCCCGGTCTGACCGGCCTCCTGACCGGCCTGCACGACTTAAGTCGCCAAATCGGCCCGAACTTGTTTCCTTTGTACCTTTTCGGCCCGTGACGCCTTGTAAGACTATATAAGCACCCTAGACGCCCCTTTACCTCTTTAGACTTGTTTTGAACTCAAACCTACCTTTGAGCTTAGTCTCCCTTGGGTATCATCCCTCTGTAATCAAGGCCATCCTTGTTGTTGATTTGGATATTGTTGAGTGAGATTCTAGTACAAGCTACTCTCTCTCCCTCACCAATCTCTTCTTCTCCAACACCAATCTCTCACCGGGAATTCTGCCGCGTGCCTCTTCCGGGTGATTCTATTGGCGTGGTCCATCGAGCCACGGGGGTAAGTATCGGGTGTATCGGGTTGGTGTGCGTGCGTGAGTCTCGGAGTTCCTCGTGTTCGTCGTGTTCTTCTTGTTCCTCGCGTTTTCCCATCTTCCCTCTTGGTTTCGAAGTCAATCCGCGAGATCGGGCCACACACGGGGTCTTAGACCTCATCATATGGTATCAGCAGCTCTTGGTTACCGCGGATTTGACCTTCCACCCACTCGATTTCGTTCCTAGAAAATTTTCCAAAAAATCCCCAAAAGTAGCCCCAAATTGCCTCTTGACCGATCTGTGATTTGGTTGCGTTTTGAGTGGTTTTGGTCCGTGGATCTGGTGTTGTTGTGCTTGATCTACTATTTCCCCAACTTTGAGCCTCCGATTCCATCGTTTCCCTTCGTTTTGGTCGATTTGGTTTTGGTTTGGGGAAGAACAGGAGAGAGAAAGCTCCAGCCCGCGAAATCCGGTTGAGAACCCGGTCAACCGGGCCCACGACCGGCCGAGCCAGCCCAGAACCCGGTTGACCGGGCGGCAACCGGGCAAGCCGGTCCAGGATCCGGTCCGACCGGGCCCCAGACCGGGCGCCTCCTCGCGCCCTCCTTCGACCTCGACTTCCGGCGATCTCCACCACCACCACCACCACCACCACCATCGCAGGTATAACTTGCAGCTTTCACCTTGTAACCCCTCTTCCTTTTGCGATCTATCCCATCGAGCATTGCTTGTCTAGTGTTGCGAGACATTGCACGTGGCCCCGCATTGTGAGGTGTGTGTGTCGCGTTGAGTAAGGCACCCAAGCAAACACTCGTGTGGCAAGATAGCAAAAGGGAGGCTAACGCTAACATAGTGCGTGAAAAAGCCCCAAAAACACAAAAAGAGTGCGAGTAGCACCATACATCCATACATCCATACATCCATACGCCCATACATACAAAGTGTCCAAGTGCCACCAAAGATACAAACGAGTGCAAGTGCCACCATATACAAAAGAGAAAAAGCTTTTAAGCAAAGAGAGATACGAGAAGAGAGGCCACGTGTGAATCTTGTTGTCTCTTCCTTTGCAACCGAAGCTTTGGCTCTCCTTGTGTTAGTGTGACACCGAGCACTTATACATACACTTTTCCGCTCACTTTTGGTTGCACCAACCCCGCTTATCTCGTGTGTGTGTTCCACAACTTTTTCCGTGTTTATAGTGATCTTCACATTGACATTTGGATTTTTGGACCTCACCCACTTTTAACAACATACTCGATCTTGGATTTGTCTTTTGGCTTTCCACAACACTCGCCTAACACCATATTTGCTAGCTTTTGCGTGTGGTTTTGCGTGTGTTCCCGATACACTTGATCTTGCTTTCGGCTTGGTGGATTGCCTCAATACTATCTTACCTTGGTAAGAGTGCGAGGTAGTCTCCTTCCACTAACATACACAACATAGTTCTTGTCTTTCCATCATGGATAGGAACGGAGATACCAATAGGGATGAAGAGATCCTCCGCAACACCGAGAGGTTGGCTACTCAACACAACCTATGGACGCAACGACAAGAGTTCAAGGAGCAACTCTCCCTCTTCGAGACGCGCATCGATGAGCAATACGATGAGGTGGCTCACAACTTCTCCGCCGTGAACCAAGACATGGCTCTCCTTCGTGAAGCTACGGACAACTTGAATGGCCAAATGGCGGCCAATGATGCCAACATGGAGCGGCGCATGGATAGCCTCGAGCGCGCCATCACCAACTTGGGTCGTCATCGTCGACACCGCTCTACTTCCTCTTCATCAAGCTCGCCACAAGATTACTATTCTCATGGTGGCCTTTCGTCCTCAAGCTCCTCTTCAAGGCATGAAGACCATCATCGACCTCATCGCCCACAAGCTCATCATGAAGACTCCCGCTCCAACTCTAGGCGTGGAGAAATACATCGCCATGCTCGTCCACATGAGCGTCCTCCACAAGACCAAGACCTTCAAAAAGATCGTCACCAAGCGGATCGCCATGCCCACCATGGGCGTGATGGCCATCCCCAAGACCAAGGTCCTCAAGACCAACCTCGGCGAGATCTCCGTCGCCACCCTCGCCATGACCAACGTGGACGAGGAGAGCTACACAATGATCAAGATGAGAGACCCAACATTGAGCATCGTCCTCAACCGCGACAAGATCTTCAACCACATCCTCACCGTGAACCAAGTGAAGCAAGCGTTCATCTCCAACGCCAACCCAATGCTATGGTTGGCCGTAGAAGACCTCCTCTTCCACCTCAAGCCGCAAGAGATGAAGGCGCCCCTCCTCGTAGAAGAACCTTGGAGGATGAAGAGAGCATGTATGGCAAACTCAAGTTCAACATGCCCAAGTTCAAAGGTGAAGACGACGCCGAAGCCTACCTCTCATGGGCACTCAAGGTGGACAAGATCTTCCGCATCCACAACTACTCCGGTGCCAAGAAAGTGGCTATGGCATCACTCGAGTTTGAAGACTACGCCAACACTTGGTGGGAGCAAGTCCTCACTCTTCGAGAAGAAAAGGGTGAACCTCCAATTGACACTTGGGAAGAGATGAAGAAGGAGATGCACGCTCGCTTTGTCCCCACGCACTACATGACCGACCTCTTCAACAAGCTCCAAAAGTTGAAGCAAGGCACCAAGACCGTTGAGGAGTTCTACAAGGAGATGGAGCTCACTATGATGCGAGCCAACATCCAAGAGTCCGAGGAACAAACCATTGCTCGTTTCTTCAATGGCCTTACTTACCCCATCAAGAGGATTGTCGAGTTCCAACCCTACTCCAACATGGTTGAGTTGGTCCACCAAGCATCGAAGGCCGAGCGCCAATTGATTGAGGACATCAAGTACTCCAAGGCCAAGACTTATTTCTCCTCCAAGCTCGCTACATCGACTCCGCCTTCTACATCAACTCCTCATGCTACAAGTGCCAAGGCCGACGCGTCCTCTACACCATCCAAGAAACCGACTATCCAAAGTCGCATGAAGCAAACGGTCTCCTCCACCGCCTCCTCTAAGGCATCCACGGGACCCTCTAGTGTCACTTGCTTCAAGTGTGGCACCCAAGGTCACAAATCGTTTGAGTGCAAGAACACCAAGGTTATGATCACTATGGAGAATGGTGACATCGAGACACTAGATGAAGATGAATATGAAGCCCTTGTGCAAGCCGCCGTGGAAAGTGAAGAAGCTTATGAGCAAGAAAGTGGAGAAGATCCTCTATTATGTGAGCATGACCCAAGTCCCTCACTTGTGGTCACAAGGGTGCTAACCACACAACCTCATGCTATGGAAGAACAACGGTGCAACATCTTCCAAACCCGTGCCGGAATTGGTGGCAAGTCGATCAAGGTCATCGTAGATGGTGGAAGTTGCCATAACCTTGCAAGCACCGAGTTGTGTGAGAAGCTCAACCTCACTCTCCGCAAGCATCCTCACCCTTATCATATCCAATGGTTGAGTGACAAGGGCAACGTCAAGATACAACATACCGTCACCGTCACTTTCAAGATTGGACCTTATGAGGACACTATCGAGTGTGACGTGGTACCCATGACGGTGTGCCACATGTTGCTTGGCTGCCCTTGGCAATATGACAAGAAGGCTATACATGATGGACTCTCCAACACATACACCTTCAAGGTCAACGACAAGAAGTTCGAGTTGCGCCCGATGACTCCTAGCCAAATCATCGCGGATAATGCGAAGGCTTTAGCGAGGGCACAACTCCGCACCCACCATAGTGAGATGAGAGGAGAGGGAGCGACCCACCACAAAGATAGTGAGCGCCACAAGCCATATATGAGTGAGTCCAAGAGTGTCCTTCTAGCCACCAAGAGTGAGTGGAGAGAGCTCCAAGAGAACCCATCCACCATATTGCACTATGTGCTCATATGCAAGGGACCCTCGTCGGTGGCTAACGACTTAACCAACATTCCTCCGTCTTTGTTGTCTCTTTTACAGGAATTTCAAGACGTCTTCCCCGACGAGCTCCCTCATGGACTACCACCACTCCGAGGCATAGAACACCGCATCGACCTCATACCCGGCGCTCCGCTCCCAAACCGTGCCGCCTACCGCACCTACCCCGAAGAGACCAAGGAGATCCAACGCCAAATTCAAGATCTCCTCGCCAAAGGGTACGTCCGCGAAAGCCTTAGCCCTTGTGCGGTTCCCGTGATTCTTGTGCCTAAACCGGATGAGACGCAACGGATGTGTATGGATTGTCGCCCCATCAATGCCATTACCGTCCGTTACCGCCATCCCATTCCGCGTTTAGATGATATGCTTGATGAACTTAGTGGTGCCACGATTTTCTCTAAAATCGATTTGCGTAGTGGTTACCATCAAATCCGCATGGCTATTGGTGATGAATGGAAAACGGCATTCAAGACCAAACTCGGTCTCTATGAATGGCTCGTTATGCCTTTCGGTCTTTCCAATGCTCCATCAACTTTCATGCGCCTCATGAATCACATCTTGCGTCCTCTCATTGGCAAGAGCGTGGTTGTCTATTTTGATGATATTCTTATTTATAGCCAAAATCTCGAGGACCATGTGCAACATGTGAGAGAAGTCTTATGCATCTTGCGTCATGAGAAGCTTTATGCAAATCTTCCCAAATGCACTTTTGCCCAAAACAAATTGGTGTTTCTTGGTTTCATGGTTTCCGCTAATGGGATTGAAGTTGATTCTTCCAAGGTGGAGGCCATCCACAATTGGCCTACCCCTACAAATGTTGGTCAAGTCCGAAGCTTCCATGGACTTGCCGGGTTTTACCGCAGCTTTGTGAAAGATTTTAGCACCATTGCTTGCCCTTTGAATGAGCTTACCAAAAAGAATGTTTCGTTTGTTTGGGGCAAGGCCCAACAAAATGCTTTTGATGAGTTGAAGAAACGCCTTACCGAAGCTCCCCTTCTTGTTCTTCCAAATTTTGCAAAAACTTTTGAGATTGAGTGTGATGCAAGTGGGCTTGGTATTGGTGGTGTTCTTATGCAAGAGGGCAAACCCGTGGCATACTATAGTGAGAAGTTAGATGGCGCATGCCTCAACTATCCTATATATGATAAGGAGCTCTACGCTTTGGTTCGTGTTCTTGAAGTTTGGCAACACTATCTTTGGCCAAAAGAGTTTATCATTCATTCCGACCATGAGTCCTTGAAATATTTGAAAAGCCAACACAACTTGAACAAACGACATGCAAAATGGGTCGAGTTCATTGAGTCCTTCCCATATGTGATCAAATACAAGAAGGGCAAGGACAATGTTGTGGCGGATGCTCTTTCCCGCAAAAACACCCTTTTGCTAACTCGTTTGGATTTTCATGTTTTGGGACTTGAAGAGATCAAAGAACTCTATCCTTCCGATTCTTTCTTTGCTCCAATTTTTGAGAAATGCTCCATTGAGCGAGGAGTGGATGATTACTATTTGCATGATGGCTATTTGTTTAAAGCTAACAAGATTTGCATTCCCGAGTCTTCGCTTCGAAAATTGCTTTTGCAAGAGTCTCATGGAGGAGGTCTTATGGGTCACTTTGGCCGTGATAAGACACTTGCGATGCTCTCCACTCATTACTATTGGCCAAAGATGAAGCGAGATGTGGAACGCCTTTGCCGCCGGTGCACCACTTGCTTACAAGCTAAGTCTACCTCCAACCCTTATGGTCTTTACACCCCATTGCCTATTCCTTATGCACCATGGACCGATATTAGCATGGATTTCATTCTAGGCTTGCCTCGCACTAAGCATGGTCATGATTCCATCTTTGTTGTAGTGGATAGATTCTCTAAGATGGCTCATTTCATACCTTGCCACAAGAGCGACGATGCTTCACACATTGCTTCATTGTTTTTCAGGGAAATTGTCCGCCTACATGGAGTACCGCAAAGCATTGTGTCGGATCGAGACGTCAAGTTCATGTATCTTTGGAAGTCGCTCATGGCGAAGTTTGGAGTGAAGCTTTTGTTCTCATCATCATCGCACCCGCAAACGGATGGCCAAACGGAAGTGGTCAATCGAAGCCTCTCCACCCTCCTACGCATCCTCGTGAAGAAGAACTTGAAGTCATGGGAGGAGTGCCTTCCTCACGCCGAGTTCGCCTACAACCGCGCCAAGCACACGACTACGTCAAGAGCCCCTTCATGGTCGTCTATGGCTTCGAACCTTACACGGCACTCGACATACTTCCGCTTCCCCTCCACGAGCGCATCAACATGGACTTCGACAAGCGCACCGCCGCCGTCAAGAAACTACATGAAGAGACAAGGGCAACCATACAAGAACATGTTCTTCGTCAAGCCAACCACCTCAACGCCAAGAAGAAGGAAAGAATATTCGAAGAAGGAGACCTCGTTTGGATCCACCTCCGGAAGGAACGGTTCCCTCATGAGCGCAACTCCAAGCTCAAGCCAAGAGGAGATGGCCCCTTCAAGGTCCTCAAACGCATCAACAACAACGCTTACGTCATCGACATAGCAACATCCAAGTACTTGGTGAGCAACACGTTCAATGTCTCGGACTTGTCACCCTATCATGGAGATGAGGAGGTGCAAGAGTCGAGGATGACTCTTTCCCAAGGGGGAGGAGATGATGTAGCCCCGGTCACCGACGTCGCTACACCAAGACCAACAAGTCCCCCAAGTGGACCGATGACACGAGCCCGAGTCAAAGCTCTACATGATGAGGTGAACTCGCTCCTCACCACCCTTGATCTTGGTACCCCTTTGGATGGATTACTACCTCATGCCGACGTGTTATGTGTCATTAGGTACAAGGAGCATCAAGGTCACGAAGAGGAGGACACACCATGGTCAAGAGGAGGAGAGGAGCAGCTGGACGTGAAGATGGACATGGAGCTGGACCGGAAGTCGCCCGAAGAGCGCAAGGAAGAGAAGATGGCCGGCCGGTCCAGAACCCGGTCTGACCGGCCTCCTGACCGGGCCACCCGGTCCAGAATCCGGTCTGACCGGCCCCCTGACCGGGCCACCCGATCCCAAACCGGATTTCCCGCTTGTGCCATCCGGGCGCTATCCAGGGGCCCCGGAACCTCGTCCGGTCGCCGCCCGGTCCAGGGCCCGGTCTAGACCGGCCTGCCCGGTCACAGGCCCGGTCTGACCGGCCTCCTGACCGGCCTGCACGACTTAAGTCGCCAAATCGGCCCGAACTTGTTTCCTTTGTACCTTTTCGGCCCGTGATGCCTTGTAAGACTATATAAGCACCCTAGACGCCCCTTTACCTCTTTAGACTTGTTTTGAACTCAAACCTACCTTTGAGCTTAGTCTCCCTTGGGTATCATCCCTCTGTAATCAAGGCCATCCTTGTTGTTGATTTGGATATTGTTGAGTGAGATTCTAGTACAAGCTACTCTCTCTCCCTAACCAATCTCTTCTTCTCCAACACCAATCTCTCACCGGGAATTCTGCCGCGTGCCTCTTCCGGGTGATTCTATTGGCGTGGTCCATCGAGCCACGGGGGTAAGTATCAGGTGTATCGGGTTGGTGTGCGTGCGTGAGTCTCGGAGTTCCTCGTGTTCGTCGTGTTCTTCTTGTTCCTCGCTTTTTCCCATCTTCCCTCTTGGTTTCGAAGTCAATCCGCGAGATCGGGCCACACACGGGGTCTTAGACCTCATCATTTACGGAGCAGAAGCGGTCATACCAACCGACATTCTCCACGACTCACCAAGAGTGCAGCTCTATACCGAGCAAGAGGTAAAAGAGGCCAGAGAAAACGATGTGTATTTGCTAGAAGAAGCAAGAGAGTTGACATTGGCAAGAACAGCCATTTACCAGCAAAACCTCAAACGCTATCATAGCCGGACGGTTAACCCGAGAGTATTCCGGGAAGGAGATCTGGTGTTGCGCCTAGTGCAGCGCACTGAGGGCCGGCATAAACTTTCACCCCCATGGGAGGGACCCTTCATTGTGAGCAAAGCTCTCCACAATGATGCCTATTACCTGATTGATACACAGGAATGGGAAAAAGGAAAGGCGGACAGGTCCGGAGAGGAGACCAAGCGTCCATGGAACGTAGCTCTGTTGCGTCCCTTCTACTCTTGAAGCTGTGGTGTAAGAAGTTCCTTTTTGTACCTTATTTGCTATGAATAAAAGATGTCGGGGCCTCGAATGAATCTCGGGGACTACTCCTACTGAAGTTGCATGTAACATGTTTATTTTTTCAGTTTACCGGTTGCTTGCTGAACATTTTTTCTTTCCGGTTTAGTAACGTGCTAAACCTACCGGAGTCTTCGACTCTGCTGCTGTCCGCAACTCGGCTTCATGGCAAGCAAGATAAACCGGTAGGAATTAAGCACGTGAACTGCGAAAAGGGAGAGTGGGAACGAACAATCCGGAAAAATTTAATTAACCCCGGTTGTACCGGTTTTTTGTGAAAGTTTCGAGTTATTTCTAAGTTCAAGAAAGTGCTTGCTTGGTAAAAGAACTTTGTGCTCATACGCCAAAAACGCCCAGAGAAGGTAGGCAGAGCCAAAGCAAAAGAGCCAAGTGTGCATCGGATTGAATGCGGAAACAATTCCGGAATCTTTGCAGTGCAAGATAAAAGCAACATAAAGAGCAAAATGCTAAAGCAATAGACAAACATAAGTTAATAAGCTACCGGTATAACGTACCTGATGAGGTCTAAGACCCAATTTGTGGCCCAATCTTGCGAAATCGACCCGAAATCAAAAGGGGAAAAGTGGAGGAACGAAGAACGAGACGAACACGATGAACACACACGCACACAAACCCGATACAATCGATTTACACTCCCATGGCTCGACAAACCACGCCGGTAGAATCACACTAGGAGAGACCAAGAGGTTGAATCCCGGTGTGAGAGATCGGTGTTGTAGACGAACACTTGTGCGGGAGAGAGAGTGGTTAAACTAGAATCTCACACACAACTATTAATCTCAACAAGAGTAGCCTTGATGAAACACAGGAGATAATCCCCAAGATGAGCTAAGCTCTAAGAATTATCCAAGTCTATGTCTAACCCTAGCAAATGAGGAGTACGGGGATACAAATAGCTCAGATCTGAGTCAAGGGTAATTTGGGCAAAGGCTAAATAAGTTACAACTGCTAGATAGCGAATGGACGGTCCAGATTTGAAGACATTCGCGCACGGGCGGTACCACGGGCGGAGGTACCGGTCGAGGTACCGGAAAAACGTCCATTTCGAAGCAAACTATCCAGGGTACTTGGACCTCTGAGCGGTACCCCGGCCGGTACCTTGGCCGGAGGTACCGGCCTCCTTTTCTTTCCCGCAGGTCGGCCAGGAGGTGGCGCCCAACCCCCGCCGGTAGTACCGGCCAGGAGGGGCCGGTACTACCGGTCTCCCCACTTGGCGCGCGGCCAGGCTTGGCTTTGGCCACCGGCCGGCCAGGGTGGAGGCTCCGGCCACCTCAGGCCTGGAGGTACCGGCCTCCCATGGCCTGGAGGCTCCACCCTCCTTCTCTTCTTCTTTTTCTTGTCCATTCTTCTTTCTTCTTTCTTCTTCCTTCTTTCTTTCTTCTTCTTCTAGTCCATAGGCTTTAGCTTCTTCTCCCTTGATGAATGGTGCCTCTTCTCCCTCGTATCCTTGGTGATCCTTGTACCTAATAACACATAGAGTGTCGGCATGAGGTAGCATTCCGTCCAACGGTGTATCAAGGTCAAGAGTAGCGAGGATAGAGTTCACCTTATCATGTAGCGCTTTAACTCAGGCCCGTGTCATCGGTCCACTTGGGGGGCTTGTTGGTCTTGGTGTAGCGACGTCGGTGACCGGGGCTACATCATCTCCCCCCCCTTGGGAAAGAGTCGTCCTCGACTCTTGCACCTCCTCATCTCCATGATAGGGTGACAAGTCCGAGACGTTGAACGTGTTGCTCACCAAGTACTTGGATGTCGGTATGTCGATGACGTAAGCGTTGTCGTTGATGCGTTTGAGGACTTTGAAGGGGCCATCTCCTCTTGGCTTGAGCTTGGAGTTGCGCTCATGGGGGAACCGTTCCTTCCGGAGGTGGATCCAAACGAGGTCTCCTTCTTCGAATATCCTTGCCTTCTTCTTGGCGTTGATGCGGTTGGCTTGACGAAGGACATGTTCTTGTATGGTTGCCCTTGTCTCTTCATGTAGTTTCTTGACGGCGGCGGTGCGCTTGTCGAAGTCCATGTTGATGCGCTCGTGGAGGGGAAGCGGAAGTATGTCGAGTGCCGTGTAAGGTTCGAAGCCATAGACGACCATGAAGGGGCTCCTTGACGTAGTCTTGTGCTTGGCGCGGTTGTAGGCGAACTCCGCGTGGGGAAGGCACTCCTCCCATGACTTCAAGTTCTTCTTCACGAGGATGCGTAGTAGGGTGGAGAGGCTTCGATTGACCACTTCCGTTTGGCCATCCGTTTGCGGGTGCGATGATGATGAGAACAAGAGCTTGACTCCAAACTTCGCCATGAGCGTCTTCCAAAGATAACTCATGAACTTGACGTCTCGATCCGACACAATGCTTTGCGGTACTCCATGTAGGCGGACGATTTCCCTGAAAAACAACGAAGCAATGTGTGAAGCATCGTCGCTCTTATGGCAAGGTATGAAATGCGCCATCTTAGAGAATCTATCCACTACAACAAATATGGAATCATGACCATGCTTAGTGCGAGGCAAGCCTAGAACGAAATCCATGCTAATATCGGTCCATGGTGCATAAGGAATAGGCAATGGCATGTAAAGACCATAAGGGTTGGAGGTAGACTTAGCTTGTAAGCATGTTGTGCACCGACGGCAAAGGCGCTCCACATCTCGCTTCATCTTTGGCCAATAGTAGTGGGTTGAGAGCATGGCATATGTCTTGTCACGGCCAAAGTGGCCCATAAGACCTCCTCCATGAGACTCTTGCAAAAGCAATTTTTGAAGCGAAGACTCGGGAATGCAAATCTTGTTAGCTTTGAACAAATAGCCATCATGCAAATAGAAATCATCCACTCCTCGCTCAACGGAGCACTTCTCAAAAATGGGAGCAAAGAAAGAATCGGAAGGATAGAGTTCTTTGATCTCTTCAAGTCCCAAAACATGAAAATCCAAACGAGTTAGCAAAAGGGTGTTTTTGCGGGAAAGAGCATCCGCCACAACATTGTCCTTGCCCTTCTTGTATTTGATCACATATGGGAAGGACTCAATGAACTCGACCCATTTTGCATGTCGTTTGTTCAAGTTGTGTTGGCTCTTCAAATATTTCAAGGACTCATGGTCGGAATGAATGATAAACTCTTTTGGCCAAAGGTAATGTTGCCAAACTTCAAGAACACGAACCAAAGCGTAGAGCTCCTTGTCATATATAGGATAGTTGAGGCGTGCGCCATCCAACTTCTCACTATAGTATGCCACGGGTTTGCCCTCTTGCATAAGAACACCGCAAATACCAAGCCCACTTGCATCACACTCAATCTCAAAAGTTTTGGCAAAATTTGGAAGAACAAGAAGTGGAGCTTCGGTAAGGCGTTTCTTCAACTCATCAAAAGCATTTTGTTGGGCCTTGCCCCAAACAAACGGAACATTCTTCTTGGTAAGCTCATTCAAAGGGCAAGCAATGGTGCTAAAGTCTTTCACAAAGCGGCGATAAAACCCGGCAAGTCCATGGAAGCTTCGGACTTGGCCAACATTTGTAGGGGTAGGCCAATTATGGATGGCCTCCACCTTGGAAGAATCAACTTCAATCCCATTAGCGGAAACCACAAAACCAAGAAAAACCAATTTGTTTTGAGCAAAGGTGCATTTGGGGAGGTTAGCATAGAGCTTTTCATTGCGCAAGATGCACAAGACCTCTCTCACATGTTGCACATGGTCCTCGAGGTTTTTGCTATAAATAAGAATATCATCGAAGTAGACAACCACGCTCTTGCCAATGAGAGGACGCAAGATGTGATTCATGAGGCGCATGAAAGTCGATGGTGCATTGGAAAGACCGAAAGGCATAACGAGCCATTCATAGAGACCAAGTTTGGTCTTGAATGCCGTTTTCCATTCATCACCAATAGCCATGCGGATTTGATGGTAACCACTACGCAAATCGACTTTAGAGAAAATTGTGGCACCACTAAGTTCATCAAGCATGTCATCTAAACGCGGAATGGGATGGCGGTAACGGACGGTAATGGCATTGATGGGGCGACAATCCATACACATCCGTTGCGTCTCATCCGGTTTAGGCACAAGGATCACGGGAACCGCACAAGGGCTAAGGCTTTCTCGGACGTACCCTTTGGCGAGGAGATCTTGAATTTGGCGGTTGATCTCCTTGGTCTCTTCGGGGTTGGTGCGGTATGCGGCACGATTTGGGAGCGGAGCGCCGGGTATGAGGTCGATGCGGTGTTCTATGCCGCGGAGTGGTGGTAGTCCATGAGGGAGCTCGTCGGGGAAGACATCTTCAAATTCCTGCAAAATAGACAACAAAGACGGAGGAATGTTGGTTAAGTCGTTAGCCGCCGACGATGGTCCCTTGCATATGAGCACATAGTGCAATATGGTGGATGGGTTCTCTTGGAGCTCTCTCCACTCACTCTTGGTGGCTAGAAGGACACTCTTGGACTCACTCATATATGGCTTGTGGCGCTCACTATCTTTGTGGTGGGTCGCTCCCTCTCCTCTCATCTCACTATGGGTGCGGAGTTGTGCCCTCGCTAAAGCCTTCGCATTATCCGCGATGATTTGGCTAGGAGTCATCGGGCGCAACTCGAACTTCTTGTCGTGGACCTTGAAGGTGTATGTGTTGGAGAGTCCGTCATGTATAGCCTTCTTGTCATATTGCCAAGGGCGGCCAAGCAACATGTGGCACACCGTCATGGGTACCACGTCACACTCGATGGTGTCCTCATAAGGGCCGATCTTGAAGTTGACGGTGACGGTATGTTGTATCTTGACGTTGCCCTTGTCACTCAACCATTGGATATGGTAGGGGTGAGTATGCTTGCGGAGAGTGAGGTTGAGCTTCTCACACAACTTGGTGCTCGCAAGGTTGTGGCAACTTCCACCATCTATGATGACCTTGATCGACTTGCCACCAATTCCGGCACGCGTTTGGAAGATGTTACATCTTTGCTCTTCCATAGCATGAGGTTGTGTGGTTAGCACCCTTGTGACCACAAGTGAGGGACTTGGGTCATGCTCACATAAGAGAGGATCTTCTTCACCTTCTTGCTCATAAGCTTCTTCACTTTCCACGGCGGCTTGCACAAGGGCTTCATATTCATCTTCATCAAGAGTCTCGATGTCACCATTCTCCATAGTGATCATGACCTTGGTGTTCTTGCATTCAAACGATTTGTGACCTTGGGTGCCACACTTGAAGCAAGTGACACTAGAGGGTCCCGTGGATGCCTTAGAGGAGGCGGTGGAGGAGACCGTTTGCTTCATGCGACTTTGGATAGTCGGTTTCTTGGAAGGTGTAGAGGATGCGTCGGCCTTGGCACTTGTAGCTTGAGGAGTTGATGTAGTAGGAGGAGTCGATGTTGCGAACTTGGAGGTGAAGTAGGTCCTGGCCTTGGAGTACTTGATATCCTCAATCACTTGGCGCTCGGCCTTTGATGCTTGGTGGACTAACTCAACCATGTTGGAGTAGGGTTGGAACTCGACGATCCTCTTGATGGGGTAAGAGAGGCCATTGAAGAAGCGAGCAATGGTTTGCTCTTCGGACTCTTGGATGTTGGCTCGCATCATAGTGAGCTCCATCTCCTTGTAGAACTCCTCAACGGTCTTGGTGCCTTGCTTCAACTTTTGGAGCTTGTTGAAGAGGTCGGTCATGTAGTGCATTGGGACAAAGCGAGCATGCATCTCCTTCTTCATATCTTCCCAAGTGTCAATTGGAGGTTCACCCTTCTCTTCTCGGAGAGTGAGGACTTGCTCCCACCAAGTGTTGGCATAGTCTTCAAACTCGAGTGATGCCATAGCCACTTTCTTGGCACCGGAGTAGTTGTGGATGCGGAAGATCTTGTCCACCTTGAGTGCCCATGAGAGGTAAGCTTCGGCGTCGTCTTCACCTTTGAACTTGGGCATGTTGAACTTGAGCTTGCCATACATGTTCTCTTCATCCTCCAAGTTTCTTCGGCGAGGACGGATGCCTTCATCTCTTGCGGCTTGAGGTGGGAAAGGAGGTCTTCCCCGGCCAACCATAGCATTGGGTTGGCGTTGAAAATGGACGCTAGCTTCACTTGGTTCACGGCGATGGTGTTGTTGAAGATCTTGTCGAGGTTGTTGACGAGGCTCATAGTTGGCTCTTTCATCTTGATCATGTTGTGGGTCTCCTCTTCCACGTTGGTCATGGCGAGGATGGCGTCGGAGATCTTGCCGAGGTTGAACTTGAGGACCTTGGTCTTGGGGTTGGTCGTCACGCCCATGGTGGGCATGGCGATCCACTTGGTGACGATCTTGTTGTAGGACTTGGTCTTGTGGAGGACGCTCATGTGGACGAGCATGGCGATGTATTTCTCCGCGCCTAGAGTTGGAGCGAGAGTCTTCATGACGAGCATGTGGGCGATGAGGTCGATGATGGTCTTCATGCCTTGAAGAAGAGCTTGAGGACGAAAGGCCACCATGAGAGTAGTAATCTTGCGGCGAGCTAGATGATGATGAAGTAGAGCGGTGTCGGCGATGACGACCCAAGTTGGTGATGGCGCGCTCGAGGCTAACCATGCGCCGCTCCATGTTTGCATCATTGGCCGCCATTTGGCCATTCAAGTTGTCCGTAGCTTCACGAAGGAGAGCCAAGTCTTGGTTCACGGCGGAGAAGTTGTGAGCCACTTCACCGTATTGCTCATCGATGCGCGTCTCGAAGAGGGCTAGTTGCTCCTTGAACTCTTGGCGTTGTGTCCATAGGTTGTGTTGAGTAGCCAACCTCTCGGTGTTGCGGAGTACTTCTCCATCCCGTGATTCATCTCCGTTCCTATCCATGATGGCAAGACAAGAACTATGTTGTGTATGTTAGTGGAAGGAGACTACCTCACAATCTTACCGTTGTGTGATAGTATCGAGGTGATCAATCAAACCGAGAGCGAAACCAATTGTATCGGGCACACACGCAAAGACACACGCAAAAGCTAGCAAATATGGTGGTAGGTGAGTATAGTGGAAAGCCAAGAGACGAAATCCGAAATCAAGTTTGTTGTTAAGAGTGGGTAAAATCCAAATATCGAATGTCAAAGCGATGATCACTAAAACACGGAAAAAGATGTGGAACACACACACGAGATGAAAGGGGTTAGTGCGACCAAGGAATGAGCGGAAAGATGTAAGAAGCCCTTAACAAGGGTGCTCGGTGTCACACTAACACAAGGAGAGACAAAGCTTTGGTTGCAACGGAGAGACAATGATGAGGACATCCCTACTACACCGCTACCTCCGTCATTGATAAATGAAGATGAACCTGCTGTGAAGCTCAAGTCCAACGAAGTTCGGATTGGACCAATTACAAGGGCTCGTGCGAAGCTACTTAAACAACAGGTGAACTTGTTTCTAAACGATACTTTGATTGATGAGAACTTTATACTGCCTAAGTCCTATTACTTATGTATCATCAGGTATCAAGAGGAGACGAGCATCGCACGAGGAGTAGAGGAGCAGCTGGACGTGAAGACGGACGTCAAGATGGACGTGAAGCTGGACATGGAGCTGGACATGAAGATATCTCATGGACGCGCGAGGGAGGAGCGGGAGGCATGCGCGAGAGGAGAAGTCGACGTCCAGGCCGGTCCAGCGCCCGGTTAGACCGGCCTCCAGACCGGCCAGCCCGGTCCCTGGCCCGGTTGACCGGGCGGCAACCGGAACGGATTTATCGTACCGGAGCGAAACCGGATTTTTGCGAAGTTTCCGGTTTGCCGCCCGGTCGACCGGACCACAGACCGGCCCGCCCGGTCCACAGCCCGGTTGACCGGATTCCAGACCGGACCAGTCCGAGTCTGTCTCGACCAGATCTATTCTGGGTCGGTTTTCTTTGTATCTTTTCGACCAGAACTCGTCCCGGACGCCTATATAAGTGCCTTGGACGACCCCCTAGCTGCTTTAGACCACGTTTAAGATAAACCCTAGTTCATAGTTGTTTGCTAAGCAAAACTATTGTTCCCCAACTCTCCAATTCGTTGCGATCTGGAGTTTTATGCTACTGAAAGTTTGTGTGATCTGCTGTTCCATTGGGGATTAGAAGATTGCAATCTACCGCTTCGTGGTCGGCGGCTACGTGCGCAAGTGTGTGGAGTTGCGAATATCTTGCGGGGTTGAGAGCTGTTGCATTGGCATCGTGAATCAATCGAGAGCCTTCGTCGGCGTCATACAAGTTATCCTCCTCATCATCATCGATTCCATCCGCTGCTACCATCGTGTGTTCATCACCACCGTCGCTTACTGAGAAGATCGGGACACCCCTTATCATCTTGGTATCAGATTTCCAGTTTTCCTCGGTAAGCCATCCACAATCCACCCCATAGTTGAGTTGTGAGTGTTTTCCTATCCGTAAAAGCCATAAAAAGTTAGGGTTAGGGTTTGCCATAGCCTTAGATTGCACTAATTTCGAGTTTTAGTTGCTTTTCGTACTTGTTTTTGCGTATCTTTATCTTTCATCTAGTAGAATTGTTAGGGTTTGTGTTTTCTCTATCTAGTTTATCATAGTGTGTCAGTTTTCGTTACTCCGAGTCCACATAGCGTACAGTGTTGTGCTTGTTCCCAACCATAGACACAGCCTATCGATATACGTGACTAGGAACTTCCCCGTAAGAGACTAGTTTTACCGCTCGACAAAGCTGCTCGTTAGGGTTTTGGTGCTTTGCTATTTCTGTTGGGCGGGTTATCCAGGAGTTGTGTCGAAAAATCAAAACAAAAAAAAAAAGAGAAAAAATTGAAAAGAAGCAAAAAGAGCTACATAGCTGCGTGTGTTCTACAAATAGAAAATCCAAAAAGAAAAGTGTTGTGCTAGTTGAATCAAGTGAAGGCCTAAGTTTACTTTCCTGCACCCGTAGTTGAGCAATCTTGTGCCTGTCTCGTTGAGCTTTGCTAGCGTCTCTCTAGTGCATTGCAACCTTTCCCACATATAGTTGCATTGCCCCATTATATCGCCTTGTGTGAGTATCATTGGTTGTCTACGGTCAGCGCTAGAGCTTGTTATTGGTGCAAATAGGTAGCCTACCTACAGCCCCACATATATCCTGCTTTGTCGTGTGATTTGTTCTTATACCCTTGATATTCGCTTCGCTACATCCGTGCACTAGTCCGTCAATCCAAGTGGTAAGCAATTCTATTCACTTTGGAGCGGTAAGATTTACCTTTCTTATCAGTTTTGAGTGAGTTGTGAGCGTACCACCAAAGATTTTGTTTAGTGCACTAACCTACTAATCATGTCTTCTTCTGAGTTTGACGTGATGCAGAAAAAGCCCGACGACACACCAGTAACTTGGCGTGAATATGAGGGTCTTCGTGATCATTTGCAACGTGAAATACGAGTTGCTAGTGATGTGTTGGACAAGGAAATGCAAGGTGTTCACTTGAAGGTCGATGAGGCGACTACAGCGGTTCACGCCGTTCAAACATCCGTGACAACTATGCAAGAATCTATACAAGCGTTGACAAACGCTGTTGCTGAGATACGTACGATGGTGCAACCACAACAACCACCGCATGATGATGATGGCAGTGTGCAAGGTGACAATGCGGATGCTGCTGCCGCTCATGGCATGGGACGTGGTGTTGGTCGTGTTCTTCCACATGGTGTCAATCGCGGACTTGCTGAACTTGGAGCCCGCCGTGTTCCTCAACAACAAGACGATGGTTTGGGTAAGCCCAAGTTCTCAATTCCCAGATTTGAAGGAGGTATTGATGTTGAAGAATATCTTACATGGGAGCTGAAGATTGAGAGACTATGGCGTTTACATCCTGATTATACTGAAGATAGGAAGATCAAACTTGCTTCCTCTGAATTTGATGGCTACGCATTGCGTTGGTGGGATGCTCTTGTTCAGAATCGAGATGAAGCTGGGGAGCTGCCTATTATCACTTGGCGTACTATGAAGGCGGCAATGAGAGCTCGTTTTGTTCCTACCAATTACTTGCGTTCTGTCTTTGACAAGTTGACCCAATTGAAGCAAGGTGTGTTGACAGTTGATGCTTATTACATGGAGATGGAGATGCTTATGCAGCGTGCCCGTGTCCGTGAGTCTCTTGAGATGACACTACAGCGTTTTCTGAATGGTCTGCGGTTTAATATCAAGGGAATTGTGCGTCATCACAGCTACGCTACTATGAATGAGCTACTACATCATGCAAGAGAAGCTGAGTCACAGTTGGCTGAAGAAGCGCAACAGAGGGGCCGTGCTACAGGTGCAGGGCGTTACACGCCTAGGCAGCCACCCTCCACGGCGCCATCTACGCGTCCTACGGATGTTCCTTCTTCGTCTAGCAAGCCGGTCTCCAATGTGTCTCACACAAAGAAGCCCGTCCCTGCAGCAAGTGGAACTGGTTCTAGTATGTCCACAGCGCGCAACCGTGATATGCTTTGTCATACATGTGGTGGCAAGGGTCACTTCAAGAAGGATTGTCCTAATCGTAAAGTTATGATAATTAATGAGGACAATGAGTATGAAACTGGAGATGATGTTGATCCAAATGCTCCAGATGAGGATGATTATGATAGTGATGGTTATGATGCTTTTCCTTCTGAAGCTCAAACTATTGTTGTCTCGCAGCGTGTTCTTAATGTGCAGTCAAGTGCATCTACACAGCGCTGTAATTTGTTCCAAACAAAGGCACTAGTTGGTCCTGATAAAGCTTGCAAGGTCATTATTGATGGCGGGAGTTGTCGCAATCTAGCAAGCAAAGAGTTATGTGCCAAGCTGAAACTGAAGTATCTACCGCACCCACATCCATATTATATTCAGTGGTTGAGCAATAATGGTGAGATGAAGGTGAGCCACATGGTGCGAGTTGATTTTGAGATTGGACCGTATAAGGATTCCATTGATTTTGATGTGGTTCCTATGACGGTTTGTCACCTGCTGTTGGGCCGGCCATGGCTCTATGACCGTTCTGTGCAACACAATGGCCGCGCCAATACATATCACTTGGAGTTCAAGGGCAAGAAAATTAACTTACAGCCTATGTCACCACAGCAAATTGTCAATGAGTCTCGTCAGAAGATTGAAGTAAACTTGGAGGATGCATCCATAGATAGGCGAGAGAATTGTAATGCCGTGAGTGATATAACGAAAAGTGAGAGAGTGAATTCCTTAGTCTCATTAGCCACCAAACAAGACATGAGAGAATTTTGTGAGGATCCTACAGCCATGCCTATTGTGCTCATGTACAAGGGTACGGTTTTGGTTTCTAACGACATGACCCCTCTTCCTCTTGGTGTTTCTAATGTTTTGCAGGAATTCAGCGACGTGTTTCCGGAAGAGGTACCCGCAGGACTTCCACCATTGCGAGGTATTGAGCATCAAATTGACTTGATCCCCGGAGCATCGCTGCCCAATAGGGCGCCATATAGAACGAATCCCGAAGAGACGAAGGAGATACAGAAGCAAGTACAAGCGCTACTCGACAAAGGTTATATCCGCATAAGCCTTAGTCCTTGTGCTGTTCCTGTTATTCTTGTTCCTAAGAAAGATGGTACATGGCGTATGTGCGTAGATTGTAGAGCGATAAACAACATTACTATTCGATATCGTCATCCTATTCCCCGTTTAGAGGATATGCTAGATGAATTGAGTGGTGCTGCTGTTTTCACTAAAATTGATTTGCGTAGTGGTTATCATCAAATTAGGATGAAAGAAGGGGATGAGTGGAAAACCGCCTTTAAAACAAAATTTGGTTTATATGAGTGGTTAGTAATGCCTTTTGGTTTAACTAATGCACCTAGCACTTTCATGAGACTGATGAACCATGTTTTGCGTGATTTTATTGGCAAGTTTGTGGTTGTGTATTTTGATGATATATTAATCTACAGCCGCAATGAATCTGATCATATTATACATATTCGACATGTTTTGCAAGTGTTGCGTGATAGTAAACTCTATGGTAATCTTGAGAAGTGCACATTTTGCAAAGATAAGGTCATATTTCTGGGTTATGTTGTCTCTAAGCATGGAGTAGAAGTAGATGTGTCTAAAATTGAAGCTATTCAAAATTGGCCTACTCCCATGAATGTGAGTCAAGTAAGAAGTTTTCATGGTCTAGCTGGGTTTTATCGCCGTTTTGTGCCCAATTTTTCTACTATTGCTGCACCTTTGAATGAATTGACTAAAAAGGGTGTTGCTTTTGAGTGGGTCGTTGGCCAAGATCATGCTTTTGATGAACTGAAACGATTGTTAACTTCTGCACCGTTGCTTGCACTTCCTGATTTCAATAAGCAATTTGAGATTGAATGTGATGCTAGTGGTATTGGAATTGGTGGTGTGTTGATGCAAGAGGGTCGCCCAATTGCATATTTTTCTGAGAAACTTTCTGGTGCTAAGTTGAACTATCCTATATATGATAAAGAATTGTATGCTTTAATTAGAGTTCTTGAGGTTTGGCAACATTATTTGTGGCCAAAAGAATTTATCATACATTCTGATCATGAAGCTTTGAAATATCTGAAAGCCCAATCTACTTTGCATAGGCGTCTTGCTAAGTGGGTTGAGTTTATTGAGTCTTTTCCGTACATTATTAAGCATAAGAAGGGAAAAGATAATATTGTTGCTGATGCTCTATCTAGGAAAACTATGCTATTAACCCATCTTGATGTTAAAATTCCTGGATTAGAGGTGTTATGTGATTTATATGCGATCGATCATGATTTTGCTGAACCATATCGCTTATGTGTTATTGGTAAAGCATGGGAAAAATATCACATACACGATGGGTTCTTGTTTAGAGCTAACAAACTATGTGTTCCAGAATCGTCTGTGCGTTTGCTCTTATTGCAGTGAATCTCATGTCGGAGGTTTGATGGGTCACTTTGGGCGTGAGAAGACGCTACTCATGCTCGCTGATCATTTTTATTGGCCAAAGATGAGGCGGGACGTGGACAGGTATGTGAAGAGGTGCATTACTTGCAACAAGTCCAAGTCCAAGCTGAAGCCTCACGGTTTGTATACTCCGTTACCGGCACCTACTACACCTTGGGAGGATATTAGTATGGATTTTGTGTTGGGTTTGCCGCGTACTAAGAGAGGCCATGATTCTATATTTGTGGTAGTGGACAGATTTTCTAAAATGTCACACTTTATTGCCTGCCACAAAAGCGACGATGCGTCGCATGTTGCTAACCTGTTTTTCAGGGAGATTGTTCGACTACATGGAGTTCCGAAGACTATTGTTTCTGATCGTGATGTGAAGTTCATGAGCTACTTCTGGAAGACACTTTGGGGCAAGCTGGGGACAAAGCTATTGTTCAGTACTACTTGTCATCCCCAAACTGATGGTCAAACTGAAGTGGTGAATCGAACCTTGTCACAACTGTTGAGATCCATGATCAAGAAGAACTTGAAGGAGTGGGAAGAGTGTTTGCCGCATGTGGAGTTTGCTTACAACAGGGCGGTACACTCTACCACGGAGCTGTGTCCTTTTGAGGTGGTGTATGGTTTCAAACCCATTACTCCACTTGACTTGTTGCCTTTGCCCATACATGAGCGAGTTAATATGGAGGCATCCAAGAGGGCAGATTTTGTGCGTAAGATCCATGTGAAGACTAAAGAGTTGATAGAAAAGAAAGGCAAGAGCAATGCTGCAAGGATGAACAAGAAGCGCAAAGAGATGTTGTTCAAGCCTGGTGATATGGTCTGGGTACATTTTCGCAAGGATAGGTTCCCGAAGCTACGGAAGTCTAAGTTGAAGCCTCGTGGTGCTGGTCCTTACAAAGTGCTTGCCAAGATCAATGATAATGCATACTCAATAGATCTTCCAGTTGATGAGTTTGGTGTCAGTAATTCTTTCAATGTTGCTGATTTGACACCATATGACGGAGAAGACCTTGGAGCGTCGAGGTCGACGCCTTTTGAAGGGGGGGGAGATGATGAGGACATCCCTACTACACCGCTACCTCCGTCATTGATAAATGAAGATGAACCTGCTGTGAAGCTCAAGTCCAACGAAGTTCGGATTGGACCAATTACAAGGGCTCGTGCGAAGCTACTTAAACAACAGGTGAACTTGTTTCTAAACGATACTTTGATTGATGAGAACTTTATACTGCCTAAGTCCTATTACTTATGTATCATCAGGTATCAAGAGGAGACGAGCATCGCACGAGGAGTAGAGGAGCAGCTGGACGTGAAGACGGACGTCAAGATGGACGTGAAGCTGGACATGGAGCTGGACATGAAGATATCTCATGGACGCGCGAGGGAGGAGCGGGAGGCATGCGCGAGAGGAGAAGTCGACGTCCAGGCCGGTCCAGCGCCCGGTTAGACCGGCCTCCAGACCGGCCAGCCCGGTCCCTGGCCCGGTTGACCGGGCGGCAACCGGAACGGATTTATCGTACCGGAGCGAAACCGGATTTTTGCGAAGTTTCCGGTTTGCCGCCCGGTCGACCGGACCACAGACCGGCCCGCCCGGTCCACAGCCCGGTTGACCGGATTCCAGACCGGACCAGTCCGAGTCTGTCTCGACCAGATCTATTCTGGGTCGGTTTTCTTTGTATCTTTTCGACCAGAACTCGTCCCGGACGCCTATATAAGTGCCTTGGACGACCCCCTAGCTGCTTTAGACCACGTTTAAGATAAACCCTAGTTCATAGTTGTTTGCTAAGCAAAACTATTGTTCCCCAACTCTCCAATTCGTTGCGATCTGGAGTTTTATGCTACTGAAAGTTTGTGTGATCTGCTGTTCCATTGGGGATTAGAAGATTGCAATCTACCGCTTCGTGGTCGGCGGCTACGTGCGCAAGTGTGTGGAGTTGCGAATATCTTGCAGGGTTGAGAGCTGTTGCATTGGCATCAGGAATCAATCGAGAGACTTCGTCGGCGTCATACAAGTTATCCTCCTCATCATCATCGATTCCATCCGCTGCTACCATCGTGTGTTCATCACCACCGTCGCTTACTGAGAAGATCGGGACACCCCTTATCAGACAACAAGATTTACACGCGGCCTCTCTTCTCTTTTCTCTCTTTTGCTTAAAAGCTTTCCTCCTTTGTATTTGGTGGCACTTGACACTCTTTTGTATTTTGTGGCACTTGCACTCTTTTGCTCTTTTGTGTTTTGGCGGCTTTTGTCTCGCACTATGTTAGCTTAGCTTCGCCTTTGCTACTTTGCCACACGAGTTTTGCTTAAAAGCTTGACTCCACACTACACACACACCTCACAACGGGGCCACGTGCAATGTCTCGCAACACTAGTCAAGCAATGCTCGGGAGGTTAGATCGCAAAAGGGAAAAGGATGTGCAAGTTATACCTAGATGGGCGTAGGCGGTGATGAACACTCAACTTGCAATATGGTGGTTGGATCAAGAGTACGTTTGCAAGCTCGGGGTGCCGAGAGTGTCGTCGCTTGCTTCGGAGCTGCGGGTTAGTGTTACACAAAAGGCACTCAAACCGAACAAGCAAACACAAGGTAGGCGAGAAAAAGTTGGGTCAAACTAGCTTGGCGGTGGTGGTAGTGGTATGCCGGTGGTCTTGCGGTGGTGGTGGTGGTGGCGGTGGTGGTGGCGGTGCCGCGGCGGTGGTTACCGGTGATTTGGGGGGACGGCGGTGTTGGCCGGTGGTGGAGAGGGGGTGGTGGTGTTGGTCGGTGGTGGTGGGAGGAGGGGAGTGGTGGCCGGCTTGGGGAGGCGAGCGGTGGTGGCGGCTGGGTGGTGGGCGGTAGTGGTGGGCGGTAGTGGCGGCCGGTAGTGGAGGCTGGAGCCTCCACCCGTGCCCTGCCTGGAGGTACCGCTCAGTGGTACCGCTCCTGCTTCTTCCCCACACGTGAAGTTGCCTGTTCTTCCCTTTTCTCTCTCCTGTTCTTGAGGAGCTCAAACCAAATCAACCCAAAACGAAGGAAACGATGAAATTTGTGGATAGAAAGTGGAGGAAGTAGTAGATCAACACTAATAACACCGAATCAATGGACCAAAACCACTCAAAACTCAACAAAATCGCAGATCGGTCAAAAGGCAAATTAGGGCTATTTTTTTTTGGGATTTTTTTGGGAAATTTTTTAGAGACGAAATTGGGTGGGTGGGGGGTCAAATTCGCGGTAACCTTGAGCTGCTGATACCATATGATGAGGTCTAAGACCCAATTTGTGGCCCAATCTTGCGAAATCGACCCGAAATCAAAAGGGGAAAAGTGGAGGAACGAAGAACGAGACGAACACGATGAACACACACGCACACAAACCCGATACAATCGATTTACACTCCCATGGCTCGACAAACCACGCCGGTAGAATCACACTAGGAGAGACCAAGAGGTTGAATCCCGGTGTGAGAGATCGGTGTTGTAGACGAACACTTGTGCGGGAGAGAGAGTGGTTAAACTAGAATCTCACACACAACTATTAATCTCAACAAGAGTAGCCTTGATGAAACACAGGAGATAATCCCCAAGATGAGCTAAGCTCTAAGAATTATCCAAGTCTATGTCTAACCCTAGCAAATGAGGAGTACGGGGATACAAATAGCTCAGATCTGAGTCAAGGGTAATTTGGGCAAAGGCTAAATAAGTTACAACTGCTAGATAGCGAATGGACGGTCCAGATTTGAAGACATTCGCGCACGGGCGGTACCACGGGCGGAGGTACCGGTCGAGGTACCGGAAAAACGTCCATTTCGAAGCAAACTATCCAGGGTACTTGGACCTCTGAGCGGTACCCCGGCCGGTACCTTGGCCGGAGGTACCGGCCTCCTTTTCTTTCCCGCAGGTCGGCCAGGAGGTGGCGCCCAACCCCCGCCGGTAGTACCGGCCAGGAGGGGCCGGTACTACCGGTCTCCCCACTTGGCGCGCGGCCAGGCTTGGCTTTGGCCACCGGCCGGCCAGGGTGGAGGCTCCGGCCACCTCAGGCCTGGAGGTACCGGCCTCCCATGGCCTGGAGGCTCCACCCTCCTTCTCTTCTTCTTTTTCTTGTCCATTCTTCTTTCTTCTTTCTTCTTCCTTCTTTCTTTCTTCTTCTTCTAGTCCATAGGCTTTAGCTTCTTCTCCCTTGATGAATGGTGCCTCTTCTCCCTCGTATCCTTGGTGATCCTTGTACCTAATAACACATAGAGTGTCGGCATGAGGTAGCATTCCGTCCAACGGTGTATCAAGGTCAAGAGTAGCGAGGATAGAGTTCACCTTATCGTGTAGCGCTTTAACTCGGGCCTGTGTCATCGGTCCACTTGGGGGGCTTGTTGGTCTTGGTGTAGCGACGTCGGTGACCGGGGCTACATCAGTACCGGCATAGATTGTTGTAGCACAACCAAAAGAACGCCAAGTTTTATATTACATCATAAACCCCGGTATACCGGGGTAGAATTTGATGAGCATTGTTTTGAGATAAGCAGGACAGGCAAACATATCACAGGAGATACTTAGGCAGCATGAGCTTCGGGAGGAACAACACCGGCCTCTGGAGCTTCCGGAGGCGCATCACCAGCTCCAGCATCTTCATCTTCCTCATCCTCTCCTTCTTCTTCGTCGCTGAGGTAGTCCTTGACGTCGGGAGGAGGGGGATGAAGGTGCGGACCGAGGCGTACTCGGCGATCTGGTAGGCTCGATCCTGCCGCTTCGCGGTGAGGACCGGATCCAGGTCAGTTGGAGCATTTTCGCGCACGCCAAGGAGGGCGTCCAGGTCCAAGTCTGGGTACCAGGAGCAGGCGACGTGTAGCACCGAGTCCGCTCCGGCACGAGCTGCTGAACATTGCCACTCCCGGATCCTCCGACCGGCACCTTTCAGGCGATCGTTGGTGAGCGACAAGTTAGCCGGCACCTCCTCCTCGGGCCAAAGCACCTTGAAGAGCTGGATGGCCACTTCGGGGATGTCGGAGAGGTTCCGGTCCACAGCGCGCATGTGGGAGACCCGCGCATTCAGCGCGACCAAGTGGTCATAGGGGTCCCAGGGCGCATCCAGGTTCTGGTACGCTTGCGCGACCCGGCGCTCTGCTACCTTCTTCTGCGCGAGGGCCTGCGAATCCGGAAAGAGCCCTACAAGACAAAGGAAAAAAGATAAGGACATGTGATGTAGCCCCGGTCACCGACGTCGCTACATCAAGACCAACAAGTGCAACCCCGCCTATCGGCGACGCTACACCATGGCCAAAGAGTCCCCCAAGTGGACCTTCAACCCTAAACCACGCTACACACGACAAGGTGAACTCATTCCTCTCGATACTCGACCTCGTCAATACCTTGAATGGAATGCTACCTCATATCGGTGTGCTACATATCATTAGGTACAAGAATCATCGAGGAACCGGAGAGGAGGAACACCCATGGTGCAAGGAAGCGAGGGAAGAGAAGAGGAGCCATTCATCATGGTGCAAGGGAGAAGGAAGAAGAAGAAGGAAGGAAGAAGGAAGAAGAAGAAGGAAAGAAGAGAAGAAGGAAGAGGGAGGAGGAGGCCCAGCCGGCCCAGAGTCCGGTCCGACCGGGCCCCAGACCGACCTGCCCGGTTGGCGACCGGTCAACCGGCTCCACAACCGGACCGCCCGGTCCCAGGCCCGGTCTGACCGGCCCCAGACCGGATCCGACGGAAACTACCCACCAAACTGCCTAAGTTACCCACTTATGTACCTTTTCGCCATGTGTTGTCTTGTAGGCCTATATATAGACCCTAGACACCCCCTTACCTCTTTAGACAAGATGATAGCTTAAACATGAACTTGAGCTTTGTCTCCCTAGGGTTTCATCCCTCTGTAATCAAGGCAACCCTTGTTGTTGATCTAGATCTGTGAGTGAGATTCTAGTGCGAGCACTCTCTCTCCCTCTCCGATCTCCTTCTCCAACACCGGTCTCTCTCCTCGGAATTCTACCGCGGTCTCTTCCGTAGGAGATTCTATCGGCGTGGTCCATCGAGCCACGGGGGTAAGTAATCGGTTGTATCGGGTAGGTGTGCGTGCGTGAGTCCTCGTGTTCTTCGTGTTCATCGTGTTCTTCGCGCTCTCCCACCTTTTCCCCTTTGGATTTTGGGTCAACCGCAAGATCGGGCCACACACGGGGTCTTAGACCTCATCATATGGTATCAGAGCCTTTGGTTTCCGCGGATTTGACCCCCCACCCATCCAATTTCGTCTCTGAAAATTTTCCCCAAAAATCCCCAAAAATAGCCCTAATTTGCCTTTGGACGGATCTGCGATTTCGTTGCGTTTTGAGTGGTTTTAGTCCATGGATTTGGTGTTGGAGTGATTGATCTACTACTTCCCCATCTTTTCCCCATCAAATTCATCCGATTTCGTCCAAATCTGAGCAATTTTTGCTTCCGTTTTCCTCAAGTTCTTGGTGCTGTTCTTGAGGAAAACAGCTTCTCCCCGATCCGGTCAACCACCGCGCGCCGCCTGGGCCCCACCCCCGCCACGACGCGCCCCACGCGGCCGCGCCACCTTCCTCGCCCAGCACCCTGCCGCCGCCCCTGCGCTGCCGCTCGCTCACGCAGCGCCCAGACCGCCGGCCCACCAACCACGCCGCCGCTCCAACCGCTCCCGCCAGGCCACAACTCCACCACGCGCCCGCGCGCAGGCCCACGCCCATCAGCACATCGCCCGCACCAAACCGCGCGCGCCCAGCCGCCAAAACCACCAGCTCCGCCTGCCTCGCGAGAAATCAACACGCAGAAATCGCCCAGCGCAAAATCCGGTCAGACCGGATTTCGATCGACCGTCCGGTCTGCAACCGGGGCCCAGACCGGTGCCATCCGGACCAAGTCCAGGGGCCCATCCGGTTCCAGATCCGGTTCTGGACCGGGCCGGCCGGTCCCAGGTCCGGTTTGACCGGGTTCTGGACCGGGTTTGACCCAGTTTTCGCCCATTTTGACTCCACTTTTTGCTCCAAATTTTGACAACTTTCCGGCGCCCGTTTGACCCCAAACTTTCACAGTTACCCCCTTTCATCTTAACTCTAATTTTGACACCGTTTCCGAAATTTTTCGACTCCAAATTTTTGACACCTTCGATCGCTCGTCGTGACCCAAATTTTCGGGCATTGACTTATTTTGCCCGGTTTCCGTTTTGGAGTGCAAGGTTTGTCTTTCGAGCTTCCGCGCCTACATCAACACCGCGGCGACACCTTCGGCACCCCGGACTCCGGCGCAACTACGACACCATCGTCGCCATCCTCGCAAGTTGTGTGTTACGACACCGCCTAACTTTTCATCTAGGTATAACTTGCTCCCCACCTTGTAGCCCCTCTTCCTTTTGCGATCTATCCTACGAGCATTGCTTATCGAGTGTTGCGAGACATTGCACGTGGCCCCGATTGTGAGGTGTGTGTGTCGTGTGGAGTAAAGCTTCTAAGCAAAACTCGTGTGGCAAGATAGCAAAAGCGAGCTAACGCTAACATAGTGCGAGAAAAAGCCGCCAAAATACAAAAAGAGCACAAGTGTGCATAGTGCCATCATACATACCAAAGTGTACAAAGCGCCACCATAGTTACAAAAGAGTGCAAGTGCCACCAAATACAAAAGAGGGAAAAGCTTTTAAGCAAAAGAGAGAAAAAGAGAAGAGAGGCCGCGTGTAAATCTTGTTGTCTCTTCGTTTGCAACCAAGCTTTGATCTCTTCTTGTGTTAGTGTGACACCGAGCACCCTTGATTAAGGGCTTCATACACTTTTCCGCTCATTCCTTGGTCGCACTAACCCCGTTCATCTCGTGTGTGTGTTCCATATCTTTTCCGTGTTTCTAGTGATCATCGCTTTGACATTTGATTTCGTTGGACTTCACCCACTCTTAACAACAAACTTGATTTCGGATTTCGTCTTTTGGCTTTCCACCACACTCACCTACCACCATATTTGCTAGCTTTTGCGTGTGTTTTTGTGTGAGTGCCCGATACAATTGATTTTGACCTCGGCTTTTGGATCGCCCCGATCTTATCATACCACGGTAAGATATCGAGGTAGTCTTCTTCCACTAACATACACCATATAGATACCATCGTGCTAACATGTATAGCGACGGAGACGACACGGAGGAGTACATGGAGCACTTCGAGGAGGACACCTCCTCAAGCACCGCGGATGTGGAGGAACATGTGGAGCTCGACACCGACTCTAGCTCCACAAGCATCATCGGCATGTCCGACATCGAGGAGCTCGACAACGACCATGGCTCCCCAAGCATCACCGACATGACCGACATCGAGGAGCTCTACATCGACAATGGCTCCTCATACATGGACGACATGGTGGAGCACCACCTCGAGGACGACATGGACGACATGGTGGAGCACCACCCCGAGGACGACATCGACGAGCTCTACATCGACACTAGCTCACCACTCATGGACGACATGGTGGAGCAACGCCACGACTTCGACATCGACACCATGGCGGAGCCTCGCCTAGTCTCCACACGGAGCAAAGACGATGCGCCCTCGCATCCATACTTGGCCAAGGGAGCTACATATGAAGATGGAGGACCTCCACGATGGCACCATCATATGGTTCACCAAGAGCGTCCTCAACATGAGCGTCATCGACACACTACTCCGAGCTCCACAAGGCACCACCATGAGCGTGCTTATGCACAAGATAGTCGACCTCAACGACACCATATGGAGCATCAAGAGCGTCACCAACATGATCGTCATCGACACTCTTCTCCAAGCTCCACAAGAAGCCGCAAGCAACATGCCAAGTCGCATGAGCCATCATCTAGGCATGGCGAGGACCGTCATCGACTCACACCATCACATGATCGCCGTCGACCATCACCACCTCATGGACCCCATCGACATACGTCGCCACATGATCACCGCCGACACAAGCTACTCCATGAGCGCCATCGACACACATCTTCCACGGATCTTCGACGACACCACTCAAGCCATGGTGAGGATGCCCGAAGACGAGAGCCTCGACATGGAGACGAGAACCACCATCATATGGTGACTACCACTCCAAGGATGGCAAGTACACATCGCGCATACCGTCCTTCCACGGCGACTTCCACCTCTTGTGCCACCACCACAATGGCCTCAAGCTCGTCACGTGCCTATGGACTCCGATGCTACAAGTGCAAGCAACAAGGCCACCCTCCACGGGAATGTCCCAATCTCCTATGTGAGGTGTGCAAGGCCAAGGGTCATGAGGCATGGCAATGCACAAAGCCAAGCGCCAAGACACTCTTCTTCGACAAGCTCCAAGCTCAAGCCACCAAGAAGCCTTCGACGCCCACACTTCAAGATGAAGATCGACAAGGCCAACACAAGGATGATGTGGATCCGAGCATAGCTCTCCACGACACTACGGCGCCACCGATGGAGGATAACTTGGGAGGAGATGGAGTTGAGATGGTTGAGCATGGGAACTTCCCTTCAACCAAGGAGGCGCATGGAGATGAGAAAGTCGAGCCTACTCCCATATGCTTGATTGATGAGTTGGTACCAAGCCCATGTGAGCATGAGAGCCACCTAGCCCACTTGAGCGAGAGTGATAGTGAGTTGAGTGACTACTACTCCATATGTGAGTTTGAGTGCTTCCAATTGGAGGACATGAGTGATACACCGAGTGAGTTGCGAGAGGTAGATGATAGGTCCATGGAGGACATCGATTTTGCTAACACATTAACCTCTCCCTCTTTGGTGTCTTCTTATGTTGCATTAGGTTCCGAGGAGGACGAGTTCCCGATCATGGAGACGATGTACATGGTGCATGACGATGAAGATATCTCACCATGCTTGCTCCAAGATGCACATGTCGACCACATGGATCCTCCTACTTCCACCACACCTACTTCAAATGAGTCGGCCTACAAAGGTAACAACATAGGTGTTGGTGATGCCATGATCCCACTAGTGGACATGATGACTTATGAATGCATGCATGATCTTGATAACACATTTGCTACATCATATGCTACTTTCATGTTCCCATGTGATACTTTGCTTGATAACATTGTTGACCATGTGGAATTGAGTGCTTGTGATACCATGACCATGCCATGCTATGAAAGCTTTAATTTTTCCACCATTGCTTGCAATATGTCGACAACTTGCTCTTTACCATGTATTGCTTGCAATGATAATGACAAGGATGACATTAGCTTCCGCATGCTTTGCCCCAAATGTTTGCACTACTCCATGATCCTTGCATCCAAGATTGTGAACAATTGCTCTTTCCTATGCTTGGTATGCAAGAATGCTTATTTCATTGTCCATGAGATGGCCCCCATAGCCTTCTCACCTTTTTATGATCATGAGTTGCCACATGCCATGAATGCACCTTCTTACCATATGCACTATCGCCATGCATCTCATACTATCTTGCTTGACACTAATGGTGATGTGCACAAGTCTTGGAACATCATGATGGATGATGTGTTCCTCTACCATGCACATACGCTCTTTGTTTTGCTCATTCCATGTGTAGGTACCCGACCATCAACTTCCACCGCCACGGAGCATGAGTTGACGAAACGCGCAATTGAGAGCTACCCCAACAAGGACGAGATACATGATCCAACCCACGGGATTCACACCAAAGGGTATGTTCCCAAACGCCTTCGCCCTCGTGTGTTTCCGGCTTGTCTTGTCGAGCTTCCGGTTTGGTCCATTTCCTCGTCACCCCTTTTGCCTCTTTTGCAACATATCTTGACACATCTTGTTGGCACAATGATTGTTGTATGTTTTGATGCTTTCATCATACACTTCGAGAATCTCAAGGACCATGTCATATATGTGAGAGATACCTTATGCATCTTGTGCCACATGTCACACAAAAAGTTGCCCTTCTTCGGATTTTTCATTTCATCTTTGGCATTTGCAATGGATTCTTTCACACTTGAGGAGGCTCATACCCGGCTCACGCCAACCATACACTCCCAAGCTCGAAGTCTCCATCGTTTTGCCATTGCACATAACAATTTTGCCCCAAATTTTGCCGCTCATACTAGCCTTTTGTTTGTTCCATTTGCTTGGGACAAGGCCATACCACACATTCTTCACACCATACAACTCTTACATGCACAAACTTTTGACCTTCCACATTTTGGATACAAACACACTCTTTTGGTTCCCATTTTTGCCTATTGCCTCTTGGAGAAACGACTTGATGCTTCGTATTTGATTGAGAGCCTCTTGTTCGCCTCTTGGAGAACCATTTGCAACTCGTTTTTCTCCAAGTTCTTCTTCGACCGCGACTTTATCCCTCTACCACAACATGGGAGAATCGTCATGGACTACACCATCGATGAGATGGAACAAGAGTCGAGGACGACTCTTCCCCAAGGGGGGGGAGATGATGTAGCCCCGGTCACCGACGTCGCTACATCAAGACCAACAAGTGCAACCCCGCCTATCGGCGACGCTACACCATGGCCAAAGAGTCCCCCAAGTGGACCTTCAACCCTAAACCACGCTACACACGACAAGGTGAACTCATTCCTCTCGATACTCGACCTCGTCAATACCTTGAATGGAATGCTACCTCATATCGGTGTGCTACATATCATTAGGTACAAGAATCATCGAGGAACCGGAGAGGAGGAACACCCATGGTGCAAGGAAGCGAGGGAAGAGAAGAGGAGCCATTCATCATGGTGCAAGGGAGAAGGAAGAAGAAGAAGGAAGGAAGAAGGAAGAAGAAGAAGGAAAGAAGAGAAGAAGGAAGAGGGAGGAGGAGGCCCAGCCGGCCCAGAGTCCGGTCCGACCGGGCCCCAGACCGACCTGCCCGGTTGGCGACCGGTCAACCGGCTCCACAACCGGACCGCCCGGTCCCAGGCCCGGTCTGACCGGCCCCAGACCGGATCCGACGGAAACTACCCACCAAACTGCCTAAGTTACCCACTTATGTACCTTTTCGCCATGTGTTGTCTTGTAGGCCTATATATAGACCCTAGACACCCCCTTACCTCTTTAGACAAGATGATAGCTTAAACATGAACTTGAGCTTTGTCTCCCTAGGGTTTCATCCCTCTGTAATCAAGGCAACCCTTGTTGTTGATCTAGATCTGTGAGTGAGATTCTAGTGCGAGCACTCTCTCTCCCTCTCCGATCTCCTTCTCCAACACCGGTCTCTCTCCTCGGAATTCTACCGCGGTCTCTTCCGTAGGAGATTCTATCGGCGTGGTCCATCGAGCCACGGGGGTAAGTAATCGGTTGTATCGGGTAGGTGTGCGTGCGTGAGTCCTCGTGTTCTTCGTGTTCATCGTGTTCTTCGCGCTCTCCCACCTTTTCCCCTTTGGATTTTGGGTCAACCGCAAGATCGGGCCACACACGGGGTCTTAGACCTCATCAACATGCTACCGGAAGATGTAAGCTTATAAGCAGAAGCCGGAAACGAAAAAAGAAAAACTTACGGAAGGCAAGCTGGTCGGTTTGCATGACCAGAAGGTCATACTCCTTCTGCTCTCCCTCCAAGCGAGCGGCCTGGTCCTCGACTACTTTTCGCGCCTTGGATCCCTCCTCTAGCTCCGCCCGCAGCACCACGGTGGAGTTGTTGGCATCCTCCAGGGCCTCGTTCAGCTTGGCCTCAGCGGTGGCTTGGGCGGCCTTCATCGCCTCGTTGTGCTTGAGCCCGAGCTGGATCAGCTGGTCCTTCAGCCCCTTGGAGTAAGTCTCCTGGGCGTCCAGAGCCTCGCGATGCTGCTGGATGAGCTGCTCCTTTTTAGCTGGAGCCCGGAAAGAAAGTGTTAACAAAGTTGCAGCTGGTAAAGTGAAAAAGAAGCAAGTTAACCGGAAACGAAGGAGCGATACCTTGGAGTGCGGCGAGCTGTGTCTTGAGGGCTTCGATGGAATCTTTCGGGATAGCTATTAAGCAGAAATTTATAAGTACTAAGAAGGAAAACCTTCCGGTAAAAAGATGCCGGAGACTCAGAAGCACACCTTGGCACTTGCTGTGCGCTTCAGCAAGGTCCCGGTGCTCCCAAAGAAGCTCCTCAAAGAGGTGCTTCCGGGCGTGCTCTGTTCAAGAAAAAGTGTTAATCAAGCTTCGCGCTAAGACCTGCGCTCTTAACCCGAAACTCGGGGACTAGCTATGCCGGTTTTTCGAGTTTTTACCTAAGTTTCGCGCTAAGAGCTATGTTCTTAACCCGAAACTCGGGGACTAGCTATGCCGGTTTTTCGAGTTTTTACCTAAGTTTTGCGCTAAGAGCTATGTTCCTAACCCGAAACTCAGGGACTGGCTATGCAGGTTTTTTGAGGAGTTTTTTTTTACCTAAGTTTCACGCTAAGAGCTATGCTCTAAACACGAAACTCGGGGACTGAGAAGATAGACAAGATCCGGAAAGAAAGAAACCGGCATGAATTGAAAAATCGAAAAGAGTTTGGTGAAACTTACCATCATGTTGTTGGTGGCATCATACCACACGCTGTCCAGCTCCTTCACTGCGCGCCGCAGCCGCATGAAGTGCTCCTCCGAACACCGAGGGCCAGCGGGGTCAGGAGCCGGAAGCCGGTCATTTCCCAGGCCACGTGTAGCTGCGGACACATCCGCAGCATTCCACTTCTCAGCATAGGGAAGCACATGCCCCAGCTCGCGGCCTTCGCGCTTAAACTCAGTTATCCGACCAAGCAAGCCGGTGGCCTTCTCACCGGCTGCTACAGCGGCGCGGGCGGCGTGCAGCACCAAGGACTGCGGGCCAGCGGACGAAGTGCCGGAAGCCGTGGCCTTCCCCTTGGTGATCTTCAGGGTTACTGGCGGCGGCGTTGGCGTGGCCCCGGTTGGCTCGGCGCTGGGAGCTTCCGGCGGTGGCGCAGGCAAAGTCTTGGGCGAGGAAGGAGCGTCAGGCGCGTCCTGACCCAAGTTAGAACTTACCGGCGCGGAAGAGTCCGGCACCGGCTTGGAGGGGGAAGACCCCGTGGTCTTCTTTTTCTTCATTTTTGGAGCGGGAGGAACCAGAGGTTCCGCCCGCCCGATAGCTTCTTCATCAGCACCGATGTTGTTGGCGTCGGCGTCTTGTTTTTCTGGAGGGGAGATGAGTTCCTCCTCCGCGCGGTGATCAAGAGGTGTAGGGGCCGCGCGCCCCGAACTTGGAGTGCCTCCCAGAGGGGAGGCAGAGGTGTTGCCGGCACCAGACGGTGCCGGGCTTGGGTGAGGAGGAGTTGAGGCCCTTGCGGGTCCTTCAGCGCTCTTGGAGAGCTTGAGCGCAGGGCTGAACGAGAGAAAAAGGAAGGATTGGAAAAAGCAACCGGAAGAGAAGTTGGTAAAAACAAAACAAGCAGAGAAACGAAAGCTTACCCAGAAGAGACCGGCATGGTCTTTCCCTTGTAGCGCCTCTTGCCTGCTACCTTCCATGCAAAGGCTTCCGTCCGGAAGCGTTTGGCGGGAGGAGCTTGGCTCGAGCCGGCATCAGGTGCCGGAGCCTTGTTCTTCTGGCCCTGGGGAGCGAGCTTCTCCAGGAACTCGCGGCCGGCCTCGGCCCGCAGGGGAGCAACGTGCTCATGAACCTGCAGTTGGGTGCTGGCTGAGGGAGCATCAACAGAGGAGGAATAACAGTAAATTATGAGAGACCAGAAAAGAGAGCTACCTCAAGCACAGTGAGATCGTCGGTGGAACCGGGAGCTTCAGATGAGGAGTTACCGGGGCGCGAGGTGTGCGTCCGGCCAATCTTCAGATCAGTCCAGTGGATGTAGGGATCTGGGTCCACCGCGTCCAGAGGGCGCTTCCAGCAAGGGCCTCGCCGATCCGCTTCGATGCGGGGGAAGCGGTCTTTGGCCTGAAACAAATGAAAAGTCAGTTAGCCACAACGTAAAAGTTACCGGTACAACAACCCGGGTTGCACAATCTCTTACTTCTTTGGTTGGAGGGTTAGTGGAGCTAAGAGGCAGGAAGCCCCACTCCCAGTCATCCGGCATGGCGGTCTGACAGATCTGCCTAGCCTTGAGGACTATGTCCTCCTTGCTGAGAGGGAGGCCGGTGATCTTGGTAGGATCGCCAGGACCGTACATCTCGCTCATCTTATGAGCCCGACGCTTAAGAGGAAGCACCCGGCGTGAAATGAAGGTGCGGATGATGTCGTCGGAGCAGATGTTTGTCTCCTTCTGTAGCTTCTCGATGAAGCGTACTACCCGGTTCGTTTCGATGTGATTCGTCCCAGGATAGAAGCTCCAGTTAACCTTTCTGGGCGGCGCCGGATTAAAGGCCGGCAGATTGATGAGATCTGCGGCGCCGTCGTTCTTCACGTAGAAGAAGGTCCCTTGCCACAACCGGCATGACTCGAGACCAGAGAATTTAAAGAAGGGGCTCCCTTGGCGGGAGCCGATGATGCAAGACCCGCATTGTACGGGGGGTTTGAGTTTAGGAATTTCCTTGCCCTGAACGGAGTTAATCCGAAGGGCGAAGAAGCGGGCGAAAGTCTCCCGAGTGGGACGGATGCCGATGTAGGCCTCCATAAAGGTAGCATAACAAGAAAGGTAAAAAACGGCATTGCCGGGAAGGTGGTGAGGCTGGAGTTGGTAAAAATCCAGAAAGCTGCGGAAGAAGTCAGAAGCAGGAAGGCCGAAGCCGCGCTCGAAGTGAGCGAGAAAGACAACGAACTCACCGGGTTCGAGTACCGGTTCGATCTCGTCGCCAGGAAGCCGGCAGGATACTCCTTCTGGTATCCTTCTAGACCGGTAGAGCCAGTCAATCTCATGCTGTGTGACGTCGGAGCCTTTCCAGGCTCCGCTTGTGATATTCGATAGATCTACCCTGGGGGCTTGGCTGGAGCTACCGGCCTCTTGATCTTTGCTGGTGTCGGCTTCCATCCGGGCAAGATCTGCGGTTAGCCCGTCGGAAGCTTCGCTTTGTTGGCTACTGGAGGAGGACACGGAAAGAGACTCCTCGCTAGACATATGAATCTACCCGGAAAAACAGATTTCCCAAGATCTACCCTTGCGCGAAGATCTACGAGTAAGAGAAAAAGCAAAAGAAAATAGGAAGTAAATATTCTACTGGCCCAAGATCTAAAAAGCAAAGAAGAGAGGGGTAAACGCGAGTAGAGCCTAACCTGAGGCGGCGGAGATGCTGAGGAAGAAGATCGCCGGTGGGGCGGCGAGCTCGTAGTCGCTGAGGAAGGCCGGCGACGAAGAAGCAAAGAAGAGCTCGACGGAGCACGAATGGTGCGGCCGCAACGGACGCACTGCAAGGAATCTCCACACAGCGAAGCTTGGCGAGGTTCAGCGGAGCAGCGGCGGAAGTTCGCCGGGCGGCGGAAGTTCGCCGGGCGGCGAAGCTCGGGCGGCGAACGGAAGTGGCGAGGGCGCGAGAGGGCGAAGAGCTCTGTGCGCGCGAGGGAGTTGAGAATGCGAAGAAAGGAGGAAGAAGGAGCGGTTTCCCCTTATATAGGAAGAAGAGATAGTGGGCTGGAAACCGCTGGGCCGCGGCGGTTCGCTTCGTGGGCTGCCACGTGGCGCGAGGATACACGCGTGGAAAATAGAATGCCACAGGGAGGCCGCACGGATCCGGAGCGGCAGCCGGGATCCGGTGTGGCGCCATAAGTGCGGGCGCAGAAGCCGAAGGGAAGTGACCCCTGACACTGGCGCGTCAGGTACAGTGCGCATGTCACTGACAGGCACTGTACCCGAGAAATTCTCGACTTCGCTGAGTTGAGATTTAATGTCTAAGGTGCCGAAGAATAAGATACCGGAAAATACCTTGCAAAGAAAGAAAAGACGTGAGTCCGGCAAAGATGCCGGGAACTAAGCTAACCACCGGAAAGATTAAACCGGTACCTTAAGATATGGGAACCTGGCATGGTCTGTTGGATAGAATCCACCGGACTATACCAGCTTCGGGGACTAATGTTGGGGGGATGACCCCCGGTATGCCAAAGGCATGCCAAACCGGATAGTTTGAGCCATCAAGATACCGGTTTAATGTTTATGCCGGAGGACAGAGTTAAGTGTTTGGCTAAGTAGAGCTAAGCCGGTATCCCCAAGAGGGGTATACCGGAACCGGGTAAAGAAGACACCGGACTACCGGTAAGAACAGCATGTTGGCAAGACCGGTCAAAGATTCTCTTCAGAGCAAGAGGACAAAGATGAGCTAAGCAAAGTAGCTTTAAACGAAGCCCTGGCGCCAAAGCGGAAGATGACGCTGAAAGAAGCCGGAGGACGTCAGCCTCCCTGATTAAAGAAGACCCCGGCGTCATCTATGATTAAAGTAACTTTGTAAAGTAGTTTTTCTAGTCAAAGATGCCATTAGGGTTTCTTTCCCTGTAAGCCACCCTCTCCCCTATATAAGGAGAGGGGGCACTGCCCTTTGCGGGGACGACGAACCTTGTATGCACAAACCTGTATCCTGTTGAGATCAATGAAGAGAAAGATCTAGAGCAGAGTTCTTCCTTGTGTGTTTCTTCTTCTACCTTTGCCTTTGGCTGAGTTCTTGAGGAAACCATCTGGAAGTTCATCTTATCTGATCCAAAACCCTCCCCCGAATCCTCTAGCGTTCATTCTGCCCCAACTTAAGCCATCCCATGGCATCTGTTCGTTCACCACGACGACACCACAGAAGCAAGGTCCAGCCGTATTCCTACCTCCTCACAGTAATCCTTCAATTCTCCCTGTGCGAAGTTTGTGCCATTATCTGTGATTATGCTATGTGGGATGCCGAATCTCATCACGAGGCTGCAAACAAATTTTAGTGCCGTAGCACCATCGGCTTTTCTCACTGGCTTTGCCTCGATCCACTTACTGAACTTGTCAACAGCGGCCAGGAGGTGATCTTTTTAGTTTACCAACCATATCTAGCCCCCAGACCGCAAATGGCTAGGTGATAGGGATGGTCTTCAGCTCTTGGGCTGGAGCGTTTGGTTGAGTAGCGTAGTACTGGCAACCTCGGCAGGTCTTAACCAACTGTTCAGCATCCTCTTTAGCTGTGAGCCAGTAAAACCCAAGCCGAAAAGCTTTTGCAACGAGTGACCTGGGAGCGGCATGATGCCCGCAGTCCCCTGCATGGATCTCTCTGAGTATCTCAATACCATCTTGATTGGAGACGCATTTGAGAAAAACTCCTGTTGCGCTTCGTTTGTAGAGCTGTCCGTCAACAATTGTGTAGGATCTTGCTCGTCTGACGATCTGTCGTGCGAGGACTTCATCCTCAGGCAACTTTTGATCGATGAGGTAGTCCAGGAAAGGTTGTGTCCAGGCCGGAGTGATGACCGTCACTTCCCTAGCCGGAGATACTGCCATCTCTGGGTTTTCCGGGTTAGCACCCTTCACCGAGGGTATCCGGAGATGCTCCAGGAAAATACCAGGTGGAATTGGCTTCCTGCCGAATCCGAGCTTGGATAGCATGTCTGCCGCTGTGTTATCGTCTCTCCTGACGTACTTGACTTCATATCCGAGGAAGCATTTGGCGATCTCGTCAACTTCGTCTCTGTAAGCCGCCATGACGGAGTTTCTGGCATTCCAGGTTCCGGCTACTTGCTGTGCCACCAGGTCGGAATCTCCGCAGTAGATGATGTGCTTGATCCCTATTTCCTTAGCGATGCGCAGTCCATGTAGTAGAGCCTCGTATTCCTCCATATTGTTTGTAGCTTCGAAGTGGATCTGCAGAACGTACTGCAGTTCTTCTCCGGTAGGGGACTTCAGGGTGACTCCGGCTCCTGAGCCTTGATGCTGCTTGGATCCATCGAAGTGCATGACCCATGTCTCTGGTTCTGGCTCCAGGTTTATATCCGGAGCTTCCGTCCAATCTGCAACAAAATCCGCCAATATCTGGGACTTGACCGCAGTCCTGGCTTTGTAGTTGATGTCGAAGGCGGATAATTCAATGCCCCATTTTGCTGTGCGTCCTGTTGCGTCAGCGTTGTTGAGAATCGTTGACAGCGGAGCTTTTCTCACGAATGTTACGGGATGCTCCTGGAAGTAGTGTCTCAGCTTCCTGCTACCTAGGAATACTCCATAGGCTAACTTTTGAAAGTGAGGGTATCTTTGCTTGGATTCCGTAAGCACTTCGCTAATGTAGTAGACTGGCCTTTGGACTCCATATTCGTGTCCTTCTTCCTGTCGCTCCACCACGATGACGAGGCTGATGACTCTGTTAGTAGCTGCCAGGTAAAGGAGCATAGGCTTTGACTCTCCTGGTGCTGCTAGGATAGGTGGGGAGGTGAGTATTTCCTTCAACCCTTGAAGTGCTGCATCTACTGCCTCATTCCAGATAAATTTTTCTGTCTTCTTCAATAGCTTGTACAGGGGTAGCGCCTTCTCGCCAAGACGGCTAACAAACCTGCTGATTGCTGCAACACAACCAGTGAGTCGTTGCACATCTTTGAGGCAAGTTGGCCTTTTGATGCACAGGATTGCCTTGATTTTCTCCGGGTTAACTTCAATGCCCCTATTAGAGACAATGAAGCCAAGGAGTTTTCCGGCTGGAACGCCAAAGACGCACTTCAGCGGATTCAACATCATCTTGTACCATCGGAGATTCTCAAAGGTTTCTGTGAGGTCGCTGATCAAGTCGGATCCTTTCCGGGTCATGACCACGATGTCGTCGACGTAGGTATGCACGTTCCGGCCAATTTGGTCCTTCAGGCACCGCTGCATCGTACGTTGGTAGGTGGCACCTGCGTTTTTCAAGCCAAAGGGCATAGTGACATAGCTGTAAGTGCCAAATGGGGTGATGAACGAGGTCGCCTTTGGTCGGACTCCTTCATCCGGATCTGGTGATACCCGGAATATGCGTCAAGAAAACACAGAAGTTGCGCCCTGCCATCGAATCAATAACTTGGTCAATGCGCAATAGGGGAAACGGATCCTTCGGACAATGCTTATTCAAGCCGGAGTAATCGATGCACATTCTTAGTATTTCAGAATTCTTTTTGGGTACAAGGACGGGAATTGCGACCCAATCAGTGTGGATAACTTCTATTACAAAACCTACCTCTAGTAACTTTGCTAATTCCATTCTTATGGCGCGGCGCTTCTTATCACCAAAGCGTCTCATAGGTTGCTTCACCGGTTTAGCCTGCGTGTTTATGTTGAGGTAGTTCTCGGCGAGTTCCCTAGGTACTCCGGACATGTCAGATGGCTGCCATGCGAAGATATCCATGTTAGCGCGGAGGAACTCGATGAGCGCGTCTTCCTATTTGGGGTCCATGTTGGCTCCGACTGAGACCTGCTTGGTAGTGTCACCTTCCTTGAAGTTGACATTCTTGGTCTCTATCGCGGCCTTGAAGGAATTTTTCTGTTCGGAGATCTGTTTCTTGGTGGTCTGCATTTTAGTCAGATCCACCGCGGCTCTGTAGCCTTTCAGCTCCTCTCCAGATATCACAGACTCTGCGAAGGCGGCTTCGCCCAACTCGCACTCATGAGCCTTTTTGTAGTCTCCGGATACGGTAATCATACCATTGTGATCCGGAATCTTCAGCTTGTTGTAGATGTAGCATGCTCTTCCATGGAACTTGTGGTAGGTGGGCTTGCCGAAGATGACGTGGTAGGAGCTCTTGAAGGGCACGATCTCAAACGTGATCATCTCTTCGCGGAAATTATGAACATCGCCGAAGGCCACGGGAAGTCTGATGCTACCGAGGGAATTTGCCTTTTTACACGGAACCACGCCATGAAACTCGGTGTTGCTGTGTTTGAGCTGTTCCTTGGTAAGGTTCATCTGCTCCAGAGTCTCCAGGTACATGATGTTCAAGCTGGCTCCGCCATCCATGAGGCACTTGGAGAGTCATAGCCGTCGATGCGGAGACTTACAACCAAGGCGTAGCACTCTTTTGGCACAATGGTAGGGTGATCCTGCCTATCAAATGTGCACGGGACTTCCGACCACATGACATACTGCGGCACAGCCGGAACTGTGGCGTTCAGGATCCGGAAAGCTGACTTGCTGGCGCAGACTGTTGGGGTTCCGAGGAAGGTGTGGTACACACCTACACTCTTTTTGTCGAAAGGGTTGGATTTAGCTGCGGATCCCGCTTTGGGGTCCGGCGAATCATCATCCTCGTCCATCACCTCGGAACTGTCCTCCTCTTTGTCCTTGCTCTTGCCCTTGCCTCCTTTGCCGCGTGGGCGGTGCTTCCGGGCTCGCTTGTATCCTGCTTCCGGGTCGTTTTTCAGATCATTGACCCACTTGCAGTTGCGGTTAGTGTGAGTGGACTTCCCCGTAGCTGGATCCAGATGGGCCAGGCAGGGCATGTCTCTGTACTCTTCATAGGTTTGCGGGGCGCGGGATCCGGCAGCGGTGACTTCATCGCCACGCTGCTGGCCCCTGCCGGCTCCGCCTCCGCGGTCGCATCCTCTTCCACCTCCTTGACCTCCGCGTTGGAACGCCATGGCGACCATCTCGGATCCGCCACTCTTCTGGTCATCAGGGGGATTTTTCCGCTTGTTGCCGCTGCTGTTGCCGTTGTCACGGTTCTTCTTCTGCTGATGCAGGGGAATTGCTGTGGCTGGGAGATCTCCGCCTGCGTCGTCATCGGCGGTGGTGTGATCGCTGGCAATGGAGATCATGTCATCCAAAGTCAGTTTGTTTGCGTTTGCCAAGCAAGTGAGCTTGTGCCGCAGCAATCCTCCCCTCTGCAGTCCACCTATAAAGGCGTGCATAGCCGTGGTGTGGTCAACATTTTCACACTCGTTCCTGCATGCCAACCATCGTGTGAGGAAGTGTCTTGAAGTTTTTCCCTTCTTCTGGATACATGCTTGCAAGTCACTTGTTGTGGCAGGCCTTTTGTAGGTGCCCCTGAAGTGTTTTTTGAAGGCGTTCTTCAGGTCGAACCAGCAAAAGATGGAGTTCTTCTCGAGGTCGCTGAGCCAGATCCGGGCTGGACCTACAAGGTACAGCTGAAGCATGCGGCAGGCGATGTTAGGGATTCCTCCGGCAAAGGTCACTGCATTGTAGTAATCTTCGATCCAGGTATCCGGCCTTTCCGTGCCATCATAATGCTTCAGATTTCCGGGTAGCTTGAGGTTCATCCTTGGCTTTGGTTCCTCTCGAATCATCCTGCCAAAGCACTTTGGGCCAATGTAGTCAGTTCTGTATTCGTTGAGGCGTTCCCGCGCATCACGCGAACCGTTGTGGGGGGATTTTGAGCGTGAGCGAGATCTCCGGCCACCTCCTCCGCCTCCACCGCTAGGTGGTGGTGATGGAGACCTGCGAGGGGGCCGATGCGACCTTTTGCTTCCGCCTTCTGATTCTCCCCGTTCTTCGCGATGCTGGCTCCGGCTGCGATGGCTGCCTTCACCCTGGTGCTGGTTGCCTTGGCCGTTCCAGCTTCTGCGAGGCTCCGGGTCGCGTTCTTCGTTCCGACTCCTCCTGGGCTCCGGCGATCATTGATCTGGCTCCGCCGAGGTTCCGGCGTTCGCTCCCTGTTCCTGTTCCTCGAGGGCAGCACGTTGTCGCGGATATTGATTCCGCCAGGCCCGTGGGGCCTGGTGTTTCCGGCTGGACTACGGCGGCGAGGAGGACGCGGATATCCATTAGGCGGAGGTGAGGGATTGCGGTACTTGTCCTTACCAGTGTACATTGCATCCTTTCCCTTTCTCGGATCTGACGGAGGTGTCTTTGATGGTACCGGGATTGGATTTGGGTGTTCTCTGGTTTTCCTTCTGCGTTCCGAGGATCCGGTTCGCGATTTGTCGTCACGATGGCAATTGTCGTAGGCGTCCTTCTGCGCGGTAGAGATGCAATGCTCCGGGTTGGATTCCAACTTGCGCGAAGTATCTGCCTTGCTCTGTTGCTTCATTGCTGAAGCAATAAGCGTACAGACGTAGTTGATGTCGATCTCCTCGTCCTTTTTCTTCAAGATCTCCGCAGCCTTCTTCATATTGTCCTTCGGAGTGGCGTACGGCTGCTACTCAGTCGGAGTTGCGAAGGTGATCTTACGGGGAGCTATAGTTTCTCGCCGGATCTTATCGATCTCCTGTTGAGCCTCAGTGATCTTGTCCTCCCAATGCTTCCAGAGTTGCTTGACTTTCACCAGTGATTCGTCCACCTCCTGCTCGCGCTTGAGAAAGTTGTCCACGAAATTCGCGGCCTCCTTCCTCTCGTCAATCATTGCGGCTGCGGTTTGAGCGAATTTTTGGGCTGTGGCCAGCATCTCTATCCTCTTAGCTTCTAGCGCTTCTGCGTCTTCGGGAGTAATGGGTTTGTTGAGAATATCCGAGTGTGCGATGGCCTCCATGCCTGCTTGCTCAACCAGTTCCTCTGGGGACAAGACTTCCTTACGCGGTCGTTCCCGCATAAGCGGAGATCCTGTGTGAGATGGCTGTGGGTCGGAGTGGGTGTTTTCATCTTCTGATTTGCGTTGATCCAGCGCCGCCAAGGTTGCGAGAACCTGCTTAGACTGGGCAGATTCAACTTCAGGCTGATCACCGTATCCGTATTCCTTCACCTTGCGATCGAAATCTTCAGTATCCATGGAGGGGGTATCCCTGGAAATTGGGCTTAGGTTGCCCAGGATCGACTCTTCAACCGGAGTACCGCTTTCTCTGACAGCCTCCTGCTGATCCGGAGCAGCGTTGTTTTCCGGTGCCTCGACCTGCTCGGGACCAGCTCCGGCTTCTTGAGGGGCGGTTCCGGCGGTATGGGCCAAGAAGTGTACGAAGTGACACCTTTGCTTCTCTAACACCTGGGAGACCCAGGTGGATCTGCATTGGTCTTCCACCTTTATTTCCTGCTCAGGGGCGGATTGGGTGGGTTTTGATTTTTCCAGATCCAAGGCGGAATCTTCCTTGGGAAGCTCCTGCATCTCAGATCGGATCTTCGCGACTGCGTCCTGCTCAGCGGCGATCGCGTCAGCATTACTTACCAGTGGGTTTCGTTGGAATCGACGTTTTCCCCGATGAAGATATGTATACCGCCGACTGGGACGATGGAGAGCTTGACGGGGTTTGTCTTAGCCGGAATCCAGCACTCATCCGGTGGGACGATCGGCAGATTTCCGGCATAAAGGACGCGCCCCACAGCGATGGTGCCGTCGTAGCTTCCCATGGCGGAACCCTCCCGGTTCCGGCCTCCAGACGCCGCAGGCCCCACGGTGGGCGCCAACTGTCGTTGCCTATTCGACAGTGCCTCGGTGGAGGGATCCTCACGAGGGGAGAAGTAGTAGGGGCCATAGGGCGGAGTGCACACGGGACGTTGGTACGCGATTTACCCAGCTTCGGAACACCTGCACGATGACAGGGCCTACTGCTGCTTGTCTGGAATTATCTGGGCGCTTTCGCGTTGTTACAATGAGTTGTGGTTGTGCCTCTAGGGCTCCCGGGATCCGGCTTATAAAGGCGCATGGATTTAGGGTTTACATGGAGAGTCCTAGCCGGATTACAGGTTGCCTAACTATGGTACAATGTCTTGACGTGTACATCAAGGATCCGCCTTCCCTTATACGGCGTACTGGATCCGGGTTCCATATGGGCCTCCACGGATCCGACTTCCTCCGAAGGTCGGTTGGGATCCGGCTTCCCTATCCTGGGCTGGACTTCTTCCTTCAGGATCAACAGCAACTGGGCCGCCCGATGGGCCACATGCCACATCACCATCTATGGGCCACCCGGGCTTGCCAGATCTAGGCACTGTCGATGGTACACCCATGAAGTATACCCACAACAAGATTTTTGCTATAAATGAGAATATCATCGAAATAGACAACCACACTCTTGCCAATGAGGGGTCGCAAGATGTGATTCATGAGACGCATAAAAGTTGATGGAGCATTTGAAAGGCCAAATGGCATGACAAGCCATTCATAGAGACCAAGCTTGGTCTTGAATGCCGTCTTCCATTCATCACCAATTGCCATGCGGATTTGGTGGTAGCCACTACGCAAATCGACTTTATAGAAAATCGTGGCACCACTTAACTCATCAAGCATGTCATCTTAATGCGGAATGGGATGGTGATAACGAACGGTAATGGCATTGATAGGGCGACAATCCATACACATTCGTTGGGTCTCATCCGGTTTAGGCACAAGAATCACGGGAACCACACAAGGACTAAGGCTTTCACGAACGTACCCTTTAGCGAGGAGATCGTGTATTTGGCGTTGAATCTCCTTTGTGTCTTCGGGGTTTGTGCGGTAGGTGGCACGATTTGGGAGCGGGGCGCCGGGTATGAGGTCGATGCGGTGCTCTATGCCCTAAAGCGGTGGAAGCCCATGAGGTAGTTCGTCGGGGAAGACATCTTGAAACTCCTTCAAAAGTGTCAACACCCGGATTTTTAAGTCCGAATGCCTATTATGTCGTACATCGCAATCCCAGGAATATTGTTGTTGCGAGGCATAATAGTTAAGTATCACAGTCATCATTCATTACAAACCATAAGTCTTACAAATTTGGAATCACATGATCCATATTACACAAATAGTTGATCTATTGATCAACGAACAAACACAAGTTCATAGTTCAACATAGCGGAAGCGTAAGATACAAGGACTCTCTAGTCCACAGGCCAACACTTGACGTCGGAAGGCGCTTAGTTGTCGTAGGCGTCCTGCTGGTCATCTCCTTGTTCCTCTTCATACTCTGGCCATTTGAATAGCCAGGGACAAAGCCGTGAGTACTTTAAGTACTCGCAAACTAATACTAATGTAAGTGCTAGACATTTCTAGTAGGGTTTGCTAAGCTCTAGTTTATTTGCATAAAGCTAGTTTTAGTTCACAAAGTTTGAGAAAAGCTTATTCAAGTGCTAACTAAATCAAGTGGGAACATTAGTGTCATTCCCACCATTCAAGTGGTGATTTCAATTCAATTCACCACAAGTCATTTTACCATCATCTTTCAACATTATTTTCAAAGATATGACATCGGAAACTGTATGGCCTTTCCAACCGTCCGTAACCGTGGACGCGACTATTCGAATAGGTTTACACTCTGCAGAGGTTGCACACTTGTGCCACAACATTTGATTTCATCCGTCGTGATTACCCCGAATCTACGCGGATCATCAACCATAACCTTTCACTTACAAATCCTAGTATGAGCACCTCTCCCCATGAGCTTGGCCTCCCAGTGAAGACCAACTGTCAACCTGGGAACTGCACAGGGCTTGGCCGTACAATTCACCTCAATTTCACATCGTTTCTCAACAACGGAGGCAGCCTCAAGCATAACCCCTATGACGTGTGTTCAGAGGGAACCCATACTAAGACGCATAAACTTCCAGTTAAGCCCTACCCATAATCAGGTATTGTGGGGGTACTTAATAATTGGAAAGGTATCGCATTCAAACCAACATCATTGTTTATCAAAAATCACCATCTTCTCTTGGTCATATTCACCTTCAAAATTCATTCAATGGAATGCATCATCATTCCAAGGTTTCAATTTCATTTCAAAATTCACATTGTTCCCATCTAGAGTAGTCAAGTTTTATTTCATTAGCACTAGCTCTAAATCATGAGGGGTGCTATCTTGCTTGCTTGATGGAGACTAACTTCACTACTCTAGTAACCAACTTGTACTTTGACCAAAGTTAACTATAAAAGTAACTTATTGAGAAAACAAGTAGAAACTTGTAATGTAAAAACTTGGGATAGGTTTATGTAAGAAAAGGTAAGAATCATGGTGCCTTGCCCCAAGGGGCTTTGCACTTTGCAAGAATATTAGCTTGCCTTGGTAGTTCTCAAACTGTTCCTCCTCCTCCTCTTGGTAGCAACCTTCTTCTTTGGCGTACTCTCCGGTGCTACCGTCTAAATTTGAATACGAGTATAATTACTCACTAATTCAATGGCTATTCCATACATCACATATAAACACACAAACTATTCTATGCACACAAATAATCTACTTAGGGTGCATGGGTGGTGTGGTTGAAATAGAATTCACTTCTTTGTATTTAATATGTAAATGATAGTTTCCATAGGGTTCTTGAGAAATAATTTCCTCTCATTGAAATCTTCTTAAGATTTAATTTCTCAAACAATCATATATGAACTCATATTGACCTAAGTCAAATGTTCATCATCATCATTTGGGAAAATGATTTAAATGAGGTAGATCACCTCATATCATTTAGTATCACTACATATGATTTAAATCTCAAGTAATTCATATAAGAGAGTTTGGGACCAGGGGTCCAAACATCCCATGAATTCATGTGAGACAAGTTTAAATGAAGTATAAGACTCCACATAATTTACTTTAATAGTTTTGGACAATATCAACTAGTTAAACTAGTCAAATGATCCATTAATTAAACTAGGGCATGATCATGCAAAGTGACCACACCATTTTATTGCATAAACAATTAGTGTAAGTCAAATGTGAGCTATTAGAGTTGGAATTAACTTAATATCTATTTTGGTTGATTTTTAATAATTATTTGAATAGGGAAAAGTCCCTGCCTTGTTATTTTTATCACATTAATTCTACAAGGAATCTGGTCATGGGACCAGTGGCATGTTGCAGATAATTTCTCTAGCTTTCCAACAATATAAAGTTCATAAAATTTGGTTTATCCAATTTAAATCTATTGAATTTCCAAGTGGCAGCAGTATTGAAACTATTTGAATTTGTTTAAATCACATTTGAACTAAAAGGGCCGGCGGGAAACACTACTGGGCCAAATTCAAACTGAACGGCCCAAGCCAGCCCAGCCACGGTCCAGTGACGCGCGGCGCGCTGACAAAGGGTCCCGCATGTCAGCGGCTCAGTTAACACGAAACGGTATGGGCGAGTGTGGTGCGTTGGATTAGATCAAGATCCAACGGACGTGGTTCATCGTCCCGCCGGCGAGAGGGGAGTTCACCGGCGGCTCAGGTAGGGGGTCGGAGGGCTAACCAGGGCTCCAGCGAGGGATGGCAATATGCTCGGTGAAGTTGTGGACGGCGACGGAGCGACTGGTAGCAGTGGCGTCGCCTGAGGTGGCCTGGTTCGCCGGCGATTGCTGCAGAGCTTCCGCGGCGGCGATCTCCCGATTGGCCTTGCTCCGGTGTGAATCGAGGGAGTGGTGAGGTGGTTGAGAGGCAGTGAGAGATGGGGAGTGCGGTGGTGTGCTTGGATCATCAAGGGGAGTGCTCCTTTTATAGCATTGCTTGAGGGTTACGGGGCAGGGTGGCAGTCGACCATGGCGCGGCGATTCCGGTGGCTGGTCGAGCTAGGCGAGGTCAGGCGATGCTCTATTGGTCCAGGCGATGCTACTGGCAGCGACAGCTTGGTCGGGGAGCGTCGGAATAGCTCGCGTTGCTTCCATGTCTGGCGGCGGCGTTCGCGGGATCTTCTTCCCCGTCCACGGCGGCGGCGGTCCAGGGTCTGGTCGAGGTGTTGTCTGGCGGCTTCCAGGTGGTGAGTGGATGCTCAAGGCGTTGAGAGCGGGTCCAGGGCGTGAGTGAGGTGGTGGCGCGGCGAGTGTACTGGGCGTGTCCAGGGCGTGCATGCGTGCGACACGAGCGGCGTCCAGGGCGTGTGCTGGACGCGCGTTGTCCGGCCGGTATCGTGCTCGAGCTCGACCATGGCGGTGCTAGGGTGGAGTAGGGGACGCGGTGGCGTCTTTGTGGCGCAAAGTGGCCAGGGCAGGGATGCAAGGGGAGAGAGGGGAGGTCGTCGGGCTCGGCGACATGGCCGGCATGGCCATGCCCTAGCTGCCCTCCTCCTCTCCTTAGCATTACTATGCATCATTTAGGGTTAGAGGGGACCAGGGGACACAATGGTGTAGGTTAGGATAGTTTAGGTGGAGTAGAATCACTATTTGCAATAGTTGCAAATAGTACCCGAATTTGTAATTTGCAAAAATATCCAAATTTGTAATAATTCAAATGATGAATCTTTTTGAAATGTGAGTGTTGATATAAGTTGTATTTGACCAGAGAGGATTTGAGGTGGTGGTGGAAATTTAGAATTTCAAGAATTGGCAAAAATGGCTAAGTGGAGAATGTTCCATATGTTAAAAAGTTGTGACTTTGGATGAGCATTGCTCATGATCCAAGATGATTTTGGCATGGTGATCTTGACCAAAGTTGTTCACCTTGATGTTGACGTTAAAATGGTGCAAAGAGTTAGCATGATTTGGTTTGGGAAAATTGAATGGCAAAGGCTCAAAGTGGTGATCAGACTATAATTTTCACTTTTGACCATTATCATATGTGAGCTAGATTTGGGTTTGAATTGCATTTGAATTGTGATTCTTTGATTCCAAAAGTTGTAATAAGTGTTTAATAACATTATTCAACTAATGGTGAAGACCAAATTGGTCTAGGGTCAAAATTTATAAAAATGCCATATGGCATATGTGAGGGTTTTTAGGGTTTTTCATTTAGTGGAATTTCTCCCTCTTTGATTTATTTGGTTGGTGATCTTAATATGATCACATTAGGGTTTTAGAGCATATCAAATACAAGTAATAGCAATCATCATGGCATATCAATCAAATGCACAAGTCCTATGCATGGTACTATATGCAAATTAAAAAGTTTTTGTTGGTTTGAAATTTTGCTTTCTGGAATTCTCTAACTTTCTTTTTATTGAAAATTGGGGTGTTACAAACCCTTCCCCCTTACAAAAGATCTCGTCCCGAGATCGAAAAGAAAGTTAGGTACTAAAGAGATCTGGGTACTCCTTCTTCATGAAGTCTTCGCGTTCCCATGTGGCTTCATCCTCGGTATGGTTGCTCCATTGGATCTTCAGAAACTTGATGCTTCGGGTGCGGGTGGTTCGGTAAGCTTCTTCCAGAATGCGAATCGGCACTTCGCGGTAAGTCAGGTCCTTGTTGATATCCACCGATCGGTGATCGATGTTCTTGAACACTTCGGTCTTCTCCGGGACTTCAAGGCACTTCCGGAGGAGTGAGATGTGAAACACGTCGTGCACAGCCGACATCTCTTCAGGCAACTCCAGTTGATAAGATACTTCTCCTCGGCGGCTGAGGACTTTGAAAGGTCCGACATAGCGGGGTGCAAGCTTTCCTTTCAGTTGGAACCTTTGCATTCCTTTCAAGGGGGATACCTTGAGATAGACGAAGTCTCCGATCTCGAAGGTCATCTCCCTACGTCTCTTGTCGGCGTAGCTCTTCTGTCTCGATTGCGCCGTCTTGAGGTACTCTCGGATCTTGTGGACTTTCTCTTCGGCTTCACGAAGAACATCTGGGCCAAAAACTTGGCTCTCTCCGACTTCCGACCAGTTCAGGGGGGTACGGCACTTCCTTCCGTACAAGGCTTCAAAGGGGGCCATCTGTAGGCTGGCTTGATAGCTATTGTTGTAAGAGAATTCTGCGTAAGGTAGGCAGTCTTCCCACTTGGATCCGTATTCCAGTACGCATGCTCTAAGCATGTCTTCCAGTATCTGGTTTACTCTCTCAGTCTGTCCGTCGGTCTGAGGGTGATAGGCGGTGCTGAAATTCAGACGGGTGCCTAGTCCTTCATGCACTTTCTGCCAGAATCTCGAGGTGAACTGTGATCCTCTATCTGACACTATCGATTTTGGGGTTCCGTGCAGGGCGACTATTCTGGAGATGTAAAGTTCAGCTAACTTTGGGCCTTGATAGGTGGTTTTGACGGCGATGAAATGGGCGACTTTGGTCAATCTATCGACAACTACCCATATTGAATCATTGCCTTTGCTGGATTTGGGCAGTCCGGTGATAAAGTCCATTCCTACGGAGTCCCATTTCCATTCTGGAATCTGGAGGGGTTGTAACAGTCCGGCGGGTCGTTGATGTTCTGCCTTGACTCTCTGACAGATGTCACACTTGGCGATATAGCTACCGATCTCTCTCTTCATTCCGTGCCACCAAAATTGTTCTTTCAGGTCTTGGTACATCTTGGTACCTCCGGGGTGGATTGAATAAAGGGTGTCATGGGCTTCTTGCAGGATGACTTGTTTCAGGTCAGAGTCCGATGGTACGCAGAGACGTTCTTTGTACCAAAGAACTCCGGCTTCGTCTACGGTGAATCCGGGGGCTTTTCCTGCAGCTATCTGTTTCTTGATTCCGTCGATGCTAGCGTTGTCTTTCTGGGCTTCCTTGATTTGACCAACCAAGGTGGGTTGCAGTTCTATGCTGGCTAGGAATCCTTCGCTAACAAGTTCAAGTCTGAACTGTTCAAACTCTTGATGCAAGCTGGGCTGTTCAGTTGCGAGCATGGAGTTTAACTGACACGGCAGTCTACTCAAAGCATCCGCTACCACGTTGGCCTTGCCGGGGTGGTAGTGAATCTCCATGTCGTAATCCTTGATCAATTCGATCCATCGGCGTTGTCTCATGTTTAGCTCCTTCTGGGTGAATATATATTTGAGGCTTTTGTGGTCGGAGTAGATCTCGCATCGATTACCCATGAGGTAATGACGCCAAACTTTCAAGGCTAAGACCACGGCTGCAAGCTCGAGGTCATGGGTTGGGTAGTTCTGTTCATGTTGCTTGAGTTCTCTTGAAAGTTAGGATACAACCTTGCCTTCTTGCATAAGCACGCATCCAAGTCCAGTCTTGGAGGCGTCGCAATATACGTCAAAGGGCTTTGCGATATCTGGCATGATAAGGATTGGGGTTGTTGTCAGTCTACTCTTGAGCTGTTGAAAGCTCTCTTCTCATTTGTCGGTCCACTCAAACTTCCTGTCCTTTTTCAGCAGTTGGGTCATTGGTCGAGCGATGCTCGAAAAACCTTCTACAAATCTGCGGTAATATCCGGCTAATCCAAGAAAAGCGCGGACCTCGGTTTGTGTGGTTGGGGCTTGCCATTCCATAACAGTTTTGATCTTGGCGGGATCTACGGCAATTCCTCCTGCAGACAAGATGTGTCCCAGGAATCCAACTTCTTCCAACCAAAACTCACATTTGCTAAACTTGGCATATAACTTGTGCTGTCTAAGGGTTTCTAGGACAATCTCCAAATGCTGTTCATGTTCCTCTTCGGACTTGGAGTAGACGAGGATGTCGTCGATGAATACAACGACAAACTTGTCCAAAAAGTTCATGAAGATCTTATTCATGAGATTCATGAAATAAGCGGGGGCATTGGTCAGTCCAAACGACATGACGTTGTACTCATACAACCCATATCTGGTGGTAAAGGCAGTTTTTGGAATGTCGGTGGCTCGGATCTTCAGCTGATGATATCCAGTTCTAAGATCTATCTTGGAGAAAACTCTGGATCCGGTGAGTTGATCGAACAAGTCTTATATCTTGGGTAGGGGGGTATTTGTTTTTGATGGTAACATCGTTAAGCTTACGATAGTCCGTGCATAAACGATTTGCACCATCCTTCTTGTCCACAAACAAGACGGGTGATCTCCAGGGGGATGCACTCGGTCTAATCAGACCTTTGGCCAACATATCATCTATCTGCTTCTTCAGCTCCACAAGCTCGGTTGCGTTCATGTTGTAGGCTCTCTGGGCGATGGGTCCAGTTCCGGGGATTAACTCGATGATAAACTCGATATCCCTATCCGGGGGCATACCGGGTAGATCATCCGGAAACACATCAGGGTAGAGACAAACGACCCTGATTTGATCCAGAGTTGGCTTGGATACACTTTGGTTGCAGGTAAATTTTTGGGGTAGTTTTTCAGAGACGTGCTCTACTACGATACCGGTGCTGCTAGTCATGGTTATGGCTTTCTTGGCAAAGTCTATCAATCCATTGTGTTTTGACATCCAGTCCATCCCTAGGACAACTTCCAAACCTTTGGTTCCAAGTATGATTAGATTTGCAAAGAAATCTACATCATGGATTTTGATTGGTACATTTTTGCAAAATTTTCTGGCTTTGGTGGTTGATCCGGGGATTTGAACTATCATAACATGCTTCAAACTGAGGGGTTGAATTTTACTTGTTGATGCAAAGTCTTCGGTGACAAAAGAATGAGATGCTCCGGAATCAAACAATACTCTGGCGGGGATGTGGTTGACAGAAAACATACCCAGTACAACATCTGGTGCTTCCTGGGCTTCTTCGGCGTTCATGTGGTAGAGGCGGCCGTTGCGGTTATTGGGGTTGTTGGGGGCGAACTTCTTACCGGTGGAGACACGGCGTTGCTGCTGAGCAGGTGCAGCGGTGTTGCCGGCGAGCTTGGCAAGACGCTTGGGACACTCGTTGGAGTAGTGCCCCACTACCCCACACTCATAACAAGTGATAGTGGACTTGTCCTGCTTGTTCGCAACGGGCACGGCATTGCTTCTGGTTCTGGGAGCGGTGTTGGTGTTGTTGTTGTTGTTGTTAGGGGCTCGGGGCGGAGCGCGGTTGTAGTAGTAGTTGTTGTTGTTGTAGCCTCCTGGCTTGGAGTTTCCTCCACTCCGGTTCTGATAACCGGGGCGAGAGTTCTGCATCTGGGGTTTGTTGTTTCTCGGAGTGAAACCTCCGCTGGAGCTAGGGCGATACTTTTGGGGGTGGCTTGATCCACTTTGATTTGCCATGCGGCGCTTGCGGTTCTCATTGGCTTGGTTTAACTTGCCCTCCATCTGGATGGCGGAGTCGACAAGGGCTTCAAGGTCGGCGAAGGGGATGTTGACGAGGACAGTCTGCATCTCATCATGCAGTCCGTTCAGGAATCTCTCCTTCCTCTTCTCAACGGTGTCGGTCTCATCAGGGGCTTACCTCGACAATGTGAGAAACTTGTCGTGGTATTCAACCACCGTCATGCGACCTTGTTTCAGTTCACGGAACTCATCCCTCATCTTCTTGATAAGACCCGGGGGTACATGGTACTTGCTGAACTTGAGTTTGAAATCCTCCCAAGTCATGAATTGACCTCCGTTCATGGCACGGGTGCTTGTCCACCAAGCGCGGGCTGGTCCAGCGAGATAGTGGGTGGAAAACAAGACTTTCTCGTTGGCTTCCACTCCGGCTACCTCCAGATTGTTCTCCATAGTCTGGAGCCAATCGTCGGCGTCGAGGGGTTCTTCGGTCTTGCTAAACACCGGGGGATTGGTGTTTTGGAAGTTCTTGAGCTTGGATCCGGGGTGGTCATGATTTCCATGGCCTTGGTTGGCGATGTTCTGCAAGGCGATGAGGTTGGCTTGGCGTTCGGCTCTTTCGGTTTCCCGGTCGGCAAGCATGGTTTGCAGCAGTTGCAGCATCGCGTCGTTGGTGCGATTTGGAGGGGCCATCTGAAGATATAGAAGATTATGAGATAAGAGGGAACATTCTATGGTTCATTTTGGTTAAGTTTGAAAAACATTTGAAAACTTGTAAACTTTTCATGACAAACATAACATTCATTCATTCCTTCAACACATGATACAAACTAACACACACATACTCCAATGGTTTTAAGAACCATTCTCATGCTACGATACAAGGGACGGGATACAACTCACACCTACATAAGTGAGACTAGTGCAACTACTCCTCATCCTCGACATCGATCGGGACATAGTCGTCGGGTCCTGCCTCCAGGAACTCGTAGTCCTCCTCCTCGGTGTTCTCGTCCTCCTCAAAGTCGTTGTCGTCGCTCAGGAAGGCGTCTCCTCCCTGAATGTCGATGCCTCCGTCGTCATCCTCCAGCCGACGAATCTGATCCTCCTGGGCCTTGACAGTGGCCTCAAGTGATGCGATCCGGGTGCGAAGGCGACGAATCGTAGCGTCCTTCTTGGCACGCTGCTGGCGAAGGCTCTTGCGGTCGTTGTTGAGTAGCTTGATCGCCTCACCCTGCTCGGTGATGTGAGCATGGGTCTGGTTCGCGTAAGCGCGAGTGGCGTCGAGGTCCCTCTGAGTCTGGTAGAGCATGAAGTCCAGGTGCTCAGCATGGTGCCTCAACTTCGGGTGCGGCTGCAGCTCCATGGGCACTCCCGCAGCATCACGCCTCACAAGGTGGGCGTAGCGAGAGGCGAGGATGCGCACCACGTTCTGTCCACAGAGGCGCGCAAGTGCTTCCTGAAGGCCACGTGCGAGTCCGTCGAGCCAGTTGCTCTCGCGGAAGGAGAAGACGATCCTCTCCGAGGTGGGAGGCTCCATCTTGCCCCTCAAGTCGGCAGTGATCACCCACTTCAACTCTCCTCCGGGCGTGTCGTCCAACTGAACCCCGTGGAACTCGGGGTGTGGGCGCCCAAGGAAGTCAGAGACGGCGTTGAGGTCGTGCTCGAAGATCAAGCTCCCTCCGTTCCCAAGCTGATAAAACTTGGTGTTGATGGGTTCATTCGGCTCCATCTGAAAGAGAATTGGATGAGTAAGTTAGAGAGTGCAAAGTGTGGCAAAATTTTAAGTTGATTCAAATAAGATAAAACATGATTCATCAAATTTTGGGCAAAGTCTCAAAGGCAAGAGTGTAGTAAATTTTCACAAATATTTTCTTTCATTTGATTTCAAAGTTAAGTTTTTCAGAACGCCCATTCTAACTAAGGTCTTCTAAGGTCAAACAATGGCTCTGATACCAACTTGTCAACACCCGGATTTTTAAGTCCGAATGCCTATTATGTCATACATCGCAATCCCAGGAATATTATTGTTGCGAGGCATAATAGTTAAGTATCACAGTCATCATTCATTACAAACCATAAGTCTTACAAATTTGGAATCACATGATCCATATTACACAAATGGTTGATCTATTAATCAACGAACAAACACAAGTTCATAGTTCAACATAGCGGAAGCGTAAGATACAAGGACTCTCTAGTCCACAGGCCAACGCTTGACGTCGGAAGGCGCTTAGTTGTCGTAGGCGTCCTGCTGGTCATCTCCTTGTTCCTCTTCATACTCTGGCCATTAGAATAGCCAGGGACAAAGCCGTGAGTACTTTAAGTACTCGCAAACTAATACTAATGTAAGTGCTAGACATTTCTAGTAGGGTGTGCTAAGCTCTAGTTTATTTGCATAAAGCTAGTTTTAGTTCACAAAGTTTGAGAAAAGCTTATTCAAGTGCTAACTAACTCAAGTGGGAACATTAGTGTCATTCCCACCATTCAAGTGGTGATTTCAATTCAATTCACCACAAGTCATTTTACCATCATCTTTCAACATTATTTTCAAAGATATGACATCGGAAACTGTATGGCCTTTCCAACCGTCCGTAACCGTGGACGCGGCTATTCGAATAGGTTTACACTCTGCAGAGGTTGCACACTTGTGCCACAACATTTGATTTCATCCGTCGGGATTACCCCGAATCATCGTAACACAGTACGCGGATCATCAACCATAACCTTTCACTTACAAATCCTAGTATGAGCACCTCTCCCCATGAGCTTGGCCTCCCAGTGAAGACCAACTGTCAACCTGGGAACTGCACAGGGCTTGGCCGTACAATTCACCTCAATTTCACATCGTTTCTCAACAACGGAGGCAGCCTCAAGCATAACCCCTATGACGTGTGTTCAGAGGGAACCCATACTAAGACGCATAAACTTCCAGTTAAGCCCTACCCATAATCAGGTATTGTGGGGGTACTTAATAATTGGAAAGGTATCGCATTCAAACCAACATCATTGTTTATCAAAAATCACCATCTTCTCTTGGTCATATTCACCTTCAAAATTCATTCAATGGAATGCATCATCATTCCAAGGTTTCAATTTCATTTCAAAATTCACATTGTTCCCATCTAGAGTAGTCAAGTTTTATTTCATTAGCACTAGCTCTAAATCATGAGGGGTGCTATCTTGCTTGCTTGATGGAGACTAACTTCACTACTCTAGTAACCAACTTGTACTTTGACCAAAGTTAACTATAAAAGTAACTTATTGAGAAAACAAGTAGAAACTTGTAATGTAAAAACTTGGGATAGGTTTATGTAAGAAAAGGTAAGAATCATGGTGCCTTGCCCCAAGGGGCTTTGCACTTTGCAAGAATATTAGCTTGCCTTGGTAGTTCTCAAACTGTTCCTCCTCCTCCTCTTGGTAGCAACCTTCTTCTTCGGCGTACTCTCCGGTGCTACCATCTAAATTTGAATACGAGTATAATTACTCACTAATTCAATGGCTATTCCATACATCACATATAAACACACAAACTATTCTATGCACACAAATAATCTACTTAGGGTGCATGGGTGGTGTGGTTGAAATAGAATTCACTTCTTTGTATTTAATATGTAAATGATAGTTTCCATAGGGTTCTTGAGAAATAATTTCCTCTCATTGAAATCTTCTTAAGATTTAATTTCTCAAACAATCATATATGAACTCATATTGACCTAAGTCAAATGTTCATCATCATCATTTGGGAAAATGATTTAAATGAGGTAGATCACCTCATATCATTTAGTATCACTACATATGATTTAAATCTCAAGTAATTCATATAAGAGAGTTTGGGACCAGGGGTCCAAACATCCCATGAATTCATGTGAGACAAGTTTAAATGAAGTATAAGACTCCACATAATTTACTTTAATAGTTTTGGACAATATCAACTAGTTAAACTAGTCAAATGATCCATTAATTAAACTAGGGCATGATCATGCAAAGTGACCACACCATTTTATTGCATAAACAATTAGTGTAAGTCAAATGTGAGCTATTAGAGTTGGAATTAACTTAATATCTATTTTGGTTGATTTTTAATAATTATTTGAATAGGGAAAAGTCCCTGCCTTGTTATTTTTATCACATTAATTCTACAAGGAATCTGGTCATGGGACCAGTGGCATGTTGCAGATAATTTCTCTAGCTTTCCAACAATATAAAGTTCATAAAATTTGGTTTAGCCAATTTAAATCTATTGAATTTCCAAGTTGCAGCAGTATTGAAACTATTTGAATTTGTTTAAATCACATTTGAACTAAAAGGGCCGGCGGGAAACACTACTGGGCCAAATTCAAACTGAACAGCCCAAGCCAGCCCAGCCACGGTCCAGTGACGCGCGGCGCGCTGACAAAGGGTCCCGCATGTCAGCAGCTCAGTTAACCCGAAACGGTATGGGCGAGTGTGGTGCGTTGGATTAGATCAAGATCCAACGGACGTGGTTCATCGTCCCGCCGGCGAGAGGGGAGTTCACAGGCGGCTCAGGTAGGGGGTCGGAGGGCTAACCAGGGCTCCAGCGAGGGATGGCAATATGCTCGGTGAAGTTGTGGACGACGGCGGAGCGACTGGTAGCAGTGGCGTCGCCTGAGGTGGCCTGGTTCGCCGGCGATTGCTGCAGAGCTTCCGCGGCGGCGATCTCCCGATTGGCCTTGCTCCGGTGTGAATCGAGGGAGTGGTGAGGTGGTTGAGAGGCAGTGAGAGATGGGGAGTGCGGTGGTGTGCTTGGATCATCAAGGGGAGTGCTCCTTTTATAGCATTGCTTGAGGGTTGCGGGGCAGGGTGGCAGTCGACCATGGCGCGGCGATTCCGGTGGCTGGTCGAGCTAGGCGAGGTCAGGCGATGCTCTACGGGTCCAGGCGATGCTACTAGCAGCGACAGCTTGGTCGGGGAGCGTCGGAATAGCTCGCGTTGCTTCCATGTCTGGCGGCGGCGTTCGCGGGATCTTCTTCCCGTCCACGGCGGCGGCGGTCCAGGGTCTGGTCGAGGTGTTGTCTGGCGGCTTCCAGGTGGCGAGTGGATGCTCAAGGCGTCGAGAGCGGGTCCAGGGCGTGAGTGAGGTGGTGGCGTGGCTAGTGTACTGCGCGTGTCCAGGGCGTGCATGCGTGCGACACGAGCGGCGTCCAGGGCGTGTGCTGGACGCGCGTTGTCCGGCCGGTGTCGTGCTCGAGCTCGACCATGGCGGTGCTAGGGTGGAGTAGGGGACGCGGTGGCGTGTTGTGGCGCAGTGGCCAGGGCAGGGATGCAAGGGGAGAGAGGGGAGGTCGTCGGGCTCGGCGACATGGCCGGCTTGGCCATGCCCTAGCTGCCCTCCTCCTCTCCTTAGCATTACTATGCATCATTTAGGGTTAGAGGGGACCAGGGGACACAATGGTGTAGGTTAGGATAGTTTAGGTGGAGTACAATCACTATTTGCAATAGTTGCAAATAGTGCCCGAATTTGTAATTTGCAAAAATATCCAAATTTGAAATAATTCAAATGATGAATCTTTTTGAAATGTGAGTGTTGATATAAGTTGTATTTGACCAGAGAGGATTTGAGGTGGTGGTGGAAATTTAGAATTTCAAGAATTGGCAAAAATGGCTAAGTGGAGAATGTTCCATATGTTAAAAAGTTGTGACTTTGGATGAGCATTGCTCATGATCCAAGATGATTTTGGCATGGTGATCTTGACCAAAGTTGTTCACCTTGATGTTGACTTTGAAATGGTGCAAAGAGTTAGCAAGATTTGGTTTGGAAAAATTGAATGGCAAAGGCTCAAAGTGGTGATCAGACTATAATTATCACTTTTGACCATTATCATATGTGAGCTAGATTTGGGTTTGAATTGCATTTGAATTGTGATTCTTTGATTCCAAAAGTTGTAATAAGTGTTTAATAACATTATTCAACTAATGGTGAAGACCAAATTGGTCTAGGGTCAAAATTTATAAAAATGCCATATGGCATATGTGAGGGTTTTTAGGGTTTTTCATTTAGTGGAATTTCTCCCTCTTTGATTTATTTGGTTGGTGATGTTAATATGATCACATTACGGTTTTAGAGCATATCAAATACAAGTAATAGCAATCATCATGGCATATCAATCAAATGCACAAGTCCTATGCATGGTACTATATGCAAATTAAAAAGTTTTTGTTGGTTTGAAATTTTGCTTTCTGGAATTCTCTAACTTTCTTTTTATTGAAAATTGGGGTGTTACAAAAAGAGACAACAAAGACGAAGGAATGTTGGTTAAGTCGTTAGTCTTCGATGGCGGTCCCTTGCAAATGAGCACATAGTGCAAGGTGGTGGATGGGTTTACTTGCACTTCTCTCCACTCGCTTTTGGTGGCTAGGAGGACGCTCTTTCTCTCACTCATGTATGGCTTGTGGCACTCACTCTCCTTTTGGTGGGTCGCTCCCTCTCCTCTCAACTCACTATGGTGGGTGTGTTGTTGTGCCCTCGCTAAAGCCTTCGCATTGTTTGCGATGATTTGGCTAGGAGTCATTGGGCGAAGCTCAAACTTCTTATCCTTAACCGTGAAGGTGTATGCATTGGAGTATCCGCCATGTATAGCCTTCTTGTCAAATTGCCATGGGCAGCCAAGCAACATGTGGCACACCGTCATGGGCACCACGTCACACTCTATAGTGTCTTCATAGGGGCCAATCTTGAAGTTGACGGTGATGGTATGTTGTATCTTGACGTTGCCCTTGTCACTCAACCATTGGACATGGTAACAATAAGGGTTTTTGCGAAGTGTGAGATTGAGCTTCTCACACAATTCGGTGCTTGCAAGGTTATGGCAACTTCCTCCATCGATGATGACCTTTATCAACTTGCCACCAATACCGGCACGGGTTTGGAAGATGTTGCACCTTTGGTCTTCCATAGCTTGAGGTTGAGTTGTTAGCACCCTTGTGACCACAAGTGAAGGGCTTGGGTCATGCACACATAAGAGAGGGTCTTCTCCACTTTCTTCATCATAATCTTCTTCATTGGTGATGGCGGCTTGTACAACTGCTTCATATTCACCTTCACTTAGCGTCTCTATGTCACCATTCTCCATACACTACAAGAAAAGTTGCCATGGCCGACGAAGTTGAAGTCGCGCCGTGGTTGCTGGTGTACCATGGCCGACGATTTTGGGTCTGTCCGTTGTGCATGTCAAAACATTTTTTTTCTCATTTTTGAGGCCACCTAGCCCGACGAAAACGGCCAAAACGTTGCGTATGGTGGCCCGGGACGTGGTGCATCTCGAATTCTCGGGTTCGCCGGCCGAGTCAACGCAAATCCGCACCACCGAGGGATGTAGGGCCCAGATGGCAGCCTCTCTGGCATTGTTTTTTTCTCGATCGCGCCATCTCGTTCAACGCTCTCCGATCGAGCCGTTTACGATGCAGGATCATGGGTCCCGCATGTCATCCTCTATGAACCAAAATTCTTTCTATTCTTGGATTTTTTTTGACCCCCTGATTTCTGGCTACTTCCTTTTTCTTTTGATCCCTTGCCGCCTTGGAAACGTTGACACCGCTGCTGCTAATTGGGACCCGCATGTCATCCTCTATGAGCAATCAACTTTCTTTTCTTGGAGTTTTTTTTGGCACCTCAAATTTGGTCACTTGCCTTTTTCTTTCGATCCCCTGCCGCCTCTCAAACGGTGATACCGCTGCTGCAAAATGGGACCCGCATGTCATCCTCTATGTACTATAAAACTTTCTTTTCTTGGATTTTTTTTGGCACCTCATATTTGGTCACTTACCTTTTTCTTTTGATCCCCTGCCGCCTCTCAAACGGTGAGACCGCTGCTGCTAAATGGGACCCGCATGACATCCTCTATGTACTATAAAACTTTCTTTTCTTGGATTTTTTTGGAACCTCATATTTGGTCACTTGCCTTTTTCTTTCGATCCCGTGCAGCCTCTCAAACGGTGATACCGCTGCTGCTAAATGGGACCCGCATGTCATCCTCTATGTACAATCAAGTTTCTTTTTTTGAATTATTTTTGGCTCCTGATATTTTGTCACTTGCATTTTTCTATCGATCTCATGCCACGTTGAGGACCCCGCAGCTCATGGGACCCGATTGTCATCCTCTTTGTACAATAAACTTTCTTTTCTTGGATTATTTTTGGCTCCTGATATTTGGTCACTTGCCTTTTTCTTTCGATCCCGTGCAGCCTCTCAAACGGTGATACCGTCGCTAAATGGGACCCGCATGTCATCCTCTATGTACACTCAAGTTTCTTTTCTTGAATTATTTTTGGCTCCTGATATTTGGTCACTTGCCTTTTTCTTTCGATCTCATGCCACGTTTGAAACGTTGAGGAACCTGCTGGCTCATGGGACCCGCATGTCATCCTCTATGTGCTATAAAAGTTTATTTTCTTGGGTTTTTTTTCACCCTCTGATTTTTGGCTATTTCCTTTTTCTTTTGATCCCCTGCCGCCTTGGAAACGTTGAGTAAGTCTGCTGACTCATGGGACCCGCATGTCATCCTCTATGTACAATCAACTTTCTTTTTCTTTTGATCTCAAGCCGCATTTGAAACGTTGAGACCGCTGCTGCTAATTGGGACCCGCATATCATCCTCTATGTACAATAAAGTTTTTTTTTGGATTATCTTTGGCTCCTGATATTTTGTCACTTGCCTTTTTCTTTCGATCTCATGCCGCCTTTGAAACGTTGAGTAAGCTGCTGGCTCATGGGTCCCGCATGTCATCCTCTACGAACAATAAAAGTTTCCTTTCTTGGAGTTATTTTTGACCCCTAATTTCTGGCTATTTGCCTTTTTCTTTTGATCTCCTGCCCGCTTTGAAACGATGACGACGCAGCTGGCAGGTCGGTCCCACATGTCATCCTCTGTGAACAATAAAAGTTTCATTTGATGGATTTATTTTGAACCCCTAATTAATTTCGGGATATTTCCTTTTTTCCTTTGATCCCCTGCCGCCTTGGAATCGTTGAGGATGCTGCTGCCTCATGGGTCCCGCATGTCATCCTCTCAGAACGGTAAATGTTTCTTTTCTTGGATTTTGTTGACCAAACGATTTTTGGCTTATTTTTTCTTTCGATCTCCTGCAGCCTTTAAAACGTTCAGGGCGCTGCTGGCTCACGGGTCCCACATGTCAACCTCTATGAACAATAAACGCTAAGGATGCTGCTGCCTCATGGGTCCCGCATGTCATCCTCTCAGAACGAAAAATGTTTCTTTTCTTGTATTTTTTACCAACAGATTTTTGGTTTATTTTTTCTTTCCATCCCCTGCCACCTTTAAAACGTTGACGACGCTGCTGGCTCATGGGTCCCCGATGTCAGCCTCCCCGTACAAGAAACATGTGATATCTTGATTATTTTGCAGACAATAAACATTGTATTTCGCTCTGAGCTATTGCAAATGGATAAATTAAATCTTTATTTTTACATAAACAAACTTATATGTTGAATCTCCTTGTTTTGTGTTTTTGCGAAGCATAGGACTTTCCTTTTTTTTAGAAAAATCCGAACTTTCCTGTTTTGGAGTGGGCTGAAATTGTACGAGTCAAAAGGCCCAGCAGGATAGTTCGAAGGCCCAGATGTCCAGATGCAGCCCAATTGAAATCTTTCTTTTCTTGGATTTTTTCACCCCCTGATTTCTGGCTACTTCATTTTTCTTTTGGTCCTGTGCCGCCTTGGAAATGTTGAGACCGCTGCTGCAAAATGGGACCCGCATGTCATCCTCTATGTATAATAAAATTTCTTTTCTTGGATTATTTTTGGCTCCTGATATTTGGTCACTTACCTTTTTCTTTCAATCTCATGCCGACTTTGAAACGTTGAGGAAGCTGCTGGCTCATGGGTCCCGCATGTCATCCTCTATGAACAATAAAAGTTTCCTTTGTTGGATTTATTTTTTACCCCTAATTTCTGGTTATTTGCCTTTTTCTTTTGATCCCCTGCCCCCTTTGAAACCATGACGACGCAGCTGGCAGGTCGGTCCCACATGTCATCCTCTATGAACAATAAAGGTTTCCTTTGATAGATTTATTTTTTACCCTAATTAATTTCTGGCTATTTCCTATTTTTATTTTGATCCCCTGCCGCCTTGGAATAGTTGAGGATGCTGCTGCCTCATGGGTCCCGCATGTCATCCTCTCAGAAAGGTAAAAGTTTCATTTCTTGGATTTTGTTTACCAACTGATTTTTGGCTTTTTTTTTGTTTCGATCTCCTGCCACCTTTAAAACGTTGACGACGCTGCTGGCTCATGGGTCCCCAATGTCAGCCTCCCCTTACTGCAAATCCTCTTTCTGCAAAGGTTGTATTTCTAGCTAGATAGCTAAGGTGGATTCGAATCTGCCGTGGTTCTGCAGCCTCGGGTAAGCCTTCTTGCACTGATTAATGGAACTAGTGTATAGCAAGGTCAAGACATGTGGCTTGGTGTAATGAATCTATTTGAATCATGTTGTGGATTCAATCTGATAGTTCTCTAACAGGTCAGCCAAAATAGAAATTAAGTTTTTTTCTAAAACGGAAATGCAAATTAAGATGAACACAAACATTAGTTATCATAATAGTTGATCATACATACATACTTGCTAAGAGCAAAAGCTTGCCAGAGTTTTACCACCCATACAATTAATTAGCAGTTCAGATAAGATAACCTTATATAAGTATAACTACAAATGCATTTGCTAAGGGATCATGGGACAATAGAACTAGACAACCGCAAACTTGATGACCAGCATGTCACAGCGGCATCGAAAGATCTTGACCTTCAACTTTGATCCAATGCGAAATTTGGCACCGTCAATGAACTTTTTCCACCTGGAAGTAACAGCCAAGCGGCCATCTGTGGGACTGACGGAGTACCGTCCCTCCACGGTGAGACCTTCACTCTCCATGACGAGGGAAATCTTGCCCCTTCGGCCAGCATTGAGATCCTTGGCGATACTTTTAGGCAATTTCTGATTCAAAGCAAGAGATACCAACACAAATTAGTCAATGGCACCAATGCACTGAAGACTGAACCATGTGAGACTTTGAGCAGAGAAGACATCAAGATAAGAGCAGTTATGCTGTCATATACTCACGAACATAGCCTTCAGATGCATCCTGGTCACCACACAGGTGGCCACAGCAATGAGCTGAGACCTCGGTGATCTGGCTGGGGCATGTGCAGGAGCCTGGGCTGGTACACGAGCTGGTGCTGATGCAGGAGACTGCTGGGCAGGAGCAATAAACGGTGCCTCTAGAGGAACCGGTGCTGATGCAGGAGACTGTTGGGCAGGTGCAGTAAACGGTGCAGCTAGAGGAACCAAGAATGATGCAGGAGCTCGCTAGGCAGTGTAGTATATGGGGCCTCTACAGAACCAATGCTGATGTAGGGGCCTGCTGGGTAGATGCAATAAACGGTGCTGGTACAGGAACCGGTGCTGATGCAGGAGAGTGGGAAGCCGGTGCCGGTGCTGGTGTGGGTGCCCTTTGTGACATCCGCTCCTGTTCCATCAGGGGATCTGCAGCTTTGATCATGTTAAACCCAGCAAGCTAGAACAGAGGGAATGGTTTAGAACAACTTCTCAGAATGCAGTAATCAAAGGATATGAGTACAAAAAAGTTACATATTATATATTTGGAAGTGTCTCCAACTTTGTAAGCAGTTACGTATATCTGCCCGTTTGAGTTTCTGATCCTCAGCTCGTCGCCCTTCTTCAGACCGTAGTCAAAAGCAAACTTTCTCCAATCATGTCCATACAAATATGTGATGGCCTGCGTCTTGTAGACATACACCTCATAGACCGTGTAGGTGTTCATCAATTTGCCATTGCCATGCATAGTGAAAGACCCTTCATGCGGACACATCTGGTTAATCATTGGACGAAGTTCACAAGGTACAGTCTGCAGGTGAAAATTGATACTAATGTAAGAAGCAGGAAGACTAAAAACAAGATTTACTATATGCCAATTCATGCTAAACCACTGAGAATACATACCTGTAACTCTGTGAAGGAGTTATTAGAAAGGTAGATAGAGCCATAGGAGGTGTTATATGCGGGGTATGTACATGGGCCCGCCATATTCCCGCAAGCTCGGCATCGGGATGGTGAAGGAAACATGGGAGGTACTACTGGTGCGTAGCGCTGAATGTAAGTGGAAGAATTAGGTTGTGTAAAGTGCATAGTTCAGAGCAATGCAAATGTTGACAAGCGAGTGCATAACACTATGTTACAAACTGAACAGTCAAAATTTAGTGTATGATGAATATAAGCATGCTAATTTGGCGTTTCCGAATTCCAAGAAGCAGTAGACAGAGCCGGTGATAATATCAGAAATAAATCATGGCATGTATATGTGGCTTAAGAAAATATACCCGAACCCTTGGATGGTTACGGCCCGGCTCACTACTAGGAACTACCTTACCGCCGGCACATAGAATTAGCTACCGCCGGCGCCTTCACATTCGCCGGCGATCACCTCGCCGGTGGTAATGCCTTACCGCCAGCACATTCGTTTTCGCCGGTGGTAAGGTGCTGTTATCCCCGGCGTATTGCCATATTCGCCGGCGATACTCCGTTTGGCAGACAAAAAAAAAGGCCACGGTCACTCACCAGGCCACTGTTCTGTCCCATTTATTTAATTTTTTATACACACTTTTCAGTTAGGTCCCTATGAACTAAAACAAAGCAATCAAGTCCTGATGCTCTGCTAAGCCTGGCCGCACCGCTCACTGTCGCCGCCGCTGGCCGTCGCCGCGTCATGCCGCTGGCCGTCGCCACGTCGCGCCGCCGGTCGTTGTCGCGTCGCGCCGCCGGTCGTCGCCGCGTCGCCCGCTTGCCGTCGCCCGCCGTGCCGCGCCCCTTCTTTGTCGCCGCATCGCGCCGCGCCTGCCGTCGCCGCATCACGCGCGCCATGTCGTCGCCGCGCTGCGCCGCCGATCGTGGCTGCGTCGCGCCGCCAGTCGTGGCCGCGTCGCCCCTCTTGCCATCGCCATGCCGCGCCGCGCCGTGCCCCTTGCCGTCGCCGCGCCACGCCATGCCGCTGCTCCTGGTTGCGCGCGCCGCTCCTCCTCGGGGTGCTGGGGCCTCTCGGGGACGCCGCCAGGTAGAGGTGGAGGTGGGAGGGTGAGAAGTTGGGGCGCCGCCGGGTGGGAGAGGGGGAAGAGGATGGGGGAGTGGAGGAGGAAAAGGAGGGGTTGCGTGAGGAGTGGGGGAGGAATTGGCCAAGTATACAGAGAAGTGAAAAGAAACGGAAAAAAAACTAATTTTGGCCCACAACAGCCCAAATTAGCCTCGGCGCATGCAACTCCATCTCGCCGGCGGTAATTGTGTTACCCCTGGCATTTTCAAGTCCAAATCGCCGGCGGTAATTGAAGGCCCATCCGGGTTGTCTCGGCTCACCTTACCGCCAGCGTTTTCGGTTCCTTTTCGCCAGCGGTAACTGCACTACCCCCGGCGACCCTGTTTCAACTCACCGGCGGTAACGCGAGGAGGGTCTAAAATGCCTTACCGCCAGCATCTTCAAATCAAACTCGCCGGCGGTAAGAAGTGCGGCTATAAGCTTATTCCTAGTAGTGGCTGTTCCTTGGACTTGAGATTATATAAGCATCCAGAAGGTGGGGCTGACAGTAACTTGGTGGCAGCCTCTGCAGATGCCTCATCAGCAGCAGTTTCAGTCTGCATATGAAAATTGATGAGCAACAGACATCAGCAGTGATATATAAAATGAATCTATGAGACACTGATGCATATAGTGCTGGATGTAAGTGGAAGAATAGGGTTGTGTGTGTTTCTGAACTATTGGTAAGCATAATTAGACAAAGCCGGCAATAAACAGACAAATCAAATCATGTATGAGGATTAAGAAAATATACCTGCTTAAAAAGGATACCACCCAGCTGGCCCGTGGCCTTGTGCTTGAGGAGGTTTTCAGAAGATGGTGGCGGCACCATCATCTTCACAACAGCCTCATCAGGATCATTTTTTATCCATTTGAGTAGAAGCACAGAAGCTTCATCCTGCATATGAATAGCAACAGAACTCATCATTGATATTTAATAAATCTATGAGATGGACTGATGCAAAAAGTGCGGGATGTAAGTGGAAGAATAGGGTTGTGCATAGACAACAGTTGACAACAATGCAAATGATTACAAAAGAAGCCAACGGAACTCAACAGCTTTATATCGGATGAGACAGATCAAAAGTGAAAAATTAGTGTATGATGATTGTAAGCAAACGCAGTGTTTCTGAACTTTTGGTAAGCATTAGGCAAAGCCAACAGTAATTAAACAGATAATAATAAAATCATGTATGTGGATTAAGAAAATATACCAGATTCATTAAAAGGTCACCACCCAGCTGGCCCATGGCCTCGTGCTTGTAGAGGTTTTCGGATGATGGTGCCGGCACCATCGTCCTCACAGCAGCCTCATCAGCCTCATTTTGCATCCACTTGAGTAAAGGCGCAGCAGTTTCAGCCTGCATAAGAATGGGAACAGATCTCAGCAGTGATATTGAATGACTCTGAGACAGACTGATGCATATAGTGCTGGATGTAAGTGGAAGGGTATGGCTGTGTATGGACAACAGTTCACAACAATGCAAGGGTGTGTTCGGTTCTGAAACAGCGTGGAATGGAATGGAATGGTTCCATTTCAGAGGAATGGAATGGTTACATTTTTTTCGGTAGGGAAAAATGGAGAGCGGAACAGATCAAGGTTAAACTAATCATTTGCCTCAAAATTGTAATTAGCAATTGCAAATGACATTTAATCTCAAAATCGTAATTAACAGCGCCTAATGGTGCTCTTTTAATCTAAAAATCATAATTAACATCATTTTTGTTGGGTTAGGGGAACTGGAGAGTAGATGAACATTACTGTATGATGATTGTAAGCAAACGAATTTGGTGTTTCTAAACTTTTGGCTTCGAGATCTTATGGGCTTCAACTATAGCCTACCCCAACTTGTTTGGGACTCAAAGGCTTGGTTGTTGTTGTTGTTGTAAACTTTTGGCAAGCATTAGAAAAAACCGACAGTAAACAGACAAATATCAAGGCATGTTTTGTGGATTAAGAAAATATACCATATTCATTAAAAGATCACCACCCAGTGGGCGCGTGGCCTTGTGCTTGTAGAGGCATTTAGAAGATGGGGGCGGCATCAACATACTGGCAGCCTGATCAGCCGCAGTTTTGATCTTCCTTTTGAGTAAAGGCCCTAAAGTTTCAGTCTGCATATGAATAGCAAAACAAAAGGCAGACCTCAGCAGTGATATTGAATTACTGTATGAGATAGACTGATGCATATAGTGGATGCTCTTAGCCTTTTGCACCATGAACACTAGCTATGGACAGACAAAAAAACTACTCCAGTTGACTCAGCTTTGTCTAGATACCTCCATCCCAAAGCTTAAGGCTTATTTATTTTTGAGAAATCAAAACAAGTAAAGTTTGACCAAAATTTTAGAACATTCTATCAACAAATATAATATTGTGTAGATACCGTAGGAAAATATATTTCGCAACCTATTTAATGATATTAATTTTGTATTTTGCATGTTAATGATTTTTGGTAAAAGCTTAGTCAAACATGGTATAGTTTGACTTTATAAAAATAATATAATCCCTAAGCTTTGGGATGGAGGTAGTAGTATCTAGAGCTAAAAACACATCTAGATACATCCGTATCTACAGATAGTTGAGTCAATTAATTTGGATCTGAGGGAGTATCAGATTCAGACTACATCATGGTAAGTTGGTTAAAAAAAGTTACCCCTCGGCGGTCCCTGCCCAGCTCGGCAGTGGCATTTCGCTTGTTGTGCTGCAGATCGGGCCATGCTCCTGCAGCAGGTGGGGCGCTATTCTCGTTCCCCATAGCCTCGGCACGGAACCTGGAGGTACCAACCTGATACAGAGAATATAGAGCATGGTGTCACAGAGGCTTTATGCATAAACAGCTGAAGACATGTGCTACTTTAAGCATCTTCCAGAACAGGAACAGATTGAGGATGCAGACAGACAGAGTGGATAAGCAAACGGAGTACCTGCTTTGCGGGGCTGGGGACGTAGCTCAGGCTCAGCCAACTGCCCACATGTGTGGTGGCCTTACGCTCCATTGCCCCCCCCCCCCCCCCCACCACCACCGAGGTATTTCCTTTCCTGTACAAGCTGACAAAAGATACATTGAGGATCTGCTGAAACTACAAAGGTTGCAAATGTCGACAAATAAAGGAAGAACACCCCAATCCAAGCAAAGGTAGCCCCCGCCCCCCACCCCCATCAATCACTCCCAGCGCGAGGGTGACCAGAAAGACACCCCTTCGCCCAGAATAGGAAATAGTAGATGCGCAAGATATCGAGGTGAGGAAAAAAGAACCGATCTCAAGAAAGGAAAGTGATGAGGTCTAAGACCCCGTGTGTGGCCCAATCTCGCGGATTGACTTCGAAACCAAGAGGGGAGATGGGAAAACGCGAGGAACACGAAGAACACGACGAACACGAGGAACTCCGAGACTCACGCACGCACACCAACCCGATACACCCGATACTTACCCCCGTGGCTCGATGGACCACGCCAATAGAATCACCCGGAAGAGGCACGCGGCAGAATTCCCGGTGAGAGATTGGTGTTGGAGAAAAAGAGATTGGTGAGGGAGAGAGAGTAGCTTGTACTAGAATCTCACTCAACAATATCCAAATCAACAACAAGGATGGCCTTGATTACAGAGGGATGATACCCAAGGGAGACTAAGCTCAAAGGTAGGTTTGAGTTCAAAACAAGTCTAAAGAGGTCTAGGGGCGTCCTGGGGGCTTATATAGTCTTACAAGGTGTCATGGGCCGAAAAGGTACAAGTGAAACGGTTCGGGCCGAAATAGATGACTTAAGTCGTGCAGGCCGGTCAGGGGGCCGGTCAGACCGGGCCTGGGACCGGGCAGGCCGGTTTCAGACCGGGCCTGGGACCGGGCGGCAACCGGACGAGGTTCCGAGGCCCCTGGATGGCGCCCGGATGGCACAAGCGCAAAACCCGGTTTGGGACCGGGTGGCCCGGTCAGGAGGCCGGTCAGACCGGGTCCTGGACCGGGTGGTCCGGTCAGGAGCCCGGTCAGACCGGGTTCTGGACCGGCCGGCCATCTTCTCTTCCTTGAGCTCTTCGGGCGGCTTCCGGTCCAGCTCCATGTCCATCTTCGCGTCCAGCTGCTCATCTCCTCCTCTTGACCATGGTGTGTCCTCCTCTTCGTGCTCTTGATGCTCCTTGTACCTAATGACACATAACACGTCGTCATGAGGTAGCAATCCATCCAAAGGGGTACCAAGATCAAGGGTGGTGAGGAGCGAGTTCACCTCATCATGAAGAGCTTTAACTCGGGCTCGTGTCATCGGTCCACTTGGGGGACTTGTTGGTCTTGGTGTAGCGACGTCGGTGACCGGGGCTACATCATCTCCCCCCCCCTTGGGAAAGAGTCGTCCTCGACTCTTGCACCTCCTCATCTCCATGATAGGGTGACAAGTCCGAGACGTTGAACGTGTTGCTCACCAAGTACTTGGATGCTGGTATGTCGATGACGTAAGCGTTGTCGTTGATGCGTTTGAGGACCTTGAAGGGGCCATCTCCTCTTGGCTTGAGCTTGGAGTTGCGCTCATTAGGGAACCGTTCCTTCCGAAGGTGGATCCAAACGAGGTCTCCTTCTTCGAATATCCTTGCCTTCTTCTTGGCGTTGATGCGGTTGGCTTGACGAAGAACATGTTCTTGTATGGTTGCCCTTGTCTCTTCATGTAGTTTCTTGATGGCGGCGGTGCGCTTGTCGAAGTCCATGTTGATGCGCTCGTGGAGGGGAAGCGGAAGTATGTCGAGTGCCGTGTAAGGTTCGAAGCCATAGACGACCATGAAGGGGCTCCTTGACGTAGTCTTGTGCTTGGCGCGGTTGTAGGCGAACTCGGCGTGAGGAAGGCACTCCTCCCATGACTTCAAGTTTTTCTTCACGAGAATGCGTAGGAGGGTGGAGAGGCTTCGATTGACCACTTCCGTTTGGCCATCCGTTTGCGGGTGTGATGATGATGAGAACAAGAGCTTGACTCCAAACTTCGCCATGAGCGACTTCCAAAGATAACTCATGAACTTGACGTCTCGATCCGACACAATGCTTTGCGGTACTCCATGTAGGCGGACAATTTCCCTGAAAAACAATGAAGCAATGTGTGAAGCATCGTCGCTCTTATGGCAAGGTATGAAATGAGCCATCTTAGAGAATCTATCCACTACAACAAAGATGGAATCATGACCATGCTTAGTGCGAGGCAAGCCTAGAACGAAATCCATGCTAATATCGGTCCATGGTGCATAAGGAATAGGCAATGGGGTGTAAAGACCATAAGGTTTGGAGGTAGACTTAGCTTGTAAGCATGTTGTGCACCGACGGCAAAGGCGCTCCACATCTCGCTTCATCTTTGGCCAATAGTAGTGGGTTGAGAGCATGGCATATGTCTTGTCACGTCCAAAGTGACCCATAAGACCACCTCCATGTGACTCTTGCAAAAGCAATTTTCGAAGCGAAGACTCGGGAATGCAAATCTTGTTAGCTTTGAACAAATAGCCATCATGCAAATAGAAATCATCCACTCCTCGTTCAACGGAACACTTCTCAAAAATTGGAGCAAAAAAAGAATCGGAAGGATAGAGTTCTTTGATCTCTTCAAGTCCCAAAACATGAAAATCCAAACGAGTTAGCAAAAGGGTGTTTTTGCGGGAAAGAGCATCCGCCACAACATTGTCCTTGCCCTTCTTGTATTTGATCACATATGGGAAGGACTCAATGAACTCGACCCATTTTGCATGTCGTTTGTTCAAGTTGTGTTGGCTTTTCAAATATTTCAAGGACTCATGGTCGGAATGAATGATAAACTCTTTTGGCCAAAGATAGTGTTGCCAAACTTCAAGAACACGAACCAAAGCGTAGAGCTCCTTGTCATATATAGGATAGTTGAGGCGTGCGCCATCTAACTTCTCACTATAGTATGCCACGGGTTTGCCCTCTTGCATAAGAACACCACCAATACCAAGCCCACTTGCATCACACTCAATCTCAAAAGTTTTGGCAAAATTTGGAAGAACAAGAAGAGGAGCTTCGGTAAGGCGTTTCTTCAACTCATCGAAAGCATTTTGTTGGGCCTTGCCCCAAACAAACGGAACATTCTTTTTGGTAAGCTCATTCAAAGGGCAAGCAATGGTGCTAAAGTCTTTCACAAAGCAGCGGTAAAACCCGGCAAGTCCATGGAAGCTTCGGACTTGACCAACATTTGTAGGGGTAGGCCAATTGTGGATGGCCTCCACCTTGGAAGAATCAACTTCAATCCCATTAGCGGAAACCACGAAACCAAGAAAAACCAATTTGTTTTGAGCAAAGGTGCACTTGGGGAGGTTAGCATAAAGCTTTTCATGACGCAAGATGCACAAGACTTCTCTCACATGTTGCACATGGTACATGAGGGTTTTGCTATAAATAAGAATATCATCGAAGTAGACAACCACGCTCTTGCCAATGAGAGGACGCAAGATGTGATTCATGAGGCGCATGAAAGTTGATGGAGCATTGGAAAGACCGAAAGGCATAACGAGCCATTCATAGAGACCGAGTTTGGTCTTGAATGCCGTTTTCCATTCATCACCAATAGCCATGTAGATTTGATGGTAACCACTACGCAAATCGACTTTAGAGAAAATCGTGGCACCACTAAGTTCATCAAGCATGTCGTCTAAATGCGGAATGGGATGGCGGTAACGGACGGTAATGGCATTGATGGGGCGACAATCCATACACATCCGTTGCGTCTCATCCGGTTTAGGCACAAGAATCACGGGAACCGCACAAGGGCTAAGGCTTTCGCGGACGTACCCTTTGGCGAGGAGATCTTGAATTTGGCGGTTGATCTCCTTGGTCTCTTCGGGGTTGGTGCGGTAGGCGGCACGGTTTGGGAGCGGAGCGCCGGGTATGAGGTCGATACGGTGTTCTATGCCTCGGAGTGGTGGTAGTCCATGAGGGAGCTCGTCGGGGAAGACGTCTTGAAATTCCTGCAAAAGAGACAACAAAGACGGAGGAATGTTGGTTAAGTCGTTAGCCGCCGACGAGGGTCCCTTGCATATGAGCACATAGTGCAATATGGTGGATGGGTTCTCTTGGAGTTCTCTCCACTCACTCTTGGTGGCTAGAAGGACACTCTTGGACTCACTCATATATGGCTTGTGGCGCTCACTATCTTTGTGGTGGGTCGCTCCCTCTCCTCTCATCTCACCATGGTTGGTGCGGAGTTGTGCCCACGCTAAAGCCTTCGCATTATCCGCGATGATTTGGCTAGGAGTCATCGGGCGTAACTCGAACTTCTTGTCGTTGACCTTGAAGGTGTATGTGTTGGAGAGTCCATCATGTATAGCCTTCTTGTCATATTGCCAAGGGCGGCCAAGCAACATGTGGCACACCGTCATGGGTACCACGTCACACTCAATAGTGTCCTCATAAGGTCCAATCTTGAAAGTGACGGTGACGGTATGTTGTATCTTGACGTTGCCCTTGTCACTCAGCCATTGCATATGGTAGGGGTGAGGATGCTTGCGGAGAGTGAGGTTGAGCTTGTCACACAACTCGGTGCTCGCAAGGTTATGGCAACTTCCACCATCTATGATGACCTTGATCGACTTGCCACCAATTCCGGCACGGGTTTGGAAGATGTTGCACCGTTGCTCTTCCATAGCATGAGGTTGTGTGGTTAGCACCCTTGTGACCACAAGTGAGGGACTTGGGTCATGCTCACATAAGAGAGGATCTTCTCCACATTCTTGCTCATAAGCTTCTTCACTTTCCACGGCTGCTTGCACAAGGGCTTCATATTCATCTTCATCTAGTGTCTCGATGTCACCATTCTCCATAGTGATCATAACCTTGGTGTTCTTGCACTCAAATGATTTGTGACCTTGGGTGCCACACTTGAAGCAAGTGACACTAGAGGGTCCCGTGGATGCCTTAGAGGAGGCGGTGGAGGAGACCGTTTGCTTCATGCGACTTTGGATAGTCGGTTTCTTGGATGGTGTAGAGGATGCGTCGGCCTTGGCACTTGTAGCATGAGGAGTTGATGTAGCGAGCTTGGAGGAGAAATAGGACTTGGCCTTGGAGTACTTGATATCCTCAATCACTTGGCGCTCGGCCTTCGATGCTTGGTGGACTAACTCAACCATGTTGGAGTAGGGTTGGAACTCGACGATCCTCTTGATGGGGTACGTGAGGCCATTGAAGAAGCGAGCAATGGTTTGCTCCTCAGATTCTTGGATGTTGGCTCGCATCATAGTGAGCTCCATCTCCTTGTAGAACTCCTCAACGGTCTTGGTGCCTTGCTTCAACTTTTGGAGCTTGTTGAAGAGGTCGGTCATGTAGTGCGTTGGGACAAAGCGAGCATGCATCTCCTTCTTCATATCTTCCCAAGTGTCAATTGGAGGTTCACCCTTCTCTTCTCGAAGAGTGAGGACTTGCTCCCACCAAGTGTTGGCGTAGTCTTCAAACTCGAGTGATGCCATAGCCACTTTCTTGGCACCGGAGTAGTTGTGGATGCGGAAGATCTTGTCCACCTTGAGTGCCCATGAGAGGTAGGCTTCGGCGTCGTCTTCACCTTTGAACTTGGGCATGTTGAACTTGAGTTTGCCATACATGTTCTCTTCATCCTCCAACTTTCTTCTACGAGGAGGGGCGCCGTCATCTCTTGCGGCTAGAGGAGGGATAGGAGGTCTTCTACGGCCAACCATAGCATTGGGTTGGCGTTCAAGATGAACGCTTGCTTCACTTGGTTCACGGTGAGGATGTGGTTGAAGATCTTGTCGCGGTTGAGGACGATGCTCAATGTTGGGTCTCTCATCTTGATCATGGTGTAGTTCTCCTCGTCCACGTTGGTCATGGCGAGGGTGGCGACGGAGATCTCGCCGAGGTTGATCTTGAGGACCTTGGTCTTGGGGATGGCCATCACGCCCATGGTGGGCATGGCGATCCGCTTGGTGATGATCTTGTTGTAGGACTTGGTCTTGTGGAGGACGCTCATGTGGACGAGCATGGCGATGTATTTCTCCACGCCTAGAGTTGGAGCGGGAGTGTTCATGACGAGCATGTGAGCGATGATGTCAATGATGGTCTTCATGCCTTGAGGAAGAGCTTGAGGACGAAAGGCCACCATGAGAGTAATAGTCTTGTGGCGAGCTTGATGAAGAGGAAGTAGAGCGGTGTCGACGATGACGACCCAAGTTGGTGATGGCGCGCTCGAGGCTATCCATGCGCCGCTCCATGTTGGCATTATTGGCCGCCATTTGGCCATTCAAGTTGTCCGTAGCTTCACGAAGAAGGGCCAAGTCTTGGTTCACGGCGGAGAAGTTGTGAGCCACCTCATCGTATTGCTCATCGATGCGCGTCTCGGAGAGGGAGAGTTGCTCCTTGAACTCTTGTCGTTGCGTCCATAGGTTGTGTTGAGTAGCCAACCTCTCGGTGTTGCGGAGGATCTCTTCATCCCTATTGGTATCTCTGTTCCTATCCATGATGCAAAGACAAGAACTATGTTGTGTATGTTAGTGGAAGGAGACTACCTCGCACTCTTACCAAGGTAAGATAGTATTGAGGCAATCCACCAAACCGAAAGCAAGATCAAGTGTATCGGGAACACACGCAAAACCACACGCAAAAGCTAGCAAATATGGTGTTAGGCGAGTGTTGTGGAAAGCCAAAAGACAAATCCAAGATCGAGTATGTTGTTAAAAGTGGGTGAGGACCAAAAATCCCAATGTCAATGTGAAGATCACTATAAACACGGAAAAAGTTGTGGAACACACACACGAGATAAGCGGGGTTAGTGCGACCAAAAGTGAGCGGAAAAGTGTATGTAGAAGTGCTCGGTGTCACACTAACACAAGGAGAGCCAAAGCTTTGGTTGCAAAGGAAGAGACAACAAGATTCACACGCGGCCTCTCTTCTCCTATCTCTCTTTGCTTAAAAGCTTTTTCTCTTTTGTATATGGTGGCACTTGCACTCGTTTGTATCTTTGGTGGCACGTGGACACTTTTGTATGTATGGGTGTATGGATGTATGGATGTATGGATGTATGGATGTATGGTGCTACTCGCACTCTTTTTGTGTTTTTGGGGCTTTTTCACGCACTATGTTAGCGTTAGCCTCGCTTTTGCTATCTTGCCACACGAGTGTTTGCTTGGGTGCCTTACTCAACGCGACACACACACCTCACAATGCGGGGCCACGTGCAATGTCTCGCAACACTAGACAAGCAATGCTCGATGGGATATATCGCAAAAGGAAGAGGGGTTACAAGGTGAAAGCTGCAAGTTATACCTGCGATGGTGATGGTGGTGGTGGTGGTGGTGGTGGTGGAAATCGCTGGAAGACGAGGTCGAAGGAGGGGGCGTTGCTGCGCCCGGTCTGGAGCCCGGTTGGACCGGCTCCTGGACTGGCCTGGCCGGTTGCACGGCCGGTCGACCGGATTCTGGGCTGGCCCGGCCGGTCTGTAGCCCGGTTGACCGGCTGCTCAACCGGATTTCGCGGGCTGGAGCTTTCTCTCTCCTGTTCTTCCCCAAACCAAAACCAAATCGACCAAATCGAAGGGAAACGATGGAATTGGAGGCTAAAAGTTGGGGAAATAGTAGATCAAGCACAACAACACCAGATCCACGGACCAAAACCACTCAAAACGCAACCAAATCACAGATCGGTCAAGAGGCAATTTGGGGCTATTTTTAGGGATTTTTTGGAAAATTTTCTAGGAACGAAATCGGGTGGGTGGGAGGTCAAATCCGCGATAACCAAGAGCTCTTGATACCATATGATGAGGTCTAAGACCCCGTGTGTGGCCCGATCTCGCGGATTGACTTCGAAACCAAGAGGGGAGATGGGAAAACGCGAGGAACACGAAGAACACGACGAACACGAGGAACTCCGAGACTCACGCACGCACACCAACCCGATACACCCGATACTTACCCCCGTGGCTCGATGGACCACGCCAATAGAATCACCCGGAAGAGGCACGCGGCAGAATTCCCGGTGAGAGATTGGTGTTGGAGAAAAAGAGATTGGTGAGGGAGAGAGAGTAGCTTGTACTAGAATCTCACTCAACAATATCCAAATCAACAACAAGGATGGCCTTGATTACAGAGGGATGATACCCAAGGGAGACTAAGCTCAAAGGTAGGTTTGAGTTCAAAACAAGTCTAAAGAGGTCTAGGGGCGTCCTGGGGGCTTATATAGTCTTACAAGGCGTCATGGGCCGAAAAGGTACAAGTGAAACGGTTCGGGCCGAAATAGATGACTTAAGTCGTGCAGGCCGGTCAGGGGGCCGGTCAGACCGGGCCTGGGACCGGGCAGGCCGGTTTCAGACCGGGCCTGGGACCGGGCGGCAGCCGGACGAGGTTCCGAGGCCCCTGGATGGCGCCCGGATGGCACAAGCGCAAAACCCGGTTTGGGACCGGGTGGCCCGGCCAGGAGGCCGGTCAGACCGGGTCCTGGACCGGGTGGTCCGGTCAGGAGCCCGGTCAGACCGGGTTCTGGACCGGCCGGCCATCTTCTCTTCCTTGAGCTCTTCGGGCGGCTTCCGGTATAGCTCCATGTCCATCTTCGCGTCCAGCTGTTCCTCTCCTCCTCTTGACCATGGTGTGTCCTCCTCTTCGTGCTCCTGATGCTCCTTGTACCTAATGACACATAACACGTCGGCATGAGGTAGCAATCCATCCAAAGGGGTACCAAGATCAAGGGTGGTGAGGAGCGAGTTCACCTCATCATGAAGAGCTTTAACTCGGGCTCGTGTCATCGGTCCACTTGGGGGACTTGTTGGTCTTGGTGTAGTGACGTCGGTGACCGGGGCTACATCAGAAAGAGCATTACTAGTACTACCTAATCCGCTTGGTCTAGATGCAGCTTGCCCCTCCAAGCTGGATGCCTGGACGGTGGAGGCGAAAGGAGGGGATCGAGCTAGCGGCTTGCATCCGTCGGCTGTCGGCACTCGATCGGGAGAGACAAAGGGGGCTACATAATGGGGAGGGGTGATACGTCTCTGATGTATCGATAATTTCTTATGTTCCATGCCACATTATTGATGATATCTACATGTTTTATGCATACTTTATGTTGTATTTATGCGTTTTCCGGAACTAACCTATTGACAAGATGCCGAAGGGCCAGTTCCTGTTTTCTGCTGTTTGTGGTTTCAGAAATCCTAGTAAGGAAATATTCTCGGAATCGGACGAAATCAACGCCCAGCATCTTAGGATCACGCGAAGCTTCCAGAACACCCGAGAGAGGCCAGAGGGGGCCACAGGCCCACCAGATGGTAGGCCGGCGCGGCCTGGGGGTGGCCCACGCCCCCCTAGCGTGTCGTCGCCTCGTTGACCTTCTGACGCCGCCTCTGCGCCTATAAGAAGCCCCTCGACCTAAAACCTCGAGACGGAAAAGCCACGGTACGAGAAACCATCCAGAGCCGCCGCCATCGCGAAGCCAAGATCTGGGGGACAGGAGTCTCTGTTCCGGCACGCCGCCGGGACGGGGAAGTGCCCCCGGAAGGCTTCTCCATCGACACCACCGCCATCTTCATCACCGCTGCTGTCTCCCATGAGGAGGGAGTAGTTCTCCATCGAGGCTCGGGGCTGTACCAGTAGCTATGTGGTTAATCTCTCTCCTATGTACTTCAATACAATGAACTCATGAGCTGCCTTACATGATTGAGATTCATATGAGTTTTGTATCACTATTCATCTATGTGCTACTCTAGTAATGTTATTAAAGTACTCTATTCCTCCTGCATGGTGTAAAGGTGGCAGTGTGTGCATCATGTAGTACTTGGCGTAGTTTATGATTGTGATCTCTTGTGGATTATGAAGTTAACTATTACTATGATGGTATTGATGTGATCTATTTGGTTATGTTGATCTATCTTGCACTCTAAGGTTATTTAAATATGAACATTGAATATTGTGGAGCTTGTTAACTCCGGCATTGAGGGTTCGTGTAATCCTACACAATTAGTGGTGTTCATCATCCAACAAGAGATTGTAGAGTCTAGCATCTATCTATTTATTCTGCTATGTGATCAATGTTGAGAGTGTCCACTAGTGAAAGTATGATCCCTAGGCCTTGTTCCTAAATACTGCTGTTATCACTGCTTGTTTACAGTTCTACTGCATTTGTACTGTCCGCAATATTACCACCATCAACCACACGCCAGTCCTGGGCAAAGCACTTTTCTGGTGCCGTTGCTACTGCTCATACTTGTTCATACCACCTGTATTTCACTATCTCTTCGCCGAACTAGTGCACCTATTAGGTGTGTTGGGGACACAAGAGACTTCTTGCTTTGTGGTTGCAGGGTTGCATGAGAGGGATATCTTTGACCTCTTCCTCCCTGAGATCGATAAACCTTGGGTGATCCACTTAAGGGAAACTTGCTGCTGTTCTACAAACCTCTGCTCTTGGAGGCCCAACACTGTCTACAAGAATAGAAGCTCCCGTAGACATCAAGCACTTTTCTGGCGCCGTTGCCGGGGAGGATGATGCGGGGTGGCTTTCGGACACCTCCGCCTCAAGACCGTCAAGTGCAACCCCGCCTATCGTCGACGCTACACCATGGCCAAAGAGTCCCCCAAGTGGACCTTCAACCCTAAACCACGCTACACGCGACAAGGTGAACTCCTTCCTCTCGATACTCGACCTCGTCAATACCTTGAATGGAATGCTACCTCATATCGGTGTGCTACATATCATTAGGTACAAGAATCATCGGGGAACCGGAAAGGAGGAACACCCATGGTGCAAGGAAGCGAGGGAAGGGAAGAGGAGCCATTCATCATGGTGCAAGGAAGAAGGAAGAAGGAAGAAGAAGAAGAGAAGAAGGAAGAGGGAGGAGGAGGCCCAGCCGGCCCAGAGTCCGGTCCGACCGGGCCCCAGACCGACCTGCCCGGTTGGCGACCGGTCGACCGGCTCCACAACCGGACCGCCCGGTCCCAGGCCCGGTCTGACCGGCCCCAGACCGGATCCGACGGGAACTACCCACCAAACTGCCTAAGTTACCCACTTATGTACCTTTTCGCCATGTGTTGTCTTGTAGGCCTATATAGACCCAATACACCCCCCTTACCTCTTTAGACTTGTTTTGAACTCAAACCTAACTTTGAGCTTAGTCTCCCTTGGGTATCATCCCTCTGTAATCAAGGCACCTTAGTTGTTGACTTTGAACTTGTTGAGTGAGATTCTAGTACAAGCTACTCTCTCTCCCTCACCAAGTTCTTCCTCTCCAACTCCAATCTCTCCCCGGGGAATTCTACCGCGAGTCTCTTCCTCGGAGATTCTATTGGCGTGGTCCATCGAGCCACGGAGGTAAGCATCGGGTGTATCGGGTTGTGTGTGTGCGTGAGTCTCGGAGTTCCTCGTGTTCATCGCGTTCTTCGTGTTCCTCGCGTTTTCCCATCTTCCCCCTTGGTTTCGAAGTCAATCCGCGAGATCGGGCCACACACGGGGTCTTAGACCTCATCATATGGTATCAGCAGCCTTTGGTTTCCGCGGATTTGACCCCCCACCCATCCAATTTCGTCTCTGAAAATTTTCCCCAAAAATCCCCAAAAATAGCCCTAATTTGCCTTTGGACGGATCTGCGATTTCGTTGCGTTTTGAGTGGTTTTAGTCCATGGATTTGATGTTGGAGTGATTGATCTACGTTTTCCCCATCTTTTCCCCATCGATTCCATCCGATTTTGAGCAAATCTGAGCAAGTTTTGTGCGAGTTCCGTGAAGAACAGCTTCTTCAAGCTCGCGGCCGACCTCCCGTTGACTTCTCCGCCTGGCCCATCCCGCCGCCGCTTGACCCGCTCCCTGGCCCACCACGCGCCGCCACTCCCCGCGCCCACGCCCAGGCCTCCGCGCCCACGCCGCCTGGCCACCTCGCAGCGCACAGCCGCCGGCCTCCTCGCGCCCGGCGCCGCACGCGCTCGGCCCGGCCGCCGCCTTCTGCAGCCGCGCTCGCCCGCCTTGGCCTGCTCCACGCCACCCACCAGGCCGCCTGGCCCATCAGCGCGCACGCCTGCGCCCAAGCTGCAGCCCGCCTCGCACTCCCGCTGCGCGCGCCCGCCCACCAACGCCGGCCGACACCAACCAGGCCGCCCGCCCTTGGCTCCATCGCTGCAGCACCACCGGCCCCGCCTCCACTCAGACGATCTTCCTCCGGCCAGGCCACCATCCTGCTCGAGCCGCCGTTCAATCCACGCAGTAGCCAAGCGCAGCACCGCTCGCCTCCGCGTCAAGCGCCTCCACCAGCAGCCGACCAGGCCGCCGCTCGCCCACTTTCCGCTCGCGCGCAAGCAGGCCACCACGCATCAGCAACTCCACGCACATATCTCCAATTCCACCTAACTGCAGCTTTGCCCAGCTCAATTTCCGCGCTGCTCCTCTGTTTTCACTTCGCGCAGAAATCGCCTTGTCCGGTCAGACCGGATTTCTGACCGGGCCGTCCGGTCTGAAACCGGGGCTCAGACCGGTGCCATCCGGACCAAGTCCAGGGGCCCATCCGGTTCCAGATCCGGTTCTGGACCGGGCCGGCCGGTCCCAGGTCCGGTTTGACCGGGTTCTGGACCGGGTTTGACCCAGTTTTCGCCCATTTTGACTCCACTTTTTGCTCCAAATTTTGACAACTTTCCGGCGCCCGTTTGACCCCAAACTTTCACAGTTACCCCCTTTCATCTTAACTCTAATTTTGACACCGTTTCCGAAATTTTTTTGACTCCAAAATTTTGACACCTTCGATCGCTCGTCGTGACCCAAATTTTCGGGCATTGACTTATTTTGCCCGGTTTCCGTTTTGGAGTGCAAGGATTGTCTTTCGAGCTTCCGCGTCTACATCAACACCGCGGCGACACCTTCGGCACCCCGGACTCCGGCGCAACTACGACACCATCGTCGCCATCCTCGCAAGTTGTGTGTTACGACACCGCCTAACTTTTCATCTAGGTATAACTTGCTCCCCACCGTGTAGCCCATCTTCCTTTTGCGATCTATCCTACGAGCATTGCTTATCGAGTGTTGCGAGACATTGCACGTGGCCCCGATTGTGAGGTGTGTGTGTCGTGTGGAGTAAAGCTTCTAAGCAAAACTCGTGTGGCAAGATAGCAAAAGCGAGCTAACGCTAACATAGTGCGAGAAAAAGCCGCCAAAATACAAAAAGAGCACAAGTGTGCATAGTGCCATCATATATACCAAAGTGTACAAAGCGCCACCATAGATACAAAAGAGTGCAAGTGCCACCAAATACAAAAGAGGGAAAAGCTTTTAAGCAAAAGAGAGAAAAAGAGAAGAGAGGCCGCGTGTAAATCTTGTTGTCTCTTCGTTGCAACCAAAGCTTTGATCTCTTCTTGTGTTAGTGTGACATCGAGCACCCTTGCTTAAGGGCTTCATACACTTTTCCGCTCATTCCTTGGTCGCACTAACCCCGTTCATCTCGTGTGTGTGTTCCATATCTTTTCCGTGTTTCTAGTGATCATCGCTTTGACATTTGATTTCGTTGGACTTCACCCACTCTTAACAACAAACTTGATTTCGGATTTCGTCTTTTGGCTTTCCACAACACTCGCCTAACACCATATTTGCTAGCTTTTGCGTGTGATTTTGCGTGTGTTCCCGATACACTTGATCTTGCTTTCGGTTTGGTGGATTGCCTCAATACTATCTTACCTTGGTAAGAGTGCGAGGTAGTCTCCTTCCACTAACATACACCATATAGATCTTGTCATGCTAACATGTATAGCGACGAAGAAGATACGGAGGAGTACACGGAGCACTTCGAGGAGGATACCTCTTCAAGCACCGCGGATGTGGAGGAACATGTGGAGCTCGACACCGACTATGGCTCCGCGAGCATCACCGGCATGACCGACATCGAGGAGCTCTACACCGACAATGGCTCCTCAAGCATGGACGACATGGTGGAGCACCACCTTGAGGACGACATCGAGGAGCTCTACATCGACAATGGCTCCTCAAGCATGGATGACATGGTGGAGCACCGCCACGCCTACGACATCGACACCATGGCGGAGCCTCACCTACGCTCCACGATGAGCAACGACGATGCTCCTACATACCCCTACTTGGCAAATGGAGCTACATATGAAGATGGAGGACCTCCACGAGGGCACCATCATAGGGATCGTCAAGGGCGACCCCATCATGAGCGTCATCGACATACTTCTCCATGCTCCACAAGACGCCACCATGAGAGTGCTTATGCACACGATCGTCGACCTCACGTACATCATATGGAGCAACAAGAGCGTCCCCAACATGATCGTCATCGACACTCTTCTCCAAGCTCCACAAGGCGCCGCAAGCAACATGCCAAGTCGCATGAGCCATCATCTAGGCATGGCAAGGACCGTCATCGACATACGTCACCACATGAGCTTCGCCGCCACAAGCCACTTCATGATCGCCATCGACCAACATCTTCCACGAGTCTTCGACGACACCACGCAAGCCATGGTGATGATACACGAAGACGAGAGCCTCGACATGAAGGCGACAAACACCATGATAGGATGCCTACCACTCCAAGGATAGCAAGTGCACCTCGAGCATACCTTCCTCATAAGGCGACTTCCACCTCTTGTGCCACCACCACAATGGCCCCTACCTCGTCACATGCCTATGGACTCCGATGCTACAAGTGCAAGCAACAAGACCACCCTCCACGGGAATGTCCCAATCTCCTATGTGAGGTGTGCAAGGCCAAGGGTCACGTGGCATGGCAATGCACAACGCCAAGCGCCAAGAAGCTCTACTTCGACGAGCTCAACACACAAGTCTCCAAGATGCCCATCGCGCCTACACTTCAAGATGAAGATCGCCAAGGTCAACTCAAGGTTGATGTGGATCCGAGCCTAGCTCTCTACTACACCACGACGCCACCGCTTGAGGATGACTTGGGAGGCGTTCTCCCTTCACCTACGGAGGCGCATGGAGTTGAGATGGTTGAGCATGGGAATTTCCCTTCAACCAAGGAGGCGCATGGAGATGAGAAAGTCGAGCCTACTCCCCTATGCTTCATTGATGAGTTGGTACCAATCCCATGTGAGAATGAGAGCCACTTAGCCCACTTGAGTGAGAGTGATAGTGAGTTGAGCGACTTCCACCCCATATGTGAGTTTGAGTGCTTCCATTTGGAGGACATGAGTGATACACTAAGTGAGTTGAGAGAGGTAGATGATAGGTCCATGGAGGACATTACATTTGCTAACACATTAACCTCTCCCTCTATTGTGTCTTCTTATGTTGCTCTAGGTTCCACGGAGGACGAGTTCCCGATCATGGAGAAGATGTACATGGTGCATGACGATGATGATATCTCACCATGCTTGCTCCAAGATGGACATGTCGACCACATGGTTCCTCCTACTTCCACCACACCTACTTCACATGAGTCGGCCTACAAAGGTAACAACATAGGTGTTGGTGATGCCATGATCCCACTAGTGGACATGATGACTCATGAATGCATGCATGATCTTGATGACCCATTTGCTACGTCACATGCTACTTTCACTTTCCCATGTGATGCTTTGCTTGATAACATTGTTGATCATGTGGAATTGAGTGTTTGTGATACCATGACCATGCCATGCTATGAGAGCTTCAATTTTTCCACCATTGCTTGCAATATGTCGACCACTTGCTCTTTACCATGTATTGCTTGCAATGATAATGACAATGATAACATGTTCCGCATGCTTTGCCCCAAATGTTTACACCATTCCATGATCATTGCATCCAAGATTGTGAACAATTGCTCTTTCTTATGCTTGGTATGCAAGAATGCTTATTTCATTGTCCATGAGATGGCCCCCATAGCCTTCTCCATTTTTGATGATCATGAGTACCCACATACCACACATGCACCTTCATGCCATTTGCACTATCGCCATGCTTTTCATACTATCTTGCTTGACACTAATGGTGATGTGCACAAGTCTTGGAACATCATGATGGATGATGTGTTCCTTTACCATGCACACACGCTTTTTGTTCTATTCATTGTGTGTATAGGTACCCGAATGACAACTTCCACCGCTACGGAGCATGAGCTCACGAAACGCGCAATTGAGAGCTACCCCAACAAGGACCTAACCCGCGGGAATCACACCAAAGGGTATGTTCCCACAAGCCTTCGCCCTCATGTGTTTCCGACTTGCCTTGTCGAGTTTCCGGTTTGGTCCAACTCCTCGTCGCCCCTTTTGCCTCTTATGCAACTTATCTTGAAACATCTTGTTGGCACAATGATTGTTGTATGCCTTGATGTTATCATCATACACTCCGAGAATCTCAAGGACCATGTCATACATGTGAGAGACACCTTATGCATCTTGTGCCACATGTCACACAAAAAGTTGCTCTTCTTTGGATTTCTCATGTCATCTTTGGCATTTGCAATGGATTCTTTCACACTTGAGGACACCCATACTCGGCTCAAGCCAACCATACTCTCCCAAGTTCGAAGTCTCCATCGCTTTGCCATTGCACATAACAATTTTGCCCCAAATTTTGCCGCCGACACTTGCCTTTTGTTTGTTCCACTTGTTTGGGACAATGCTACACCACACATTTTTGGACACCATACAACTCTTATATGCACAAATTTTTGCCTTTCCACATGTTGGATACACCCACACTCTTTTGGTTCCCATTTTGGTCAAATGCCTCTTGGAGCTTTCCCTTCGCAAGTGGTTTTTCTCCAAGTTCTTCTTCGACCGCGACTACCCAACTCTACATGGGACAACCGTCATGGACTACCTCTTCGATGAGGAGAAACAAGAGTCGAGGACGACTCTTCCCCAAGGGGGGGGAGATGATGCGGGGTGGCTTTCGGACACCTCCGCCTCAAGACCGTCAAGTGCAACCCCGCCTATCGTCGACGCTACACCATGGCCAAAGAGTCCCCCAAGTGGACCTTCAACCCTAAACCACGCTACACGCGACAAGGTGAACTCCTTCCTCTCGATACTCGACCTCGTCAATACCTTGAATGGAATGCTACCTCATATCGGTGTGCTACATATCATTAGGTACAAGAATCATCGGGGAACCGGAAAGGAGGAACACCCATGGTGCAAGGAAGCGAGGGAAGGGAAGAGGAGCCATTCATCATGGTGCAAGGAAGAAGGAAGAAGGAAGAAGAAGAAGAGAAGAAGGAAGAGGGAGGAGGAGGCCCAGCCGGCCCAGAGTCCGGTCCGACCGGGCCCCAGACCGACCTGCCCGGTTGGCGACCGGTCGACCGGCTCCACAACCGGACCGCCCGGTCCCAGGCCCGGTCTGACCGGCCCCAGACCGGATCCGACGGGAACTACCCACCAAACTGCCTAAGTTACCCACTTATGTACCTTTTCGCCATGTGTTGTCTTGTAGGCCTATATAGACCCAATACACCCCCCTTACCTCTTTAGACTTGTTTTGAACTCAAACCTAACTTTGAGCTTAGTCTCCCTTGGGTATCATCCCTCTGTAATCAAGGCACCTTAGTTGTTGACTTTGAACTTGTTGAGTGAGATTCTAGTACAAGCTACTCTCTCTCCCTCACCAAGTTCTTCCTCTCCAACTCCAATCTCTCCCCGGGGAATTCTACCGCGAGTCTCTTCCTCGGAGATTCTATTGGCGTGGTCCATCGAGCCACGGAGGTAAGCATCGGGTGTATCGGGTTGTGTGTGTGCGTGAGTCTCGGAGTTCCTCGTGTTCATCGCGTTCTTCGTGTTCCTCGCGTTTTCCCATCTTCCCCCTTGGTTTCGAAGTCAATCCGCGAGATCGGGCCACACACGGGGTCTTAGACCTCATCAGAGGAAAGGTAAAAGGCACTCATACTCCGGTTCCAGGTAACAGTACTTTTCTGGCGCCATTGTGTGTGTGCTCGAAGCTATTTCCTTTAGATCCTGCAATTGCATCTTTTGTTTCTTGTTTACACTAGTAAGGCATAATGGACAACAATGAGCTTCTTACTTTATTTCCTGATTTAAGACATGGATGGTTTGATCCGAAAATTAAAAAAAAACCATGGAACATATTAGTATGAATACTTTAAACACCATTGTTGCTAATGATATGGAAAATTCTAAGCTTGGGGAAGCTGGTTTTGATGAGCATGATCTTTTTAGTCCCCCGGGCATGGAGGAGAAAATTTACTTTGATGATACTTTGCCTCCTATATATGATGATTATAATGATAGTAGCCTTTTGGTACCACCTGTTATGGAGGATAAATTTGATTATGAATACAATATGCCTCCTATATTTGATGATGAGAATAATAATGATAGCTAATTTGTTGAATTTGCTCCCACTACAACTAATAAAATTGATTATGCTTATGTGGAGAGTAATAATTTTATGCATGAGACTCATGATAAGAATGATTTATGTGATAGTTATATTGTTGAGTTTGCTCATGATGCTACTGGACATTATTATGAGAGAGGAAAATATGGTTGTAGAAATTTTCATGTTACTAAAATGCCTCTCTATGTGCTGAAATTTTTGAAGCTACACTTGTTTTATCTTTCTATGCTTGTTGCAGTATGCTTCTTGAATTTATTTATTTACAAGATTCCTTTGCATAGGAAGCATGTTAGACTTAAATGTGTTTTGAATTTGCTTTTTGATGCACTCTTTTGCTTCAACTACTATTTCTTGCGAGTGCATCATTAAAACTGCTGAGCCCATCTTAATGGCTATAAAGAAAGAACTTCTTGGGAGATAACCCATGTGTTTTTTTTACTACAGTACTTTGTTTTATATTTGTGTCTTGGAAGTTGTTACTACTGTAGCAACCTCTCCTTATCTTATTTTATTGCATTGTTGTGCCAAGTAAAGTCTTTGATAGAAAGGTTCATACTAGATTTGGATTACTGCGCAGAAACAGATTTCTTGCTGTCACGAATCTGGGCCTAATTCTCTGTAGGTAACTCAGAAAATTATGCCAATTTACGTAAGTGATCCTCAGATATGTACGCAACTTTCATTCAATTTGAGCATTTTCATTTGAGCAAGTCTGGTGCCTCAATAAAATTCATATTTACGGACTGTTCTGTTTTGACAGATTCTGCCTTTTATTTCGCATTGCCTCTTTTGCTATGTGGGATGGATTTCTTTGTTCCATTGACTTCCAGTAGCTTTGAGCAATGTCCAGAAGTGTTAAGAATGATTGTGTCACCTCTGAACATGTGAGTTTTTGATTATGCACTAACCCTCTAATGAGTTGTTTCGAGTTTGGTGTGGAGGAAGTTTTCAAGGGTCAAGAGAGGAGGATGATACAATATGATCAAGAAGAGTGAAGAGTCTAAGCTTGGGGATGCCCCGGTGGTTCATCCCTGCATATTTCAAGAAGACTCAAGCATCTAAGCTTGGGGATGCCCAAGGCATCCCCTTCTTCATCGACAAATTATCAGGTTCCTTCTCTTGAAACTATATTTTTATTCGGTCACATCATATGTACTTCACTTGGAGCGTCTGTTTGTTTTTGTTTTTGTTTTTGTTTGAATAAATTCATGCTTGTGTGGGAGAGAGACACGCTCCGCTGGTTCATATGAACACATGTGTTCTTAGCTTTTAATGTTCATGGCGAAGGTTGAAACTGCTTCGTTAATTGTTGTATGGTTGGAAACGGGAAATGCTACATGTAGTAATTGGTATGATGTCTTGAATAATTTGATACTTGGCAATTGTTGTGCTCATGTTTAAGCTCTTGCATCATATACTTTGCACCTATTAATGAAGAAATACATAGCGCTTGCTAAAATTTGGTTTGCATAATTGGTCTCTCTAAGGTCAAGATAATTTCTAGTAAGAGTTTGAACAACAAGGAAGACGGTGTAAAGTCTTATAATGTTTACAATATGTCTTTTATGTGAGTTTTGATGCACCGCTTCATACTTTTGTTTGCTCTAAATAACCTTGCTAGCCTAAGCCTTGTATCGAGAGGGAATACTTCTCATGCATCCAAATCCTTGAGCCAACCACTATGCCATTTGTGTCCACCACACCTACCTACTACATGGTATTTCTCCGCCATTCCAAAGTAAATTGCTTGAGTGCTACCTTTAAATTTCCATTCTTTGTCTTTGCAATATATAGCTCATGGGACAAATAGCCTAAAAACTATTGTGGTATTGAATATGTACTTATGCACTTTATCTCTTATTAAGTTGCTTGTTGTGCGATAACGATGTTCCTGGGGACACCATCAACTACTCTTTGTTGAATATCATGTGAGTTGCTATGCATGTTCGTCTTGTCTGAAATAAGGGAGATTTACCACTAAAATGGCTAGAGCATGCATAATGTTAGAGAAGAACATTGGGCCGCTAACTAAAGCCATGATCCATGGTGGAAGTTTCAGTTTTGGACAAATATCCTCAATCTCATATGAGAAAATTAATTGTTGTTACATGCTTATGCATAAAAGAGGAGTCCATTATCTGTTGTCTATGTTGTCCCGGTATGGATGTCTAAGTTGAGAATAATCAATAGCGAGAAATCCAATGCGAGCTTTCTCCTTAGACCTTTGTACAGGCGGCATAGAGGTACCCCTTTGTGACACTTGGTTAAAACATATGTATTGCGATGATAATCCAGGTAATCCGAGCTAATTAGGACAACGTGCGGGCACTATTAGTATACTATGCATGAGACTTGCAACTTGTAGGATATAATTTACATGATGCATATGCTTTATTACTACCGTTGACAAAATTGTTTCTTGCTTTCAAAACCAAAGCTCTAGCACAAATATAGCAATCAATGCTTCCCTCTGCAAAGGGCCATTCTTCTACTTTTATGTTGAGTCAGTTTACCTACTTCCTTCTATCTTAGAAGCAAACACTTGTGTTAACTGTGCATTGATTCTTACATGCTTGCTTATTGCACTTGTTATATTACTTTGCATTGACAACTATCCATAAGATATACATGTTATAAGTTGAAAGCAACCGCTGAAACTTAATCTTCCTTTGTGTTGCTTCAATGCCTCTACTATGAATTTATTGCTTTATGAGTTAACTCTTATGCAAGACTTATTGATGCTTGTCTTGAAAGTACTATTCATGAAAAGTCTTTGCTATATGATTCAATTGTTTAACCATTGTATTTACCATTGCTTTGAATCGCTGCATTCATCTCATATGCTTTACAATAGTATGATTAAGATCATGTTGGTAGCATGTCACTTCAGAAATTATCTTTGTTATCGTTTACCTGCTCGGGACGAGCAGAAACTAAGCTTGGGGATGCTGATACGTCTCCGACGTATCGATAATTTCTTATGTTCCATGCCACATTATTGATGATATCTACATGTTTTATGCATACTTTATGTTGTATTTATGCGTTTTCCGGAACTAACCTATTGACGAGATGCCGAAGGGCCAGTTCCTGTTTTCTGCTATTTTTGGTTTCAAAAATCCTAGTAAGGAAATATTCTCGGAATCGGACGAAATCAACGCCCAGCATCTTAGGATCACGCGAAGCTTCCAGAACACCCGAGACAGGCCAGAGGGGGGCCACAGGCCCACCAGATGGTAGGCCGGCGCGGCCTGGGGGTGGCCCGCGCCCCCCTAGCGTGTCGTCGCCTCGTTGACATTCTGACGCCGCCTCTTCGCCTATAAGAAGCCCCTCGACCTAAAACCTCGAGACGGAAAAGCCACGGTACGAGAAACCATCCAGAGCCGCCGCCATCGCGAAGCCAAGATCTGGGGGACAGGAGTCTCTGTTCCGGCACGCCGCCGGGACGGGGAAGTGCCCCCGGAAGGCTTCTCCATCGACACCACCGCCATCTTCATCACCGATGCTGTCTCCCGTGAGGAGGGAGTAGTTCTCCATCAAGGCTCGGGGTTGTACCGGTAGCTATGTGGTTAATCTCTCTCCTATGTACTTCAATACAATGAACTCATGAGCTGCCTTACATGATTGAGATTCATATGAGTTTTGTATCACTATTCATCTATGTGCTACTCTAGTAATGTTATTAAAGTACTCTATTCCTCCTGCATGGTGTAAAGGTGGCAGTGTGTGCATCATGTAGTACTTGGCGTAGTTTATGATTGTGATCTCTTGTGGATTATGAAGTTAACTATTACTATGATGGTATTGATGTGATCTATTTGGTTATGTTGATCTATCTTGCACTCTAAGGTTATTTAAATATGAACATTGAATATTGTGGAGCTTGTTAACTCCGGCATTGAGGGTTCGTGTAATCCTACACAATTAGTGGTGTTCATCATCTAACAAGAGAGTGTAGAGTCTAGCATCTATCTATTTATTCTGCTATGTGATCAATGTTGAGAGTGTCCACTAGTGACAGTATGATCCCTAGGCCTTGTTCCTAAATACTGCTGTTATCGCTGCTTGTTTACTGTTCTACTGCATTTGTACTGTCCGCAATATTACCACCATCAACCACACGCCAGTCCTGGGCAAAGCACTTTTCTGGTGCCGTTGCTACTGCTCATACTTATTCATACCACCTGTATTTCACTATCTCTTCGCCGAACTAGTGCACCTATTAGGTGTGTTGGGGACACAAGAGACTTCTTGCTTTGTGGTTGCAGGGTTGCATGAGAGGGATATCTTTGACCTCTTCCTCCCTAAGATCGATAAACCTTGGGTGATCCACTTAAGGGAAACTTGCTGCTGTTCTACAAACCTCTGCTCTTGGAGGCCCAACACTGTCTACAAAAATAGAAGCTCCCGTAGACATCAAGGGGTAACATATTTTATTACACAGTGAACTTACTGATGTGACTAGTCATTACATGTCTCACTGAAACTGGGGCCCATAGTGTGGCACCCCAAATTCACTTGAACCTGCACGGCGGGACGCATTGGCGCGTCAAGAAAACCCCCGAATTGTAGCGGGGAAATGAAACATTTCACAAAAATTCGAAATTCAAGCACACTGCCACGCGCCAAGCACGCGGGCTGTTCCTTCCTCTTCCTCGGTTCCTCCTCCCCTATCCGAAAAAACCCCAAATCCCAAGCTCAAACAACAACAAAAAAAAAACAAATCCCCTGGCCGCCATGCATGTCCTCGTTAACCCGCTGGAGATCGTTCCCGGACGAGGCGGACCCCCCGCCCTGAGATCCCGAGTTCGTCCGTTCCGTCCACCTCGAGGCACTGCATGCTGTCTCGCAGCGGCGGCTTGAGGGCGCTGCAGAGGAAGTTCCGCCGGAAAGTGCTCATGGCAACCGTGCAAGCTCACCGGCGTGCTGTATCCCGAGAGGAACTGGTCAAAGCTTTGCTATTCGCAAAAAAAAATGTGGGCCAAGATCTGGTCAAAGCTTCGTCGATGGCTTGCCGCGAGAGGCTTGGAGTCCAGAGTCAATAAACTAGCTGCTGGAGGACTTGGGCGGTTTACACCGATTCATATTAACTGACTCAAGTTTGTTAGTCTAGTTAACAAATGCATCTAGATACATCCATATCTAGACAAAATTGAGTCAATTAATATGAATCAGAGGGGAGTGCCTGAAAGTGTTTCATGCTACCAATTAATGCGCTGGCAGGACTGGCTGTAGAAGTAATTGTGCTACTACTCATACGATGAACTGATTGTGTGTGTGTCAAATTTTGCAACGCAATCATCCACTGAATGCTTAATTATAGTTCTAGCGCCAAAGGCGTACAAATCATAACAAAGATAGTACATACTACAGCACCAGAACATAAGAGTACGAATCATAAAGTAGCTCAACATTTTGCATCAGGGCTAGGTGGTCCTGAGACTACCGAGACGCCCCTGATGATCTCCAGGCGTGCATCCGCTTCAACGCAAAGCTGTGTACTCGGTCCACGGCCTCCTTCGTAGGCTGGATAATCTCGGTTGCGGGACCTTCGTCTATGAAAGGCTCGTCATCGCAGTACCATCCACGGGTGCATCGGGGCTGGGTGGTCTTGAGACTACCCGGACGCCACCGATGATCTCTCGGGCGTGCATCCACTTCAACGCAAAGCTGTGTACTCGGTCCACGGCCTCCTTCGTAGGCTGGATAATCTCGGGTGCGGGACCTTCGTCTATGAAAGGCCCGTCACCGCACCATCCACAGTGCATCAAACTGAGATTCATCTTCAAATCTCCCATCAAACCGAGAGACCTCTTCAACTCTATGCTTCTGCAATTAGTACATCCACAGATTAGACAAACATCTAAGGGATGCAACCCGAACAAATGCCGTTTTACATATTTACCTTCTCATCTCGGCACAAGACATGTCCCGTAGCTGAAACCCGGTTCTGAAGCAAGCGCTTTTTCTCTCCTTCCCGTCCATCCATACGCAACAAGTTAAATTTGAGTACGTAACTTGCACAATGCAAACTATTGATCGAAACAATGCAGCATCAATATAAATAATTAACTACATATGCCAGCACACATACAGTGTGTGCAAGATCTGCTTCTCCCACTGAAGGATCATTATGTGGTTCACCATGATAAACCCACCTAACATATGTGCGGTCCATCCCAAAAATGTGTAAATGATCTTCCACTACATGGTGAGGCCTCTTCTCACCATTCATACATGTGCAGCGCGGGCAATACACGTCCAGGTCGTGACCTTCATGAGCTCTAATAAACCCCATAAAGGGTTGAACACCATTTATATATGAAGGGGAACATAAGTGTCCATGCAGTATCCAAGTTCTGTCCATCTGTTTAATTATGAGATACAATGGTTGGTGATTAATTTAAGGCGAAGTAGGAAATGTATATCCATCGAGTACAAAACTATACTAGTACATGATTATGCATTTCAGCAATCATGTCGAGTACAAAACAAAAAATGCCCATCGACATTTTAGCAAACAGATCGTGTACAAATCTCTGCCATGGCATTTCAGCAAATTAATGGATCGAGTGCAGAACTGACTCTATATGCCCACGCAAATGAACAAATTGATCGAGGACAAATCGAGCGGAAAACTATAAAGTGCCAATTAGTTCGAGCATACTGACGATTTTTTTAGCAGCATCAAGAAAATATAAATCGTTAGGCCGTCTTGCCCGATGCATGATTGAGCTAGAGATAGCAACCCTACCGTGGATCAACTTGACCGCCGGTGCGTCTCGAGAAGAACGACGGGGAGGGGAAGCTTCTTCTTCGCACGGACGGGACGGGGAGGGGAAGCTCTTCGCACGGACGGGGATAAGTTGTGTAGCGGTGGGTGGGGGGTCATGCGGCCGGGCCACCCGGTAGGTGGTGTTTAATGAAGTTGCGTGTGTAATTTGCCGTGCACAAGGTTGAGGAATAGGCGGTTCCCTTTGCCGCGCGCACAATTCAAACTATCCCGCCCATGTAGTTTAAATTCGCCCTATTTTCGTTAAATCGACATAAAGTCATGTGAGTGGGTGGAAATTAGCAAAGTTGCTTGAAAAATAGAAAAAGTCTGGAATTATCCTTTAAATATGCTCTACTTCCTGTGAAAATCGGGGTGTGGAGGCATGTTGAGCTGTTTTATTTGTACCTTCTTCATTAAAACTCCCATTTTATGCACTTTGGATGGAAAGAAATCATTTGTACATAAATTTTGACAACGCCATTTGCAAACATTAATTGTTTTACATGCCAAGATGCACCCATCCACCAAATATGGGGCAAAAGTTTATCACAATCTAGATATATATGTATAATTAGTGAGGGACCCCTTTTGATTTTGTGCAATTTCCACTAATTAGCTAGAGAGAAGGGGTCAGTTAATTAGGCCATGTTAGGGGCTATGTGTTTTAGATTAGGGTTGTGTGGATTCAAATACAACTTCTATATTTGTGTGCTATGATTAATCAAAACTAGACCGATCGATCACAAGACACATTATTAGAGGCACATGCGCGCCTTTGCGCACAAAGTGCATGTGTGTGTTGTTGGCCACCAACGAGAGAGCGGCGAGAGAGCGATTGAAATCTCCAAATTAAACACATATATAAGCATACATGGTTAGGCCATGCATGAATATTTATTATATATATTGTGAGGCAAATAAATTAAATTACATGTGTATATATATAAGTGTGTTTCTTGGCCACCAACGATATATAGATCGAGAGAGAGAGATTGAAATATATATATCCCCAAGAATATCTTCAAACATGTATTGAAATATATGCACGAATGATATGCAAGGTATGCCATGCGCACATGCACACTAATTATATATATATATTATGAGACAACTTAATCAAATGTGTTTTCATCAATGTTGAGGAAATCACTTATCGGGGTCAACTCGGTCGGCTAATGATTAGCGATTAATAGGCAAATCGACCAATTAATCGGGCGATAAATGAGTTAATCGGGCGATAAATGAGTTTATCGGCTAATCGGTGACCACTGAATATGGATTAATCGGGTGATTAATCGTTGAATCGGACGATTTTTTGAACAGTGGTTTTCATTCGAGATCGAGAACTTGTCAAAAATCAAGTTAATTAATTTATCAGCGCTAATTAGTTAATTGGTCGCCTACTTGATGAGCAATTAAGTGTCGTTGGCCTATATATATATATATATATATGTAGGGTTTAATTAGGGTTTAGGGTTTAGGGTTAGCTAGCTAGGGTCTTAGGGTTAGGGTTTACGGTCTAGGGTTTAGGGTCTAGGGTTTAGGGTTTAGTGTTTAGGGTGTTTAGGGTGTACATTTAGGGTTTATGGTCTAGGGTTTAGGGTCTAGTGTTTAGGGTGTTTAGGGTGTACGTTTAGGTTATAATTAGGGATTAGGGATTAGGGTTTTAGGGTTTAAGATTTAGGGATCAACGATCGAGTGCACACACACATTATTAGAGGCACCCGCGCCTTTGCGCATAAAGTGCATGCGTATATATATAAGTGTGTTTCTTGGCCACCAACGATATATAGATCGAGATAACAGAGAGATTTAAATATATATATATCCCCAAGAATATGTTCAAAAATATATTGAAATATATGCACGAATCAAGTTAATTAATTTATCAGCGCTAATTAGTTGGTCGCCTGCTTGATGCGCAATTAAGTGTCGTTGGCTTATATATGTAGGGTTTAGGGTTTAGGGTTAGCTAGCTAGGGGTTAGGGTTAGGGTTAGGGTTTAGGGTTTAGGGTTTAGTGTTTAGGGTTTAGGGTTTAGGGCTTTAGGGTTTAGTGTTTAGTGTTTAGGGTGTTTAGGGGGTGTATGTTTAGGGTATAATTAGGGATTAGGGATTAGGGTTTTAGGGTTTAAGATTTAGGGATCATCGATCGAGTGCACACACACATTATTAGAGAGGCACCCGCGCCTTTGCGCATAAAGTGCATGCGTATATATAAGTGTGTTTTTTGGCCACCAACGATATATATATAGATCGAGAGAGAGAGAGATTGAACTATATATATTTATCCCCAAGAATATGTTCAGATATATATTGAAATATATGCACGAATGATATGTGCAAGGTATGCCATGCGCTCATGCACACTAATTATATATATATATTATGAGGCAACTTAATCAAATGTGTTTTCATTCGAGAGAACTTGTCAAGATTCAAGTTAATTAATTTATCAGCGCTAATTAGTTAGTCGCTTGCTTGATGCGCAATTAAGTGTCGTTGACCTATATATATATATATGTAAGGTTTAATTAGGGTTTAGGGTTTAGGATTAGCTAGCTAGGGTTTTAGGGTTAGGGTTAGGGTTAAGGTTAATTAATTAGGGTTTAGGGTCTACGGTTTAGGGTTTAGGGTTTAGGGTTTGGGGTTTGGGGTTTAGTGTTTAGGGTTTAGGGTCTAGGGTTAGGGTTTAGGGTTTAGGGTTTAGGGTGTAGTGTTTAGGGTTTAGGGTTTAGGGTTTAGTGTTAAGGGTGTTAATTTAGGGTGTACGTTTAGGGTATAATTAGGGATTAGGGATTAGGGTTTTAGGGTTTAAGGTTTAGGGATCATCGATCGAGTGCACACACACATTATTAGAGGCACCCGCGCCTTTGCGCATAAAGTGCATGCGTATATATATATATATATGTGTGTTTTTTGGCCACCAACGATATATATATATCGAGAGAGAAAGATTGAAATATATATATTTATCCCAAAGAAATATGTTCAGATATATATTGAAATATATGCACAAATGATATGTGCAAGGTACGTATGCCATGCGCGCATGCACACTAATTGTATATATATTATGAGGCAACTTAATCAAATGTGTTTTCATTCGAGAGAACTTGTCAAGATTCAAGTTAATTAATTTATCAGCGCGCTAGCTAATTAATTGGTCGCCTGCTTGAGGCGCAATTAATTAAGTGTCGTTGGCCTATATATATGTAGGGTTTAATTAGGGTTTAGGGTTTAGGGTTTAGGGTTAGCTAGCTAGGGTTTTAGGGTTAGGGTTAAGGTTAATTAATTAGGGTTTAGGGCCTAGGGTTTAGGGTTTAGCAGGGTTTGGGGTTGGGGTTTAGGGTTAGGGTTTAGGGTTTAGGGTTTAGGGTGTAGTGTTTAGGATTTAGGGTCTAGGGGTTTAGGGTTTAGTGTTTAGGGTGTTAATTTAGGGTGTACGTTTAGGGTATAATTAGGGATTAGGGTTTTAGGGTTTAAGGTTTAGGGATCATCGATCGAGTGCACACACACATTATTAGAGGCACCCGCGCCTTTGAGCATAAAGTGCATGCGTATATATAAGTGTGTTTTTTGGCCACCTACGATATATATATAGATCGAGAGAGAAAGATTGAAATATATATATTTATCCCCAAGAATATGTTCAGATATATATTGAAATATATGCACGAATGATCATATGTGCAAGGTATGCCATGCGCGCATGCACACTAATTGTATATATATTATGAGGCAACTTAATCAAATGTGTTTTCATTCGAGAGAACTTGTCAAGATTCAACAAGTTAATTAATTTATTAGCGCTAATTAGTTGGTCGCCTGCTTGATGCGCAATTTAGTGTCGTTGGCCTATATATATATATGTAGGGTTTAATTAGGGTTTAGGGTTTAGGATTAGCTAGCTAGGGTTTTAGGATTAGGGTTAGGGTTAAGGTTAATTAATTAGGGTTTAGGGTCTAGGGTTTAGGGTTTAGGGTTTAAGGTTTGGGGTTTGGGGTTTAGTGTTTAATTAGGGTTTAGGGTCCAGGGTTAGGGTTTAGGGTTTAGGGTTTAGGGTGTAGTGTTTAGGGTTTAGGGTCTAGGGTTTAGGGTTTAGTGTTTAGGGTGTTTAGGTGTACGTTTAGGGTATAATTAGGGATTAGGGTTTTAGGGTTTAAGGTTTAGGGATCATCGATCGAGTGCACACACACATTATTAGAGGCACCCGCGCCTTTGCGCATAAAGTGCATGCGTATATATAAGTGTGTTTTTTGGCCACCAACGATATATATATATAGATCGAGAGAGAAAGATTGAAATATATATATTTATCCCCAAGAATATGTTCAGATATATATTGAAATATATGCACGAATGATATGTGCAAGGTATGCCATGCGCGCATGCACACTAATTGTATATATATTATGAGGCAACTTAATCAAATGTGTTTTCATTCGAGAGAACTTGTCAAGATTCAACAAGTTAATTAATTTATTAGCGCAAATTAGTTGGTCGCCTGCTTGATGCGCAATTTAGTGTCGTTGGCCTATATATATATATATAGGGTTTAATTAGGGTTTAGGGTTTAGGATTAGCTAGCTAGGGTTTTAGGGTTAGGGTTAGGGTTAAGGTTAATTAATTAGGGTTTAGGGTCTAGGGTTTAGGGTTTAGGGTTTGGGGTTTGGGGTTTAGTGTTTAATTAGGGTTTAGGGTCTAGGGTTAGGGTTTAGGGTTTAGGGTGTAGTGTTTAGGGTTTAGGGTCTAGGGTTTAGGGTTTAGTGTTTAGGGTGTTGAGGGTGTACGTTTAGGGTATAATTAGGGGTTAGGGATTAGGGTTTTAGGGTTTAAGGTTTAGGGATCATCGACCGAGTGCACACACACATTATTAGAGGCACCCGCGCCTTTGCGCATAAAGTGCATGCGTATATATAAGTGTGTTTTTTGGCCACCAACGATATATATAGATCGAGAGAGAAAGATTGAAATATATATTTATCCCCAAGAATATGTTCAGATATATATTGAAATATATGCACGAATGATATGTGCAAGGTATGCCATGCGCGCATGCACACTAATTGTATATATATTATGAGGCAACTTAATCAAATGTGTTTTCATTCGAGGGAACTTGTCAAGATTCAACAAAGTTAATTAATTTATTAGCGCTAATTAGTTGGTCGCCTGCTTGATGCGCAATTTAGTGTCGTTGGCCTATATATATGTAGGGTTTAATTAGGGTTTAGGGTTTAGGATTAGCTAGCTAGGGTTTTAGGGTTAGGGTTAAGGTTAATTAATTAGGGTTTAGGGTCTAGGGTTTAGGGTTTAGGGTTTAGGGTTTGGGGTTTGGGGTTTAGTGTTTAATTAGGGTTTAGGGTCTAGGGTTAGGGTTTAGGGTTTAGGGTTTAGGGTGTAGTGTTTAGGGTTTAGGGTCTAGGGTTTAGGGTTTAGTGTTTAGGGTGTTTAGGGTGTACTTTTAGGGTATAATTAGGGATTAGGGTTTTAGGGTTTAAGGTTTAGGGATCATCGATCGAGTGCACACACACATTATTAGAGGCACCCGCGCCTTTGCGCATAAAGTGCATGCGTATATATTAGTCTGTTTTTTGGCCACCAACGATATATATATAGATCGAGAGAGAAAGATTGAAATATATATATTTATCCCCAAGAATATGTTCAGATATATATTGAAATATATGCACAAATGATATGTGCAAGGTATGCCATGCGCGCATGCACACTAATTGTATATATATTATGAGGCAACTTAATCAAATGTGTTTTCATTCGAGAGAACTTGTCAAGATTCAACAAGTTAATTAATTTATTAGCGCTAATTAGTTGGTCGCCTGCTTGATGCGCAATTTAGTGTCGTTGGCCTATATATATATGTAGGGTTTAATTAGGGTTTAGGGTTTAGGATTAGCTAGCTAGGGTTTTAGGATTAGGGTTAGGGTTAAGGTTAATTAATTAGGGTTTAGGGTCTAGGGTTTAGGGTTTAGGGTTTGGGGTTTGGGGTTTAGTGTTTAATTAGGGTTTAGGGTCTAGGGTTTAGGGTTTAGGGTTTAGGGTGTAGTGTTTAGGGTTTAGGGTCTAGGGTTTAGGGTTTAGTGTTTAGGGTGTTTAGGGTGTACGTTTAGGGTATAATTAGGGATTAGGGTTTTAGGGTTTAAGGTTTAGGGATCATCGATCGAGTGCACACACACATTACTAGAGGCACCCGCGCCTTTGCGCATAAAGTGCATGCGTATATATTAGTGTGTTTTTTGGCCACCAACGATATATATATAGATCGAGAGAGAAAGATTGAAATATATATATTTATCCCCAAGAATATGTTCAGATATATATTGAAATATATGCACGAATGATCATATGTGCAAGGTATATGCCATGCGCGCATGCACACTAATTGTATATATATTATGAGGCAACTTAATCAAATGTGTTTTCATTCGAGAGAACTTGTCAAGATTCAAGTTAATTAATTTAGCAGCGCTAATTAGTTGGTCGCCTGCTTGATGCGCAATTTAGTGTCGTTGGCCTATATATATATGTAGGGTTTAATTAGGGTTTAGGATTTAGGATTAGCTAGCTAGGGTTTTAGGGGTAGGGTTAGGGTTAAGGTTAATTAATTAGGGTTTAGGGTTTAGGGTTTAGGGTTTGGGGTTTGGGGTTTGGGGTTTGGGGTTTGGGGTCTAGGGTTTAGGGTTTAGTGTTTAGGGTGTTTAGGGTGTACGTTTAAGGTATAATTAGGGATCATGGATTAGGGTTTTAGGGTTTAAGGTTTAGGGATCATCGATCGGGCTAGTGCACAGACACATTATTAGAGGCACCCGCGCCTTTGCGAATAAAGTGCATGCGTGTATATATATAATAAGTGTGTTTCTTGGCCACCAACGATATATATAGATCGAGAGAGAGATTGAAATATACTCCCTCCGTTCCTTTCTATAGTGCCTATAGATTTTTGGCACGAAAATTAGCGTAAGAGTATTTTTTACACAAGACCCCCTGGCTAAACGATTTGAGATCAAACGAAAATTAGGGAAATCGATAACTTCCTAACTTACCGTAACAAATCCCACAAATCTGTCTGGTTGACTCTCCATATATGTGCAGTCAGGTTTAATTAAGGAAAGAAAATATTGCTTCCTAAATCTAAGCAATCCTTGGGGCCATGCATTAGGAATCTCAAATAATTGTTTCCTATTTTGTATGGATTTTTTTTCACGCATGTCGCGTGGGAGTTGACCGGTGGAGGGGGTAATTGAAAAAAAGCCAAGCTACAGCCTTATATTGTGAAACAAATGCCAAAAATCTATAGGCACTATAGAAAGGAACGGAGGGAGTATATATATATATATCCCCAAGAATATGTTCAGATATATATTGAGGTATATATATATGCACAAATGATATGTCCATGGTATGCCATGCGCGCATGCACACTAATTGTATATATATTCTGAGGCAACTTAATCAAATGTGTTTTCATTCGAGAGAACTTGTCAAGATTCAAGTTAATTAATTTATCAACGCTAATTATTTGGTCGCCTGCTTGATGCGCAATTAAGTGTCGTTGGCCTATATATATATATGTAGTGTTTAATTAGGGTTTAGGCTTTAGGGTTAGCTAGCTAGGGTTTTAGGGTTAGGGTTAGGGTTAATTAGGGTTTAGGGTCTAGGGTTTAGGGTTTAGGGTTTAGTACGTGTTTAGGGTTTAGGGTCTAGGGTTAGGGTTTAGGGTTTAGTGTTTAGGGTTTAGGGTTTAGGGTCTAGGGTTTAGGGTTTAGTGTTTAGGGTGTTTAGGGTGTACGGTTAGGGTATAATTAGGGATTAGGGTTTTAGGGTTTAAGGTTTAGGGATCATCGATCGAGTGCACACACACATTAATAATTATTAGAGGCACCCACGCCTTTGCGCATAAAGTGCATGCGTATATATATATATATATGTATATATATATATATAAGTAAGTTTATTGGCCACCAACGATATATAGATCTAGAGAGAGATTGAAATATATTTAGGGTTTATGGTTTAGGGTTTAGGGTTCAGGGTCAAGGGTTGGGGTTTAGGGTTTAGGGTCTAGTGTTTAGGGTTTAGGGTATATGGAGTAGTGTTTAGGGTTTAGGGTCTAGGGTTTAGTGTTTAGGGTGTTTAGGGTATAATTAGGGATTAGGGTTTTAGGGTTTAAGGTTTAGGGATCATCGATCGAGTGCACACACACATTATTAGAGGCACCCGCGCCTTTGCGCATAATGTGCATGCGTATATATATATAAGTGTGTTTCTTGTCCACCAACGATATATAGATCGAGAGATAGAGATTGAAATCCCCAAGAATATGTTCAAATATACGCACACACATGAATTATTAGAGGCACCCGCGCCTTTGCGCATAAAGTGCATGCATATGTGTGTTGTTCTGGCCACCAACGATAGATCGAGAGAGATAGATAGATTGAAATCCCCAAGAATTAGAGGACCCCTTGCACAAGTGTTGGCCATCTATATATAATATGAATCCCAATAATGTTCATACATGATAGGGCATATGTGTGAAGCAATTTTTTTTCGAGAACTTGTAAAGATTCAAATTTATCAGTGCTAATGGAAACTAGTGCACATTAGAGGACCCCCTCTTACACGTGTTGGCCATCTATGTATAGTTTGAATCCAAATAATTTTCATACATGATAGGCTATATGTGAATCAATTTTTTCTTCCAAGAACTTGTCAAGATTCAAATTTATCGGTGCTAATGGAAACTAGTGCGCACTAGACGAGCCCCTTGCGCAAGTGCTGGCCATTACATATAGTTTAAAACTCAAGAATGTTCATACATGATAGGCCATATGTGCAAAAGAATTTTTTTCCCGTGAACTTGTCAAAATTCAAGTTTATCGGTGCAAATGGAAACTAGTCCAAAAAATTACATAGAGGTCCAAGAGAACTAGACAATAACTAATAGGACCTGCAACTTTACAAAAAGGACCCCAAAACATATAGAAGAAAATCAATCGAGTCCTTCGGACCGCACATCGATCTCTCGCTCCGCATCCTTTCCCGCAACTCCGTCGCCGGGGACGCACCACTTGGGACGGTGTCGCCGGTAGTCGCCAGGACGAAGGAGAAGAAGGGCCTCAGCAACGGCACATTGGCTCTGAGAAGGGCCGCTGAAAGGCCAAGATGTTCACGGGCAAGACGGATGATGCCGTCGTATGCCCCGAGCTTGTGAACGTTAGCAGCTTGACTTCCCCATTGACCAGATCTGAAGCACTGACCAAAGCAAGCCTCACCGTTAGCGCCATCACCTTGATGGCACCAGATCGGGGTTTGGCCGGCAAGATCCGCCAGATTCACCGTAGGCCAGATCTGAAGCCGATGACGAGATCCCCGACTCCATTGCGCCATTCTGCTCATGGGAAACACTGGATCTAAGCTTACAACAACATGAACTCCCTCGGATCCAAATTAACTGACTCAACTTTGCTTATCTAAATATGGATGTATCCACACATGTTTTTACTCGAGATACATACACGTCTAAGGAAAGTTGAATCAATTAATTTAGTTCGGAGGGTGTACGATATACAGAGAGAAGTCGGCCTCGTCTCCGGCCGGCGAGGCTGCCGGAGAGAAGGGGGAGAGGAGCCAGGGGAGTGGGAGAGACTCGAGAGAGAAAGAGAAGAGGAAGAAATGAGAGCTCCCTGGGGAAGAACATTATTTTTGTCGTTCTTCTCGTAGCTTGAAACTGAAAATTTTGGCCGCGCGCCAAATCATCTCGCCGCATCCATACGAAAATCCCGTGACCAGTTTTACCCTTTTAACCCTGGTCCGGAAGCTACAACCCACCGACCATGGAGGGCTCATTCGGTAACAATGAATTATCTTGCCTAGATCCCGAACCCTCCCCACAGGCCCACACCCACCCACCAACCATTCGCCCCATTAGCTCAAAAATACTCTCACACGCTAAAGCTCTGACTCTCTACAGTACTAGATCTGCTTCGCCGCCGGCATACTCCTCCACAGCGTAGCCTTGATCGCGTTGGCTGTCCACCCACCTGATCCGCTCCCCCGCCGCCCTCGCCACCGACGGATCTGCTTCACCGCCGACCTCGCCACCGATGGATCTGCTTCACCGCCGACCTCGCCACCGATGGATCTGCTTCACTGCCGACCTCATCCACAGCGTAGCAATCAACGCCTTTCCTATCAACGCACCGGATCCTCTCCAACGGAACCGTGTCTACTTCACCGCGCCCCCCCCCCCTCCACAGAAGCCGATCTATTCCACCGACTACCTCGGTGCAGCGGCTGTATCAACTTCACCGAATCCCTTGCCAGCCAACCAGATCTGCTTCACTAACGCCCGCTTCTACTGAAACAGGGTCGACTCATCGTCTCCCGCGTTCGCCGCCGCTGGAATGCAAGTTGCCGCCCCCGTCCACCCCGCCGCAGCTTGGTTAGTACGCTGGCCCGTTAGATCGCGGTGTTTCTTTAGCCATGTTTTGTGTAGTTATTTGCAGATCTCATATGCCATTAAATTTCTTGATGTGTTATTTCGCATGAAGTTCGTTTAAATATTGTACAGTACCAAAGCATTATCCGGTCGCTACCACCCTGTTCATTCTACTGACACCTGTGTGCATCCACATATTTATAGGGGACCCATTCATTTGCAGCCAACTGTTTTAGGACAGCATGCTATTCCTTTTATAGTCATGCTATGGGCATTTCCAATCTGGTTGTTCTTATACCACGTCATTAGCTCACCGCTAGCCGCTAGCTGTTTTCTCGTGTCTGCTATTCTTTTACTGCTTTTATAATCATGCTATGTGCATTTCCAATCTGCTTGCTCTTATACCTCGTCTTTAGCTTATAGCTATTTTTTCCATGAATGCTCCTGTCGCACAGCTTGTATAGTTATTGCTGCGTGCATGTCTGGTCTTTGTATTATCGTAGACTAACTTGTCAATGTTATTTTTCCTAGGGATTGATCATGCGAACCACTTATTAGAATATCCAACATTAACAGCGGGGACACTAGGGAAGGTTGGAATCTGAGTTCTTGGTTGGTAACTTTGGCAGTTTACTTCCGTTATTATCTATAACCTTTTTGCATTGTTCCTTATGCAAGAGATAAACACTTGGAACCCTGCCATAGCAATGCCATCCATGCTTTACTATGTTTCTGCCTATTTGATATGCTTGTCTTGGAGCAACTGCGAAGGTGATTTGAACCTGACATTTGGTCATTCTTAATGCCGGTTACTTTATGTGGAAAACCTTGGCATTACCCTACTCTAAATCTGAATGTCTGAAATTCGTATCTCATGCAAAGCAACATCTATTTGGTTTTAATCTGATATCTGTTAAATATTGGCTTATTCATTTGGCAGCTCAAGTTTTTTGTTATTTGAAACCAGCTGACTTGGTCTTAAATGTGATATCTAAACACAGATTAAGGACAATGGAGCAGGAGGATTAGCATTTCACTTGATGGCTGAACCTAAAATGACAGGCATGTCGACCACGACTAGTGCACGCAAGAGAAGGACCTGCAATGAGCCAAGATGTTCTCGCTACATGTCGTTATCTGATCTCTACATTGCGTAATACATGTTTGAATAGTTAATTGTTGTAACTATTTTTGCAATATTACTGTAATGCAGTTTTAGTGAAGCAGTCATCATTAGAAGATAGTCGCCAAAGCGACCCTGTGCAACATTATGATGTAAGTCTGCTTAGTACAAGTTCCATACATTGTCTTATTTATGCAACTTGTTATTATCTTATATCTACATTGCATAATAAATGTTTGAATTGTTCAACCGTTGTAACTATGTTTGCAATATTACTAGAATGCAGTTGTAATGAAGAAGTCCTTAGTAGAAGATAGAGCGCAAAAAAGGTTCCGGCGTGAGCCTATGCAACGATATAATGTAAGTCTGCGCTTAGTACTTGTGACTATCTCATATCGACAATGCTTAATACATGTTTGCATAGTTCATCGTTTAACTCTTTTTGCATTATTATCGTAATGCGCTCGATGAAGCAATCTTCATTAGAAGAGAGGCCCACAAAAAGTTCTGATCTTTGTTCTGATGCATCCTCTCATAGCCGTCAACCTAGACCATTCTTTTCATCAAACAGTGAACATCTCAAGGCTGTACTTTATAAAAGACATGGTATTGCTGCTTTAAGGTATGTAGCTGATATGTTGACCAAGAGTACACAAGATTCAATCAAGGCGATTGCCAAATGTCAACGTGTTATTGATGATGCTAATAGAAGTCCTCAATGATTCTATGTAATTTTTTTATTTGGGCACATTAATTGCCTTGTAATTTTCCTAGTTATTTTATTTGTGTATGTAATTGTGTGTATCATTGATATCAGATTTTAGGCTCATGAAATTTAATGCAAGTTGACTAGTCAAACAACCAGGGCCCTATAACAGATTGGGCCGGCCCATTAACAGTAGTGTGGGACCCACTTTCATTTTGGGCCGGCTCACTTACTTACTGGGCCGGCCCGTTAACAGGAAAGTGGGACCCACCTGTGCTTTTGGCCCGGCCCACTTGCTACATGATGGACCCCACATACTAAATGGGCCGGCCCTTTAAGAGGAAAGTGGGACCCACCTGCGTTTTTGGCCCGGCCCACTAGCGTGTTGGGCCGGCCCACTTGCTATATGGTGGACCCCACATACTAAATGGGCCGGCCCTTTAACTGGAAAGTGGGACCCACCTGTGCTTTTGGCCCGGCACACTAGCTTGTTGGGCCGGCCCACTTGCTATATGGTGGACCCCACATACTAAATGGGCCGGCCCTTTAACTGGAAAGTGGGACCCACCTGTGTTTTCGGCCCAGCCCACTATCTTGTTGGGCCGGCCCACTTGCTATATGGTGGACCCCACATACTAAATGGGCTGGCCCATTAACAGGAAAGTGGGATCCACCTGTGCTTTTGGCCCGGCCCACTGGCTTGGTGGGCCGGCCCATTTGATCTAATGTGGACCCCACGCACTAAATGGGCCGGCCCGATAGCAGGAAAGTGGGACCCACATGCTAATTGGGCCAGCCCAATAACTTCTTGGGCCGGCCCACTTGCTTTAAGGTGGACCCCACTTGGTAAATGGGCCGGCCCGATAACATGAAAGTGGGTCCCACATGTTTTGTGGGCCGGCCCTTTTGCCTGTTGACCGGTCAAACGAGTGCATTCGGCCCGGCCCACATGCTTAGTGGGCCGGCCCATTAATGTTTTGACCAGTCAACCTTAGAGGTTAGGCCCGGCCCACGTAACTAATGGACCAGCCCAGCTATATAGTTGACCGATCAAACTAAGTCAGCTGGCCCGGCCCGCAAGCTTAATGGGCCGGCCCGCTTAAGACGTGGCAGGCCTCGTGTGGGCCTACCATCTACCACGGGGTTTCAGCGGTTAACGCCGTTAACTGCCAGTTAACGGCGTCTGCCACGTGTCAGTTTGCATGACGTCAGCAGTCAACGGGCTCCCGGAAACACTTCTGCAACGGTTCGATTTTCCGTGGCGGAAGGGCGCCCAAGCGCGACGGGCCGAAAAAATCGTCGTAGGACTTTGCCTGATGCAGTTTCGACAACAGAACCCATATCGTCGGGTTAGGCCCATAGGCGACGAAAAATACCCCTTAGCGGATGATTTTGAGACGTTGTCTATCAGAACTTTTCTTGTAGTGATAGTGATCATGACTTTGGTATTCTTGCACTCAAAGGACTTGTGGCCTTGTGCACCACACTTGAAGCAAGTGACATTAGAGGGTCCCGTAGAGGCCTCTGAGGAGGCGGTGGAGGACACCGTTTGCTTCATGCGACTTTGGATAGTCGGTTGCTTGGATGGTGTTGAGGACACGACGGGTTTGACACTTGTTGTAGGAGTTGTTGTAGCGAGCTTGGAGGCGAAGTATGACTTGGACTTGGAGTACTTGATGGTGAACCAACTCAGCCATGTTGGAATATTGTTGGAACTCCACAATTCTCTTGATGATGTAGTTGAGGACATTGAAGAATCGAGCAATTGTTTGGTTCTAGAATTCTTGGATGTTGGCTCGCATCATAGTTAACTCCATCTCCTTGAAGAACTCCTCAACGGTCTTGGTGCCTTGCTTCAATTTTTGTAGTTTGTTGAAGAGGTCGGTCATGTAGTGTGTTGGTACAAAGCGAGCTTGCATCTCTTCCTTCATCTCTTCCCAAGTGTCAATTGGGGGTTCACCCTTTTCTTCCCTTAGAGTGAGTACTTGCTCCCACCAAGTGTTGGCATAATTGTAACATCCCAAATTTGAAATCAATGAAGAAGAAGAATTCCAAATATCCAAAATTTAGAACCAACAAAAAACTTTTATCTGCATATAGTGCTATGCATAGGACTTGTGCATTTTTGTGTGATATGCCATGATGATTGCTTGTGTGTTCATATACTAAACCCTAAAACCCTAAATTGATCTTGAGAGGATCACAAATCAAATCCAAGAAAAAGAAAAGAAACAAAATGGAAAAACCCTCAAACCCTCACATATGGTTTATGCCATTTTTGCAAATCTTTACCCTAGACCAATTTGGCTTTCACCATTAGTTGTATTATGTTACTAAACACTTACTAAAACTTTTGGAATCAAGGAAATTATAATCAAATAAAATTTGAACTCAAATTGTGATCACATGCAATGATGGTCAATTCTGCCATTTGCAATCTGGTCACTACTTTGAGCCTCTGTATTTGAAGATTTTCAAACCAAACAAATCCAATTCTTTGCACCTCATCCAAGTACACATAAGGGTGAACAACTTTTGTAAAGACCACCATATCAAATTCATCTTGGATCAAAAACTATGCTCAAGTGATGTCTACGCCCCCTCCTTTTCCTGTAGACAGTGTTGGGCCTCCAAGAGCAGAGGTTTGTAGAACAGCAGCAAGTTTCCCTTAAGTGGATCACCCAAGGTTTATCGAACTCAGGGAGGAAGAGGTCAAAGATATCCCTCTCATGCAACCCTGCAACCAGAAAGCAAGAAGTCTCTTGTGTCCCCAACACACCTAATAGGTGCACTAGTTCGGTGAAGAGATAGTGAAATACAGGTGGTATAAATAAGTAGTAGCAACGGCACCAGAAAAGTGATTTGCCCAGGTTAGTAAATAAGCAGTAGTAACGCAGCAGTGGTAACGCAGTAAAACAGTAAACAAGCAGCGATAGCAGTATTTAGGAACAAGGCCTAGGGATCATACTTTCACTAGTGGACACTCTCAACATTGATCACATAACAGAATAGATAAATGCATACTCTACACTCTTGTTGGATGATGAACACAATTGCGTAGGATTACACGAACCCTCAATGCCGGAGTTAACAAGCTCCACAATTCAATGTTCATATTTAAATAACCTTAGAGTGCATGACAGATCAACACAACTAAACCAAGTACTAACGTAGCATGCACACTGTCACCTTCACGCTATGAAAGGAGGCATAGATCACATCAATACTATCATAGCAATAGTTAACTTCATAATCTACAAGAGATCACAATCATAGCCTACGCCAAGTACTAACACGGATGCACACACTGTCACCATTACACCGTGCAGGAGGAATAAACTACTTTAATAACATCACTAGAGTAGCACATAGATAAATTGTGATACAAAGCACATTGCAATCATAAAGAGATATAAATAAGCACTTCACTATGCCATTCATAACAGTGAATAAGTATTCTGTGAAATATAGCCTAAGAGACCCACACGGTGCATACACTGTCACCTTTACACACGTGGGACAAGGAGTCTCCGGAGATCACATAAGTAAAATTCACTCGACTAGCATAACGACATCTAGATTACAAGCATCATCATATGAATCTCAATCATGTAAGGCTGCTCATGAGATTATTGTATTGAAGTACATAGGAGAGAGATGAACCACATAGCTACCGGTACAGCCCCGAGCCTCGATGGAGAACTACTCCCTCCTCATGGGAGACAGCAGCGTTGATGAAGATGGCGGTGGTGTCGATGGAGAAGCCTTCCGGGGGCACTTCCCCGTCCCGGCGGCGTGCCGGAACAGAGACTCCTGTCCCCCAGATCTTGGCTTCGCGATGGCGGCGGCTCTGGAAGGTTTCTCGTACCGTGGCTTTTCCGTATCGAAGTTTTAGGTCGAGGACCCTTAAATAGGCGAAGAGGCGGTGTCAGAAGGTCAACGAGGCGACGACACCATAGGGGGGCGCGGGCCCCCCCTTGGCCGCGTCGGCCTATGGTCTGGTGGGCCTGTGGCCCCCCTCTGGCAACTCTCGGGTGTTCTGGATGCTTCCGGAGATTCTAAGATCTTCGGCGTTGATCGTTCGATTCCGAGAATATTTCCTTACTAGGATTTCTGAAACCAAAAACAGCAGAAAACAGGAACTGGCCCTTCGGCATCTCGTCAATAGGTTAGTTCCGAAAAACGCATAATGATGACATAAAGTATGCATAAAACATGTAGATATCATCAATAATGTGGCATGGAACATAAGAAATTATCGATACGTCGGAGACGTATCAGCATCCCCAAGCTTAGTTTCTGCTCGTCCCGAGCAGGTAAACGATAACAAAGATAATTTCTGGAGTGACATGCCATCATAACCTTGATCATACTATTGTAAGCATATGTAATGAATGCAGCGATCAAAACAATGTAAATGACATGAGTAAACAAATGAACCATATAGCAAAGACTTTTCATGAATAGTACTTCAAGACAAGCATCAATAAGTCTTGCATAAGAGTTTAACTCATAAAGCAATAATTCAAAGTAAAGGCATTGAAGCAACACAAAGGAAGATGAAGTTTCAGCGGTTGCTTTCAACTTATAACATATATATCTCATGGATATTGTCAACATAGAGTAATATAACAAGTGCAATATGCAAGTATGTAAGAATCAATGCACAGTTCACACAGGTGTTTGCTTCTTGAGGTGGAGAGAAATAGGTGAACTGACTCAACAATAAAAGTAAAAGAATGGTCCTTCGAAGAGGAAAGCATCGATTGCTATATTTGTGCTAGAGCTTTGATTTTGAAAACAAGAAACAATTTTGTCAACGGTAGTAATAAAGCATATGTATCATGTAAATTATATCTTACAAGTTGCAAGCCTCATGCATAGTATACTAATAGTGCCCGCACCTTGTCCTAATTAGCTTGGATTACCTGGATTATCATCGCAATGCACATGTTTTAACCAAGTGTCACAAAGGGGTACCTCTATGCCGCCTGTACAAAGGTCTAAGGAGAAAGCTCGCATCGGATTTCTCGCTATTGATTATTCTCAACTTAGACATCCATACCGGGACAACATAGACAACAGATAATGGACTCCTCTTTTATGCATAAGCATGTAGCAACAATTAATTTTCTCATATGAGATTGAGGATATATGTCCAAAACTGAAACTTCCACCATGGATCATGGCTTTAGTTAGCGGCCCAATGTTCTTCTCTAACAATATGCACGCTCTAACCATTTTGGCGGTAAATCTCCCTTACTTCAGACAAGACGAACATGCATAGCAACTCACATGATATTCAACAAAGAGTAGTTGATGGCGTCCCCAGGAACATGGTTATCGCACAACAAGCAACTTAATAAGAGATAAAGTGCATAAGTACATATTCATTACCACAATAGTTTTTAGGCTATTTGTCCCATGAGCTAAGTATTGCAAAGGTGAAGGATAGAAATTTAAAGGTAGCACTCAAGCAATTTACTTTGGAATGGCAGAGAAATACCATGTAGTAGGTAGGTATGGTGGACACAAATGGCATAGTGGTTGGCTCAAGGATTTTGGATGCATGAGAAGTATTCCCTCTCGATACAAGGCTTAGGCTAGCAAGGTTATTTGAAACAAACAAAAGGATGAACCGGTGCAGCAAAACTCACATAAAAGACATATTGTAAATATTATAAGACTCTACACCGTCTTCCTTGTTGTTCAAATTCAATACTAGAAATTATCTAGACCTTAGAGAGACCAATTATGCAAACCAAATTTTAGCAAGCTCTATGTATTTCTTCATTAATGGGTGCAAAGTATATGATGCAAGAGCTTAAACATGAGCACAACAATTGCCAAGTATCAAATTATTTAAGACATCATACCAATTACTACATGTAGCATTTTCCGTTTCCAACCATATAACAATTAACGAAGCAGTTTCAACCTTCGCCATGAACATTAAAAGCTAAGAACACATGTGTTCATAGGAACCAGCGGAGCGTGTCTCTCTCCCACACAATCATTTATTCAAACAAAACAAAAACAAAAAACATACAGACGCTCCAAGTAAAGTACATAAGATGTGACCGAATAAAAATATAGTTTCAAGAGAAGGAACCTGATAATTTGTCGATGAAGAAGGGGATGCCTTGGGCATCCCCAAGCTTAGATGCTTGAGTCTTCTTGAAATATGCAGGGATGAACCACCGGGGCATCGCCAAGCTTAGAGCTTTCACTCTTCTTGATCACATTGTATCATCCTCCTCTCTTGACCCTTGAAAACTTCCTCCACACCAAACTCGAAACAACTCATTAGAGGGTTAGTGCATAATCAAAATTCACATGTTCAGAGGTGACACAATCATTCTTAACACTTCTGGACATTGCCCAAAGCTACTGGAAGTTAATGGAACAAAGAAATCCATCCCTCATAGCAAAAGAGGCAATGCGAAATAAAAGGCAGAATTTGTCAAAACAGAACAGTCCGTAAAGACGAATTTTATTGAGGCACCAGACTTGCTCAAATGAAAATGCTCAAATTGAATGAAAGTTGCGTACATATCTGAGGATCACTCACGTAAATTGGCATAATTTTCTGAGTTACCTACAGAGAATTTTGCCCAGATTCGTGACAGCAAAGAAATCTGTTTCTGTGCAGTAATCCAAATCTAGTATGAACCTTACTATCAACGACTTTACTTGGCACAACAAAACACAAAACTAAGATAAGGAGAGGTTGTTACAGTAGTACCAACTTCCAAGACACAAATATAAAACAAAGTACTGTAGCAAAAAAAACACATGGGTTATCTCCCAAGAAGTTCTTTCTTTATAGCCATTAAGATGGGCTCAGCAGTTTTAATGATGCACTCGCAAGAAATAGTATTTGAAACAAAAAAGAGAGCATCAAGAGGCAAATTCAAAACACATTTAAGTCTAACATGCTTCCTATGAAAAGGAATCTTGTAAATAAACAAGTTCATGAAGAGCAAAGTAACAAGCATAGGAAGGTAGAACAAGTGTAGCTTCAAAAATTTCAGCACATAGAGAGGCATTTTAGTAACATGAAAATTCCTACAACCATATTTTCCTCTCTCATAATAACTTTCAGTAGCAACATGAGCAAACTCAACAATATAACTATCAAATGAAACATTCTTATCATGAGTCTCATGCATAAAATTATTACTCTCCACATAAGCATAATCAATTTTATTAGTTGTAGTGGGAGCAAATTCAACAAAGTAGCTATCATTATTATTCTCATCATCAAATATAGGAGGCATATTGTATTCATAATCAAATTTATCCTCCATAACAGGTGGCACCAAAAGGCTACTATCATTATAATCATCATAAATAGGAGGCAAAGTATCATCAAAGTAAATTTTCTCCTCCATGCCCGGGGGACTAAAAAGATCATGCTCATCAAAACCAGCTTCCCCAAGCTTTAGAATTTTCCATAGCATTAGCAACAATGGTGTTCAAAGCATTCATATTAATAACATTCCCATTAGCATGCATATAAAGTTCCATGGGTTTTTTAATTCTCTCTTCAAACACATCATGTCCTAATTCAAGATAAAGTTCATATAGATCTCTCATATTTTTGTTGTTTTCCATTATGCCTAACTAGTGTAAACAAGAAACAAAAAGATGCAATTGCAGGATCTAAAGGAAATAGCTTCGAGCACAAACACAATGGCGCCAGAAAAGTACTTTACCTGGGACCGAAGTATGAGTGCCTTTTACCTTTCCTCCCCGGCAACGGCGCCAGAAAAGTACTGTTACCTGTAACCGGAGTATGAGTGCCTTTTACCTTTCCTCCCCGGCAACGGCGCCAGAAAAGTGCTTGATGTCTACGCCCCCTCCTTTTCCTGTAGACAGTGTTGGGCCTCCAAGAGCAGAGGTTTGTAGAACAGCAGCAAGTTTCCCTTAAGTGGATCACCCAAGGTTTATCGAACTCAGGGAGGAAGAGGTCAAAGATATCCCTCTCATCCAACCCTGCAACCACAAAGCAAGAAGTCTCTTGTGTCCCCAACACACCTAATAGGTGCACTAGTTCGGCGAAGAGATAGTGAAATACAGGTGGTATAAATAAGTAGTAGCAACGGCACCAGAAAAGTGCTTTGCCCAGGATAGTAAATAAGCAGTAGTAACGCAGCAGTGGTAACGCAGTAAAACAGTAAACAAGCAGTGATAGCAGTATTTAGGAACAAGGCCTAGGGATCATACTTTCACTAGTGGACACTCTCAACATTGATCACATAACAGAATAGAAAAATGCATACTCTACACTCTTGTTGGATGATGAACACCATTGCGTAGGATTACACGAACCCTCAATGCCGGAGTTAACAAGCTCCACAATTCAATGTTCATATTTAAATAACCTTAGAGTGCATGACAGATCAACACAACTAAACCAAGTACTAACGTAGCATGCACACTGTCACCTTCACGCTATGAAAGGAGGCATAGATCACATCAATACTATCATAGCAATAGTTAACTTCATAATCTACAAGAGATCACAATCATAGCCTACGCCAAGTACTAACACGGATGCACACACTGTCACCATTACACCGTGCAGGAGGAATAAACTACTTTAATAACATCACTAGAGTAGCACATAGATAAATTGTGATACAAAGCACATTGCAATCATAAAGAGATATAAATAAGCACTTCACTATGCCATTCATAACAGTGAATAAGTATTCTGTGAAATATAGCCTAAGAGACCCACACGGTGCACACACTGTCACCTTTACACACGTGGGACAAGGAGTCTCCGGAGATCACATAAGTAAAATTCACTCGACTAGCATAACGACATCTAGATTACAAGCATCATCATATGAATCTCAATCATGTAAGGCAGCTCATGAGATTATTGTATTGAAGTACATAGGAGAGAGATGAACCACATAGCTACCGGTACAGCCCCGAGCCTCGATGGAGAACTACTCCCTCCTCATGGGAGACAACAGCGTTGATGAAGATGGCGGTGGTGTCGATGGAGAAGCCTTCCGGGGGCACTTTCCCGTCCCGGCGGCGTGCCGGAACAGAGACTCCTGTCCCCCAGATCTTGGCTTCGCGATGGCGGCGGCTTTGGAAGGTTTCTCGTACCGTGGCTTTTCCGTATCAAAGTTTTAGGTCGAGGACCCTTAAATAGGCGAAGAGGCGGCGTCAGAAGGTCAACGAGGCGACGACACCATAGGGGGGCGCGGGCCCCCCCTTGGCCGCGCCGGCCTATGGTCTGGTGGGCCTGTGGCCCCCCTCTGGCGACTCTCGGGTGTTCTGGATGCTTCCGGAGATTCTAAGATCTTCGGCGTTGATCGTCCGATTCCGAGAATATTTCCTTACTAGGATTTCTGAAACCAAAAACAGCAGAAAACGGGAACTGGCCCTTCGGCATCTCGTCAATAGGTTAGTTCCGGAAAACGCATAATAATGACATATAGTATGCATAAAACATGTAGATATCATCAATAATGTGGCATGGAACATAAGAAATTATCGATACGTCGGAGACGTATCATCAAGCAAAGTTGGGACTTTTTAACAACTTCAACATGACCCCACTTTGCATATTTTGCATTTCTTTTAGTTTTAAATTCCACCACCGCCATTGTGTGTCTCTCGTCATTTGCAACCAATCCAAACAACCCAATTTCAAATTTTGGAACTACATTGCATGGAGCAAATTTGGCAAAAACTTGAAATTTCAAATATGCCCAAATCCAAAACACTATTTCAAATAGTGTTGGCCAACCCTACTCTCACACTTGTGCTCTACCATGTCCCCTGGTTCCCTCTCCATCTACACCTGGCATAGAAACCCTAAGAGGAGGGCCACACATGGCATAGCCATGGCCATGCCGGCCATGGTCACCATGCATGCCACTCCCCTCTCTGCTTCCTTCCCCAACGCTGGCCACCTTGCCATTTCGCACCACCTCACCCTACTGGACCTACTGGAACGCGCCATTGCCCGGAGAGGAGGCCTGCACGCGCCAGACACGGACGCGCCCATGGCGCCCAGGCCATGCCGACGACGTCGCGCGCATGCCCACGGGCACACACTGGACACCCGTCGCCTCGACGCCCTGCGCAACCCCTGGCCCCCCTCTCTGCACGTTGAGCATCGCCGTGCCACCGCGACGCCACCAGACATGAGATCGACACCGACCCGCGCCCGCCGCCGCCGGAGACGGTGACCAAACCCCGCCTCGGGCGCGCAACCTCTCGCAACCTCCCGACCGTGTTAGGCACCGCCTAGTCTCGCTAGCGTCGCCCAGAGGATTGCCTGGATACGCGGAACAGTACGCCGCCCTCGCCTAGCCCGCTAGCTCACCGGAGGAGCCGCGCCCTTGTCGACTTCGCCGCAGCACCCACGGCCACCTCCGCGCCTATAAAAGGAAGCCTCCCCTCGACGATCTCTGCACACCATCACACTCCCCTCTTCTCCCTCGACCTCCTCAGCCACTCGCCACTAGACATTGGCCGCCATAGCTTGCCAATCGCAGCCTCACTGCCATGCGCCGCCGCGGAAGCTCGCCGTCGATTCCGGCCACCGTTGGAGACGCCGCCGGTATAGGGAGTCCGCCGTCGTCTACAACTTCGTCGAGCATACTGCCAACCACCGCTGGAGCCACGGTGAGCCCTCCGACCCCCTAGCTCCGCCGCGCTAGTGAGTTCTTCTCACCGGCGACGATGATGAACGAGCGCCGTTCGATCGCGTTTTAATCCAACGCTTCACACGCCCCCTACCGTTTCGCTGTTTAATGAGCGACTGAAGGGTGGAGCCCACCTCGTCAGGCAGCGCACACGTGCGTGGACGCGTGGTGGGCTGGATTGCCTGTTTAAATGAAATTGGGCCCGTTTAGTTTTCCCGCGCGGCCCACAAGTTTGAATTTCGAATTTCTGTTTGAGTTAAATTTCAATATTGGCCCTATTTTAAAAATTGAATAGATTCAAATTGGCTCAACCAAATTGGATGAATTTTATAACATTGGAAAGCTAGTAAAAAGATCTACACAACCCGACTGGTCTCATCTTGAGAATCATTGTAGATTTATGTGAAAAAAGGAACAAGTAAGGGACTTTTGCACATTCAAATAATTATTAAAAATCAACCAAAAATTCTATGGAGTTGATTTCAACTCTCATGGATCACATTTCACATACTCTAATTGATTATGTAAAAATATGGCAGGGTTACTTTGAGTGATCATGGCCTAAAGCAAATAAAGGACTATATGACTATGTTAGTCAAATGATATTGTCCAAAACTATTATGTAAATTGTATGAGAGGCTTGCTCTCATTTAAATCTTGTCCCAAGTACTTTCATATGAAGTTGTAACCCTAGTCTAATTACTCTCACATGGAATTACTTGGGATATTAAATCATAAGTGGTATTGTTAAATGGTATGAGGTATTCTACCTCATTTAAATCATTTTCACAAATGATGATGATGAATGGTTGACTTGGGTCAACATGAATTCATGCATGATTGTTGGAGAAGATTAAATCTTAATAAGATTCAGTGAGAGGAAATTACTTCCTCAAAGAACTAAATGGAAACTCTAATCTACATATGTAATGAGAGGAAATTATTTTTCTTAAAGAAAGAAAACCAAATGCACCTAATATGTTATGTGTGTCATGACACTAGAATAGTTTGTGTGAAGCCATGGTGTGCTTAGTGTAGCTCTTGAACCTTGTTGGGTGATTGCATCTCGTATTCGTTTTTAGACGCTAGTACCGGAGAATACCAAGAGGAGGAAGGCTTCTACCAAGAAGAGGAAGAGGAGAACTGTGATCACTACCCCAACCAAGGCAAGCTAATATTCTTGCAAGTGCAAAGCCCTTTTGGGGCAAGGCACCATTAATCTTACATTACTTACAATGACCCCATCCCCAGTTTTTACCCTACAAGTTTTTACTTGGTTTATTAAGAAGTTACTTTTATAGTTAACTTTGGTCTAAGTTTAGAATGTACTAGAGTAGCAAAGTTAGCCTCAAAGATAGCCAAGCAAGATAGAACCCCTCATGATTAGTGCTAGTGCTAATAACTAAAATTGACTACTCTAGATGGGAACTTGTGATTTGAAATGAATCTGAAAAGCTTTGGAATGATGAGTCATTCCATTGAAAGATCTTTGAAGGTGATTATGACTTGAATGGTGTGGGGGATTTTGACTAAAACTGATATTGGTTTGGATGCGATACCTTTCCAATTTTTGAGTACCCCCACAATACCTGATTATGGGTAGGGCTTAACTGGAAGTTTATACATGTTAGTATGGGTTCCCTCTGAACAAGCATCATAGCGGTTATGCCGAGGCTGCCTCCGTAGAATGAGAAATGATGTGAAATGAGGTGAATGTACGGCCCAAGCCCTGTGCAATTCCCAGGTTGACAGTTGGTCTTCACTGGAAGGCCGAGCTCATGGGGAGAGGTATCTATACTTGGGTATGTAAGTGAAAGGTTATGGTTGATGATCCGCGTACTGAGTTACGATGATTCAGGGCTATCCCTGATGGATGAAATCAAATGTTGTGGCACAAGTGTGCACCCTCTGCAGAGTGTAAACCTATTCGAATAGCCGTGTCCACGATTACGGACGGTTGGAAAGGCCATACAGTTTCCGGTGTCAGATATTTCTGGAAAATGTTGAGGAAGTGAATGGTGACTTGACTTGAATCACAACTGAGTTGTGGGAATGACATTAATGTTCCCACTTGAGTTAGTTAGCACATGAAGAGTCTTTTATCAAATATTTGTGAACTAAAACTAGCTTTACGCAAAATAAACTAGAGCTTAGCACCCCCTTACTAGACTTGATAGTACTTACATTAGTATTGGTTTGCGAGTATTAAAGTACTCACGGCTATGTCCCTGGCTATTCAAATGGCCAGACTATGAAGAGGAGCAGAACTACCAAGGTGACGACCAGCAGGACGCCTATGACAACTAGGAATCTTCTGACGTCAAGCGTTGGCCTGTGGACTAGATAGTCCTTTATCTTACGCTCCCGCTATGAACTGTGTTCGTTGATCATTAGATCAACTATTTGTGTAATATGGATCATGTGATCTGAATTTGTAAGACAAGTATGGTTTGTAATGAATGATGACTTATGATATTCGACTGTTATGTCTCAGAAAAACAATATTCCTGGGATTGTGATGAATGGCATAATAGGCATCTGGACTTTAAAATCCGGGTGTTGACAAGTTGGTATCAGAGCCATTGTTTGACCTTAGAAGACCCTGGTTAGAATGGACGTTCAGAAAAACTTAGTTTCGAAATCAAATGAAGAGAATATTTATGGAAATGTATTCACACTCTTTTCCATGAGATCTTTTCAAAATTGATGAATCATGCTTTTCCTTATGAATCTACATAAAATTTTGACACACTTGTTCACTTCTCTAACTTACTCATCCATTTCACTTTCAGATGGAGCCGAATGAACCCATCAACACCAAGTTCTACCAACTTGGAAATGGCGGGAGTTTGATCTTTGAGCATGACCTCAACGCTCTCTCGGACTTTCTTGGACGCCCTCACCCCGAGTTTCACGGAATCAAGGTGACCGACCAGCCCGGTGGAGAGCTTCAGTGGATCATCACCGCTGATCTGAGGGGCAAGATGGAGCCTCCTACCTCGGAGAGGATCCTTTTTTCCTTCAGAGAGAGCAACTGGCTGGATGGACTCACATGTGCTCTTCAGGAAACACTCGCCCGTATGTGCGGACAGAACGTGGTGGCGATCTTAGCGTCCCGCTTTGCGCACCTCGTGAGGCGTGATTCTATGGGAGTGCCCATGGAACTGCAGCCCCACCCCGAGATGAGGCACCATGCTGAGTATCTGGACTTCATGATGTACCAGACTCAGAAGGATCTGGACGCTGCCCATGTGTACGCCAACCAGAGCCACGCTCACATCACCGAGCAGGGAGAGGCGATCAAGCTGCTCGCAAGGGACCGCAAGACACTCCGTCAGCAGCGTGCCAAGAAGGACGCTACCATCGTGCGCCTTCGCGCCAAGATAGCATCCTTGGAGGCCACTGTCAAGGCCCAAGAGGACCAGCTGAGAGAGATGGAGGAAGATGAAGGTGAAGACCTTCAGGGAGGAGGAGCCTTCCTGAGCGATGACGATGACTTTGAGGAGGACGAGTTCAGCGAGGAGGAGGACTACGAGTTCCTGGAGGCCGGAGCAGACGACTTCGTCCCGATCGATGTAGATGATGAGGAGTAGTTGCACCTGATCACTGAGTAGGTGTGAGTTTGTATCCCGTCCGTTGTATCGTAGCAAGGAACATGGTTCTTAAAACCATGAGTTTGTTAGCATGTAAGATGTGATGTTTGAATGAATGAATGAATGTTTGTGTTTCCCATCAAAAGAATTCAAGTTTTAAATTTATGAACTTACCCAAAATAAGCCATAGAAAATTCCCTCTTATCTCATGATCTTCTCTATGTTCAGATGGCCCCTCCCAATCGCAACAACAACCAAGATGCCATGATGCAACTGCTGCAGACCTTGATGGCCGACAGAGAGACTGACAGAGCTGAACGCCAAGCCAACATAGATGCACTGCAACACCTTGCCAACCAAGGCCATGGAAACCATGACCACCCCGGATCAAAGCTCAAGAACTTCCAGAACACCAACCCTCCGGTGTTTAGCAAGACCGAGGAACCCCTCGATGCCGATGACTGGCTCCAGACCATGGAGAACAATCTAGAAGTAGCGGGAGTCGAAGCCGCAGAAAAGGTCTTGTTTGCAACCCATTACCTTGCAGGACCAGCCCGAGCCTGGTGAACCAGCACCCGTGCCATGAACGCAGGACATGTCATGACTTGGGAAGATTTCAAGCTCAAGTTCAGCAAGTACCACGTGCCCCCGGGTCTAATCAAGAAGATGAGGGACGAGTTCCGAGAACTCAAGCAAGGACGGATGACGGTAGTAGAATACCACGACAGGTTCCTTACACTGTCAAGGTACGCCCACGACGAGACCGACACCACCGAGAAGAGGCAGGAGAGATTCCTGAATGGACTGCATGATGAGATGCAGACTGTGCTAGTCAACATCCCCTTTGCTGACCTTGAAGCCTTAGTGGACTCCGCCATCCAGATGGAGGGCAAGCTCAAGCAAGCAAACGAGAACCGCAAACGCCGCATGATGCACCAGAGTGGGCCCAGCAATACTCCGAAGTATCGCCCCAGCTCAAGCGGAGGTTTCGTCCCCAGAAATAACAAGCCCCAGATGCAGACTTCACGTCCGGGTTATCAGAACCGGAGTGGAGGAAACTCCAGGCCAGGAGGCCACCACAACAACAGCAACTACAACAACAACAACAACAACAACAACAACAACAACTTCAACCGCGCTCCGCCCAGAGCCCCCAACAACAACAACACCAACACTGCACCGAGGACTGGGAGCAACGGAATCCCCGTCGCCACCAAGGACAAGGCCACCATCACTTGTTATGAGTGTGGCGTGGTGGGACACTACTCCAACGAGTGCCCCAAGAGGTTAGCCAAGAATGCCGCCAACACAGCTGCACCTGCTCAGCAGCAACGCCGCGACTCCACCGGCAGAAAGTTCGCCCCCAACAACCCCAATAACCGCAACGGCCGTCTCTTCCACATGAACGCTGAAGAAGCCCAGGAAGTACCAGATGTTGTACTGGGTATGTTTTCTGTTAACTCAGTACCTGTCGTGTGATTCTGAAGCATCGTATTCATTTGTCACGAAAGACTTTGCATGCACAAGTAAAATCCAACCCATCAGTTTGAGGCATGTTATGATAGTTCAAATACCTGGGTCAACCACCAAAGCTAGAAAATTTTGCAAAGATGTGCCTATCAGAATCCATGAAGTAGATTTTTATGCCAATCTGATTGTTCTGGGAACCAAAGGTTTGGAAGTCGTGCTAGGAATGGACTGGATGTCAAAACACCATGGATTGATTGACTGTGCCAAGAAAGCCATCACCATGACTAGTAGCGCTGGTATCCTAGTAGAGCATGTATCTGAAAGACTGCCTAGAAAGTTTACCTGCAACCAAAGTGTAGCCAAGCCAACTCTAGATCAGATCAGGGTCGTCTGTCGATACCCTGATGTGTTTCCGGATGATCTACCTGGTATGCCCCCTGATCGGGATATCGAGTTCATCATCGAGTTAATCCCCGAAACTGGACCTATAGCCCAGAGAGCCTATAGTATGAACCCAACAGAGCTAGTGGAGCTGAAGAAACAACTTGATGATATGTTAGCCAAAGGTTTGATTCAACCTAGTGCATCACCCTGGAGATCACCTGTTTTGTTTGTGGACAAGAAGGATGGTGCCACTCGCTTATGTACGGATTACCGTAAGCTTAATGATGTCACCATCAAGAAAAAGTACCCCTACCCAAGATAGAAGACCTGTTTGATCAGTTGACCGGTGCCAAAGTGTTCTCTAAGATTGATCTTAGGACTGGTTATCATCAACTGAAGATTCGTGCCACAGATATCCCAAAAACTTCCTTCACCACCAGATATGGGTTGTATGAGTACAATGTCATGCCATTTGGATTAACCAATGCCCCTGCTTATTTCATGAACCTCATGAATAAGATCTTCATGAACTTTTTGGATAAGTTTGTCGTTGTCTTCATTGACGACATCCTTATCTACTCCAAATCCGAAGAAGAACATGAACAACATTTGGAGACTGTCCTAGAAACCCTTAGACATCACCAGTTGTATGCCAAGTTCAGCAAATGTGAGTTTTGGTTGAAGGAAGTAGGATTCCTGGGACATATCTTGTCCGCAGGGGAATTGCCGTATATCCCGCCAAGATCAAGACTATTACAGAATGGCAAGCCCCAACCACCCAGACCGAGGTCCGCGCTTTTCTTGGATTAGCCGGATATTACCGTAGATTTGTCGAAGGCTTTTCAAGCATCGCAAGACCAATGACCCAACTGTTGAAGAAGGACAAGAAGTTCGAATGGACGGAGAAATGTAAAGAAAGTTTCCAGCAACTTAAGAGTAGATTGACCTCAGCCCCAATTCTGATCATGCCGAACATCGCCAAGCCATTAGACGTCTATTGCGACGCCTCCAAGATTGGTCTTGGATGTGTACTGATGCAAGAAGGCAAGGTGATATCATATCTATCCAGACAGCTGAAACAACATGAGAAGAATTACCCAACCCATGACTTAGAGCTTGTAGCCGTAGTCTTAGCCTTGAAAGTTTGGCGTCATTACCTCATGGGTAATCGATGCGAGATCTACTCCGACCACAAGAGCCTGAAGTATATCTTCACCCAGAAGGAGCTGAATATGAGACATCGCAGATGGATAGAATTGATCAAGGATTACGACATGGAAATTCACTACCACCCCGTCAAGGCCAATGTGGTAGCGGCTGCCCTGAGTAGACTGCCGTGTCAGTTGAACTCCATGATCGCAATAGAACAACCCAACCTGTTTCATGAGTTTGAACAGTTTAGACTTGAACTCGTTAGTGAAGGATTCCTAGCCAGCATAGAGCTTCAACCCACCTTGATTAGCCAGATCAAAGAAGTCCAGAAAGGAAATGCTAGCATCGACGGAATCAAGAGCCAAATAGCTGCAGGGAAAGCCCCTGGATTCACCGTAGACGAAGCAGGAGTTCTTTGGTACAAAGGACGCCTTTGTGTACCCTCAGACTCAGAGTTGAAGCAAGTCATCCTGAAGGAAGCCCATGACACCCTTTACTCAATTCATCCCGGAGGTACCAAGATGTATCAAGACTTGAAGGAACAATTCTGGTGGCATGGAATGAAGAGAGAAATTGGAAGCTACATCGCCAAGTGTGACATCTGTCAGCGAGTCAAGGCAGAACATCAGCGACCTGCAGGATTGCTGCAGCCACTTCAGATTCCAGAATGGAAGTGGGACTCGGTAGGAATGGACTTTATCACTGGTTTGCCCAAATCCAGCAAAGGAAATGATTCGATATGGGTAGTTGTCGATAGATTAACCAAGGTAGCCCACTTCATCCCCGTCAAGACCACATACCAAGGCCCAAAGTTAGCTGAGTTATACATCTCCAGAATAGTCGCCCTGCACGGAACCCCGAAGTCAATTGTGTCAGATAGAGGATCTCAATTCACCTCAAGATTCTGGCAGAAAGTGCATGAAGGACTAGGAACCCGGCTGAATTTCAGCACCGCATACCACCCGCAGACCGATGGACAGACGGAAAGAGTCACCAGATACTGGAAGACATGTTGAGAGCATGTGTACTGGAATATGGATCCAAGTGGGAAGACTGCCTGCCTTACGCAGAATTCTCATACAACAACAGATACCAAGCCAGCTTACAGATGGCCCCCTTTGAAGCCCTGTACGGAAGGAAGTGTCGTACCCCTCTAAATTGGTCAGAAGTCGGAAAGAGCCAAGTCTTCGGACCAGATGTTCTTCGTGAAGCCGAAGAGAAGGTGCACAAGATCCGCGAATACCTCAAGACGGCGCAATCAAGACAGAAGAGCTACGCCGACAAGAGACGCCGAGAGATGACCTTCGAGATCGGAGATTTTGTCTATCTCAAAGTATCCCCCCTGAAAGGAATGCAGATATTCCAGCTGAAAGGAAAGCTTGCACCCCGATATGTCGGACCCATTAAAGTTCTGAGTTGTCGAGGAGAAGTATCTTATCAACTGGAATTGCCAGAAGAAATGTCGGCTGTGCACGACGTGTTTCACATCTCACTACTCCGGAAGTGTCTAGAAGTGCCTGAGAAGACCGAAGTGTTCAAGAACATCGATCACAGATCGGTGGATATCAACAAGGACTTGACGTATCGCGAAGTGCCGATTCGCATACTGGTGGAAGCATTCAGAACCACCCGCACCAGAAGTATAAAGTTTCTGAAGATTCAGTGGAGCAACCATACCGAAGATGAAGCCACCTGGGAGCGAGAAGACTATATGAAGAAGGAGTACCCAGATCTCTTTAGTACCTAATTTTCTTTAAGATCTCGGGACGAGATCTTTTGCAAGGGGGAAGGGTTTGTAACATCCCAAATTTGAAATCAATGAAGAAGAATTCCAAATATCCAAAATTTAGAACCAACAAAAAACTTTTATTTGCATATAGTGCTATGCATAGGACTTGTGCATTTTTGTGTGATATGCCATGATGATTACTTGTGTGTTCATATACTAAACCCTAAAACCCTAAATTGATCTTGAGAGGATCACAAAACAAATCAAATCCAAGAAAAAGAAAAGAAACAAAATGGAAAAACCCTAAAACCCTCACATATGGTTTATGCCATTTTTGCAAATCTTTACCCTAGACCAATTTGTGTTGGGGGGATGACCCCCGGTATGCCAAAGGCATGCCAAACCGGATGGTTTAGGCCATCAAAGTACCGGTTCAAAGTTTGTTCCGGGTAGCAGAAGTTGATTCAGAGAATCGTACCGGTATCCCAAGGAGGGGATACCGGAACTTGCTGAGAGCGTACCGGAATAACCGGAAGAGGCTACACTGTAGCACGTCGGCAGAGACCAGTCAAAGATGCTCTCCAGAGCCAGAGGACAAAGATGAGCAAAGCACTTCAGCTTTAATCGAAGCCATGACGCCAAAGGCAGAGGATGACGTAAAAGATGTCGGAGGATGTCACAGCTCCTGATTAAAGACATACCGGCATCACCGGTAGCTAAACTAGCTTTGTAAAGTAGTTTGTCCAGTCAAAGATCCCATTAGGGTTTCTAGGGTTCCTTCCCCTGTAAGCCACCCTCTCCCCTATATAAGAAGAGGGGGCACAGCCCTTCGCGGGCACGTTACGAGACTCTAGGTTATGAAGCTTGTACACAGAAACTTGTAAGCACTTGTGATGAAGAAATAGAGAGATCTAGTGCTGTTCTTGTTCTTGTGTTCATCATCTTCTTCCTTCGGCCAAGGCCAAGTTCTTGAGGAATCCATCTGGAAACCTCTCCATTCATAACACAAACCCTCCCCCGAATCCTCTAGCGTCCATTCGGCCCCAACTTAAGCCATCCCATGGCATCTGTCTGTTCACCACGACGACAGTTGGCGCCCACCGTGGGGCCAGCAGCGGCGCTTGCTGGAGTTCATATTCGGGCGGGCCTCCTCACCGTCGGCGGCGAGCGTGTCGTCACCGCGCTCGTCAACCGCATCCGTGACATGCGCTTCATCAACGACAACACGGGCTGCTTCGCCAATGGAGGTAAGTTCCCCAAGAATGGCCGCGTCATCGAGTTCGGCAGCATCCCCGTCTACTACGGCACCGTCCCCGAGCGCCAGTGCCTCTCGCCGGTGCTGCTGGCTCCGGACCCGCCAAGATCTGCGCTTCGCAGCGACCGCGCCGCCGGCAGCGTCGAGGTGCTGGTCGTTGGCGCGGACGACGCCGGCAAGGGAGCTGCGGCGGAAGGCGTTGGCCGGACGAAGTCCACGCGCACGGCCAAGCCACAGACCGAATGCGACCAGGAAGTTGCGGGAGCTTCTGCACCACCGCCGGAGACTCCGCTCCAGGCGGCCATGAGCATCCTCGCCACGCCCATCACGCAGAACATCGACCCTGCAGCGGCTCAGGCGGAGCTGGAGGCGCAGCGCCAGACGCTGCACGCGAACGGAGCCAACATCGTCCGGGCGCAGCGCGAGCTGAACCTAACCCTATGTGAGTATAATGCTGCCCATGGCTTTGCTTGTGTTAGCGCTCAGGCCGCCAGGATACCGGAAAACCGGCTTAGAGCTCGCAACCTAGATCAGGATTTGCGTAAAGAGATTCTTACCGGAAAGAGCACTTCTGGATCGTTGAGCATTGTAGAGAAACCTAAGTATAGCAGTCCGGATAAAACCATAAAAGCTCGCCTTCCGGAGACGCTTTGGCAAAACAGCAAGAGCGTGTCAGGGAGCTGCTTGATACCATCGAGCAGCAAAATCCTGAGCAGCTAGCCAAGTTGAACAAGGCTGCGGCTTCGAAATCCGTGCATTCAACAAGAAATGCCGGAAGCAAATCCCATGGACAGGCAGATGACTGTGTATGATCCGGTTCTTGCAGGCAAACAACAAGCCGAGCGACACGAGGCCGGTAGAAAAAGCCAAGGGGCAGATCGTGGTTACGCCAGATATGGCAATGCCAGAGATGAGTATGCCGGTAGAGGTGAAACCGGGCAAAACTATCGTGTACCAAGAGCTGCTTATGCAGAGGAGGAAATGCCACGGCCAAGGTACCGACAGGCAAGGGCCGCGGTACCGGAAAGATACGATGAAGCTGATTCAGCTACCGAAAGAATCGGCAGCTACCGGAACCCTTTGGGGGAAAGGTTGGGAGAAAGAATCCTACCAGACCAGGATGTGAGGCATAGGCTGGATAGGATGTATTTGTCTGAGAAGGTTGAAGCGGAAGGCCCTCCAGGTCCCAAGTGTTTTGGCCCGCGGATCATGAAAGAAGAACGACCAGTTCGCAACTTCACGTTGCCCCGTGACACTAAAACGTACGATGGAAGCACTAAACCGGAAGACTGGCTCGCGGACTACGTGACCGCAGTTTACGTTGCCAGCGGCGGAGGAACCGTCGCTGGTGGAGGAAACCGGCGTTGGGCCGTGAGAATTGTACCATCCTTCCTGGTAGGGCCAGCACGCATCTGGCTGAACAACTTGCCGGCAGGAAGCATAAATGGCTGGTTGGACTTTGAGGAAGCTTTTGTAAGCAACTTCAGCAGTACCTACCGAAGGCCAAACAGGCCGCAACAGCTTGCCTTGTGCACGCAGCAGCCAAACAAAACAGACCGGGATTATCTGACCCGGTGGAACTCCACAAGGAACTCCTGTGAAGGGGTAATCGAAGCGCAAGCCATAGCTTGGTTTTGCAATGGGTGCAGAAGAGGTTCACCTTTGTGGCAAAAGCTGCAGAGGAACATGCCAACAACCTTGGCAGAAATGATACGTGTGGCGGATAGCTATGCATTGGGAGACCCAATGCAGCCGGCAGTGCAGGCAGAGCCAGCACAAACAAGCCAGGCACGCCAAGATCAATACCGGGATAACCGGCACAACAAAAGAAGGGAAGATTTCCCGGATCGAAGGTATGGTCCGCAGCAAGTTGCTGCTGTACAAGAGAATTCTGGTGCCAGTGGCAGCCAGAGGCAAAAAACCGGATCGCAGCCGTGGGTTAAAAAGGAACCCTGGGGCCAGAAAAAGAACTGGCAAGAACATGCAAAGTACACCATGGAAGCAGCCATGGACCAACCTTGCCGGTGGCACACACCAAATCCGGCTAATCCGTCAAACCATTTGACGAAGGATTGTTCCTAGACCAAGTACTTGATGCTAAAAGGCGCGGTAAAAGATGCGCAAGCACAGGGCTGTACCGCGATACTACCACCGTCGCAAGATATGTTGCATCAGCACCCCTTGCCACCAACACCACCGCTTACCGGAGCAAATGCTATACCGGTGCAGCCTCAGCCAAACCGGCAGCAGCACCAGCAAGTTCATCAGGTGGCTGATGGCAATGGCCAACCGCCGCCACCGGCACCTTTGGGCCAGAACGTATACCAGGACCCGGACATGTGCTGCGTTGTGTTCGTTAATGAGCCAACTGACAAGCAAAGCTTATACCGTCGTTCCATGGAAGTGAATGCAGTGATGCCGGCAGTACCAAGGTACATGCTGTGGTCAGATCAGGAAATCACCTGGTCGTTCAAGGATCATTCGAAAATCATGCCTAATCCGGGTGGTTATGCTCTTGTTGTGGACCCAATCATGCATGGGCCTACAGCTCGAGTGCGCTTCAGCAAGGTGCTGATTGACAATGGAAGCAGCATAAATATTATGTACCGGCACACCATGCGTACGCTGGGAATCACCGAAAATATGCTGCAGCCAACCCACACTACGTTCCATGGGATCGTTCCGGGTTTGTCCTGCTCGCCCATGGGGAAAGTCCGGGTGGATGTGTCGTTTGGAGGACGTGACAACTGCCAGGTGGAAAATGTTCTGTTCGAAGTGGTGGACCTAGACAGTCCTTACCATGCGTTGCTGGGGAGACCGGCATTGGCCTCATTCATGGCCTCAACTCATACGGCGTATCTCAAGATGAAGATGCCGGCACCATCTGGACCCCTAATCGTCGTGGGAAACTACAAAATCTCACTGGAAACCGCTTCCGCTGGATCAAATCTGGCCGAATCGCTGGTTATCGCAGAAGAAAAAAGGAGAATGCAAAGTGCGGTTGCGCTGGCTCAGTCCTCACAGTTGAGCTTAGCTGCAATGAGTGCCAACCTCGGCACACCAACTTTCAAGCCAACCAAGGAGACAAAAGACATCGTGCTGGACCCGGCTTACCCTGAGCGCACCGTTCGTATCGGTGCCGGTCTCAGTGAGGCATAGGAAAGCGCGCTCGTCAACTTCCTCCGTGAGAATCGGAATATCTTTGCCTGGTCTACTGATGACTTGGTAGGTGTTCCGAGGGAGTTGGCTGAGCAATCTCTAAATGTCCAGAAGGATGCAAAGCTAGTAAGGCAGCCGCTGCGCCGGTTTGCTGAAGACAGGAGAAAGATTATCGGAGAAGAGGTGACAAAGTTGTTAGTTGCTGGTTTCATCGTGGAGGTACTGCATACTGAGTAGCTAGCCAATCCAGTGCTGGTCGAGAAGAAAAAAGAGGAGAACCTTGAGGCAAAAGCTCCAAAGGTGTGGCGCATGTGCATCGACTACACCAACTTGAACAAGGCTTGTCCGAAAGATCCTTTCCCTTTACCCCCGATCGATCAAGTGATTGATTCCACCGCTGGATGTGAACTGTTGTCGTTCCTGGATGCCTATTCCGGTTTCCACCAGATTCCCTTGAAAAAGGAAGATCAAATAAAAACTGCGTTTATCACCCCGCACGGGGCTTATTGCTATGTTACTATGCCTTTTGGTTTGCGCAACGCTGGTGCAACATACCAGCGCTGTATGCAAAAGTGTTTATTTGATCAAATCGGTAAGAATGTGCAAGTCTATGTGGATGACATTTTGATAAAAACAAAGGTCAAGGAAACCTTGATCGACGATTTGAGGCAAACGTTTGACAACCTAAGAAGGTCTCGGATGAAACTCAATCCGGCAAAATGCACCTTCGGTGTGCCAGCCGGCAAGCTGCTTGGCTTTCTCGTGTCTAGCCGGGGCATTGAGGTTAATCCGGTAAAAATCTGGGCCATAGAAAGAATGGCAATACCGCAAGAGCTCAAATATGTGCAAAAGTTTACCGGAAGCTTGGCATCGCTAAGCCGGTTCATAAGCAGGTTGGGAGAAAAGGCCCTACCGCTCTATGCTTTGATGAAAAAATCCGATACCTTCGTCTGGACCCCTCAGGCAGACGTGGCATTTAAAGAGCTGAAGACGATGCTAGCCACTGCGCCGATATTGGCTTCGCCTCTAGAAAGAGAGCCCATGCTGTTGTATATAGCAGCAACGAACTGGGTTGCGAGTGTGGTAGTTGTGGTTGAACAAGAAGAGGAAGGAAAAACCGTGCAGAGACCGGTATACTACCTGAGCGAGGTGCTCTCCCTCTCAAAACAAAACTACCCTCACTTCCAGAAAATGACCTACGAAGTATACATGGCCGCCACAAAGCTCAAGCACTACTTTGAAGAGCATCCCATGAAAGTAGTGAGAGAGGCACCAATATCTGATATCATGGGAAACAAAGATGCTAGCGGCAGGATTGCCAAGTGGGCAATTCAGGTATCACCATATGTGCCGGACTACGAAAGAAGGGACGCCATCAAATCACAAGCTTTAGCTGACTTCTTGGTTGATTGGGCGGAAATGCAGTACAAACCGCCAGAACACAATGTAGAGTACTGGAAGATGCACTTTGATGGATCCAAGCTCAAGGAGGGTCTGGGCGCCGGAGTGGTGCTCACTTCGCCTAAGGGAGATCATCTTCGGTATGTTTTACAAGTGCACTTCCGAGCATCAAACAATATAGCTGAGTACGAAGCTTTGATCCATGGGCTCAAGGTCGCAAAAGAAATCGGTGCGCACCGGATCATTTTCTATGGTGATTCAGATCTTGTGGTGCAGCAGTGTTCCGGAGATTGGGACGCAAAAGATGCCAACATGGCCTCATACCGGTTTCACGTGCAAAAGATTGCCGGATTCTTCGAAGGCTGTGAGTTTCACCATGTGCCGTGTGCAGAAAACGAAGCAGCGGATACTCTTTCCAAGCTAGGCTCATCCCGGCAGGAAATTCCTCCCGGAGTAGCTCTGGCTCACCTAAGGACTCCGTTGATCAAACCAAGTCCGGAATAAAAATCAATTTTGTACCGGAGTCACATGTTGTGCCAATGGATATTGACGAAGGAAACCCGGGGACTGTTCCGGTAAACTCGGGGACTGTTCCGGTAGACCCGGGGACTGCGATGTCTAAACCGGAAGAAGCTATGATGGTGGACGATATGGAGGTAGACGCACCGGTTTTCCTAGTCCGGGAAATGCCAACGTGGGTTGAACCTATTAAGGAATTCCTGGTCAACGGCACCTTGCCGGTTGACGAAAATGAGTCAAGAAGGATCCAGAGAAGGTCCAAGGCATACACTATCATCAATGGAGAGGTGTACAAAAGGAGTGTTACCGGTGTCCTCCAGAGATGTGTGGAATCGGAAGAGGGAAAAGAAATGTTGGTGGAGATTCACCAAGGAGAATGTGGGCACCATGCCTCTTCAAGGGCCTTAGTGGCAAAAGTGTTCCGGCATGGGTTCTATCGGCCCACTGCTTTGGAAAACGCTGAGGACTTGGTACGAAAATGCAACGGCTGCCAGCGGTATGCCAAGCAAAATCATACCCCAGCGTCTGGCCTCAAAACTATACCATTGACGTGGCCATTTGCTGTTTGGTGCCTTGACATGGTGGGTCCATTCAAAACAGCAAGGGGCAACATGAACATGTGCTGGTAATGGTGGATAAATTCACCAAATGGTTGGAAGTGAAGCCTATCGCAAAGTGTGATGGGCGTACGGCTGTGAAATTCTTAAAAGATGTGATCTTGCGGTATGGATACCCGCATAGCATCATCACTGACAATGGCACAAACTTTGCTCAAGGTGAGTTCAAAAGGTTTTGTGAGGATAACAATATCCGGTTGGACTTGTGCTCTCTCGCACACCCGCAAGGCAATGGCCAGGTTGAAAGAACAAATGCTCTGGTGCTTTCCGGTATCAAGCCAAGGCTGATTGAATCGTTGGAAAAGTCACCAGGATGTTGGCTGGATGAGCTACCATCTGTGCTGTGGAGCATCCGGACGACACCGAATCGGTCTACCGGAAACACTCCATTTTTCATGGTTTATGGGGCAGAAGCTGTAATCCCAACCGATATCATTCATGATTCACCAAGGGTTCAACTCTATACCGAAGAAGAGGTAAAAGAGGCCCAAGAAAATGATGTGGACTTGCTAGAGGAAGCAAGAGAGCTGGCTTTGGCAAGAACATTCATATACCAGTAGAACCTCAGACGCTATCATAGCCGGAAGGTTAACCCAAGGGTGTTCCGGGAGGGAGATCTGGTGTTACGCCTAGTGCACCGCACTGAGGGACGCTACAAGCTCTCACCCCCATGGGAAGGACCTTTCATTGTGAGCAAGGCTCTGCACAATGACGCCTACTACTTAATCGACGCACAGGAATCGAAGAAAGTCAAGGCGGACAGGTCTGGAGAAGAAACCAAGCGCCCATGGAACATAGCACTACTGCGTCCTTTCTATTCCTGAAGTTGTGCTGTAAGAAGTTCCTTTTTGTATCTTAAGTACTATGAATAAAGATGCTGGCACCTCGAATGAATCTCGGGGACTGCCTTTACCGAAAATTGCATGTAATGTGTTTATTTTTTCAGTTTACCGGTTGCTTGGTGAACATTTTTTTCTTTCCGGTTTAGTAACGTGCTAAACCTACTGGAGTTCAAGAAAATGCTTGCCTGGCAAAAGAACTTTGTGACTCATACGCCAAAAAACCGAGAGAGGTAGGCAGAGGCAAAGCAATAGAACCAAGTGTGCATCGGATTGGATGCCGAAACAATTCCGGAATCTTCACAATGCAAGATCAAAGCAAACAATATGCAAAATGCTAATTTAGCACATAAAACTTAATTTAAAAGCTTACCGGTAAACAGATACCGGCATAAGCATAATTGTTGTAGATCAAAGCAAAAGAACTGCTGAGTTTTATCTTACATCATAAACCCCGGCATACCGGGGTAGAATTTAACAAGTTTCAAGCTGTGAGGCAACAAGCAGGAAGCACAAGGTGACAAGTTCAGGCGATGGGGAGCTGAGCACCGACCTCAGGAGCTTCCGGGGGAGCAGCGCCTTCTCCGGCACCTTCTTCTTCCTCCTCCTCGATCTCTTCCTCGTCGTCAGAGAGCGCATCTTTGACTTCGGGAGGGGGAGGGATGAAGGTGCGGAAGGGGGCGAACTCCGCAATCCGGTAGGCACGATCCTGGCGCTTGGCAGTCAAGACCGGATCCGTATCTGTGGGTGCTTCATCACGAACAGCGCGGAAGACATCCAGATCCAGGTCTTCGTACCAGGAGCAGGCGACGCGCAGGGCCGCATCTGCTCCGGCACGAGCCGCAGAGCATCTCCATTCCCGGATCCTCCGGCAGGCGTCCTTGAGACGGTCAGAGATAAGCGTTACGCTCTCTGGCACCGCGTCCTCAGGCCACAACACCTTGCAGATCTCCTTGGCATGATCTGGCAGATCCACCAAGTGCCGATCCACGGCGCGAATGTGCTGAACCCGGGAGGAGAGCGCGACCAGGTGGTCATAGGCATCCCAGGGAAGCTCCCGGTCGCCGAAACACAGCTCCGTCCTGCGCTCCTCTACCTTCCGGACGGCGTACTCCTGGGAGTCCGGAAAGATCCCTACAAGAAAATAAAAAGGATAAGGACACACTACCAGATGACATAAGCTTATAAGCAGCAAAGGGAAAGAAGAAAGGCTTACTGAGGAGCAGCGTGTCGGTTTGTACGACCAACCGGTCATAGTCCTTCTGCTCCATCATAAGGGCGGCAACCTGGTTTTCAGCCAGCTCCCGTGCCTTGGTCTGATCCTCCCGGGCCTTGGTCTGCTCCTCCAGCTCAGCCCGCAGAACCGCGGTGGAGTTCGTGTACTCCTCCAAGGATTCATTGAGCTTGGCCTCCGCTGCCCCCCGGACCTTCTCGAGCTCCCGGGAATGCCGGGATTCGACCGCCCTGAGCTGCGCCTTCAGCTCAGAGAAGTTATTCTTCTGAATGTCCAGAGCTCGCTGGTGCTCCTTGGTGAGCCGCTCCTTTTCAGCTGCAGGTCGGAAGGGAAAGCGTTAACAGAAAAATAACTCTGGTAAAATGTAAAGATGCAGGGCAACCGGAAAAGAGATGATACCTTGAAGCGCCGCGACCTGGGAAGACAGGGCCTCAATGGTGGCTTCCGGGACAGCTGAAGTGTAGAAAATTTTATAAGTACCTAAAGGAAGACAAAAGGCTAACCTTGGCATTGGCTGTGGGCTTCCGAAAGCTCCCGGTGCTCCCATAGCAGCTCCTCAAAGAGCTGTTTCCGGATAGTCGCCGTGCTCTGTTCAAGTTGAAAAGATTTTCGGTAAGAAATATGCCGGCAAGGAGAAGAGTTTCGCGCTAAGTGTTGCGCTCTCAACCCGAAACTCGGGGACTGGCTATGCCGGTTTCTTGTGTGTTTTTAACAAAGTTTCGCGCTGAGAGCTGCGCACTCAACCCGAAACTCGGGGACTGGGAAGATAGATAATCCGAAAAAGTAAAACCGGCAAGGATGTAAAAGAGATTGAGTTTGTGCAGCTTACGACCACATTGTTGTTGGCGTCGTGCCACGCGGTGTAAAATTCTTTGACAGCGCGCCGCAGCGGGCCAAGGTCCTGGGCAGTGCTACGGGGGCCGGCAGGGTCCGCAACCGGCAGCTTATCCTTCCCCAGGCCGCACGTCGCAGGGGACAGATCCGCCTGATTCCACTTATGGGCGTAATCAGCGAGATGCCCCAGTTCGACCCCTCTGCGGGTTAGCTCGGTGATCCGGCCCAGCTGAGCTGAGACCGATTCTCCAGCCACGACGGAGGTATGGCTGGCGTGCAGCACCAGCGAGGAAGGCGCAGGAGCGGGCCCGCCGGTAGAAGCGGCCGGTGGAGGCGTTGGAGTCTTGGACGGCGCAGAAGCCCCAGGAGCTTCCTTTGCCGGAGAGGAGCTGGCCGGCCCGGAAGAGTCAGGCACGGCCTTGGAAGGGGAGGAAGCAGTATTCTTCTTCTTCTTCTTTGGGACAGGAGGAACGAGGGGTTCCCCCTGCCCGACGTCTTCAGTGCCGGCGCCGATGTTGCTGGCGCCGGTATCTTGAGTCCTGGGAGGAGAAACAGGTTTCTCCTCCGCGCGGTGCTGTGGAGGTTTAGGGGCCGCGCGCCTCGCACTTGTGCTGCCCCCCAGGGGGGAGGCAGAAGGTTTGCCGGCACCAGATGGTACCGGACTTGGTTGAGGAGGAGGTGACGCCATGGGCGAACCCTCAGAGCCTTCCGGCCTCATGCCAGAGGCGCTCTTAGTTATCTTGAGGGCAGGCCTGAAAAAGAAGAAGAGAAAAATGATGATTGAGGAAGAGCAATCGAAAAGGGAAACGCGAAGTGAAAAAGATGGAAGCTTACCCAGAGGCAACTGGCATCTGCCGGTGATGCTTGGCGGTAACCTTCCTACCGTCAACGAGTTCCTACCGGGAACGCTTGGCAGGAGGGGCGTGGCTTGAGCCGGCCTCGGTTGCGGGCGCCTTGTTCTTCCGGCCCTCGGAGCCTGCTGAGGGAAGGTCTGCGGAAAGAAAAAATGACGGATGAGAAAACGAAGGAGCAAAAACGCCTCAAGTATAACAGCCTCGTCGTTCGAACCGGAGTCCTTATCGGGACGAGGGGTGTGGGTGCGACCCATTTGGTTCCTTCCCCTCACGTAGGGATCAGCGTCGGAATCGTCCTGGAAGATGCGATCCGGCGTGTAGGAAGCCGGATGCTCCTGTTTGATCCGGCGAAAATTCTGAAATAAAAACAACACGTTAGAACGGAATACACGCGGTGCTATCCGGGGAAGCTTGCCAAAGATCTCAGGGCCTTACTCGCCGCGGAGGAGAGTTGCGGCGGCTATACGGGGCCAGCCCATATCTCCCGCTATAACTTAGCGGGTTCTGGCAGATCTGCTTGGCCTTAAGTGAAGGAGATATGCCCAAGAGGCAATAATAAAAGTGGTTATTATATATCTTTATGTTTATGATAAATGTTTATATACCATGCTATAATTGTATTAACCGAAACATTGATACATGTGTGATATGTAAACAACAAAGAGTCCCTAGTATGCCTCTTAACTAGCTTGTTGATTAATGGATGATTAGTTTCATAATCATGAACATTGGATGTTATTAATAACAAGGTTATATCATTGTATGAATGATGTAATGGACACACCCAATTAAGCGTAGCATAAGATCACGTCATTAAGTTATTTGCT